>NW_027361700.1:2345000-2945000 GCF_039654945.1 Dendrobates tinctorius | reverse complement strand
TTCTGCATTTCTCGACTGCTTGCGCTCTAAATTTTGCCTTTTAGGCTCGTGGGCAAGGATTTTTTCCACAATATTATTGCGGAGGCCATCCAAAAGTACTTGGTCCTCAGCCGACACTATTTCTCCCGTTCCGGGGGTACCAGACAGACAGACTCGGACAGGCAAAGCACTGTGGTGGTAGGCCTAGGGAAGCCACAGTGAAAGAACCGTGAGGGATGTCAATTCAGGAAAGAGAAAAAGTGCAAAGTACCAGGGCCTGTGTGTACGGAAGCTGTCGTGCTGCTGTGGTCGTCGGGAGGATGGCCAATAAGAGGACCTGTTGAATGTGCATCAGTTTCTGTCTCCAGTCTGTTCGCGGTGAAAAAAGGGACCACCCCCCAGTCGGCACATGTACCTACACGTAAGCAGGCAGACAGACACACACACAGCACAACACACCTCTCCGCACATTCCCAGCAGCCATAGAACATCCCAGCAGCATCTTCGTCGCCGGCAGCTTTCTCTCTGAAACAGCCGCGCTGAATGATGACGTCATCCAGCTGCACCGCGTCAGACAGGAAGCGCCGGTCAAGCTGCAGGGATTGCTCACTGCCCACCGATTGCCCTCATGGTTAGCCACCCTGCAGGGGCCCACCTCTGGGGCCCCCGATGCAGTCACACCGGCTTTACATGCAGGCAGTGTTAGCCTTAGCCTGCGGCTAACATTGCCTGCTATTTAAGTGAAATGGTATTCACTCTCCACGCCCATTGGGGCATGGGTAAGGGTGAATATTCATTTCTCTTTAGCAACGAATACAGGCTCCTGCTCCAGATGCTGCTCCGCTGGCATCAGACTGGCCCCCCTGACTCAGGGGCCTCATAACAGCTGGGTGTGCTGCTATTAGTGACACACCGCTGGCTGAGGCCCCTGGAGCAGTGGGGTCCCTCAGTCCAATCCTGCCCATGTCACGCGACAGCGGGTCGCCAATGGGTTGGCATGACAACTCGGGGTCTGCAGCTGACCCCTGTGCTTGTCATTGCCAGATAGCTATGAGCAACACCCAGCGGTTGGAACTCTTAGCAAGTGAGCATTCTTGCTACATAGAGCATTGCTAAAGCCCAGCTGTGTGTGGCACAAGTGATCGTATGATCCCAGCTTCTAGTCTGCCATGGAGGCTATTATTATTATTTATTTATATAGCGCCATTAATTCCATGGTGCTGTACATGAAAAGGGGGGGTTACATACAAAGTTATAGATATCGTTAACAGTAAACAAGTTTACAATGACAGACTGGTACAGAGGGGAGGGGACCCTGTCCTTGCGGACTTACATTCTACGGGATAGTGGGGAAGAGACAGAAGGTCGGGGGTGCAGCAGCTCCGGTGGTGATGAGGCGGCAGCTCAGGCGGTGGTGAGGTGGCAGAATGGTCATTGCAGGTTGTAAGCTTTCCTGAAAAGATGGGTTTTCAGGTTCCGTTTGAAGGATCCGAGGGTGGTGGATAATCGGACATGTTGAGGCATGGCATTCCAGAGGATAGGGGATATTCGGGAGAAATCTTGGAGGCGGTTGTGTGAGGAAAGAATAAGTGTGGAGGAGAGTAGGAGGTCATGGGAGGATCGAAGATTACGTGAGGGAAGATATTGTGAGATTAGTTCAGATATATAGGGATTTGCAGAGGGGGAGACAGGGGAGTAGCGAGGAGAGAGGTGGATTAGTCGGGCAGCAGAATTGAGGTCAGACTGGAGTGGTGCAAGAGAGTTAGCAGGGAGGTCACAGAGGAGAGTGTTGCAATAGTCAAGGCGGGAGATGATGTACAAGAGTTTTAGTAGATTGAGGACTGAGGAAGGGACGGATTCTGGAAATATTTTTGAGTTGGAGGCGACATGAGGTGGCAAGAGATTGGACGTGTGGTTTGAAGGACAGGGCAGAGTCGAGAGTTACTCTGAGGCAGTGGATTTCACGTGCTGGAGAGAGCGTGATGCCGTTTACCATAATAGATAGATCAGGTAGGGAAGATACGTGAGATGGAGGAAAGATAATGAGTTCAGTTTTGTCTACGTTGAGTTTTAGGAAGCGAGAGGTGAAAAAGGAGGATATGGATGATAGACACTCCGGGATTCTGGACAGCAGAGAGGTGACATCTGGGCTAGAGAGGTAGATCTGAGTGTCATCTGCATACAGGTGGTACTGGAAGCAATGGGACTTTATGAGTTGTCCTTGGCCAAGAGTATAGATGGAAAAAAGTAAGGGCCCCAGGACAGAGCCTTGGGGGACTCCAAAAGAGAGGGGGCGGCATGAGGAGGTAGTGTGGGAGTGGGAAACGCCGATTGTGTGGTCAGACAGGTATGAGGAAATCCAGGACAGGGCAAGGTCTTTGATGCCAAGGGAAGAAAGAATCTGTAGCAGTAGGCAGTGGTCAACTGTGTCAAAGGCAGAGGACAGGTCAAGAAGGAGGAGGATGGAGAACTGTCTGTTAGCTTTGGCTGTCAGTAAGTCATTAGTAATTTTGGTCAAGGCAGTTTCAGTGGAGTGGTGGGGGTGGAAGCCAGAATGCAGGATGTCAAGGAGGGAGCTAGATGAGAGGTGGGAGGAAAGTTGAGCATGGACATGCTATTCAAGGAGTTTGGAAGCAAACGGGAGCAGTGATATGGGGCAATAGCTGGGCATAGCAGTTGGGTCAAGGTTTGATTTTTTGAGGATGGGTGTTATGGTGGCATGTTTGAAGGCAGAGGGTAAGGTACCAGAAGTTAGGGATAGGTTGAAGAGGTGGGTTAGGGCTGGAATGATCATGTTAGTGAGGTTGGGGAGCAGGTGGGAAGGGATGGGGTCAAGTGCACAGGTGGTGAGGCGTGATTTGGAAAGGAAATTAGTAAGCTCTCCTTCAGTGATGTTGGAAAGGGAGGTTATTAGGGAAGGACAGGGGTCTGGTATGTGGAGTGGTTGGGGTGGTGGAACTGTAAAGGTTTGCCTTGTTTGGTCAATCTTGTTTTTGAAGTAGGTGGCAAAGTCCTCAGCAGAGATGAGGGGAGTTGGAGGTGGCAGTGGTGGGCGGAGGAGAGAGTTGAATGTGCTGAACAGTTGTTTTGGGTTGTGGGATAATGAAGATACAAGGTTTGTGAAAAAGGTCTGTTTAGCAGAGGTGAGGGCTGATTTAAGGGCAAGTGTAGCTTGTTTGAAAGCAGTGAAGTCATCTGGCAGGCGTGTTTTCTTCCAACGCCGCTCCGCGACCCTGGATGCTTGTAGAAGTTTTTTGGTGAGGTTGTTGTGCCAGGGTTGCCTATTGGTTTGTTGCACTTTGCCATGCATGAGAGGAGCGACTGAGTCTATGGCTGATGTGAGGGTGGCGTTGCAGTAAGCGGTGGCACTGTCCGTGTTGTGGAGTGAAGATATGGAGGACAAAGGTAGAAGAGAGTCTGAGAGTCTGTGGATGTCTAGGTGTGCGAGGTTTCTGCGAGGATGTGCTAGTGGCTGGACGTGGGGGGCAGATGAGAAGGACAAGGATGAGAAGGTGAGTAGATGGTGGTCAGATAGGGGGAAGGGAGAGGTTGTGAGATTAGATAGGGAAGAGAGGCGGGTGAAGATGAGGTCTAATGTATGTCCATCTGTGTGGGTGGCTGTGGAGGACCACTGAGTAAGTCAAAAGGATGAGGTAAATGACAGGATTTTGGAGACTGCTTGCTGGTGGGTGTCAATGGGGATGTTGAAGTCCCCCATGATGATGGTGGGGATGTCAGAAGAGAGAAAGTGGAGGAGCCAGGTGGAGAAGAGGTCGACGAAGGCAGTGGCTGAGCTCAGTGGTCCGTATATGACAGCCATTTGGAGACTAAAGAGAGAGTAAATACGGACAGAGTGAACTTCGAAAGAAGGGAGAATAAGGGAGGGTGGGGGTTGGATAGGGTTGAAGGAGCAGTTTTTAGAAAGGAGGAAACCCACTCCTCCACTTTGTCTGTTGCCAGGGCGAGGAGTGTGGATAAAGTGGAGGCCGCCATAACTCAGTGCGGCCGGGGAGGCCGTGTCAGGGGGTGTCAGCCAGGTCTCAGTGAGGGCCAGGAAGAAAAGGTTGCGGGAGGTAAAGAGGTCGTGGATCACGTGGAGCTTGTTGCACATGTGTTAGCGCCGCAGACTGTGAGGAGGAATACCCTGGAGTGGACCCTCTGGACCGTGGCACCGAGGGGCCCCGGACGAGCAACCAGGTGTGACCGACCCCTATACAGGGGTCGTTAGGCGCAAGACCAGAGACTTGAATGCCACGGCAGCCGGAACCAAGAGGGGCGGCTCGGAATGGTTCACAGGGCGTGAGCAGGAACAGACCCAGGACTTGAACAGGCACGGATACCGGACTGGAGCAGGCACGGACACAGGACTGGAACCGGCACGGAGACAGGACTGGAGCAGGCACGGACTCAGGACTGGAGCAGGCACGGACACAGGACTGGAACAGACACGGACACAGGACTGGCGCTGGCACGGACACAGGACTGGAACAGGCACGGAGACAGGACTGGAACAGGCACGGAGACAGGACTGGAGCAGGCACGGAGACAGGACTGGAGCAGGCACGGACACAGGACTGGAGCAGGCACGGACACAGGACTGGAACAGGCACGGACACAGGACTGGAGCTGGCACGGACACAGGACTGGAACAGGCACGGAGACAGGACTGGAGCAGGCACGGAGACAGGACTGGAGCTGGCACGGGCACAGGACTGGAACAGGCACGGAGACAGGACTGGAACATGCACGGACACAGGGCTGGAGCAGGGCTGGAAGCAAGCACAGAGATTAGGCAGAGAGCCGGATTCCAGCGGAGTACACAGGGCCTGAGGCGCAGAAGGAAACAACCACGGTCAGGCGCCTCCACTAAGGGAGGGCGGCCTGATATGGCTGCTGCTGTGCCCCCATTGGTCCGGCGGTGCAATTGGGGCAGGGCACCGCCGGAGACCAGCTTAGCGGCGGAGGACCGGCCGCGACCTACTGCGCATGCGCGGGACCCGCGGTGACGTCACCAGCCGTGGGCCGGAGGAAGAGAGAGGCCGACGCCGGGGCTGGAGGAAGCGAGGCTGCTGGAGGGAGCGTGGCTGCCGGGCGAGGTGAGTATCGCTGCGCGCACGGGGGCGCAGGGCTGGGAGCGTGACAGGGGGATCGGGGGCCGTGACAGTACCCCCCCTTAAGCCGCCCCCTGCTGCGGTTGGCAAAAAATTTCCTGAGAATGTGGGGGGCGTTGATGTTCTCCCGGGGCACCCAGGATCTCTCCTCAGGACCAAACCCCTCCCAGTCAACAAGGAAAAAGGTCCTCCCTCTAACTCTCCTCATGGCGAGAATATCCCTCACCTCGAAAGTATCATCCGAGCCCACAGGCTGAGGGGCTGGAGTGGGAGAAGGATGGAATTGATTCAGGACCACAGGTTTCAGGAGGGAGACGTGGAAGGTGTTCGGGAGACGGAGCGAAGCAGGCAACCTCAATTTGTAGGCGACTTCGTTGACTCGATCCAGGACCTCAAAAGGACCTATGTACCGGGGACCCAGCTTGTAAGAGGGTAGTTTCAGTCGGATGTACTTGGATGAGAGCCAGACCTTATCCCCAATGTGAAACGGTGGAGGATCCAGCCTCCTCTTGTCTGCGTGGTTCTTCATTCGCTCACTGGCCCTTTTGAGAGCGGAGTTGGTCTCGGACCAGATCTCAGAGAATTCCTGGAACAAGGAGTTGGCTGCCGGTACTTCGGAGGTTGGAGCGACAGGAAGAGGTATGTTAGGGTGTTTGCCGAATACCACAAAAAAGGGCGATTTAGTAGAGGATTCGCCGGCATGATTGTTGTAGGCGAATTCCGCCCAAAGAAGCAGATCAGCCCAATTATCCTGGTGGCCGTTGGAAAAATGCCGAAGGTATGCAGTCAGGATCTGGTTAGTTCGTTCCGCTTGCCCATTGGTTTGTGGATGATAGGCAGAAGAAAAATCCAAGGAAATATCCAGAAGTTTGCAAAGTGCTCTCCAAAATTTAGCCGTAAACTGTACCCCACGATCAGAGACTATTCGTTCAGGTAGACCATGTAGTCTGAAAATCTGATGGACGAAGATCTTGGCTAATCCGGGTGCGGAAGGGAGGCCGCTTAGCGGAATGAAATGCGCCATTTTAGAAAAGCGGTCCACTACCACAAGAATCACCGTACAGCCAGACGAGCGGGGCAGATCCGTGATAAAGTCCATGGCGATATTCTCCCAAGGCGACTTCGGTACCGGCAAGGGAAGCAGCAGGCCAAATGGAGGACGACGGGGTGTCTTATTCCTAGCACAGGAGGAACAGGAGGCGACGAAGTCTGCCACATCTTGACGAAGAGTGGGCCACCAATAATACCGCGTTATGAGGGCCAGGGTCTTCCCAATTCCGGCATGACCAGCCAGTTTGGAGGAATGCCCCCACAGAAGAACTCTCCTCTTGACGTCCTCTGGTACGAGAGTCTTGCCCGGAGGTGGAGAAAGCAGAGACAACGGAGCCACTGTGATTATCCTCGTAGGCTCGATAACATGGGAAGGCTCCTCCCCAGATTCAGTTGGTTGAAAGACTCTGGATAGAGCATCGGCTTTAGCGTTCTTGTCTCCAGGGCGGAAGTGCAGCTCGAAATCAAAGCGGGCAAAAAACAGAGACCATCTAGCCTGTCGAGGATTGAGTCTCTGGGCGGTCTGGAGGTAGGCTAGATTTTTGTGGTCAGAGTAAACAATAAAAGGGTGAACTGCTCCTTCCAGAAGGTGACGCCACTCCTCCAATGCCAATTTCATGGCCAGAAGCTCACGGTCGCCAATCGAATAGTTACACTCAGCCGGCGAAAAGGCTCTGGAGAAAAAGCCACAAGGGCGTAGGCGGCCCGAACCGGTCCTCTGGGATAAGACAGCCCCGGCGCCAGTCGAGGAAGCGTCCACCTCCAGCACGAAAGGCTTGCCGCTCTCAGGACGGATCAATACGGGAGCCGTGGAAAAAGCTTGTTTTAGCAACTGGAAGGCCTCTTCGGCTTCAGGTGTCCAGGAGTTGGCAGTGATCCCCTTTCGGGTAAGGGCCGAGATCGGCCTGGAGAGCGAGGAGAAGTGTGGAATGAACTGCCGATAGTAGTTCGCGAAGCCCAAGAAACGTTGAATGGCTCTTAAGCCAACGGGGCGAGGCCACTTGAGAATGGCGGAGAGTTTCTCGGGATCCATCTGTAGCCCGGCATCGGAGATGATGTAGCCCAGAAAAGGCAGTGAGGTCTGTTCGAACAGGCACTTCTCCATCTTGGCATATAGACGATTCTCTCGAAGACGCCGAAGAACAAGGCGGACAGTCCTCCTGTGGGATGGAAGATCCGGGGAGAAGACCAGAATGTCATCCAGGTAGACTACGACACAGGAGTACAGGAGGTCCCGGAAGATTTCATTGACGAACTCCTGGAACACCGCCGGGGCATTGCACAGACCGAATGGCATCACCAAGTACTCATAATGACCGTCACGGGTGTTAAAGGCGGTCTTCCATTCATCGCCGGCACGGATGCGGATGAGGTTGTATGCCCCCCTGAGGTCCAGTTTGGAGAAGATGCGTGCCCCCCTGAGACGGTCAAACAACTCCGGGATAAGAGGAAGTGGGTACCGGTTTTTGATAGTGATGTTGTTCAATCCTCTATAATCGATACATGGGCGCAGCGAACCGTCTTTCTTTTTAACGAAAAAGAACCCGGCGCCGGCAGGAGATGAAGACTTCCGAATGAATCCCTTGGCAAGGTTCTCCGTGACGTACTCGGACATGGCTGCGGATTCTGCAGGGGACAGCGGGTAGATCCTGCCCCTGGGAGGAGTAGAACCGGGGATAAGCTCAATCGGGCAGTCGAAGGACCGATGCGGTGGAAGAACCTCCGACTCCTTCTTGTCGAAAACGTCTGCATAAGCCCAATAGGCGGAAGGAAGCCCAGAGAGATCCTGAGGTGGGCGAACGGGAACCACTGGCTGAATGGGGTTCAGACAGCGACCATGACACGGGTCTCCCCAGCGCAAGACCTCCCCGGTCGACCAGTTGAGTACCGGCTGGTGTGTCCGTAACCACGGGAGACCGAGGAGAATGGCATGAGACAAGTCGGGCAGCACGTAGAAGGCTACTTTTTCACGGTGGAGGGCACCGACTTGCAAGATTACCTCTTCTGTGACCGCGGTGATGGATTCCAATAACGGTCGGCCATCAACGGAAGCGATAATCCGGGGGTTCTTCAGGGTGACCACGGGAATCCGATATTTGTCCACAACTTCACGCCGGATGAAGTTGCCTGCTGAGCCCGAATCCACATAGGCCACCTCGGACCCACGCCTCTCCCCTGAAAGCAGAAGAACAGAAAGTGTGAGGGCCTGAGAGGAATCATAATCACCTAGGAAGGCCTCTCTTACCTGGCCTAGGTGGAAGAGTTTCCCGGTCTCTCAGGACAAGAGCGGATGAAGTGGGATGCCCCTCCACAATACAGACAAAGCCCTTGCTCCCGTCTCTCCCTCTGACGTCTCTCAGCCATCCGGACCCGATCTACCTGCATGGGCTCAGGGGGCGGAGTATGAACGGGACCAGGCGGACGAGGATTAAAGGACCGGCTAGCGATCAGGGCCGGCCTAATGGGCCTCCTATCCCTCGCCGTTTCCCGGGCGCGCTCCTGGAACCGGAGGTCAATTCGAGTGGCCAGGGAGATGAGGTCCTCGAGGGTGGTGGGAGTATCACGCCCCGCCAACTCATCCTTAATTCTACCCGACAACTCACGCCAAAAGGCCCCGACCAATGCCGCGTTATTCCAACCCAATTCGGAGGACATGGTGCGGAACCGAATGGCGTATTGACCAACAGTCAGGGAGCCCTGGTGTAGGTTGAAGAGAGATTCGGTAAGCGAGGCTACCCGTCCAGGCTCATCGAACACCTTACGAAAGGTGTCCAAGAAGAGCGGGATGTTAGAGACTATAGGATCGTCCCTCTCCCAGAGCGGATTTAACCAAGATAAGGCCTCTCCCTCCAGATGGGACATGATAAAGGCCACCTTGGCCCGATCGGAGGGATACTGATGAGGCTGAAGCTCAAAATGCAAGCCACACTGGTTTAGGAACCCTCTACACTGTCTGGGGTCCCCAGCGTATCGGGGTGGTTTGGCAAGGCGAGGAGAGGGGAACGGAGCGGGACTGGGGATGGCGGCCGAGGCCGCAGAGGCGGACTGGAGATCTCCCAGACGGCTATCTACCGAGGCCATATACAACAAAATATGGGACTGAGCGTCCCGCTGCTGGCTCAACTCCTGCTGGAGGCCGGCCAGCTGTGCGGCATTCCCCGGATCGGCCGCCTGAAGAGCGGACAAGCGGGACTCCATGGCCTTCATGACCGACATAATGCGCCCCTGGTTCTCCCGTAAAAAGAGGAGCTCCTTTTGACCGGGAGAGGCAGCACCGGCGGGATCCATGGCCTGACCGTACTGTTAGCGCCGCAGACTGTGAGGAGGAATACCCTGGAGTGGACCCTCTGGACCGTGGCACCGAGGGGCCCCGGACGAGCAACCAGGTGTGACCGACCCCTATACAGGGGTCGTTAGGCGCAAGACCAGAGACTCGAATGCCACGGAAGCCGTAACTTAGAGGGGCGGCTCGGAATGGTTCACAGGGCGTGAGCAGGAACAGACCCAGGACTTGAACAGGCACGGATACCGGACTGGAGCAGGCACGGACACAGGACTGGAACCGGCACGGAGACAGGACTGGAGCAGGCACGGACTCAGGACTGGAGCAGGCACGGACACAGGACTGGAACAGGCACAGACACAGGACTGGAGCTGGCACGGACACAGGACTGGAACAGGCACGGAGACAGGACTGGAACAGGCACGGAGACAGGAATGGAACAGGCACGGAGACAGGACTGGAGCAGGCACGGACACAGGACTGGAGCAGGCACGGACACAGGACTGGAACAGGCACGGACACAGGACTGGAGCTGGCACGGACACAGGACTGGAACAGGCACGGAGACAGGACTGGAGCAGGCACGGAGACAGGACTGGAGCAGGCACGGAGACAGGACTGGAGCTGGCACGGACACAGGACTGGAACAGGCACGGAGACAGGACTGGAACAGGCACGGACACAGGGCTGGAGCAGGGCTGGAAGCAAGCACAGAGATTAGGCAGAGAGCCGGATTCCAGCGGAGTACACAGGGCCTGAGGCGCAGAAGGAAACAACCACGGTCAGGCGCCTCCACTAAGGGAGGGCGACCTGATATGGCTGCTGCTGTGCCCCCATTGGCCCGGCGGTGCAATTGGGGCAGGGCACCGCCGGAGACCAGCTTAGCGGCGGAGGACCGGCCGCGACCTACTGCGCATGCGCGGGACCCGCGGTGACGTCACCAGCCGTGGGCCGGAGGAAGAGAGAGGCCGACGCCGGGGCTGGAGGAAGCGAGGCTGCTGGAGGGAGCGCGGCTGCCGGGCGAGGTGAGTATCGCTGCGCGCACGGGGGCGCAGGGCTGGGAGCGTGACAGGGGGATCGGGGGCCGTGACAACATGGAGCGAGCATTCCAAAGTGCTCCAGAAAGAGGGTGCGGGAGGGAGAGGGTAAGTGGCACAGGTTTTAAGGGTGAGGGATTGCGGTAGTTTCTCTTAGTGTGAGAAAGATAGGGGTGAGGATTAGTGGGATGTATGAGGCAGGGGGGCCAGGATTGGGGGATATGTCACCAGCAGTGAGAAGAAGCAGAGAAAGGGACAGCAGGTGGGTGAAGGAGAGTGATCGTCTTGTATTGTATGTTAGTAGGAGAGGTCTGAGGTTAAGGAGTATGTCTGCAGATAAAGCGAGGTGGGGGGTAAGAGAGAGGGGGAGATAGTTATTTGGTTCGAGGGTGCAGGGGTTTGGGGATAGCGAAGGAGAGTGAAGATTAGTGGAGCAAAAACGGTGATGGCAAATGTGAGCATGGTTAAAGAGTGGAGTAAAAAAAAAAAAGCAAGTAAGGTAAGAAAGGAGTGGTTAGTCTTAGGCTACTTTCACACATCAGGTTTTCGGCGTCAGGCGCGATCCGGCGTCGTGCCGGAACGCCGGATCCGGCAAATGTTTTGTAAAACCTGATGTGCCGGATCCGGTTTTCTGCCGGATCCGTCTTGTTCTTGACAGACAAAACCGGATCCGTCTCATCCGGTTCATCCGTTTTTCTATCCGTTTTTCGACGGATTACGCCGGATCCGGTTTTTTAAAATTGACCCTTGTGGCCTTCCGAACGGGATTGGCTACTGGAAAACTATATATAGCGTGTTCCTACAGCCCTTCTTTGACAGGTTGTAGAGGAGAAAGTGCAGGTTGGAGAGAAGAGCAAGTTACTGGCGAAGATGGATGTTGTGATTGGAAATATTTTGAAGAATTTGGCGTATTTTATAGCGGAGGCGAATCGTTTGAGGGTGATTGTTCTGGAGAAGGAGAGAGCGAGACAGCAGCACATCAGGCATCGTAGACGACGTTTGTGGATCCACCCCATCACAGCCAAGAGAATGACGCGTGGGGTCTATTCTACACTCTGCATGGACCTTCGACGAAACCCGGATAAATTTTTTGGATATGTTCGGATGAAAATGGAGAATTTTGATTACTTGGTGGAGCGCATTGCACACCTCATAAGAAAAGCGGACACCTATTGCCGCTTCTCTGTTTCACCCGCAGAGCGTCTGATGGTGACTTTAAGGTAAGCCACATTTATTGGATGTGATCGCATCAGAGCACACTTTCACTGCAATCTTGTTGGTGGTAGTTTGTATCTCCAAGTGTTATAGCTGAGTTTTGGTATGTAATGCTGTGATTTAAAACTAATTTATTGTTTTTTAATTCCCCACAGATTTCTTGCAACTGGAGAATCCCTTTCGTCACTGCATTTCCAGTACAGACTCGGGATTTCCACCATATCTGGAATAGTGAAGTACACATGCCGTGCACTGTGGGACTCCTTAGCTGAAGAGTTTTTACCAGAGCCCACAACAGAGAGGTGGATTGAAATTGCTGACAAGTTTCAACAGATATGTCAGTTTCCCAACTGCTTGGGCGCTGTGGACGGGAAACATATCCGCATTGTAAAGTCAGCCGGATCGGGATCGGAATATTTCAATTACAAGAAATATTTTTCAATTGTCCTCATGGCCATCGCTGACGCGGAATACAAATTTATTGCTGTTGATATTGGGGCCTATGGCCGCTCCAATGACTCTCAAGTTTTCAAACTGTCTGCCATGGGGCGTAAACTGTATGGAAACACCTTCCAGTTCCCACCACCTAGACCGCTGCCGCAAACATCTGGTCCACCTATGCCATTTGTCTGTGTAGGGGATGAAGCCTTCCAGCTGTCAGAACACCTTTTGAAACCGTACTCTAGCAGAGGATTGACAAGACCAAAACGCATTTTTAATTACCGCCTCACAAGAGCAAGAAGAATGGTTGAATGTACCTTTGGTATTCTGACAGCCAAATGGCGGGTCCTATTGACTGCGATCAACCTCAAGACAGAAACTGTTGACGAGGTGATCAAAGCTTGCGTGGTACTCCACAATTTTGTTATCTGCAAGGAACCCATTTCCATTGAGGACACCTCTGAAGAAACCACCTTGCAAGATTACCATGACATTACCACTAGAAGTTCTGTGACGGTTTCAGTAATGAGGGACAATTTTGCACTATACTTTATGTCACCTCAAGGCAGAGTACACTGGCAGGATGACAGAGTGTGAAAAATTTGTGCCCTAACCAAACTTGTGTACCTTCTGTACCAACAGTATATACCTTTGCCAACCAAAGTTGGCTATCTTGTCATGGTCTCTATTTTTAGCTTTAGGCCACAGGTGTGTACCTGGTTGTGTTTTATGCAAAGTATTTCACCTTTTAACAAAAGTTGTGTACATTGTTAGGAAATCACCAACAATAAACACAACTTTTTAGGTGAAATACTTTGCTTCAAACACAACCAGGAACACAACTGTGGCAAAAAGCTAAAATTTACCCACAGTTATATACCTGGTTTTGAATACCTTTTTACCTTTTAAATACCCTGTATTTAACCTTTTTTTTAAACATATTTCGCTGCAGAAAGAAATGACAGACAACCAGTGTAAACAATAATTTAACTTTTATTTAAAATATTTTTTTTTTGTAAACTGTTTTTAAAGTTAAAAAAACTTTTTTAATAAAGGTTTGAAACCAACTGGGCATTTTTATTACAAAACACTTCATAAATCTGTGTAGTGTGGGGTGGAAATACTGCTGGAGGGGCTGCGGGACACTTCGACAATGGGAGTGTGGAGAGAGGACTGGGATCGTGGTGGGGAAGGAACAGTTAGAGGTGATGGTGTGGAAAAAGCTACAGAATGGGTGGACATGTGGGAGGCAGAAGAGGTGGTGGGCGGTGGAGTGGAGGGTTGGGCAGGGACTGTAGGAGCAGATGATGTTGATGGAAAGTTGTATGGGGAAGGAGTTTGGTACGGGGAAGGAGTTTGGTACGGGGAAGGAGTTTGGTACGGGGCAGGTTGCTGGAAGTGGGGAGATGTCTGGTACTGGGGAGGTTGCTGGTACTGGGGAGGTTGCTGGTACTGGGGAGGTTGCTGGTATGTAATAGGAGGGGGAGGATGGAAAGTGGCTGGAGGGGGTGCAGATGTAATAGGAGGGGGAGGATGGAAAGTGGCTGGAGGGGGTGCAGGTGGAGGAACTACAGTGGTGGGAGGTGAAGGTTGGGAGGTAACCTGCTGTAGAGCACCGTGGCACGAATGCATTACATACATCTGCTGGGTAGGAGATAGTGTTGCCATGCGCTCCACAACAGACCTGAAAAAGGTGTGGTTTGGCGAAGATCTTGCTTCTGAATGCATGGTTTGCAGAAGTGTCTTCACCTCCAGAATGCTGGAGTTGATCTGCTGAAAGCCTGCGGAGATTTGCTCTGACAAGACTTTTAGACAGTACTGGAAAGATGCATTCAGATGCAAGAACTCTGGCGCATAACTCTTTTCCTGACCCCTCTGCCGCTGCCGCCCAGTACCCGCAGGTGTACTAGAGGTGGCAGGGGCAGAAGGGTGGGGTAAAGGGAAAGCGATCTCCTCACCAGCAGCTTCATGTAATGTAGGCGGCCACGATGCTCCTGTGCTGGTGGATGGGACAGATGGGTCGAATGTGTGGGAAGGCTGTGAAGGTGCAGATGTACCGGGGCGGTCGAAGTGTCCCTCGGTGCCGGTCTCCTCAGGGATCGCCTCAGAAGGGTCCAATCGTGCAGGCTCCCGAGTGCTGCTCACCGTGCTGTGGAATAAAGAGAAAAAAACCCAATTAAAATAGTGACATGGTATGGCCCTGGCTGAAAAAAAAAAGTTACATCTAAACATTTTTTTGTCACATGTGGTGTGTAATATTTACCTTCTGGTGAGCATTGTCTCCCGGAGGAACGACAGGGCTCGTGCGTACTTGTACTTGCTCCTGCGTCCTCCAGATCCACTCGGGGCCCGCATCTCTTTATTGAACTCCTTCTTGAAACGATCCCTCACAGACCGCCACCGCTTCACAATTCTCTCCCCTGAAATGAGTAAGGACAAAGTGGTTAGTATACAACATCAGTGTTTCCCAAACTCCAGTCCTCATGGTCCCCAGGGGTCATGTTTTCAGGATTTCCAAAGTAAATAGAAATCCTGAACACATGATCCGTGGGGACCACGAGGACTGGAGTTCGGGAAACACTGGTTTAAATCAAGCAACCGGTACTGTATATACTTACGCTCTTTAATCTGGGCCCGAGCTTCGAGGTCCTCCCAGCGGTCCACAAGGAGCGAACAGATTTCCTCCCAGAGTCGTCGGGTAACGATAAGGTCAGCGTGGCGGCGGTCAGCCATATTCCAGAGCGGCTCCCTTTCTCTGACGAGATCGATGAGGTGGTCCACATCAAAATATTTATACTTACACGCTGGTGACCGCCGCGTTGCTGTCGCCGACGACCCTGGGAGGCACTGCGAGGACCTCTTGGCCGAGCACCAGATTGGGAAGACTAGAGAAGAAAACAAAAAATGTTATGTCTTTGGATGTAGGCATTTGTTTGCTGTGTGTGGTCTGCAGAACATTGTTATCTATGTGTTGTGTGTAGTGTGATGTTGTGTTTCTGCGTTTGATGCAAAAAACTTACCAATTGTGAGCCCACTCCAAGTGTCTGTCCACCCCTTCCTTCTTCTTCTGGGAGCTCCTCTTCATCTTGTGATTCCTGTTTTGAAATAAAAGGCAATGAATAGACATATATTACAGAGATGATGGATTTTGGAAATAAAAACTTACCGTCAAACGCTGACGATGCGAGAGAGGGCTCCCAGAAGAAGATGTGCTGTCTTCCTCATGGCCAGACTCCATGGCTGTGGGTGGTGTTCCTGCTGCTGCCGTTGCTGCTGCTGCTGCTGCACCTATTGGGCGGCTGTTGAATAAAGAGAAACAAAGGGCCAATGAATATCTTGATATTCCATAGCCCTAGTTTGGAGGAATGGGGGATTTTAATAATTACCGTCTCTCATCTGCTGCTGGACTCCCCTCCCGTTGTTCAGCATGCTGCTCCATTTGGGGTGGTGCTGATGGTGCTGCTGCAGATGTCTGCTGCCTTCTCCTGCTCCTGGTTCTTGGCTTGGGTGGCATGTTGGGTGTGGCTGAGGGTCCCACTGTCTTGCTTTTATATATGTCTTGTGGGCAGAGCTACTGAGCATGCTCAGACCAAAAAAAACGGATCCGGCCACCGGATCTGGCTGTCGCCGCATCAGGCGCATTGCGGCGCTCATAGGCTTTCATTGTATGAAAAAGCCGGACACGCCGGATCCGGCGTGTCCGGCTTTTTCGCCGGAGACAAAAAACGTTACAGTAGCCGTTTTTTCCAGATGCCGGATCGCGTCACATTGCCGTATCCGGCGAAAATCGGATGAAACGCATGGCCATCCGGCTCGATCCGGCTCTAATGCAAGTCAATGGGGGGGAAAAGCGCCGGATCGCGCCTGACGGCGAAAACCTGATGTGTGAAAGAGGCCTTAGGCTATTGAAGCCAAGTGTAAAGTAGAAAAAAAGTTTTTTTTTTTAAAAAAAAATATATATATTTATTATATATAAACATTTAAATCACCCTCCATTTGCCCCATTCAAAATAAAAACAATAAAAAGACACACATTTGTTTTGCCACATTCAGAATTGCCCGATCTATCATTGTATAGAAATAATTAATCTGATCGGCAAACGGCATAACGCAAAAAAAATCAAAACGTTACAATTACGTTTTTGTGGTTGCTGCAACATGGCATTAAAATGCAATAACTGGCGATTAATACATTATATCTACCCCCAAATGGTATTAATAAAAACTTCAGCTCGGCGCGCAAAAAATAAACCCTCACCCAGCCCCAAATCATGACAAGTGGAGACGCTAGGGGCAGCATGGTGGCTCAGTGGTTAGCATTGCAGCCTTGCACAGCTGGGAGTCCTGGAATCCCACCAAGGACAACATCTGCAAAGAGTTTGTATGTTCTCCTTCCAGTGTCTGCGTGGGTTTCCTCCGGGTACTCCGGTTTCCTCCTACATGCCAAAGACATACTGATAGGGAATTTAGATCGTGAGCCCCAATGGGGACAGTGATGATAATGTGTGCAAACTGTAAAGCGCTGCGGAATATGTTAGCGCTATATAAAGATTATTATTATTACTATTATGTTACGGGTCTCGGAAAACGTCAACTTTTTTTTAACAAACTTTGGATTTTTTTTCAGCACTTAAATTAAAACAAACCTATACATGTTTGGTATCTACAAACTCGTAATGACCTGGGCAATCACAATGGAAAGTCAATTTTAGCATTTAGTGAACATGGTAAAAAAACAAAAAAATTTTGTAGAATTGCACTTTTTTTTGCAATTTCACCGCACTTTGAATTTTTTCCCGTTTTCCAGTACATTGTTTAGTAAAACCAATCAGGTCATTCAAATGTGCAACTTTTCCCGCAAAAATCAAGCTCTTACATGGCCATATTGTCAGAAAAATAAAAAAGTTATGGCTCTGGGAAGAAGGGGAGCAAAAAACGGAGGCACAAAAACGGCAATACCCCTGTGTCCTAAAGGGGTTAAAAACAAAACGGTGGCTATGGCCCATTTTATCTAAGTCGCAAGTAGTCATGCGTCTTATTTCACATATATTAGGTGTTAAACGACTGGATTTACTCTTAGCTTGTCAAGAAGATTTCATTATTATCACACATGGGGATTCTTTACTGTACAAGCAGCGAGACTGTATGCAACAGGATGTTCACTGATCACAAAGAGGAAGATCTGGATGTCGTTTTTGAAAATATAATATTACAGACTGAGACTAAAACGCAGCCCTGGCACACATATCCAACCAGCCCACATACAGTATCACACCTTAGCAAGGAAAAATAGCAGCTCACAACGTAAGGTTTAACAAATTTTGCTTTACTTTTTCATTCTCCTTACTGCTCCCATTTAGGGTATGTGCACAGGTTGCAGATTTGCCTGCGGAATTTTCTGCACAGAATCTGCATCTCTTGGCAGAAAACGCAGTTAAAAATCCATGCATTTTGATGCGGATTTGATGCGTTTTTCATGTGTATTTGTATGCGTTATTGTATGCTAAATAAAGATCTATTATTTAACAAAAAAAATAAAGAGTTGTGATGTAATTTCTTTGTCCATCCTCTTATTTTGCATACTCCTTGAAGAATAATATTTACAAACACAGATAGATATATAATAGATAGTCTATCTATAGATAGATAATAGATGTATCGATAGATAGATGATAGATACATAGATATATAGATAGATCTATAGATATCTATCTATCTATCCATAGATATATCGATCCATAGATATATCTATCTATAAATATGTCTATCCATAGCTATATCTATCCATGAATCAAAAAAAGGGCAGCACTACCAAAATTATACAATTGGTGCAAAACCTATTCAGCAGTGTCCAAACAACCGAATTAGTAAATAAATAAATTAAAAAAAATGGGCAGCACTCCAAATTAAATGTGAAAAAAGTGGATACTTTACTGATCCTCAGGTGCCGACGTTTCGACGGTGACCCGTCTTTAGGCTTGATAAAGACGGGTCACCGTCAAAACGTCGCCACCTGAGGATCAGTAAAGTATCCACTTTTTTCACATTTAATTTGGAGTGCTGCCTATTTTTTTTTTTATTTATATCTATAGAAAAAAAAACAAAAAAAAAAAAAAACGACCAGCACCTCCTTGTTAGGAGTCAGATTTCGGCCATTACTAGACATGCTGCAGTCTCCTGCTCTTTGTCTAAAGCAAAGAAGATTGCAGAGGAGATTGCTTCACAGCAACTCTCTCCGGAGGCTAAGTCCTTCGTCCCTTCCTCTGGGCATGCTCATGGGACGATCGCCCATTGGAGTTCAGGAGTCAGGTGCTCAGGTCCTGCTCCAGATTCCATTGGCTCAGCTCAGAGACCTGGAAGCCTTTGGAAGGTCCCGTTTGCTATAAAAAGCGCGCATGGCTGTTCCGCCATGCGCTAGTATAGTCATACTTGCTGCTGTGTGTATGTGGATGGATGCATGGACTGGTGAATGACTCATTTGAAACCCCCTTCCTTTGATATTACGGCTGTGTGAGGAAATGAGTTATAGCCAGTAGACAGCGCCAGTGCGCCATTGCTCCACTATTGCACCTGCTAGCGTCTAACATCTCGCTTGCGTTACTGCGGTGTTACCTTGCGGCAAGTCTCACGCCGCGCTGCTGTAGCAGCTATTATTTGCATCTGCAGTTGCAGTGCAGTTTTCCACGAGAGTACAGTAGGTCCTGTCGGAGTGAGTGCCGTTTTTTAACTACTCCGGTGACCATATACCGCTCGTGCACCGCTGAGTTCCTGTGTTCTGAACAGGCTCAGCGTTGTTATATTTGCTTTATTGGCTCTGTGCGTTTAACAGATATTCCTTTGTGCACCTGGGTGCTATCTAAACCCTGTGCACATTACCGCCAGATTGCTCTGAGTCACTTAGCTGCGGTTTCTCCATCTACCGCACGGTGGACCCCGAGTGGCGAAGGCACTTCATTTATATTTTTTATTTAGTGCCTTCCGCCACTCCTAACACTCCTAGTGTGAACATGTGCAAGCTGCAAAAACTGAACAATATAGAGAAAAAGAATAGAACAGCACATGTGCATGAATCTAGGCCATGTGAAAACACAGAAAAACATTAAAACCATTCAATTTAGATAATAATCCTCAAAAATATTTTTTTCAAAAAATGAAAAATGAAGGTTCTTAGTGCACAAATTGGCCAATTCACATAAGCCCATCAACCACGGCAAGGTGACCGCAATCATCTCTACCTGCCCATAAATTGTAGGCTTAGCCCGGTAGTAACATGTTTGTCCAAAATTGTAGGCTGATGGCCCAGAAGTGGCTTATATTCGGTAGAGCAGGGACCCATCAAGGGAGGTCACCTTGCTGTGGTTGATGGGCTTACATGAATTGGCCAATTTGTGGACTAAGGCCTGTTTCACACTTCCGTTTTTTCAAATCCGTCAAAATCCGTTGTTTTCCGTAAAAAAACGGATCCGCCATTTTTTGCAGGATCCGTTTTTTTTGTCCCATAGACTTCCATTACGGTTACCGCGGATCCGTCAAAAAAACGGATCCGTTTTTAAAAAAACGGATCCGTTGGCATCAGTTTCCGTCAAAAAAACGGAAACGGATCCGTTTGGCGGACACAAAAACGGAAGTGTGAAACAGGCCTAAGAACCTTCATTTTTCATATTAATGTAAGTAAAAAAAATTGTTTTTGAAAAAAATATTTTTGAGGATTATTATCTAAATTGAATGGTTTAAAAGTTTTTCTGTGTTTTCACATGGCCTAGATTCATGCACATGTGCTGCTGTATTCTTTTTTCTCTATATCTATAGCTATCAATCCATAGATATATCTATAGCTAGATATACAAAAAGAAAAAAAAATGAAAAAACAGCACAAAAAGCAATCATCGGGTGCAAGCCTTCCAGGTATGTACCAAACCTTACAAATATTCCTTCAAAGATGAAAGCAGCACACCATAGTAAAGTCAATTCAAGTGCAGTTTAATTGCCCATCTGGTGACATTTTGGTCCCAAGAATATGGACATGACTGAAAAAGGTCCATATCCTTGGGACCGAAATGTCGCCAGATGGGCAATTAAAGTGCACTTGAATCAACTTTACTATTGTGTGCTGCTTTCATCTTTGAAGGAATATAGATAGATATATGGATAGATAGATAGATAGATATATAATACCAAGGCCGATGTTTATTAATGAACAATATGTTTAATTTTGAAAAAAAAGAGAAAAAAAAAATGGCGCGGCTCCCGTGCAATTTTCTGCGCCAGAGAGGGAAAGCCAATGACTGGGGGCAGATATTCATAGCCCAGAAAAGCACCTTGTTTATGGCCCCCCCTGGCTACAAACATCTGCCCCCAGCCGCCCCAGAAATGGAGCATCTGTAAGATGCACCAATTCCGGCACTTAGCCTCTCTCTTCCCACTGCCCTGTAGCGGTGGCATATGTGGTAAAAAAGGGGTTAATGTCACCTTTGTATTGTAAGGTGACATCAAGCCCGGTTAGTAATGAAGAGATGTCAATAAGACACCTATCCATTACTATTCCTATAGTTGTCAAAGGTTAAATAAACACACACAGCCAGAAAAAGTATTTTAATGAAATAAAACACTACACAGTTTTGCCATATTTATTAGGCGCCTAATCCATGTGACGTCCTCGATCTCCTGAAAAAAACAAACATAGATACTCCCTGTTCCAACGTAATCCACTTAATAATGAGTGTCCCACGACAATCTCCCCTATAAAGCTGTCACATCAGGAGATATGACCTCTCTACAGGGCCTCCAGTGACACACTGACAGGAGACAATGGCTCCTGCAGTGCAACACTGAAGAGGTTACCTGAGTTCATCCTCTCATTTTACGGCAATGCTGCGTGAGAATTAGGGTTAGGGGACCTCTTTCCCGGCGGCGGAGGGATACAATGTGGAGGATTACCTCCGCCTGTCAGTTCATTGCGGGAGCCCCTGTAGAGCACTGACACCACCCGATGTCAGTGTTCTACACAGGAGATCGTCGTGGGACACTCGTTATTAAATGGACTACGCCGGAAAGGTAAGTATAGGTTGGTTTATTATTTTTATTACAGGAGATCGAGGGCTTCAGGGAATTAGGTGTATATGGTGAGTATGTACTCTATGTTATATGTATGTAATGTACGTTTTGTATGTTTTTTTTACTACTGAACACATGCATTGTCTGATGGGACTACTTTTCCATCATCGGCAATGCTATCACTGTGAGCATTCATAGCTGGATGGGAGCAGTAGTCCCATCAGACAATTTTTGCTTACACAGATCCCCACACACAGGGACACACACACACAGATCCCCGCACACACATACATGCACATAGCTCCACTCCACCCACACACTTCCCTCCTCCCGATCTTCAGCGTTTCTAGCACCCACATCCACAGCAAATCCACAGATCTTTTTTTACATCTGTGGTTCTGCTGCGGATGTGCCTGACTCAAAGGAAGTCAATGGATGCAGAAAGGCTGCAGATCCGCAAAAAGAGTCGAAAATCTGCAGGAAAAAAAACACTTCAAATCTGCGCCTTTTTGTCCGCAGCATGTGTGCAACTAATCTCTATTTCCCATAGATTAACATTGGCTGTGCACTACACTGCAGATTTGATGCGAATCTGTGCGCCAAAAACGCTGCGGCTCCGCATCTAAATCTGCAACGTGTGCACACAGCCTTAGGGAACCTGTCAGTAATACTACACCTGCTCTAGCAGAAGTAGTGTGGGAGAGGGCAGTGTTATTAGGAAAGATGCCTATTACAGTCCAATCAACTGCTCCATTGCACTGAAATGCAAGTGACCTAGTGGGAACAACAGTGTACTTGCTGTCTATGCCTTCTCTTCACTGGCTCCCACTTGCGCTACCCCCTTCTATTTTATAAGTATATTCTAAATAGCAGTAATACAACTCCAATTTGATATATTCAATATTTACATGCATGTTAGCGCTTACTGAGAACTGCCGTATTCTTTCGTTTGTATGGTATGCAGCCACAGCAGCTTGCACCTGTTCACACCTGCTTTACACTGGAGGTGCTAATAACTTTTTTATATTTTAAGCTATAGGTGATGTTGTAGATTGTAAGCCTGTGATGGCAAGGCCCTCTATACCAGTTCTGTCACTGTTAGTTTATGTTTATTGTACTTGCTTGTGTATTGTATATGTATTATATGTTTGTAATCCTTTTCACATGTATTATTTTTTTACTCAAAGCTGAACTCCAATAGCAAAAACACTACTTTCAGTAAAATTGAAGATAAAGATGTTGAAATTCGTAAAGGATGAATTTTGTTAGGACTGGACGAGACCTGGTCACAATTCATCCATGAAGAATAGAAAATTATGGTAGCTATGGTGCTTGGACTCCTTGCCCTGTCACTGGAACCATCACGCTACATGACTCCCAGCACAAATTATTGCTAATGAAAGTGACAGTGACCATCCTATGGACCCTCGTGAAAGGAAGCGTCCGTGTAACTACAGGAAAAGTGCTCACTGGGGGACACAGATATAACTGCTTTTTGGGAGACGCATTATCTTTGGGGAACCATTATTCTGATTACTGAGAGGTCAAACTTCTTTTAAAGGGATGGTGCCGCGTTTTTATATTATTAGAAAAAAAAATGTTCAATTCCTTATTTTTTATAACATATTTTCAAGTGCACAGTCTCCCTCCTATGCAATCCTCTCCCACCTGCATGTCTGCGTGATACAGTGTGCAGCACCAACTAACAGAATCCTTGCTGCCTGCCATCCTCAGTGACCATCTACTTGTCAGTAAAACTTTGCAGTCACCAACAAAATGACTCCGCACTGTAATCCTAGATGTCATCCTCTCTCCTCCCTTAGCAAACACCCAGAAAGGGAGGAGAGGAGTGACATTACACATGTGAGCAGATTCAGCCCATATTTACTGCAGTCGTAATGTGAGCAAGTTGTACACTAGGTTTTTGTGTCAAATTTCAGTAGCTGCTCCCCCTAGTGTTTAAAATTGGAAATACCAAACCATTTAATTTTTTTTTCATATTTTACTAAATTTTAAACAAATGATAATTTTTTTAAAGAAAATTTAAGCATTAATTCATTACAGTTTTTCAATAGCTGAACATTTTTTTTTTCAAGTGCAGATCATTTGCTGTAAGGTTTGTGCAAGCCTGGTCTAGAGGTAACATAGTTTTGAAGGCTGAAGGAAGACTTTATGTCCATCTAGTTCAGCCTATTTTTAGTGCAGCTGTTCTGCATTGTTGATCCTGGGGAAGGCAAAAAACCCAGAGTAGAAGCCAATTTTCTCCATAGGGAAAAAAATTCCTTCCCCTAAGCTGGGTCAACCATCTACCTATAATATTCTGTTATTCGTAACCTTCTATACTGTTACTCACAAGAAAAGCATCCATTGCTTTCTTAAATTCATTCAGTGAGTTGGCCATCACCACTTCCTCAGGAAGAGAATTCCAGCGCCTTACTGCTCTTACCGTGAAGAACCCTCTTCTATGTAGTGAAGAAGTCTAGACAGTATAGCCACACACCAACGATAGGGAATTTAGATTGTGAGCCCCATTTGGGACAGTGATGCTGATGTCTATAAAGCGCCATAGAATTAATGGTGCTACATAAATGAGTAATATATAATAAATAAATAAATAACACAAAAATGTCTCTTAGGAAAGCAGCCGACATTTCACAGTAAGAAAAGTAAAACAAAAAAAACTGAACTGGAGTAGACTTGAATGACATGCATGATGTAAAAGCATGTTCACACTAGCCATAAAAGCAAGCAAAACCAAAGGAAAAAACAATGTGTGTATATACCCTAATGAAAATAAATAAGTAAAAAAGCAAGTGCATTAAATAACACAGGGTACTTGGTAAACACTGTTTTGATCAAAAAAGTATAAAGCTGTCCCACCACAGCAAGGTGTACCCATTTGAGACAGTAGCTACACTAACGGTTAAAACCTACCTAGTGTGAATAGTGGCAGAGTCTCTAGGTCCCAAACGGACACCCAGCTTCAGAGGGACTATAAGTGAACTACACAGCTCAGTAGAAAGGAGGCCACACCCTATTTGTACTGAATACAAAAATGCTGAAGAAAAACCATAAAAACTGAACTGGAGTAGACTTGAATGACATGAATGATGTAAAAGCATGTTCACACTGGCCATAAAAGCAAGCAAAACCCAAAGGAAAAAACAATTAGTAATAACAATAGGCAATTGGTAATTTATCCCAAATCAGTTCCCACAATCCCTCCCACCTGATCCTCTGCTCAGTCCTATATATTCAGATGCCCTCTAGGGGGGCACGTGTGCGGGTCAGGCACATGTCTCCCTGCAGCATAAGTATCGCGAAAATGCAGTTATTACTACAGCAGTTAGTCTCAGCAGGAGTCAGGACCCCACACTATCTACCTGTCTCTTTTGGGTATGTCTGCTGATTAAGCCATTCTTATTACTTGAACCTAGCTTTTCTTAATCTATCTTATTTCTTCACCATGTTTACATATGCCCTCACAGTGTTTGCTCCTTTAGTCCTCATTCTCCTTCGCTATCCAGAAACCCCAGCAGCCTCTAACCAAATAATCATCTCCCCTTCCTTCCTCCCCACCTGACCTCCTCTGCTGAACTGCTCCTCAACCTCAAATCTGTCCGAATGAAACATAAAACAAGCTGCCCACTCTCCTTCTCCCATCTGCTCTCCCTTTCTCTGCTTCTCCTCACTGCTGGCGACATATCTCCCAATCCTGGACCCCCACAGCTCACACCCCCCCTACTTCCCCTTCCTACCGCTCCCTATCTAATAAGAACTACCACAATCTTTCCAACTTAAAACCTGTGCCATTGACACCCATCCCCCTGCTCCCTCTGTTATCAGCTATTGACGCGGTTGCCCCTCTCGTTCATGGCAGAATGCGACATACCAACAGACAACCCTGGCACAATAACACCACTAAAAAGCTCCGGCAAGTGTCCAGGATTGCAGAGCAGCGCTGGAAGAAAACAAATTCGGAAGATGACTTCACCACATTCAAACAGGCAACACTCGATTTCAAATCTGCCCTCACCTCTGCTAAACAGGCCTACTTCACAACCCTCGTATCTTCCCTATCTTACAATCCAAAAAAGTTATTCAAAACTTTTAACTCCCTCCTCCGCCCACCACTGCTTCCTCCAACCTCCCTCATCTCTGCCGAGGACTTTGCCACACACTTCAAAAACAAGATTGACCAAACAAGGCAAGTCTTCATCACTCAACCACCACAACCCCTTTGTATACCAGACCAATGCCCAAACCCCATAACCTCACTCTCCAACATCACTGAAGGGGAGCTTAATCATTTCTTCTCCAAATCGCACCTCACAACCTGTGCACTCGACCCCATCCCATCCCACCTCCTCTCCAACCTCACCACCACACTTATCCCATCCCTAACCCACCTCTTCAACCTATCACTAACGTCCGGTACCTTCCCTTCTGCTTTCAAGCATGCCACAATCACGCCTATCCTTAAAAAGCCAACCCTCGACCCAACCGCTATGTCCAGCTATCGCCCAATATCATTGCTTCCATTCGCTTCCAAACTCCTGGAACAGCACATCCACGCTGAACTTTCCTCCCACCTATCATCTAACTTGCTCTTTGACAACCTACAATCTGGTTTCCGCCCCCATCACTCCACTGAGACAGCCCTAACCAAAATTACTACCGACCTACTTACAGCCAAATCAAATGGACAATACTCTATACTCCTGCTTCTAGACCTGTCCTCTGCATTTGACACAGTTGACCACTGCCTCCTACTACAGATCCTCTCCTCCTTCGGCATCAAAGGCCTTGCCCTACCCTGGATCTCCTCATACCTTTCCAACCGCACATTCAGCGTCTCCCACTCCCACACCACCTCCTCATCCCACCCTCTCTCTGTTGGAGTCCCCCAAGGCTCTCTTTTAGGACCCCTACTCTTCTCAATCTATACACTTGGTCTGGGGCAACTCATAAAGCCCCACGGATTCCACTACCACCTTTATGCTGATGACAAACAGATCTACCTCTCTGGCCCAGACGTCACCTCTCTGCTGTCCAGAAACCCAGAGTGTCTATCAGCCATATCCTCCTTCTTCTCCTCTCGCTTCCTCAAACTCAATGTAGACAAATCTGAACTCATCATCTTTCCTCCATCTCACAGATCTTCCTTACCCGACCTAGCTATAACAATTAATGACGTCACACTTTCCCCCGTACCAGAAGTCCACTGCCTCGGAGTAACCTTTCACTCTGCCCTGTCCTTCAAACTGCACATCCAAGCTCTTTCTATCTCCTGTCGCCTCCAGCTCAAAAATATTTCCAGAATCCGTCCTTTCCTCAACCCTCAATCTACTAAAATGCTTGTGCATGCCCTCATCATCTCCCGCCTCGACTACTGCAACATCCTTTTCTGTGGTCTCCCTGCTAACACCCTCACACCTCTCCAGTCCATCCTTAACTCTGCCGCCCGACTAATTCATCTCTCTCCTCGCTACTCCTCCGCTTCTCCCCTCTGCAAATCTCTTCACTGGCTCCCATTCCCTCAGCGTATCCAGTTCAAATTACTAATACTGACCTACAAGGCCATCTATAACCTGTCTCCCCCATATGTCTCTGAATTAATCTCCCGATACCTTCCCTCACGTAATCTCCGGTCCTCCCAAGACCTCCTTCTCGCCTCCACACTTATTCGCTACTCACCCAACCGCCTCCAAGACTTCTCCCGAATAGCCCCTGTTCTCTGGAATTCTTTGCCTCAACAAGTCTGACTATCAACCACATTTGGATCCTTCAGACGGAACCTGAAAACCCACCTCTTCAAGAAAGCCTACAGCCTGCAATGACCCCCCTACCTCCTCACCACTACTGGAGATATCACCTCAACCAACACCGAAACTGCTGCAACCCCCCTACCTACTGTCTCCTTCCCCACCATCCTGTAGCATGTAAGCCTGAAAGGGCAGGGTCCTCTCTCCCCTCTGTATCAGTCTGACATTGTGAGTTTGTTTACTGTAAGTGATATCTGTAATTTGTATGTAACCCCTTCTCATGTACAGCACCATGGAATCAATGGTGCTATATAAATAAATAATAATAATAATAATTCAAGTCTACTCCAGTTCAGTTTTTTTTGTTTTCTTCAGCATTTTTGTATTCAGTACAAATAGGGTGTGGCCTCCTTTCTACTGAGCTGTGTAGATCACTTAGGCCGGGGTCACACTGGCGAGGAATACGGCCGAGTGAGAGGCGCTAAAAGCACGCATTAGACATGGACAAATGATTCTCTATGGGGTCACTCGCACCAGCCGTATATTTCTCATCCGTATCCTACGCTCCGTGCCAATCGCAGCATGCTGCGATTGTCAGCGTACTGCGCCCGTAGTACGCCAATGCAAGTCTATGGGCTCGCAAAAAATACGGATTACACACGGACCAGACATGTGACCTGCAATCAATACGCAGGTCTTTTGGCTGGTGACAGGAAATGGGCCAATCCATCATCTGGAAGCCTAGACATGCAAATGAGCTCAAAAAGCGCTCCAGACATCCAGGAAGTACGCCTCCACAGAGTACAGCAGCAGCATGGCGTCCACGTACATAAATGTTGAGATGCTCATTGTCCTGGTGCAGGAGCGTCCCGAAATCTGGGACCAACGCGATGCAAATTATGCAAACCGGGCAAGAAAGGAGGCGTCATGGAGGCGCATCTGTCGCCAGATGTACCATGACTTTTGTGACCGACCACGTGAGGAGCAGCATAAAATTCGTAAGTTCAGCGCAAAACATCAGTAACCTTAGCACGCAAGAAAAAAGGAATATAGAATCAGGAACCCCCTTCCTGTGCATGAACTTTTAGCCTCATGAGGCCATTACATTTGGATGTGACACGTGGCTTCACACAGCCATAATTTGGGGTTAGGCCACAAGCTCCTCATCCTCCTAGACAAAACAATTAAGTGTAGCTAAAGAGACTCTGTGTATCTGCCCAATTACATATGCCACCATGGGTAGAAAGCACACCCCAGAAGGCCCCATGCCTAGACTACTGGTAGAAAATGTGACCTCTCAAATATGTTAATTTGACAATATTTCCTGTCACATTGCAGTGGAAGATGTGATGAAATGCTGGCGAAGCATCCGGGACCAGTGCCGCCGGGAACGCCAGCAGCGGACCAGGAGTGGGGATGCTGGATAGGTTAAAAGGAAGTACATCTACTATGACCGGCTGTCCTTCCTCGCCCCAATTCTGGATCTGAGACCGTAAGTAGATACCTCACACCACATTACACAAATACTTTACAGGGCCAAAAATATTGATGTATTTTTGCCTCTGTTCTATTTCATAACAGAACTCAATCCAACCTTACGGATCGAGGAACGGCCTCAGAGGCAGAGCCCATAATAGATCCTGTAGGGGATGAGGTGGCTGGCCCATCTTCTCCCCCTACAAGAAGGATGGCAGAAGATGAGGCATCACAGGACAACCCAATGGCTGCCCAACACACAACACCACCAGGACGGTCTGCTGCTGCCCCATCACCCATCCTGGAAGAGCCGGGCAACTTGAGCAGAAGCCCAACTGGCCAGATCAGGGCCTCCCCACAGGCTGTTCTTACATCACGCCGAACACGAAGAAGGCGCCAGCTCACTATTCAAGAGAGCAGGACCAATGTGGACACAGGGGTGCTCAATTATTTATCTAGAGTAACTACAGATGATGGGGAGGAGGCCTACGCATGTAGCCTCACCCTTTATCTCCGTGCCCTTACCCGTGAGGTCAGGCTCCGTATTAGGGGATGTATTCAGATCCTGCTTGATGCAAGCACCCCCCAATATCCCATATGATATGGCAGCTCTACCCCCGAAATCTAATGCGCATGAGACCATCCACACAGATGCTTGCTCAAGCAGGGTCCGAACAGCCCCTAATACGTGGGCCAACACCTCAACCCCTTCCTCCCACTACCCACCCTTCTATTCCGCAGCCCCAAATGTCAGCCTCTAGCCAACCCCACCAATATGGCCACTTGTACCCACCCAGTGTTGGAGGCTGGTCCCAACCTGGTTGGGGACGATCTGGCTATCTTGGTGGGTATGAGCCACGTGCCTACCACAGCCAACAAGATGCCCCTCACCATCATCATTACTCTGGCCAGTATCCCCAACAGTCCCAGGAGGCAGGACAATTCCAGCATCATGGGCAACAGTATGGCCCCACACAGGGCGATGTTGGCCACAGTGTCCAGCAGCACCCACAGGCTGCTCTTCCACGTTCCTCTTCCCCAACCTATGAGGATTTATGAGTCTGATGGCCGGAGATGTCCAGTGCGGTTTAACTGGTGCTCCAAATACAAAGGAAAAAACAGGTGTTCTCCATCACCAAACTTTTTTACATAATTTAACATTCTAATTTTTTCACAATGTCTTCCAATCATATGAAAGAATCCATCATGACAGGCAAGGCTACCTCACGCCTTTCAGACAGATATTACATGTGTGTACAAAAGAGAATATTTCAACGTGCTATACTGTAAAATGAAAGGATGAAAATACATTACTCACTTGCTAATGCCTAGGAAAGGCGTGCTGGCCTTAGTGAAGTAGTCACCTTTTTTGCTAGCAATCGCTAGTAAAACAAATCAAGGCGACCAGCCTTCAGAATATCACGCTCTCTCTATGTCTTAACAAGTGAGTTTTGTTTTGTCATCCTTTCCAGTATAGCATGGTTAAATATTCTCTGTTCTACAGACAGGTAATATCTGTCTGAAAGCCGTGAGGTAGCCTTGCCTGTCATGGTGGAATCTTTCTATGATTGGAAAACATTATGAAGAAATGTGAGTGTTATCTTTTAGCATTTATTTTGGTGATGGAGCTCACCTTTTTTTTCAAATCTAGTTTAATATTCTCAGGCAGCAATGTTGTTATTGCCTAATCTTTTTTTGGGTTATGTTATGTAATGTTACTTTTCAAAAAAGTTAAAGAAGGCACAAAGGGTCATTTTGCCCATTGCCAAAATGTTCTTATGGCAATATTGTGTTTGCCTTTAAGCAAACAAAAAAAAAGGCAAAACTAAAAATTTGTCTACTATAGTTATCGTCTCTGTGTGATTTTTCACAATCCCTCACGACATACTAACATACACTAAGCAATGCAATGAAACAGTCATACAATCATAAGGGGTTGAGTAATATATATTTAGACACACTTAAAGAAACAAATTATAACATAGACACAGCATGCTCTTGCCAAGAGGTTGCCCCCTCAGGTGAGATAAAGTAATTAGTGAAAATATCACGCACTTTGAGGCCAAAGAGCGGTCTACGTTGAGGGTTCATAGGTGGTCTCACCCTGCGAACATTGTCCGGCCTACGCACAACACCATCAGAGGAGGAACAATCATGTATCCTGGTAAAGTTAGGCAGAACAACACAGGCTTTCACAACTTCATTCACATTTTGTTCACTCAACTGAATGGCAGACTGTAGTACCCTCCATTTGGCACAAAGAATCCCAAAGGAACACTCCACCAGTCGCATAGCATGTGATAGGCGCAAGTTACAAATTCAGTGCCTGTGGTCAAGGTTGCGCCGGGGATATGGCCTCATGACATTGCACGATAACAGAAAGGCCTCATCTGCCACAAGGACATAAGGGACTGATTCTTCAGGGGAGCCTGGTAGCTGGCGTGGTGGTGGTAGGTCCAACTGGTTGGTGCGTAGCCGCCGAGCCATTATGGAAGTTTTGAAGACTCTAGTCTCCCGTCCTTCCATAGGCCCCAATGTCACCAATTATAAACTTGTAATGAGGGTCTACCAGAGACAACAATACAACAGAAAAGTATTGTTTATAATTGAAGAATTGGGAGCCAGAGTTCGGCGGATTACGCACCCGGATATGTTTGCCATCCAGGGCCCCAATACAATTTTGAAACTGGCAGTCCTCCTCAAAGTCCCTTGATATCCTCAACCAGTCTTCCATCCTGGGCTCGGGCATGACCACTTGATGGAGTCTTGTCCAGATTTCTGTACATGTAGACCTCACTATGCCTGAAATGGTTGATCTTCCAATGAGAAACTCATGGAGGAGGGCGGTATAAGACAGGCCAGTGGACAGGAAGCTGTAGAACAACATAAATTGATAAGTTTAGAATGCCTAAAGTCCAAAAACATCAGTTACATGCCGACCAAACTTGGGAGGAATTGAGATAGAATAACACACACATATTTGGTTCAACAATGACTAAGTGATATGCAGTACATATTAGAGCTAACATTCTGGTGTGTAAGTTGAAACATATTTGGAGTAAGATGAGGGCATAAAACTTTGTCCAAGAAGGCAAAAATACATACTTTAGCACACACATTATGAACATAGAGAATGTGGTTGTGTAGTACATACAGTATTGTTAGTAGAAGTCGCTCCTCTGCAGATATCGCTTTGCGCATCCTTGTGTCCTGAAAGGTTATCCCAGGGCGCACTGTCTCCAAGAGTCGATCAAATGTGGAAATGCTCATGCGACGGTACTGGTAAAATTTCTCAGGATGCTCCCGCAGAGAAGAATAGAGGCGGTGAAAATGACCTCTTGTGAGTTGTTGCCTCAAAAGTGGATGGACCCACATGCGTCTCCTCCTCCGCGGATCCACTATCACTGGGTATGGTTGCCCAAAGCGCCGTGACAAAAGCCAGTTCAAGAGAACCTGCTCAGTTGTATTAAATCTCAGACCCTCTGCCATGTTGCACAAAGAACACCAACACAACTCGTGAAAGCAAGCTCACAAATGGACAGTATGGAGGCAGCCACCTGTTTCTGAGTGTAGAAATAGGGTGCAGGCTAATGATTTAAATAGTTAGCAGGCCTCAAAACCGTTAAATGTCCATTTTGCAAGGCTGCGAGAAAATCTCGCCATACGGATTGCATACGGATACCATACGGATTACATACGGATGCAGACATGCGCAATATACGCGACCGCACCTGGATTACGGATGACCTACGGAGCACTATTTAGGGGTCATTCATCCGTATTACGCATGTAAACTACGGAGCATATTTTGCGCTGGTTAGTGTGACTCCAGCCTTATAGTCCCTCTGAAGCTGGGTGTCCGTTTGGGACCCAGAGACTCTGCCACTATTCACACTAGGTAGGTTTTAACCGTTAGTGTAGTTACTGTCTCAAATGGGTACACCTTGCCGTGGTGGGACAGCTTTAGGCTGAGTTCACACGTGGCGCTTTTTCGCTTTTCCACGGCGGTTTTAACCGCGCGATTTTGCCGCGAAAAATAAGCATCCCATGCATTCCTATGGGATTCCGCAATGCTGTGCTAATGCTGCGGTTTTTACCGCGGCGGAATCGCTTTGCGGTAAAAAACGCAGCATGCTCTTTAATTTGCGGAATCGCGGCGATCCCGCACCCATAGGAATGCATTGTTCCGCTTACTTCCCGCATGTGGCTGTGCACAACATGCGGAAAGTAAGCAGAACATTTGCGGATGGTACCCACGGTCCGGAGGAGGGGAGACTGTCCTCCGGGCTTTGGGTACCATATCCCTGTAAAAAATAGAATTATAAAATAAAAAATATTATTATTCTTACCTTCCGGCGTCCCGCGCAGCATTCCCGCCTCTCTCCACGCTCCCGTTCCCAGTAAGCCTTTGCGAAAATGCCCGCGATGGCGTGCTCGCTGGTCCTGGTCGCTGGTGAGTCTGCCTGTTTGGCAGCTTACTAGCGACCAGGTAGCGACGCATCAGCGATCCTGACCAGGTGGTATCGTTGTCGGGATCGCTGGTGCATTGCTAAGTGAGACGGGGCCCTAATAGTCCACGGTTTTGGACATTAAATAGGGGGTCTATTTACAATTTTTATCATATGATACAATGGAAATGTTAATTTTTTCAGTGAGATTAATTTTATTGTTGTTCAATTTTAATTAATTGTAAAATAAAAGTTACATTTTTGGATGTGCCAGGATTTTTGTTGGTGTACACCCTTTCCTGTGCACTCCTTCTGTAAGCGTTATTTCTCATGGTGCCCACCTAAGGCCTCTTTCACACATCAGTTTTTTGCCATCAGTCACAATCCGTCGTTTTTTGAAAAAAACGGATCCGGCGACTGATGCTGCTGGATCCGTTTTTTTCTCATAGACTTGTATTAGCGACGGATTGTGACAGATGGCCGCACGTTTCATCGTTCAACGGATCGTCAGAAATTCTTTGTCCGGCGGCCAGAGACGACGGACATAGTAACGTTTTTTGTGCACGTCGAAAAGTCGAACATCGACGGATCCAGCGCCATCCATCGTTGGCTATAATGGAAGCCTATGGGCGCAGGATCCGCTGCTGTCTGTCAAAAGGCAGAATCCGGCGATGGATTCAGTTTTTGGTCTGTGCACATGTTGCGGATTCTGGTCTCTCTCGTCAAAAAAACGGATCTGTCGCATCAGTTTTTCACAATCTTCGCAGGATCCGTTTTTTTCAAACTTTGAAGGATTGCGACTGATTCTAAAAAAATGATGCGTGAAAGAGGCCTAAGCGTCTTTGTTTATGTTTAAAAAAGACTTCAAAAAGTGATTTCACTCCTTGAACTCGGGTGATTAGCTGCCTGTTTACAGGACACAGTTACCGGAATGGAGCACTCATAGGAGCACTCACTGACGCTAATTGTCAGCTGCAATTGCTAATGTTTTTGTGCTAGTCTTGTGATTATCAGACTTTCTGGATTATCAGATTAGTTTAAAGGAATTTCATTGTATTTAAGGAATGATTCAATGTAGCAGAGCAAGTAAACAGTAAATGTAAAGATCTGCAGTAACCCATGTAAGGCTATGTTCACATTAGGTGTTTTTGCAGCATTTTTTGCTGCTTTTTATGCTAATTTCAGCTGCATTTGACAGTACCAGCTATGTCTATGAGATTTCAGCTTGTCTTTTTTTTGTCATCAGTATTTTGTGCTTTGCTGCATTTTTTTGGACATGGAGCATGTCACTTTTTTCAGCGTTTTTTCTGCGTTTTTCACCCATTGAACTGAATGAAAAAAAATGAAAAAAAAACGCATCAAAACCGCACCGAAAACTGCAACAAAACCTGCGTTTTTGCCGCAGCTTCTTTCCTGCCAAGCACTCGGGTTTTGCTGCAGAAAAAAACACTATGCAGAAAATTCCTGACTGAAATTCTCCTTCCCAGAAAACGCGCGGTTTTTATGCGTTTTTTCCGGAGCGTCCCCCGTCTCATAGAGAATAGTTAGAAATGCGGATTTTTCCGTGAAATTAATGAGCATGCTGTGCTTTTTACCGCGATGCGATTTTTACGCGGAAAAAAATGCATCAATATGCACAAAAAGTGCGGAATTCATTAAAATGACTGGGATGCTTCTTGTAAGCGCTTTTGCCAGGAAAAAACGCGAAAAAACTGCTTACGTGTGCACACACCCTCATTCTCAACATCAGTTGCCCTCTAGCAGGTGGTCTGTTCAGGCTGATTTAGACAGTTTAGGAATGAGCGTTTGTAGGAATGTTCATTCCCAATTGGTGGCCTGTTTACACATAGCAATCACCCGATGAATGAGCAAAACGCTTGATCATCTGGTGTGTGTGTAAACAGGACATGTGCTGGAAATAACATGATATTCTATGTGCACAGAAGGATTGTATTAATGATTGTTCTGTGCACATAGAATTCCAGTCCGACTGTCTAAAAAGACTATTAAAGAAACACTCCCATCAAAGTTTGCATCTTCTTGCTATATTGCAGTAATCATATTATATAGCACTGTGTACTAACAATTGCTCATTTTTCCCTTCTACCCAGTTAATTCTTCTTTTTTCCATTAGGTCTATGACATCAAGTGATTAAAAAAACTGAAGAGCTGAATCCTTCTGAGCTCTATACTGATACGACAAGCATCAAACTGAGAAAACATATCCCCTGACTTTCATCTGGTGAGTATTAGGAAGAAATCTGTGGGCCACATTATTAGAGCACTAAACAGAGCTCACTGGTTATTTTTGAATTTCATAAATTCAGAAAAACGTGACACTTTGTTAGGCTGTATGGAATCATTGCAATTGTGCAGTATGTCCCTTATAGGTTCTACCTATTTAACCGTATCCATTTGGTGTATAGATTGATTACAAATCAAAGATGGCAAAACTGCATAGAAAGTCAGGTTCCGACAATTCTTGATCAGCTCACTGATGGGAACTAAATCTAATATAATGGAAAGTGTATGTGACATTTCAGCAATAGGATCTTTCTGTACTGCAGAATCCAAAACCAGAGCCCTGCTTGCAGGACAGTTTTGCTGTTACAGAATGTATCTGTACAGGACACATAAAACCCCTTGGCAGGCAGCCCCCATAGTGTACAGCCAGACAAGCGCCCAGATTTCTGTCTACGCAGCTGCTCTGTCGTTTGCGAAGGATTGATCTACAAATCTCATTGACCACTAAGACAATGCATTTGTAACTAAAACCCACGCAAATGCATTAATTCAATATATATTTAAAAAATATATAATTATAGTGAAAATGTGCTAAAATTATGGTGCAGTAGCTATCAATAAGGTTGCTGCTTTCATATTTCAACGGGAGAGTGAAAAATAGGAGCGATAATCTGATGGGCTGCCATTTGAAACTACTCCACTTTTCTATCTATATGCATGCCATAGGGGGAAGGGTACCCAGAAAATGTCTCCACACACTGTTTATACATAGAATTAACATAAGTTCCTCTGTAGAGTAGATGTGCAGAGGCAACCAAATTCTCCCCCATCAGACTCTATTGCACAATCTTGGTAAAAGGAGGCGTCAAGAGTAGTGTTGAGCTTTCCGATACCGCAAGTATTGGGTATCGGCCGATATTTGCCGTATCGGAATTCCGATACCGAGTACCGATACTTTTTTCGTATCGGATACCGGAATCGGAAGTCCAAAATGCAATGAGCCACAAAAGTGGCTCTGATTGGCTGCCGAAATGACGTCATCATGATGCGCTGTCTGTGCGCATCATCATGCGCCGTCAGTTCGGGCCTTCGGGGGGGGCTGTGCCGACTGTCCGGGGGTCTGTGCCGGCCTGCCGGTGGTCTGTGCCGGCCTGCCGGTGGTCTGTGCCGGCCTGCCGGTGGTCTGTGCAGGCTCCGGGGGTCTGTGCAGGCATCGTCCGATGGGACTACAAGTCCCATCGGGCGATGCCTGCTACCATGACAGTGATTGACAAATTAGCCAATGATGGGACAGTAGTAGTCCCATCATCCGGCTAATGTGTTGAATGTAAAAACATGCTACATACATACAACATGCATACTACATATATACTACATGCAACATGCATACTACATACATGCTACATACTACATACATGCTACATACATACTACATATATACTACATGCATGCAACATACATACTACATATATACTACATGCATGCAACATACATACTACATATATACTACATGCATGCAACATACATACAACATATATACTACATGCATGCAACATACATACTACATATATACTACATGCATGCAACATGCATACTACATATATACTACATGTAACATACATACTACATATATACTACATGCAACATGCATACTACATACATGCTACATACTACATGCATGCTACATACATGCTACATACTACATACATGCTACATACATACTACATAAATACTACATGCATGCAACATACATACTACATATATACTACATGCATGCAACATACATACTACATATATACTACATGCATGCAACATGCATACTACATATATACTACATGTAACATACATACTACATATATACTACATGCAACATGCATACTACATACATGCTACATACTACATGCATGCTACATACTACATACATGCTACATACTACATACATGCTACATACATACTACATACATAATACATATATACTACATGCATGCAACATGTATACTACATATATACTATATATACTACATGTAACATACATACTACATATATACTACATGCTACATACATGCAACATACACACTACATGCTACATACATACTACATACATGCTACATACATACACACTACATGCTACATACATGCAACATACTACATACATGCTACATACATACTACATACATACCACATGCATGCAACATGCATACTACATATATACTGCATATATACTACATGCATGCAACATACATATATACTACATACAATACATACATATAGACATACAGTACATATAACATAGAGTACATACTTACCGTCACTTGTCACTTTGATCCCCGAAGCCATTGTCACCAGAGGGATAAATATCAAAATAAAAAAACACCAATATACTTACCCCGATCCGCAGAAGTCCACGAGGGTCCCACGTCCATCTTGCGTGGAGAACAGCAGCATCAGCTGATGCTACCGTTCTCTACCAGCTCCAAGAATACAATGACGGAAGGTAGGTAGGTTCCTCCACCACTTTAAAAAAAAAAAAAAAAAAGCCCCTAGTCTCACTTTATGCCATTGCTGCGTGGGAATTTCCCACGCAGCAATGGCATAAAGTGAGACTAGGGACTTTTTTTTTTTTAAAGTGGTGGAGGAATACAGTGCGGAAGGATACCTACCTTCCGTCATTGTATTCCTGGAGCTGGTAGAGAACGGTAGCATCAGCTGATGCTGCTGTTCTCCACGCAAGATGGACGTGGGACCCTCGTGGACTTCTGCGGATCGGGGTAAGTATATTGGTGTTTTTTTATTTTGATATTTATCCCTCAGGTGACAATGGCTTCGGGGATCAAAGTGACAAGTGACGGTGAGTATGTACTCTATGTTATATGTACTGTATGTCTATATGTATGTATTGTATGTAGTATATATGTATGTTGCATGCATGTAGTATATATGCAGTATATATGTAGTATGCATTTTGCATGCATGTGGTATGTAGTATGTATGTAGTATGTATGTTGCATGTATGTAGCATGTATGTAGTATGTATGTTGCATATATGTAGCATGTAGTGTGTATGTATGTAGCATGTATGTAGTATGTATGTTGCATGTATGAAGCATGTAGTGTGTATGTTGCATGTATGTAGCATGTAGTATATATGTAGTATGTATGTTACATGTAGTATATATAGTATATATGTAGTATGCATGTTGCATGCATGTAGTATGCATGTTGCATGCATGTTGTATGTATGTTGCATGCATGTAGTATATATGTATTATGTATGTAGTATGTATGTAGCATGTATGTAGTATGTAGCATGCATGTAGTATGTAGCATGTATGTAGTATGTATGTTACATTTAGTATATATGTAGTATGTATGTTACATGTAGTATATATGTAGTATGCATGTTGCATGCATGTAGTATATATGTTGTATGTATGTATGCATGCATGTAGTATATATGTAGTATGTATGTTCCATGCATGTAGTATATATGTAGTATGTATGTTGCATGCATGTAGTATATATGTAGTATGTAGCATGTATGTAGTATGTAGCATGTATGTAGCATGCATGTAGTATGTAGCATGTATGTAGTATGCATGTTGCATGTAGTATATATGTAGTATGTATGTTACATGTAGTATATATGTAGTATGCATGTTGCATGCATGTAGTATATATGTAGTATGTATGTTGCATGCATGTAGTATATATGTAGTATGTATGTTGCATGCATGTAGTATATATGTAGTATGTATGTAGCATGTATGTAGTATGTAGCATGTATATAGCATGCATGTAGTATGTAGCATGTATGTAGTATGCATGTTGCATGTAGTATATATGTAGTATGTATGTAACATGTAGTATATATGTAGTATGCATGTTGTATGTATGTAGCATGTAATTTTTTTTTTATTTTTTTTTTACATTCAACACATTAGCCGGATGATGGGACTACTACTGTCCCATCATTGGCTAATGTGTCAATCACTGTCATGGTAGCAGGCATCGCCCGATGGGACTTGTAGTCCCATCGGACGATGCCTGCACAGACCCCCGAAGCCTGCACAGACCACCGGCAGGCCGGCACAGCCCCCCGGCAGGCCGGCACAGACCACCGGAGCCTGCACAGACCACCGGCAGGCCGTCACAGCCCCCCGGCAGGCCGGCACAGACCACCGGAGCCTGCACAGACCCCCTGGCAGGCCGGCACAGCCCCCCGAAAGGCCCGTACAGACCCCAGAGAGGCTGTACAAGGCAAAAATAGGGTTTTTCTTATTCCGATACCGGAAGTCCCATAGACTTGAATGGGACTTCCGGTATCGGAATCGGCGATACCGATACTTTTTTTTAAGATCGGCCGATCCATTCCGATCCAATATTTTCAAGTATCGGCTGGTATCGCTCAACTCTAGTCAAGAGTACTTTTGTATTCCAAGGGACTAGAATTCCAGCTTAAAGAAGTACTCCTACCATCAAAGTTAGTATCCTCTTAATATATTGCATTCTTCCTATTATATAGCACTGTGTACTTACAATTGCTCATTTTGCCTTTCTACCCAGCTATTTCTTCTGTTTTCTAGGTCTATGATATCACGTGATTAATAATTGACGAGCTGAATCCTCCTAAGTTCTATGGAGAAAAAGGAAGCCTATTCTACCTGCATGACTCATGAGTCACCGCAAAAGTCCCTGGCAGGCAGGGCCAGTTTTAGACAAAATGGGGCCCTAGGCAAAATTCAAAGTGGGGCCCCAATCCTGAAATATCCCACCAACAACACTGTTAGGTCCCCTTCACACGTCCATATAAAACAAGTTCGTGTTACACCGATATCAGTGTCACCATTGTTTTCAATCAGTGTGTCGTCCATGTGCTATCCGTGTTTTTCTGGTATGGATACTGGAAATGAAATTACAAAGCCTCTCACATACTTTCTATGTTAAACACGGACTGCACACGTACAGCACATGGACTGCTCATGGACGGAACATGGACGGCATGTTTACATGGACCCATAGACTTGTATTGTCATTTGTGCTGCTGGGAAAACACGGATATGAGTGCAGCACCGTAGGTCAAATAGGGGAACTGTGGCATCCGTGAAAAACATGATCGGTCGTGTGAAGGGGGCTGGACAGTCACATACCAGAAAACAGCAGATTTGCCGTCTTTTTCTACTTCCTACCTCACAAATAGCAGAATAAAAAGCGATTAAAAAATGTCACCCCAAAATACTCTGCTAAGTCCCTTCTGGCTCCGAGGCCGATGGTTCAGGGTCTCTGATGGTTATTATACACTTTACTGCTATAATATAAGGTGAAGCCACAAGACCCCTGCAGCCCAGTGCCAAGACTGACGGAGACCCCCCCGGAGCCACAAGACCCCTGCAGACTAGTGCTAAGACTGATGGAGACCCCCAAAGCCACAAGATCACTGCAGCCCAGTGCTGAGACTGGCAGAGACCCCCGGAGCCACAAGACCCCTGCAGACCAGTGCTAAGACTGAAGGAGACCCCCCGGAGCCACAAGACCCCTGCAGCCCAGTGCCAAGACTGGCAGAGACCCCCGGAGCCACAAGACCCCTGCAGACCAGTGCTAAGTCTGACAGAGACCCCCCGGAGCCACAAGACCCCTGCAGCCCAGTGTCAAGACTGGCAGAGACCCCCGGAGCCACAAGACCCCTGCAGCCCAGTGCCAAGACTGGCAGAGACCCCCCGGAGCCAGAAGACCCCTGCAGACCAGTGCTAAGTCTGACGGAGACCCCCCGGAGCCACAAGACCCCTGCAGCCCAGTGCCAAGACTGGCAGAGACCCCCGGAGCCACAAGACCCCTGCAGCCCAGTGCCAAGACTGGCAGAGACCCCCCGGAGCCACAAGACCCCTGCAGACCAGTGCTAAGACTGACGGAGACCCCCCGGAGCCACAAGACCCCTGCAGCCCAGTGCCAAGACTGGCAGAGACCCCCGGAGCCACAAGACCCCTGCAGACCAGTGCTAAGACTGACGGAGACCCCCCGGAGCCACAAGACCCCTGCAGCCCAGTGCCAAGACTGGCAGAGACCCCCGGAGCCTCAAGACCCCTGCAGACCAGTGCTAAGTCTGACGGAGACCCCCCGGAGCCACAAGACCCCTGCAGACCAGTGCTAAGACTGATGGAGACCCCCAAAGCCACAAGACCACTGCAGCCCAGTGCTGAGACTGGCAGAGACCCCGGAGCCACAAGACCCCTGCAGCCCAGTAATGAGACTGGCAGAGACTCCCGGAGCGTCAGTGCTGGAGCCGTGGGGGATTTATCATTTCAGGCTAATTATTTTTACATTCTTAGAAAACCCCTGTAGACACTGATCACATGCACCATTTTTGCTGCAGATTGATCTACAGTGCTGGCAGGAAATATTCTGCTTTTTTGCAGCCTTTTCACTTGCATTTTTATTTCCCATTCATTTGAATAGGGAAAAAACGCTGCAGAAACGCTGAAAGACGACAGCAACAGATTTATAGAAAAAAAGTGTCTCCTGGCCGCTGTCCGTGTCTGGCTGGCGTCAGTGTCTGGCTGCTGTGCTGGGACAGTGCAGAATAGTACAGTAGACTGCACTATTCCATCCAATAGTATATTAAGCCCTGTTCACACTGCGCTTCTGCAATGCTTCCAGGGGCTCTGCCTGAATCCCCCTAACATAAGATTCACATAAATCCCCTACGGGGCCACAGACTGCACTGACGCAAGCAGAGGTCAAATTAATTTTTTTTTTTTTCTGAAATTGACTGATTTATTTTCTTCAGGTATGTGTACACGGTCAGGAATTGGCAGCGCTTTGGACGCAGCACATGTCCGCTATTGAACGCAGGTGACTCCACATGTGATGATCACTGAACCGTGCGGATTCACTGCGTCCGATACAGTGTACGGGTGAGATATATCGCGTCTCCGCAAGAGAAATGTTGTGGTCTGGAAAGACGTGCCGCTTGTCCGTCTCTGCTATTGAGCCGCGGGCGTCTGTGGACACATAGTGGGCATGGGATTTCTTGAGATCCCATCCACTATGCTGTAACATCTGGACGCTGAACAAGTACACAGCGTCCAACCCGCAGCGATTACTGACCGTGTGCACCTACCCTCAGAGTCTGTTTCTGTTTTTTTGTCTAAAAGTGTCCACTTTTCTGTGGCTGTTGGAACACACAGTCACATTCAAGAAAAAAACCTCACATGTGGGATTCATTCCTGTCATTGTAATCTGTGGCTCTATACAGGATTCAGGCAGAACGCACCGGGAGCAGTAAAGAAAGACAGTGTGAACAGGCCCTAATGTAAGACACAGGCATTAGACATAAACTGCTGATCCCTATTATGGCGACACTAGAGTTACACAACTATATATGCAGCACATATACACAGATATACACTATACATGTACACACAATATATACTTTATAAATATAGAAACATATACTACATATTGTACAGTATATACAGTATACACAGTGTGTAAAAGGACAAATATAAGGTATATACACAGAAACATTCAGTTTATATACAGTGTATACAGTATGCTCACATACATATACACTTTATTCATATATTTCACAATATACTGCACACAAGCAGTATACATACAGTATATAATATACACAGACACACATACTACAGTATATACATGCACATATATATATACATAAATGCACCACAGATGTACACAATCATACTATATACTGTATATATGCACACACATACTATATACACATATACACACACACACTGTATACTGCACATGTACGCACACAGATATACATATATATATATGTGTATACTTACTAGGTCCTGATGTCACTTGTGCAGATCTGAAGGCAGTGATGTAGGAACAGCCATGATGATGAGGAGGTGACACAGACACAGGGCTGCAGACATCATGTCCTGCCCCAGGTCTGACCTCTGCTGTGCTGTTGCCTCTCCTCCTCAACTTCCAACCTAGGCTATGTGCACACGTATGCAGAAAATTTCTGCATAAAAACAGGACACCTTCCCAGAAAACGCGTGTTTTTTTCCGCGCATTTTCTGCGCTGTTTTTGCACATTTTTTGTGCAAAAAACGCGCGTTTTTTTATGCGTTTTTTCCGCACGTCCCCAGACACATAGAAAATAGCAAGAAATGCGGAATTTTCGCCGAAATTAATGAGCATGGTGCGTTTTTTTTTCCGTGATGCACAATATGCACAGAAATTGCGGAATTCATTAAAATGAATGGGAAGCTTCTACTAAGCATTTTTAAAGCGTTTTACTTGGTAAAAACGTGAAAAAAACGCAACGTGTGAACACAGCCTGAAGGGGCGATAGAGGGGGGTTTGAGAGAGACAATCAAGGCCTGCAGAGGATGCACAGTGTTATTCACTGTAAGGAATGCTGTACACACTCTGGGCTCTTCATATAGGGGCTGCAGACACAGGGGGCCCCCTTTGTGGGTGGGGGCCCCAGGCAGCTGCCTTGTCTGCCTGCCCCAAATGCTGGCCCTGCTGACAGGGGGAAGAACTTAGCTGCTGGGTCAGGAGTTAGAGAAGGGAATGATTTATGCAGACAAAAGGAAAGCATTTACTGCATACCTCCCAACTTTTGACGAACAGAAAAAGGGACAAATTATGCGGCGTGAGTAGAGTGGCGCGGCAAATTTTGGCCATGCCCCAATCCACGCCCATTCACCATTTTTTTTTACCCTGGCAGGAGATGTCAGAGGGGCAGTGGTAGTGAGAGAAATTCAGATGTCAGAGACTGCAAGGTATAGACTCAAATCCAGGATGGTCCTTTGTTTTTTTAGATGGTTGGAACTAGAGATTCACAGGTCTCTGGTCCAGCGTCCAGGTCAGTGCTACCTGGTGGTTGGACAGCAGGCTGTGAATCCCTTACCTTCTGGCTTTCCCGGTGCAATTTTTGATTAACCAGGACTTGTGACGTCATCTGTGCATCCTGCTCATCTTTAGTTAGGACCTCAAGATTTATTTTTTGTTCATTCATTCACAGTTGTAGCAACCATAACTTTCGTGTCTTTATGTAGCTTCACTGTATGACATTTGAATTTTTTTGTGTCTGTAAGGCCTTGTTCACACATTGCAAAAATACTATGTTTTATGTTTTCTGCAGGTGTCCGCATCAAACCACACAAACCACACAATAAGGCTGGAGTCACACCTCCATAATTCTCATGCAAGAATCACATCGTAAAACTTGCCCTGGCCGGCACCTCTCCTGACCTGAGCTTGAAAGCTGCATAGTAATCCATTATGCTGTCATGCTCAGGTCAGGAGAGGTGCCGGCCGGTCCGTGAAATGCGATGCGCTTATCGCACGAGAAATATGGCAGTGTGACTCCAGACAAATAATTGTCTCTGGTTATTGCTGCATTTATTTTATGCCTCTCCCCCTTATTTGATGTGTTTCTGGTTCAGATGTAAAGTTGTGTTTTAATAGTACAGTTTGATTCTGCACTTATAAAAGTAACTACAGTTTTTTTAGATGCGTTTTTTTAGGCTCCACATAGAAGACAAGGTATTAAAAAAGCACCAAAACCGCAGAAATCACATCCACTTGCTTGTACAGTTAAACACAGCAGAATTTCTCTGCAAAAATAAAAAACCTGCAGAAAAACACAGCATTTACCCTACATATGAACACGGTCTAAATGTCTAAGCAAAGTGGATGTGATTCCATTAAATCTCTGCCCCCTGGGCATCCACTGCTGATCTCACAGGTTTCGGTGCTTTTTTTTTATGTATAGGTTTCTACGTGGAGCCTGAAAAAAATGCAAGGAAAAAAATATCAAAGATTTTCTTTAGTATTAAAAAAGCATTAAAAATGCGGCTTCACATCTGCACTCATTGAATATGGAGGTACAAGCCAAAAAAAAAACGCAGCAAAGATGCAATAATCAGAGAAGATTGTTATTGCGTCATGTGGTACAGACACCTGCAGAAAATGTGTAGAAAAAAAGCAGTAGAAAAAATGCAGCATTTGGGCTATGTGCACACATTGCAGATTCCGCTGCGGGTTTTTCCAAGCGGAAATGCAGGTAAAACCGCAGGTAAAGTGACCTGCGGTTTTCCTGCGATTTGGTCTGCGGTTTTGCCCTGCGGTTTCACACCTCTACTATGGTAAAGGTATGAAACCGCTGCGGAAACCACCCAAACAATTGACATGCTGCAGCTTGTAAACGGCAGCAAAACCGCGCGGAAAAAAACGCACCATCAGCACAGCGTTTTTGAAACCCCATAGGGTTTCATTGTACTGTACATGGTCAGCGGAACTGCTGCGTTTCCGCAGGGCCAAAACCGCTGCGGAAATGCAGCAGAATCCGCACCGTGTGCACGTAGCCTTAGGGTATGTGCACACACTGCGGATTTTGCTGCGGATTCGCAGCGGATTTGTCCCTGTGGGTCCGCAGCAGATTCTCCTGAGGTGTACAGTACCTTTATTTCCTATGGCAATAAAAAAACGCAGTGCACATACTCGGATTTTTCAGCGTGGATTTGCTGCGGGTTACAAACTGCAGCATGTCAATTGTTTGTGCCGATTCCGCAGCGGTTTCCTACCTTCACCATTGTGAGGTGAGAAACCGCAGGGCAAAACCGCAGGCTAATCCGCATGTAAACCGCAGGTATTTTGACCTGCGGATTTACCTGCAGATTTTACAAAATCTGCATGGAGAAATCAACAGCACAAAAAACTACGTGGGCACATAGCCTAAGGCTGCAAATGAACAGGCTCAGATGGACCAGCCGTATAACTCGTGCAAGAATCCCATCGCACTGCACGGACTGCCCCGACACCTCTCCTGACCTGAGAAGACAGCATGATGGATTACTATGCAGATGTCAAGCTCAGGTCAGGAGAGCCCACAGTCAGGACTAGGTTTACTAGTCAAGTTATATGGCCGTCTGACCCTGCCCTTACAATTCTATTATATTTTTTATGGGTGTCATAGAGAAAAAATATCAATCAAAACATTTTTTATGCCATTTACCAATCCCCATAAATAATCTGTTCACTGTGTTGTGCAGATCGTTACACTGTTATGTGCTGATTTGTGATGTTTATTTAAAAAACCACATTAAAAATGACATTATTTTAAGTGTTTTCATTTTTTTTAGTCATTTTACATGATGAAAAAATTATTTTCTTCTCCCTCTAGAATAGAGACAAAAAATCCACTGCTATGCACAATCTATCAGTACAATCTGTCTGTGGAGTCAGAGCCTGCAATTCAGATCAAGTATACAAAATTCTCCCTAGTACATCACCAGAGCTTGTGGTTCAGGTGATTTATCTTCTACCTGTAATGATGAGGTTTGTTGGTTGTAAATTCAATTACTGGAGAGACTCACAATAAAAATTCTTATTGCTTTTTATTTTTTTGTAGTTTTGTGTGGAATAAAAAAAATCTGAATTTTCTTCACCTCAGTATACAAGTACAAATGCATATACTGATGTATCCAATGTACAAGTATAGTCTGCTTCTGGGGTCACTGCCTGCAATACATCTCAAGATTGCCAAATTCTCCCATTTGTATCATTATGAGCTTTGACTCATCCATAAGGCTGCTTCCTGTAAACGGGGCTGTGAGTTTGAGTTCTGGGGAGACCAAACACAGGATAAGTGAATAAATATAAATTATGCAGAGAGTGTCCCTGTCCCCTGTGGAGGAGGAGCTACAGAGTGATGAAGAAGATGTCAGAGAGAGATGAGCATAGAAGCTGGGGTAACAGGCCAAATTAACCCCTGTCTGGATTAAACCTGGATATAGTTTGGCCCAGACCAGTATATTCCCCAGGGAATAAACTGTCCTAGGCCAAACTATACCTGGCTACAATGTACCCTTCTATTTCATGATCCTTTATAAATGAGATAGATTTTAGATGACATTTTTTAATAACTTAAAACTGACTTACATGTAATGAGAAGGTATTTGTGTTGCTCATCATGTGATGAAGATTAATATTACCATACAATGTGACTGGTAACTGACAACAGTCATAACATCTGAGATTACACTGTTGTCCAGTAAGATACCATATATAGTCCAGTATAAGCCGAGGCACCTAATTTTGCCACGGAGAACTGGGTAAGCTTATTGACTCAAGTATGAGCAGGGTATGCAATGTCCCCCTCATCCCTACCCTGGTCCTAGTATGCGTGGCTCCCCCCGTCCTGTCCTGGTATGCGTGGCTCCCCCGTCCTGTCCTGGTATGCTTGGCTCCCCGCCATTGCTGTCTTGGCATGTGTGGCTCCCCTGTCGATGTCCTAGTATGCGTGGCTCCCCGTCGCTGTCCTGGTGTGCGTGGCTCCCTCCATAGCTGTCCTGGTATGCGTGGCTCCCCCCTCCCATCCTGGTATGTGTGGCTCCCCCCTCCCGTCCTTGTATGCTTGCTTCATATTACGAAAAAAACCCATCCTACTCACCCTCCAGCGTATCCTCGCAGCATCTTGTTCCTGCTTCCAGCAGCTATTCCTGTGCTGAGCGATCACGTGGCACCGCTCAGTAAGGTAATGAATATTCCCTCTACGCCTATGGGAGTGGAGACGTGTGCATATTCATTACCTTAATGAGCGATGCCACGTGATCGCTCAGCACAGGAAGTGCTGCCGGAAGCCGGCACAAACGAGATGCTGCGAGGGCGTCAGGACCAACGAGATGCAGGGCACGCTGGAGGGTGAATATGATGTCTTGCACAAGGAAAGACTAGAAGCAATGGGATGAAGCTGAATGGGAGGAGACACAGATTAGATATTAGAAAAAACTTTTTGACAGTTAGAGTGATCAATGAGTGGAACAGGCTGCCACGAGAAGTGGTGAGTTCTCCTTCAATGGAAGTCTTCAAACAGAGGCTGGACAGACATCTAACTGGGATGATTTAGCGAATCCTGCTTTGAGCAGGGGGTTGGACCAGATGGCCCAGGAGGTCCCTTCCAACTCTACGATTCTATGATTCTATGATTCTTCTGGAAGCTGGCGGCTGCGGCTGCAGCTGTCACTGTGCGCGCTATAAGAGAAATTAATATTCATTTCTCTTTAGCAGCAGCACACGTTGTAGCCACAGCCGCCGGCTCCTGCCTCTGTCACCCACTGCTCCGCCGCTTGCACTCCCCCCGCTGGCCGTCTGAGACACTTGACTCATGTATAAGCCGAGGGGTGCGTTATCAGCACAAAAAAATGTGCTGAAAAACTCGGCTTATACACGAGCAGGGCCATATTTAGCGTTTATGCTGCCCTAGGCACTTTTATTGCTGCCTCCCCCATTGGTGAGTATGACTAATGCAGACAAGGTCGGCAGTGACTTAGGCTACTTTCACATCAGCGATTTTTGCCATTCATGGCAGATCTAGCAGTTTTTCCACATCTGCCACGTAACGGATCACTTACAGCAACACTGCGTTCGGCCTCATTTATTCTCTATGGGGGAATGAATGAATTTTCGGGGTCCCTTGAGACTCCGCCCAGGCTCCACCCCAGCTCCGCCTCCACCGCCCACTCTTGGAAAAACTCAACTTCTTTACCACGTCCTCACCTATCAGATATTAACAGTTCCCATCAAACACCAGATCACATTCATAACCAGCAGCTTTTGTTCTGGCCAAAAGAACCGCCATGGCACGGTAGACTCTTTTGGCTGGCCCTACGCTACTCTAAACTATTAAAAATAAATATATTTTTATGTATTTTTTTTTAAGGGAGTCACATACATTTTTTTTAAATGACCATTAATACCACATACAAGGGACAAATATCATCACACCATGACCAGACCACATAGTGACCGAATAATACCACATGCAAGGAATAAATACCGCCACACCATGGCCAGACCACATATTACTACCACACAGTGACTGAATAATACTACATGCAAGGAACAAATACGGCCACACCATGACCAGACCACATCTTGCCACCATATAGTGACTGACTACTACAGTACTGATCATTAATAAAAAAAATAACAACACTAAGTGCTATTGTACACAGGAATTCTGTATTTACTGTCAGTGTACAGGTAATACAGTGATCACTGGTGACATTATACACAGTAGCTCTGTATATAGTGTCAGTATACAGGTAATACAGTGATCACTGGTGACATTGTAGTGTCAGTGTACAGGTAATACAGTGATCACTGGTGACATTATACACAGGAGTTCTGTATATAGTGTCAGTGTACAGGTAATACAGTGATCACTGGTGATATTATACACAGGAGTTCTGTATATAGTATACAGTGTATAGCAGGGCCGGACTGGGACTAAAATTCAGCCCTGGCAATTGAAGTTACACAGGCCCACTAGTCACATGGTGACTATATAATATCTTTGTACACTTGTAGGTTACAAGAAGCGAGAGATTAGCACGACTATATAACATGTAGTCACAGCTGTGCCCAGTATTTCAGCTCAGTTCTATATATTGCTTTTAGCTGCAGTACTCCTCCCAAAGCTCTGTCCCCTTTTGGACACACGGTGACAGAATTCCTGGCAGAACTGCTATCCATTGGGCAACCAGACCCCTGGTCATAGCCGCCCCTATCATACCTCACAACTTTTGAAGAAGGGAAAGAGGGACAAAGACTGCGGCGCACAAATTTTAGGCCACGCCTGGCCACACCCATTTCACAACTAGTCACACCTATGTCTACTCCCAACCGCACCCATTTAGCACTGCTGATCACACTGACTGGTACTGAGGGCACAGTGGCTGGCATTATGGCCACATTTGCTGGTACTGTGAGCACACTGACTGGTACTAAGGAAGAGAGAAAACAGAGAGAGAGAAAAAAGAAAACAGAGAGAGAGTGTTATGAATGAGTCACAGTAGGAGGCAAAAGCAGAAATACAAGCTAAGTCCAGAAAACCAGAGAAGTTGGCAACTATCAGATTGCAGACCCCTGAACCTATCAACACAACTAGCAGTAGCCGTGGGGGGTTCCTACGATGCCCTAGACCCCTCGATCACAGCCGGAGAATTACATAGGCCTAAAGAAAGAAAGGGGAAATCTAAACTGCCCCAGAGCAGACCCCAAAGCAATAGGCAGCACCCAACATATAATGATGGTGAAGCAAGATGAAAAAACTAACACAGACAGAAAGATAGACTGAGCAAAGACGGGGCCCAAAACTACCTAGATAGGAAAGGACAGGAAGGCTGCTGTCTGCAATCTGCCAAAACCCTATCAAAGACATAAGCCAACAAGCTGATATGAAAAAGGCCCTGAAGCAGCTAGGCTTCAAAAACTAAATCAGCACTCAGGTATTTTCAGAAGACAGAGCTAAATGAATTCAGCACACCCCAGCAGGGAATGGCAGAAATCCAGAAAAACAAAGCAAAACAAAGTCAAAGCACCAAAGCAAAAGGCCGAGCAGCAAACTTAGCTTTAGAGGAGCAGGAATTCAGACTGGTCTCCAAGGATCCCACAGAGAAATCACCCGCAGGGCAGAAGGGCGTCGGCAGCCTTATATCCAGTCAGTAACTCCACTCAGCCAGTCATCATCATCAGCCTCAAGTGTTTGATAATCAGGCTCACTACCTTTCTTTACCAGAAGAGGGAGTTCCTCGGGCCTCAGTAATGAAGGGGAAAATTAACTCACAACAGTACCTCCCCCTTGAGGAGGGGTCACCGAACCCTCAACGACGCCACCAGGGCGATCAGGGTGAGCCCGATGAAAGGCACGCACCAATCTTTTGGCATGAATATCAGAGGCAGAGACCCAGGAATTATCCTCCTGACCATAACCCTTCCACTTAACCAAATACTGGAGTCTCCGTCTAGCCAGACGGGAATCCAGTACTTTCTCTACCTCATATTCCATGTTACCTTCAACCAATACAGGGTCTGGAGGTGCCACCCCCGGAACAACAGGTTCAACAAACCTCTTCAACAAAGATTTATGGAACACATTATGGATTTTAAATGTGACAGGAAGAGCCAAACGAAAAGAGACCGGATTAATAATCTCCACAATCTTGTAAGGTCCAATAAATCTAGGCTTAAACTTAGGAGAAGCCACCTTCATAGCAATATTTTTTGATGATAACCACACCATATCACCAACCTTAAACTGGGGACCAATGGTCCTATGTCGGTTGGAAAACCGCTGGGCCTTTTCCTGGGAGAGAGATAACTTATCCACCACTTGGTCCCAGATCTGGTGCATTCTCTCCACCACAGTGTCAACACCTGGGCAGGCAGAGGGCTGCACCTGCCCTGAAGAAAATCGAGGATGAAACCCAAAGTTACAAAAAAAAGTGACATCAAAGTGGCAGAACTAGCTCTATTATTTAAAGCAAATTCGGCCAAGGGCAAAAATGAAACCCAATCATCCTGATCAGCAGAAATAAAACATCTCAAATATGACTCCAAGGTCTGGTTTGTTCTCTCTGTCTGCCCATTGGTCTGAGGGTGAAAAGCAGAGGAGAAGGACAACTGAATTCCCAGCCTGGAACAGAAAGTTCTCCAAAATCTAGACACAAACTGGACTCCTCTGTCAGATACAATGTTCTCAGGAATCCCGTGCAAACGAACCACCTGTTGTAAAAACAGGGGCACCAACTCAGAGGAAGACGGCAACTTAGGGAGTGGTACAAGATGAACCATCTTAGAGAACCTATCACAAATCACCCAAATAACAGTCATCCTCTGAGAGACAGGCATATCAGAGATGAAATCCATTGAAATATGGGTCCATGGCCTCTTGGGGACAGGCAAAGGCATCAACAACCCACTAGAGCGAGAACACGATTTAGACCGGGAGCACGCCCCACAGGACTGCACAAAATTCCTGACATCACGAGACAAGGAGGGCCACCAAAAAAACCGACTCAGCAGAGCAATGAACTTCAGACATCACTCTCTTCTTCCACTGGTCAGGAACATACAACTTTGCACTGGGACAACGCTCAGGTTTGTCCTCCTGGAACTCTTCCAGAGCACCTCTCAAATCGGGCGAGATGGCAGAAAGAACTACCCCTTCGCCTAAGATGGTAGCAGGCTTGGTCACCACAGGAGAATCAGTAAAGAAGCTCCTAGAGAGGGCGTCTGCCTTGACATTCTTTGTTCCAGGAAGAAAAGAAACCACAAAATCAAAACGTGTAAAAAACAATGCCCACCTAGCCTGTCTAGGGTTCAAGCGCTTAGCCGACTCTAGGTAAATCAAATTCTTGTGGTCAGTGAGGACCACAACTTGATGCTTAGCTCCCTCCAACCAATGTCTCCACTCCTCAAATGCCCATTTCATGGCCAACAGTTCCCTATTCCCCACATCATAGTTACGTTCAGATGGAGAGAACTTTTGGGAAAAGAAAGCACAGGGATTCATTTTAGATGTTACAGGATCCTTTTGGGACAAAACAGCTCCTGCACCAATCTCAGAAGCATCCACCTCTACCTGGAATGAAAGTGAGACATCAGGTTGACGCAAAACCGGGGCGGAGGTGAATCTTTGCTTCAACTCCTGAAAGGAAGAAACAGCCTCCGGAGACCAATTTAACACATCAGCACCCTTTTTAGTCAAATCAGTCAATGGCTTGGCAATACTAGAAAATTTTGCTATAAATTTCCGATAAAAATTAGCAAAACCCAAAAACTTCTGGAGGGCCTTCAAAGAAGTGGGCTGAACCCAATCGTGAATGGCCTGTACCTTGGCCGGGTCCATTTCAATAGTTGACGGGGACAAAATAAATCCCAAAAAAGAAATCCTCTGTACTCCAAAAAGGCATTTAGATCCTTAGATCCTCATAATAAAATGAACTCACAACAGAGAGAAAGAAAGAAAGGAGAGCGAGAGAGAAAGAAAGAACAGAAAGAGAAAGAAGAAAGAACAGAGAGAAAGAGGAGAAAGAAAGAAAGAACAGAGAGAGACAGAGAAAGAACAGAGAGAGAAAGAAAGAAGTAAAGAAAGAAAGAAAAAAAGAACATAGAGAAAGAAAGAGAGGAAGGAAAAAGAAATAAAGAGGGGAAAGAAAGAAGAGAGAGAGAAAGAAAAAAGAAAGATTAGAGAGAGAAAGAACAGAGAGAGAAAGAAAATGAGGGAAAGACAGAACAGAGAATGAGAAAGAAAGAACAGAGAAAAAAAGAAACAAAGAGAAAGAAATAAATAAAGATTCTATAAAGATACTATAGCAGCCCGGCTCCCATTGTAGTGCCCACCTGAGCTTCCCGATGCAGGGCATATCATAATCCGCTCACATGGCCGGCATCCCCGATTCTAAGGCGATCCTGCTGTCTGCGCTGTCTGAGGACATGTGATGGATCTGAAGCATTCCTAGTTCCGTCACAATCTCCTCATGAAATTATCTAATTTCTGGTCAGCTTCCGGCAATCACTTCCGGTGGAACGTCATGTGCGAGTTTTAAAATGCTCCTCGGGGCTCCACCGTGTACTCCTGTGTCCGTGGGAAAAGCCCGCTTTTTATGCCTCGTACACGCTTGGCTCCACTCTGTACATCCCGTACACATATGGCTCGACTCCATACACACACGGCTCCGCTCCGCATACCCCATACAGACATGGCTCCGCTCCGCATACCCCAAACACACGCGGCCCCGCTCCGTACACAGAGTACACACATGACTCTGCTCCGTATACCTCGTACACACGCGGCTCCGCTCACATTCACCTTGTACACACACGGCTCTGCTACATCCACCCTGTAAACCCCTCCTGACCCCACACAGAAACTTACCCGCATCCAGCAGTGCACCATGACACCCAGCACAGCAGAGTCCTGCATACACACGGAGGCTCCTGATCATGTGACCCCTGACTCCTCCCCTCCTGTGACCTCATCACAGGTCTTGTGCGCGCAGAGCAGCCAATTGCAGCCTGAGAACTAAGCTGCCTGCGGGGGGGGGGGTCAGAAGTGCCGTGCAGCGTCTCATCTCGTCATTGCAGGAAGGGGACCCCGCATTTGTGTGCAGTGCCTTGGAAGCAGGAACGGATTAAGCGGCCCACTACAGGTACCGGCCCTTCTGGCATTTGCCAGAAGTGCCCGATAGTCAGTCCGGCCCTGGTGTATAGTGTACTGACACTATATTACACAGATATTACAGATATTACAGTGATCCCCAGTGACATTATACACAGGATCTCTGTATATAATATACAGTTTATAATGTCAGTGTACAGGTAATACAGTGATCACCAGTGACATAGACAGGAACTCTGTATAAATTGTCAGTGTACAGGTAATACAGTGATCACCGGTGATAATGTACACAGGAGCTATGTATAGTGTGAGAGTACAGATAATACAGTGATCACCAGTGACATTATACACAATGTCACCAATAAGTGACGAACAGCCCACCGCTGCCACCAATATGTGACGAACGGGCGAGACCGCTGCCACCAAATTGCGACGGACAGCGGACCCTGTGCCACCAATAGGTCACGATCCCACCACAGACACGGGTTTGTCAGCGGACAGAGGGACGTGATGCACTGCCGGCACACGGCTATCACAGGCACAGTGGGGGCTTATCGTAGTTATCCCACCACCGGCACCACATGACAAAAATACAGCAAGCTAATCTTGCTCTAACAATTTACCGCAGGGGGGTATTTTGGATGCCCCACCACTGCTAACAACCTTCCAAGAACTGCGGGAATTTATGTATATCCCACTTCCTCAGTTCCACTTTGGAACTCGCGGCTCTCCGGCACCCCCCCTTACCCTCAGGTCAGTCAGGGAACTGCACCTAGGATAATTAGTCACCGGACGGGCTGCTTGTTGTGCATGGGCCACTAGACTACTGCAGTAAGGGAATTATCAATGCTGTGGCTGCAGCCCCTCATTCAGCATGTAAGACCCATCTGTACTGCCAGCTAACCTAACCAGCTGTGCACACCACGCTGCCACCAGCCACGCTTTACTTAATCAAAGAGTTAATTAAGAGGGTCCGTGACAAACCCCAAATTAGTAGTGATTATCTAAAAAAGACGCATAGTTCGTTTCTTAGAGCATGGAGGCAAACTAATAGATTTTTATCATTTATTCCCAAAAGGGCAGTGATTACATAGATAAAGAATTGTTTCAAAATTGAAACATTAAATGTGTACAAATACAAATATAACATAAAGGGATTAAAAGACAGAAAGTAACACTCACATGTGTTCATTCGGTATCAGGCAGACCATGTGGGGGAGAAGACGGAGCCACACGTCTCCACTCATCTGCACGTCTTGTCAGCACGGACTCAAGGCCATTAACACCCAGAAACTTACGATGAACTTGCAGTCTTCATTGGCCCCTATCTCCTCCCTCTCATGTCCTTATTCTGCACTGAAGTATTACAATGAAACACTTCAAACTGCCCTGGATGATTTTGCACCTCCTATACATAGAACAACATGACAAAGAAAGCGACAACCCTGGCACACCCTGCAAACACATTTCCTGCAGCGGTGCTCCAGGTGTGCTGAACGTCTATGGAGAAAATCCAATCTATATGAAGATTTCATCCATTATAAGTTCATGCTTAGAACATACACTCACTGGCCACTTTATTAGGTACACCATGCTAGTAACGGGTTGGACCCCCTTTTGCCTTCAGAACTGCCTCAATTCTTCGTGGCAGAGATTCAACAAGGTGCTGGAAGCATTCCTCAGAGATTTTGGACCATATTGACATGATGGCATCACACAGTTGGCGCAGATTTGTCGGCTGCACATCCCTGATGCGAATCTCCCGTTCCACCACATCCCAAAGATGCTCTATTGGATTGAGATCTGGTGACTGAGGAGGCCATTTGAGTACAGTGAACTCATTGTCATGTTCAAGAAACCAATCTGAGATGATTCGAGCTTTATGACATGGCGCATTATCCTGCTGAAAGTAACCATCAGATGTTGGGTACATTGTGGTCATAAAGGGATGGACATGGTCAGCAACAATACTCAGGTAGGCTGTGGCGTTGCAACGATGCTCAATTGGTACCAAGGGGCCCAAAGAGTGCCAAGAAAAAATTCCCCACACCATGACACCACCACCACCAGCCTGAACCGTTGATACAAGGCAGGATGGATCCATGCTTTCATGTTGTTTACGCCAAATTCTGACCCTACCATCCGAATGTCGCAGCAGAAATCGAGACTCATCAGACCAGGCAACGTTTTTCCAATCTTCTACTGTCCAATTTCGATGAGCTTGTGCAAATTGTAGCCTCAGTTTCCTGTTCTTAGCTGAGAGGAGTGGTACCCAGTGTGGTCTTCTGCTGCTGTAGCCCATCTGCCTCAAAGTTCGACGCACTGTGCGTTCAGAGATGCTCTTCTGCCTACCTTGGTTGTAACGGGTGGCAATTTGAGTCACTATTGCCTTTCTATCAGCTCGAACCAGTATGCCCATTCTCCTCTGACCTCTGGCATCAACAAGGCATTTCCGGCCACAGAACTGCCGCTCACTGGATTTTTTTTCTTTTTCGGACCATTCTCTGTAAACCCTAGAGATGGTTGTGCGTGAAAATCCCAGTAGATCAGCAGTTTCTGAAATACTCAGACCAGCCCTTCTGGCACCAACAATCATGCCACGTTCAAAGGCACTCAAATCACCTTTCTTCCCCATACTGATGCTCGGTTTGAACTGCAGGAGATTGTCTTGACCATGTCTACATGCCTAAATGCACTGAGTTGCCGCCATGTGATTGGCTGATTAGAAATTAAGTCTTAACACACAGTTGGACAGGTGTACCTAATAAAGTGGCCAGTGAGTGTACAACACTGCCCTTCACCTCTCCAAACAAACCTATTTCAACACCCTCATCACCTCACTGTCCAATAACCCGAAACGTCTCTTTGACACTTTTCATTCCATGCTCAACCCAAGAGTGCAGGCCCCAACCACAGAGCTTCGAGCTGACGATCTGGCCAATTACTTCAAAGAAAAAATTGATCATATCCGACAGGAAATTATCTCCCAATCATCTCATGCCATGCACTGTCCTCCCTCCCCCACTGCATCTAGCTCACTCTCTGAGTTTGAACCAGTCACAGAAGAAGAAGTAAGCAGGCTCCTTGCATCTTCTTGCCCAACCACTTGCACCAGTAACCCATTTCCATCACATCTGCTCCAGTCCCTTTCCCCTGCTGTCACCCCTCACCTAACTAAAATATTTGACCTCTCTCTCTCTTCTGGTATCTTTCCCTCCTTATTTAAGCATGCCATCATACATCCACTACTTAAAAAAACATCCCTCGACCAAAACTGTGCCGCTAACTATAGACCTGTCTCTAATCTTCCCTTCATCTCTAAACTCCTGGAATGCCTGGTCCACTCCCGTCTGATCCGCTATCTCTCTGATTACTCTCTTCTCGACCCTCTCTAATCCGGTTTCCGCTCTCTACACTCTACTGAAACTGCCCTCACTAAAGTCTCTAATGATCTACTAACAGCTGACATCACGCCAGCCTTTCTAGAAAACACCAGCGATTGTCTAAATGCTGTGTCTAACATCATGTCCTCACTATATCTGAAACTGAACCTGTCAAAGACTGAACTCCTTGTGTTTCCTCCCTCTACTAATGCACCTATACCCGACACTGCCATTTCCGTGTGTGGTTCCACTATTACTCCCCAGCAACATGCCCGCTGTCTTGGAGTCATACTTTACTCCGAGCTTTCATTCACCCCCCACATCCAATCACTGGCTCGCTCTTGTTATCTGCATCTCAAAAACATTCTAGAATTCGACCTTTTCTTACCTTTGACTCTGCAAAAACTCTTACTGTTTCTCTTATTCATTCTCGTCTGGACTATTGTAACTCTCTTCTAATCGGTCTCCCTCTTACCAAACTTTCCCCCCTCCAATCTATCTTGAATGCTGCAGCCAGGATCATATTCCTCGCCAATTGTTACACCGATGCCTCTACCTTGTGCCAGTCCTTACACTGGCTACCCATCCACTCCAGAATCCAGTACAAACTTATTGCCCATACCCACAAAGCACTCCATGGCTCAGCACCACCCTACATCTCATCCCTTGTTTCAGTCTACCACCCTACCCGTGCCCTCCGTTCTGCTGATGACCTGAGGTTAGCATCCTCGATAATCAGAACCTCCCACTCCCGTCTCCAAGACTATACACGTGCCGCGCCAATTCTTTGGAATGCACTTCCCAGGTCAATACGAGTAGTCCCCAATCCCTACAATTTTAAGCGTGCCCTGAAAACTCATTTATTCAGACTGGCCTACCACCTCAACACATTAACCTAACTATCCCTGTGTGGCACAGTCAATAGTTTTACCATAACCAGGTTCCCCGTATCATGTTCCCACATGCTTTATGCATCTATTAGCCCTCTGTGTCAGTACTGCTACACACTTAACATTATGGTTGGTCCAAACAATCAGGGCAATTGTTACCACCCACCTTTCGTGTCTCCCCTTTTTCCCTCATAAATTGTAAGCTTGCGAGCAGGGCCCTCATTCCTCTTGGTATCTGTTATGATCTATGTGATTATTGTTATGCTGTAATGTCTATCATCTGTACAAGTCCCCTCTGAAATGTAAAGTGCTGCGGAATATGTCGGCGCTATAGAAATAAAATTTATTATTATTATTACACAGGAGCTCTGTATAAAGTGTCAGTGTACAAGTAATCCAGTGATCACTGGTGATAATGTACATAGGAGCTCTGTATATAGTATACAGTGTATAGTGTTAGGCATCAGGTTTCTGCATTTGCTCTGCAGGAATCCAGAGCCTCACATTCTGCGGTCTCCTACTGTCTATCTACCGCAGAGGAGATTGCTTTGCAGCAGATCGCTCCAGAGACTAAGTCCCTCTGTTCTCCTATTGGGCATGCTCACGAGATGATCTCCCACTGGAGATCGTGAGTCATGTGCCCAGGTCCTGCTCCAGATCTCATTGGTCCATCTCGGAGATCTGGAAGCTTCCGGAAGGTCCTGGCTGTAAAAAGCGCGCATGACCGTTCGGCCATGCGCTAGTATAGTCTCTAGTTGCTACTGTGTGAATAATGATGGATGTATGAACCTGCGAATAACTCATTAAGATTCCCTTCCTTTGATATTATGAATGTGTACAGGGACTTAGATTAGAGTCAGCGCCAGTGCGTGGCAAGCCTCAAGCCACTACAGCATCATCCACAGTGCTAGCATCTGACATTGCGCTTGCTTCCTTGCTTTGTCGACTAGCGGCAGTGTTCTACGCCACGCTGCAGTTGGAGCCCTCTTTGGCATTCGCAGTAGTGACGCCGCATGCACGGTAGGTCTAGACTGATGCAGCTCTTCTGTCTTAGGTCCTGCTCCTGTGACCAGATACCGTGTGTGCATTTACCTGAGTCCTGTGACACTAACAGGCTCAGTCTTTTGTGTTTACCTCTGCTGATATCTCTGTGAGCAAACAGAGGTTGCTTTCTGCACTTGGGTGACGTTCAACCCGTGCGCGATATACCACCATATTGTGCATCTGCCATTACCTAACAGCGGTGTAACACCTACTGTACGGTGGACCCCGAGCGGCGAACGCACTTTATTATTTATTTTTATTTAGTGCACTCCGCCATTCCTAACATATAGTGTCAGTGTACAGGTAACACACTGACTCACCAGTGACGTCTCTAGCTGAAGTCCTTAATCTTTGCTTTTCTTTTTCATCCAGCACAGACCGCCATCACTTCTTCCAGCCAGGACTCGTCTCTGCATAAAATACCACAGTTACCCTGAGCACCGCTTCCAGAGCACATTCCCCACTTTTTCCCTTTCTCCTACACTACACATCTGAATACAGATATGCACCATTAATATATAATTGCTTATTATGCAACCCATCATACCAATTATAAATTATAATCCTCCACTGTGCCTCCACTAACTATAAATAGCCACTTTCCCCATTTAATATATAAATTAATTAGCACCTGTACTCTTTCCCCAAAATCATTGCCAGTCATTTCATCCTCAACGCCCCACACTATGTACCTCCTGCTCTAAAGGCCCCGTTAAACATAACGATGTCCCAGCGATCCCACCAACGATCCGACATGGATGGGATTGCTGGGACATCGTTAGGCTGATCGCTGGTGAGCTGTCACATAGACAGCCCCTCCAGCGATCAGGACAAGCGAGCAAGCTGGTTTCTAATGTAAACATCGGGTATCTAAGAGCCGCGCGGCTCCTGGATACCCGCTGTTTATCTTGGAAACCAGCGTGTACGCTGGTTTCCAAGGTAAACAGCGGGTATCCAAGAGCCCCGGCTCCTGGATACCCGATGTTTTCATTAGAAACCAGTGACCAGCATCGCTGATTGCTGGTCTCTCGCTGCCACATGCGTGCTGGCCAGCGGGAGACCAGCAATCAAAAAATGGTCTAGGCCAATCGAGCACGACCAGTGATACCCGGCAGGGGGGCCGGTCGCTGATCCCCATCACACACAGCGATCTCGCTGTGGCGTCACAAAATCAGCGTGTGACGGGGCCTTAACCCTAACCCCTATTCATTATATTTACATGCCCCTTTCATTGTCATGTATTTCTCTCTCACCCTCTATTCATTATCAACTGCTCTTCCCCACATTCAGTACATAATTTACTCCCCCACCCTCAAAATTCATTTGTTCTCCCCCTACATCAGGGGTCTCAAACTCAATTTACCTGGGGGCTGCTGGAGGTAGAATCTGGGTGTGGCTGGGCCGCATCAGGTTTTCCACAAGAAAAGCTCTTACAAAAACATTCCAATGTTATCAAATGTCTTTATTTTTTCATCTTATTTTGTGTTAAAAAACAAAAAATAAATTAACAAAATCATAAGAAAAAAATAAATCAATCAGTAATAAATATATAGAGTGAAAATGATAATAATACAGCAGATATAGAAGACTGAAGAAACCACATATATTTGCTGACTAGAGAAATGTAATTATTATTCAGATTCAGATGTCTGTATTAACAGTCTAGTTATGTAATGACTTATTGTATTCTTTGTGCACTGCAACTTTCTCTGTGCAAATAAGATACGTCGGGATGCCCCTGTGCTCAACAAAGAAATATTGCACTTTCCACTTTTCCTGAAATTGTCTGTGCTCATCACTAACCTTTCTCTTCACTGCAAGCTTTGAAAAAGACATGTTTGGGGCTGTGTAATAGATAATTCCACTTGGTGTCACTGTTTCAGTTTTAGCCGATGCGTCTTTTCCGCTTTTTTTCTGTCCCGCTGAGCAGCAATTTCTGTGGCCGCCTCCGCTTCTGAGCCCAGGGTAATGGCGCAAGTTTGCAATAAGGACGGCAGATGTCCCGCCTCCAAGAGCAATATACCGCACCGCCCCACCGCTCATTCTGAACCCGGCGCACCTGAGTCTGTGGTGTTGTCCCTGCTCGGCTGCTTCTGCTGCATGTGTTGTGAGTGTGACTCATACGCCTTGCCTGCTGACAGCAGGCTGCTGTGACTGTCTAGCCATCATCATACTCACCTCCTCCTGTTGCAGCTCCGATGGTCCAGCGCTGACATCTTCTTCCTGTGAGGGCGCTGTCACACGTCACGTGGTACCGCTCATTAAGCTCATGAATATGGGCGCCATGCCTATGAGAGTGGAGTGGCATCCATATTCATGACCTTAATGAGCAGTATTACGTGTGACTGGGATTTCACATGCGAGACTCGGCCGTGTTTCTCGTATGTGTGATCCCGGCCGAGGTGAGGGCCGCAAACTATTGTCCCAAGGGCCCATGAGGAGAGGGCCGCAAACTATTGTCCCGAGGGCAGCAGTTGGCCCTCGGGCCACGAGTTTGAGACCCCTGCCCTAGATCTTCATTTGCTCTCCCCACCTTCAATTCATCATTTGCTCTACCCACCCCCCACCTTCAATTAAATTCCTGTCCCCGTCCCTCACCATGAATTCATCATTTGCAGTCCCCCGTCCTCTCCCCACTTCATCATCTGCAGTCCCCCCACTTTAATTTGAAGTCACCTTCATCCATTGTAGTCCCTTATCACCCCCTCACTTCATCTGCAGTGCCTCTTCATCATTTGCAGCCCCCTATCCCCCTTTCATTTTAATCATGTGCAGTCCCCTTTCCCCACTTCATCATGTGCAGTCCCATACAATGCTGCATGTCCAAAACACTGAGGAGTTGCAGTCACATGGAGCAGGAGTCTCCACAGGAAAAGATCTGATCTCACCCCACACTCTCCACGAGGCTGAAGTTGTTTTTTTATTCTTCCAGTTTCTTATTCGGTGCTGAAGTTGGTTTCTTATTCGGCATTTTTTCTTTTCTGTTTTTTTAAAGGTTTAACAACAAAAAATAAGCATCACAATAATAACATACAATGCAGCGAGGAGCCCTGATGTGAATACACTTAAAAACAGCTACAAAAACTATAAAACTGGCACAAAAATGGGCACCAAAGTGGGCACAGAAGGGCGTTAATGAAAGGGTTAAATGACTTTGGGTCACTGATCTCACTCTTAAAATACACAGATATTGATCCCCTGCATCAAACCCAGGTCCCTCCAGTCTGGCTCAAATGGGTTCAAGGCATCAGAATTGGCATCAAAGTGGGAAAACAACCAATTTTTACAGATTTGAATAAGTAACTGATATTTTTAAGGGGTTAAATGACTTTGGGCCACTGATCTCACATTCAAATCTGTGAAAATCGTCTGTTTGCACACTATGATGCCAGTTCTGATGCCCAGAACTCATTTAGGCCAGGCTGTAAGATCCTGGGTTTGATTCGAAGCATCAATATGCATTAATAGATGTGTGAGATCAGTGGCCCAAGGTCCTTTAACCCCTTAAAAACATTGGTTACTTATTCAAATCTGTGAAAATAGGCTGTTTGTCCACTTTGACGCCAATTCTGATGCCCACATCCCATATGGGCCAGGCTGGAAGGACCTGTCTTTGATGCGTTGCATCACTATCTATATATTCTTAGTGTGAGATCATTGGTCCAAAGTCATTTAACTCTTTAAAAATATCAGTTACTTATTCAAACCTGTGAAAATGGGCTGTTTGCTTAATTTGATGCCAATTCTGATGCTCAGAACCCATTTGAGTCAGGCTGGAGGCTCCTGGGTTTGGTGTGGGGATGTCAGGAAGACTGAGGTGGGTGGGCGGGCCAACTCCTTGGGCTAAAAAAACAAAACCTTGCTCAGGTGCCGCCTCCCCCACATCCTACCGCCATAGGCACATGCCCTCAAGTGCCTAGTGGCAAATACGACCCTGTACATGAGTATATACGGTAAGTGCTTTTACCTTAGAATGCTATTATAACTTGATCTTCTCACTTCATTGCTCTTCTCATCCTGTTTCTGATTGGTTGAAAAGTTTACAGATCTGTTTCTATTGTACTCAGACACACAGCTGTTTTTAATGTGAAACTTGTCACGTGCTCCGTCCTGTGTGACACGGCTAGCAGGCCGGTAACTAATACAACAGGACACGGCACATGTAATTGTCTAGTGTGACACGGCCCGCAGGCCGGTAACTAATACAACAAGACAAAGGGAATAGGGAAACATTTACAACGGAGGGCCCTACGATAGGGAATGGGGGACGTGGAGACCTCCTGCACTCCCCTGAGTCAGTGTCCCTAACACTCTTAACATTCCCTATACAGGCTCCTCACCTGTCGCCGATCAGGATACCTGTCACCCTAGCACACCCTACACCTATTCCTTACTAGGGAGCTGGGTGGTGCAGGCACTGGCCCCACCGCTGTACTAACACCAACATGAGGAAAAGTGACAAACAGGGAAACACTTAGCTTTGCTCCGATGCACTTGCTCCTGGCAACAGAGTCCAACACCTGAGTGCATCTTCCGCCCACCATGTCCAACCCCTGGGTGCAGCTTTCCAGCAACAGTGACCAGCACCCGAGTGCTGCCTTGGAGCAACAGAGTCCAGCACCTGAGTGCAGCTGTCCAGCTACAGAGTCCAGCACCTGAGTGCAACTGTCCAGCAGCCAAGTCCAGCACCAGAGTGCAGCTTTCCAGTAACAGAGTCCAGCAAACTGAGTGCAGCTCTACACCATAGCTGCCACTCCACCATGCTTTACACGAACTCCTCGCTGACACCATAGCTGCCACTCCAGAACTCTGACTGAGCTGTCCTGGACTCTCCTCCAGCTCCATCCTTCACCCAGGCTGGTTGGAAAAGACCAACAATAATATCACCCACCGTGAGTGAGAACAACTGACACACCTTTATTGAGTAGACACACCTGTTAGTGATTCCCGTGCAATTACACTAACCACCACCGGGGGCAAAACTATCTCTAAAAACACCAGTGCAATGACCATACTGGCCACCGGGGGCAAAACTATCTCTAAGCACAAAGCTTAGAGAGAGAAAAAAAAAGGTTACCAGTGCTCTTATCTGACATGATCCCACATGGATCATGACAGAACTATTGAGAAATGCGGCAGGATTCTTTACCTCATTATATTTTGTGTAAATCTAATATTTTTACTGATTGATGTTTTTTCTGTTTCAAGTCATGAAAGTCTACATGTTAAGAACTTTATGATTTAAGTCAGTTATCTACTCACATAACTAACCTGAACCCCCAATAAGATGTTGGAAAATTAAGTAATTCTTCTGTATATCACTCACTGCTGCTGATATAAAGGGGGTATAATCTGGTATGGGATGAATGAAATGGCCAAGGCTCATTTATACCCCAGAGTATAAATTGGCCTAGGCCATAATATACCCAGGGTATAATCAAGCCTAGGCCGCTTTAACCCCGGGTATAGTCTAGATTCAGAGTACACTATGGCCTGTTATACTGGGACAAAAACTATGATATGCTGGGACACAGTACTGAGCCTTCAAATCGCAATAATTCAGCTGACACGGCTGGGAGCTATATTTACTGGGTAGAAAGGCAAAGTGAGCAATTGTGAGTGCTATTTAATATGATGATTGCAATATATTAAGAGGATAAAAACTTTGATGGGAGAAGTGCTTCTTTAACTTTCTTGAGAGAGGGAAAAAGAAATCCGTCCATTAACAAGTTACGGTTTATACTTTATATGCAGCCTGGAGGAGAAGCACATTAAATGCACTTATAGAGGCTTTTAACTTCACTAGAAGGTGAAAACGACTCTGCTACACTACCAAGTTGTGCAGGAGTGCAGGCGTAAATTTACAAGCCAAACTAAAGGTGTAAGACTAGAAGTGAGGTTCATTGGATGCAGTGAAGAGCAGTTGGCAGAGAAGGGGTTAACAGAGTTTACTTTAAACAGGATTTTTTTGAGTAACAGAGATACTCTGCACAGGGAGATGAAATCAGCAACGAAAAATGTCACTGGAACACTGAGCGCAACAACAGAATATGCACAAAAACACAATATTTGAGGGGAAGGGGGTGTACGAAAGAGGTAACTTATCGCTTGAAGTTCTTGTTGGGGAGAAGCTGGAATATCTCCCGCTGGCGTCGTAGTCCGTGGACAATGTCTCTGGCTCTGTTGCGGAGGAACGAAATGCACTGTCTCCCGATCGTGCTGATGGATCCAGGCTTGCCTGACTTGAGTAAGTTGTTATGTGGGAACAGTCTCTTTTGTTGATTCTTTTGGGATGTCCAAAACACAAGCAGTATGCAGGCTCACAGACCACGGCAGTGTGCGGACCTCTAACGGACTCACTATGTTCAGAGCAAGTAAAAGTATCTTTCACTGCGATGAGGACTGGGCTGGTATGGGAACATTCAAGGGCAGCTCAGTCAGGACACTCTCCCAGGGTAAGTCAATCTGCAGGGAACTTGAGTCTGTGGCGTTCGCCGTCAGAGCAGAGGGGAGGGAGTCAACTTTCACCCTGTTCTCGTGTTGCCTTCCCGCCAAATCTCTCCTGTTCCCACGCTCAGTTGCTCAGTCCATTTTATCTCCCCCACGCCCCCTACTGTTCAGTGCAAAGGTACTCTCCCCTCGGATAAATTGTCCCCCGGCAACAGTGGTGACAGTCCCGATAGTTCCGGCCCTAACGTGGATAGAGAACCGCTGACTCTGTTTTGACTCATCTTCTTGCAAACGCATGATATGGGTGAAAAATAAAAGTGAACAAAGTCGTATGTAGAATAAAGTTTCCATTAAACAACAGGTACAAGGCGGCCAAAATGGATGATTCTGACATTTTCTGCAGGCTACAGTTTGAAAATGATGTTATCGTTTGTGATGATTAATGACTTGATTGTGTGCCAAAAATGTGATCTGTCAAGTTGGATTTTTTTTAGCTATTGTCAGTTACTTTCCTAAGCCCATCGTGTAATTTCATTTTTCTTTCCTTTAAATTAACTCCCTTATCTGGCACTTTAGTCTAGCATATTGATTAGACCATTTCTATGAAAAATGAATGATGGAATGTGCTGCATTCTGGCTAATATGTATCTTATGTGTCATCTGAAAATGATGTACTCTTCAAATTCATTTTTATGTAAATTATTAATTTTTTGTAATGATTGTTTTACATTGCATTTTTCCCTGTACTGAAAAAAATCCTTTAAGGGGTTAGCCCAGAATCTATTTAAGCAAAAAACAAACAAAATAAAACTCCCTATAGCGTATTAACTTGTCTAACGTATTATTTAAGATACTTAATAGTTAATGGCAATAATAGCTTTCTTACATTGTCATGTCCCATGATTTGGGAATCAACAGACAGTATTTCATTATCATTGTGTTGTTATATCATGCTGTTTTGATGCTATACAATAAGGTTTTCTTTCTTTCGAAGAACAACAGATAAGCCTGGTCCAGAAGCAACACCAATGTATAGCCCTTAATTAATACTCCTACCCCTTGCAGGAGCTGCGCCTGCAATTTTCCATGACCTATAACGGAAGCCACTATTCCCCACTAGTGACTTACGACCAAATGGATATTCCCAATAACCAGCCTCTGAACCAGGCCTATTCCCCGCCACAGCCTCGGACACGTGACATCTTACGTGGCCTGGGCTCGCCACACCCCAAAGCGTGCTCAATACCATCTCTTAAGCCAAGCGACTGTAAGTCAATCCCAATTTCATTGAGATGTACCTTATCCGATCTCAAGTGCTCCCTTGACGGCACCTCTAAGTACTTGTGCCTCACCACTATCCTGCCATTTCTTGTCACAAAATGAACTACTGCTTTGTTCACCTTGATCCTGGTCTTCTACTGACATTATGTAGCTTCAGTTCAACCGTGCCACTATGTCAGACCACACAATAATAATATCCTCGGATGACTGCAACCTTAAAATGTCAAACTTAATGTCTCTAATTCCCGAGATGATCTTACTCCAAGGTAATTTCCTCCCAAGTGTAGAACCAGCAAATTCGGTGGTTGATCCACTCTGCAATAGTACAAGACTTTGGGCAAAACCCTCTGCCAAGTCATACCATGAATTCCGAGACACTTGATCAATGCTGCAGGCCTAACCTGCCAGAGGTGCTGACCATCCGGATGAACGGCTTCCCAAAACATGTGCGAATGAACCATGATCCAAATTAAACGTGTATCTACAGTAAAACAAAAGAAAGAATCACCATCACGATGCACATATTACTATGATCAGAACACATAAACGACTCCAGACCCATTTGACCTTAGACTGTAAGCGGTGGATGCCACACACATACACTCAGCACTGCAGCACACAGATTTTCTAACATCCACATGACTGATGAAGGTCTTTTGTTGACTGAATCATCTTTATGTTTTTTATGGATCTAATAAATTATTCCTGTTGAGCATATCATTTGAGTGCCAAGTGTTATTACAAATCAGCATATGGATTAGTATCCTACTTGGGTACCTGATGTCCAGAAGTGCTGTGCTTCTTTTCACTACTTTCACCCAAATCCAGCAAACTTTGCGTAAAATCTGTAATGAACTGATTCTTTGACAGTGAAGAGCATCTTCATGCTGTCATGATCCAGACTGGGTTTTGAGTCATGTCTTTCCATGTTCCCTGTCTGGTCATTTCAGGGATTAACTTTTCTCAGCCTCAGTCTGCTTTCTGGTTTGCTATTTAGCTCCGCTGCATCCTGCAGGCGATGTCAGCTATAGTTCTGCCTTCTGCGTGTGTATCTGACTCTGGCATATGATGATTTGTCCTGCTGTCATCCCTGACTTGCCTTGTGTCTCTTTATTCCCTCTGTTTGTTCTTACTCAGTGTTTCCCTGTAAGTTTGCTGACTCCCTTGGTTTTGACTTGGCTTGCATTCGGACCTGCTTCTGTCTTTTGTCTTTGTCTTATCCGCTTCCGACGGTTGCTGATCCCATGGCTGGTTTCTGACCACATGTACTGCTGTGACCTCTGGTACTTTTGCTCCTGACTGCTTCTGACTCGGTTCGTCTGACCAGTCTTTTGCCACCTGGTGGCGCTTGTGCTGCTGCTCAGTGTTGCTACGCTGTGTGCAACCTATCTTCCCTCACCAGCACCCCCTGGTGGAGGTTGCTCTATACTGCACTACAGTAGCATGACACATGCTTTGAAAATGAATCCAGAACACCACCCCGGATCTCCACAAAATGATTTACCACAGCAATAATCCACGACTCATGACCCGGAATTGCATATAACACCACCAGTCTACCTCGACCATAATGATCTGTCTTAAAGCATTGTAATACACATTCCACCCTTTCATTTAACAAGTGAACGTCACCCAAATGTAAACCTCCTTCGACTATCCCACTCACTGATACAAAATTCCCCAAAAAGGCCAAGGCAAATGCAGCTGAAAACAAAAACACCTCATATTGAGAATAACAAACTAAATTCAAGCAACCTACTTAACTTTACAAAGGAAATCGGTTTATTGCGTGAAGCACTGACAAATTGTCACAATAAAACCACACCTTCCTTCTGACAAATTCTGACCCCCATAGCTCCACAGCCATAACATAGGCCAATGCCAAATGCACCACTGTCCCTGAAAATATGCACCAAAACCAACAGACCGAGCAGCATCCGTGTAAAGCTCCAGGCTATCATTGGACACCACCTTGTCCATCCACAATGTGCCACTGCTATAATCCCTTAAAAAGGCAGTCAAACCCATCAGCCCTGATCTCCTGAGTAATGCGAGTAAAATGATGTGGTGAAGACTTCCCTGACATGGTCACCGATAACTGCCTGGAAAACACCTGGCCCATTGGCATAATTCGGCAAACAACGTTAAGCTTACCCAGTAATTACTGTATTACCTTCAACCTCACTTTTTTGGCTCAAATCAACGCTGCTACCACCAGCTGCAAATCCACCAATTTATCTTCTGGAAATCTATACTTCATGGCTACACTATTGATCTCAATACCACAAAAAATCATCACCGTGGCTGGGCCCTCAGTCTTGTGTTTTTTTTCCCCTTCTCCCATGACAGCACCACCTGAGAGAGGGTATCCACACACCAGGACAGAAACCCTACTGAATAAAAAGGCGGTACCTCTCCTCTGCATCAGTTCAGTTTCCTGTCCTCATGGGAACCTACAGAAGAAAGTGGTACACTTACCCAGGAGGGTTTCCAGGAATTCAGGAAGCTGTCCGTGGGTGAGGTAACACCAACCAGGAGGTTTCACACAACGTTGTGCAGGAGGAGACCTCTTGGGCAAATGCCTGCACGGGTCCCGGGTCTGTGCGCACTGAGGATTGGGTGCGTCCCAGCGATGTAACTGGTGTGGTCTGTGGCCGAGCACGCCAAAATGCGGGAAGCCCGGGACTGCGCACACGCGGGATGGAGGAGGGGATTCAAAACGGAGGACATGGAGGAGGCGGGGGCCACACAATATTTAAAAGGGGTCTGCCCAAAAAGATGGCGGCATTTCTTGCAGCTACCAAACATGGAGGAGCAGCAGCAGCACTGTCGCCTGATGCCACCGCAGCACCAGCAGCAGCTGCCACAAATACCACAATCTTCCCTACTGCAAGCATTGCAGGAGCCCCCCCAGCACCGTAAACAGCATAAAGGGTGCAATAGCAGTCATACAGGCAGCAGGACCAGCCTGAGAAGCAAGGCAGGTCACGAGCCCACTGCCAGGGAGAAGCGTTCTTCCGAACAGGCTCAGCCTCCGTCTCCGGTACAGTAGATTGATCAGCAGGATGGTGAGTGATCTATGGGAATGTACATTATACTAAAACAGCTCCTCCATTTCTCTGTATCTTTGATAGGGAGGACCCCTGAAGCGCACTTCCAAACAAAATAATTGGGTATTCGCCCTGTGCAAGAGAGATCTACCTAGCTCTTATCATAAGAGGCTCTGCCCGGAGTGCATACAGCAGGCAATCTCAGAGGAGATTCTTGGGTTTGCTATGAATCTTAAATCTATCATCAGATCGGAGGTCCAGGAGTCCTTAAAGGACCTGATGGGGAAAAAGGGAAGGGAATGCCAGAGTCACTGCATTCAGAGTCTCAGGGATCAGTACAGGTTGGGGAAAGCTCAGACTTGGAGGCATCCTCCTTTTCCTCCTCCATTGAGGATACAGGGGGTAGACCCTGCTTCCCAGCAGAGGATACTGACAAGCTGGTTAGAGCCATAAGGTCCACTATGGGCATCTCAGATCCTAAGTCAACAAAGTCAGTTCAGAACATTATGTTTGGGGGCTTAGGTCACAGGAAGAGACTCTCCTTTCCGGTTAATGAGAACATCAAAATGCTCATCAATAAGGAATGGAACAAGCCAGAGAGTAAATGGCCTTTGCCATCTTCTTCGAAAAGGAGATACTATTTAGAAGAGGAGGAGGTGGGCAAATGGGAAAAGACCCCAAAGATTTATGTCACGGTGGCTAAATCCGTTAGGGAATCCACTTTACCCTTTGAAGATCTGGGGACTCTAAAAGATCCTTTAGACAGAAAAGCCGAGACCTTCCTAAAACAAGCATGGGAGTCTTCAGCGGTTTCATTAAAACTGGCAATAGCAGCAACCTGCACAGCGAGATTGTTGCTGGTGTGGCTACAGCAGCTAAATGACCATCTAAAAGACAATACCCCAAGGGAGGAGATTCTGATGGATCTTCTTTTGTTGCAGGGGGAGCTTCCTTTGTGGCTAATGCCTCGGCGAACTCAGTTATGTTAGCAGCAAGATCAGCAAACATCTCTAATGCTGCCCGTAGGGTTCTATGGCTCAAGAGCTGGCCGGGGGATGCTCGGTCCAAAACTAGGCTATGCTCTATTCCATTTAAAGGCACATATCTTTTTGGGCAAGCTTTGGATGGACCGGTACCGAAAATCCTGCAAGTGATGGGCCGTCCCAGGTGGGAGGAAGGCTGTCCCACTTCCGAACTACCTGGGAGAAGATCTCGACCAATACCTGGGAGCTCAATATATTAAAATGAGGACTGAAACTAGAGTTTGCATCTATCCCCAGGCACAGTTTCAGGATCTCATACCTCAGATCCTGGAAGGAACAACAGGCCCTGGAAGCAGAGATGCTGCTCTTGCTTCAAAAGAGGGTGCTAGTGGAGGTGCCCGTTCAGCAGCAGGGGAGGGGATTATAATCAATCTGAGAGGCCTCAACAGATTCATGGTCTACAGACCATTCAAGATGGAGTTCATAAAAACAGCAATCAAAATCTTATTTCCGGGCTCTAATATGAGTGTTTGAGACCTAAAAGACACATATTATCATGTTCCCATCCACCAAGAAGACCAGCAATTCCTAAGGGTAGCAGTGTATGTAGGAGGACAGCTCAGACATTTTCAGTACAGGGTGCTACCCTTCGGTCTGTCCATGGCCACAAGAATCTTCAAGATTATTCTGGAGGTGACAGCACACTTACGGAAAAGGAATGTACTAGTAGTACCATATTTGGATGATTTTTTTAGTGATTGTCAGGACGGAACACGAATGCAGTGCTCAGCTAAATTTTGTCCGAAACACTATGTCCAATCTTGGTTGGATGATAAATATGGAAAAGTCAAGGTCACAGCCCATGAAGCTTCAATTCTTCTTGGGGCTTATTATAGACTCAGAGAAACAGGTCTGTCTCCTACCAGAGGGGAAGAAGGACAAGTTGATAGCCCTAGTGTCAGCAGTCCTGTCCAACCCGATCATGACCCTGAGGAAGGCCATGTCTCTTCTAGGATCAATGACTTCATGCATTCCAGCAGTCCAGTGGGCATAATGTCATTCCAGGGCATTGTAGCATGATATCCTAGAAGGAGAAGACAGGCTGTCTGGTCTCTAGAGGGGAGGACTATGCTTTCCCAGGAAGCAGTAAAATCCATGACCTGGTGGCTGGATCCAGAGAATCTATCGCGTGGCGTCTCACGGTCCCTCCCAATATCAGATGTGATAGCAACAGATGCAAGTGCAGAGGGATAGGGGGTGCATCTCAGAGACCATTTGCTACAAGGGATCAGGTCAGAAACAGACATCTCCTCAAATTACAGAGAACTGCTAGCAATAAAAAACGCAGTAATAGAGTTCCTTCCCCGTTTTGAAGGGAGCCATATTCGAATATTGTCGGACAATCGAACTTCTGTAGCCTATATCAATCACCAAAGGGGCACAAGATCCCGGTCCCTAATGTAGCTAGCTCAGGAGATTCTACAGGTGATGGAGGAACATCAGCTACAGATATCAGCCCTACACATAAAAGGGAAGGAGAACGAGGAAGAAGACTTCCTCTGCCGGACAACTTTGAGACAGGAGGAAAGGAAGCTAGATCAATCTATCTTTCGGCAGCTTGTGAATCTTTGGGGGCAGCCAGAGATAGATCTGCCTACAGAAATAACAGGAAAACAAGAAGCTTCTGTTCCCTAGACCCAAGAAAAAGGCCATATGCAGTAGATGCACTACAGACTCCTTGGGATTTCCGGCTAGCCTACACATTTTCTCCATTAATGTTGATCCCGACAGTGCTGAGGAAGATTCATGAGGAGACGGCGGATGTCATCCTCATTGCTCCCTTCTGGCACAAGAGACCTCGGTTCTCTTGGCTGAGGAGATTGACAGATCCCTGGGTTCTCCCGGATGTTCCAGGTCTCCTCAGGTAGGGCCAAGTGTTACATCCTCAGAAATCGGGTCTTCATTTGACTGCCTGAGATATCATAGAATTTCTTCAGAGGGGTATGGAGATGGGCCTGGCCACCAGCACCCTTAAGGTGCAGGTATCTGCCTTGGGAGCCCTTTACAACTATAACCTTGTGGCAGATAGGTGGGTGGTCAGGTTCATTAAAGCATACCAGAGGTCTAGACCAGTGCCAGCTGCAAAGATGCCTGTGTGGGATTTGAACTTGGTCCTGGAAGCCTTGACAAAATCACCCTTTGAACCCATACAGGAGGTGCCAGATAAGATACTGGCACTGAAAACAGTGATTCTGGTAGCCCTAACATCAGTACGTAGGGATAGTGATTTGCAGGCTCTATCCATTAATCATCCCTTCATGCAGGATTAGAGGATAGGATGGTGTTGAGACATGATCCAGCATACCTCCCCAAGGTGGCCTCCAAATTTCATAGGAGTCAGGTGATAGTCCTTCCCTTCTTCTTCAGTGACCCAAAGACTGCAGAAGAGCACAGACTTCACACATTAGACGTTAGGAGGGCCCTGATACAGTGACTAGACAGAACTAGGCAATGTAGAAAGGATGAGACCTTGTTTGTATCATTCCAAGGAAACAGGAAAGGGTGTAGTGTTACACGGGGGAGTATAGCTAGATGGATAAGGGACGCCATTAGCTTAGCCTACACCTCTAGCAATAGACCAATTCCTGGAAATCTGAGAGCCCATTCCACCAGGGTTGTGGCGACCTCCTGGGCCGAAAGAGCGGAGTTGTCCAACGAAGAAATATGTAAGGCGGCCACATGGTCGTCCCATTCTACCTTCTATAGTCACTATCGTCTCACGCTGTCCTCCTCTGTTGACCTGTCCTTCAGGAGGAAGGTATTACAAGCGGTGATCCCTCCCTAGGTGCTTTTAATCTATATAAATCTCTCAGGTGTTGCTGTCATGAGAGAAGGGGAAAAATCTAAGTTTAACTGTCTGGAGGTCCTCTTGTGCTCTGAAAACAAAACTGATGCGGAGGAGAGGTACCGCCTTTTTTATCAGTAGGTTTCCTGTCCTAGTGGGCGTATACCCTCTCTCAAGTGGTGCTGTCATGGGCTCTGTAACTTAGATTTTTAATGTTACCAATAAAACTGAACACACCAACGAACCTGATGGACCAACACATGGCGAGCGCATGGCTCAGCGCACGTCAGAGCTTATCAACGCATGGAAAGTTTGAGTAAACAATGTCTAGACACTGGTTCAAACCACCCCCTACACACGAAACATTGTTTGAGATGAGTCTAGATAAAAGGTGTCTGCCTGTACTGTACCACAACTCTACAGACAGCCTGGAGAGCAGACACCTTGAAAAACAACATAGAATTTTGGATTCAAGCTTCAGCAGCAAGAATGTGAGTATTCTTACATCTAAAATGTATGCCTGTCTTGTCTAATGTATTATGTACTAATGCTTTTTTTTTTTTACATGCAGTATGTCTTCAGGATCAAATTATTCACCATCTCAGGAGGAACTGGCCCAAGTAGAGTGTGAGGTGATTATTTTCGTGCCTTTGGGTAAGTATAGCTGCTGCATCTACAAATGTCTAATAATTTTTGTTCTTTTTTCAGACATCATCTTCAGCGGACACGGCTAGTGAGGCCGAACAGGGGGAGCAGCAAAGCCAAGTCCCGGCGGTGAGACGCAATGTAAGTATAAAATGATTTTGAATGTCCTTTTTTTTTACCTTCTATCTTTCTTCTTTTCTGTTTCTTTTTAGAACTTTTTAATTCACACAACATTCCAATTTTCTAATGATTGTTTTTTTTTATAGGTTCCACAACGGGAGGAAGACGTCTACCTGGATAATGCACACCTGATCCGCCTGGTCCAGGAGCGTGTCCCATTGTGGGCCGTGACCAGCTGCACAAGGACAATATGGTGACCCGGCGGCTATGGAATGAGGTGGCCGCAGCATTGATGGATGGCTGGGACAGCGCCCCTGCAACCCCCAAAAAGGCGTTTTGTAAGTGATGCCACAGTGACTATTGTCCTTGATGACACTGTTGTGTTTCCAGTTAGATATATTCTAGCAGGAAACACAACAGTAATATCAGGATCAACAGTGACTGCTTTGGGTATTGTATTGCTGAATTGTGCTGCCTTTACTGTTTTTCCTGATGGCACTGTTTTGTTTATTGATAGATATCTTCTATCAGTAAACACAGCAGTAATATCAGGATCAACAGTGACTGCTTTGGGCATTGTATTGCTGAATTGTGCTGCTTTCACTGTTTTTCCTGATGGCACTGTTGTGTTTACTGATAGAATATATCTTGCATCATGCATATAAATGTATTTTCTTTGTTTTTCCAATAGTGAACAAAGTCCGAACACGTTGGCGCTCGATGAAGGACGGCTTCAACACTGATGTTCGTGCTGAGGGACAGGTTCGCAGTGGGTCAGCGGCAAGGACCAGAACCAAATACCAGTACCATCGCAATTTGGAGTTCCTAAGACCGGTCCTTGCCACCAGAGCGTATTTTATTTTTTTATTTTTTATTTTCTTAAATCTATGCTTTTCTATTCCAGAACTGATGCTTCTTGTAAATGCATGATAGTAATGTTTTTCTTTTCTTTCCACAGCACCTGGAGCAGCACCCTGCAACCTGTCCCTGGAGCGGTCCTTCATCGGACGACCTCGGAACCGTGTTAGCCATCCGACAGCCAGGAAGCATCTTGCAGGTCAGCAACACAGACAGCTGGTGACCAGGAAGCTGGTCAATCAGGTGTTCCTCTGTCCCAGGTCTCTGCCACTGGTTATGCGGGTACTACCTGCCAGCGGCAGAGGGCCTTGGACAGGCCTGTCTTACCCAATTCATGCACTTGAGCGAGGCCTTTCATGCCAGCCTCAAGTCGCTGTCCGACAGAGTGGAAAGCAGTTTTTCAGTCATGGAAGAGGTTTTAACCACATGGAACACCGCTTCCAGTCTGTCGAACAACGTCTTAACCGTCTGGAGGCCGACCTCAACAGACCAGCGCACCATTTTTTTAGTAAAATTGAACGGGGCATGGCGGAACACCTTAGTCCTGATCAACAGCTGAGTGTGTTGCAGGCCTGCAACACTGCTTACTTGCAGGCTATGCAGCAGAATCGGTACGTTCAGCAGTCAGTGGTGTCATTTCCAACTGTGCCACCACTGACTCGCCACACTGAACTACTGACTTCTGCTGCATATCACTGCAGGGCCACCTCTATTCAAATCCTTGACAGCCAACATTACACCACCACAAGTCGGAGTGCAGCTGGTCACTTCACCGCCACCACCATGGCAAGCGCTGCTCCTGTCTGGAGCGCCACTGCCACCCCCATGCCTGCTTGGAGCACAGCCACCATGACCACTCCTCAAGCGTGGAACAGCCCTGCCGCCACCACTCCTACATGTAGTAGCCCTGCCGCCACCACTCGGCAAACATGGACCAGCACTGCCGCCACCAGTCCACGTGCAAGGACGAGCACTGCCACTGCCACCACTGAGCAGCATAAACAGCCGCAGCAGCAGCAGCCACAGCAGCTGCAGCCACAGCAGCAGCAGCCACAGCAGCAGCAGCAAATGGGGGACCTCCATTCTTTATTTGCCCCAAGTTTCAGCCAGAGCCAAGAATCAAGGTGGTCATTGGGCACAAGGAGGTCCAGGCAGGACAGTCTAAGGAGAAACAAAAAAGGTCGCAAAACTTTAACTGTACATCCCTTCTCTTCTAGTAGTGAGTCTACCTCTATTTCCATCAATGACATCCCTTCCCCCACAACTTTTGTGCCCCTTCACCTAGAACACCTTCATCAACTGTAAGCCGTTCATCGTCACTGCACCATCCTCAATTCAGTTATTGTGAGACCAGCCCGGGGGATTATAGATATACCATGTAATTAAGGACATCCTCTATTCAGTGAGTGTTGAATAAACTGAGGAAATGATGAGTAAAATACACGTCATATGTACAATACCCAGGCCTAGTATCACAACTATATATCAAAACTGGGCCAGTGAATACACATATGATTTTTCACCTGCAGCGTCGCTTCAGTCTGAATATATTTCACGCAGACTGTAGCGATGCTGCAGTTTAACTCATATGTGTATTTACCTGCCCAGGTGTGATAACATTCTGAAGTCAGGATGCGTTATTTTTGGCGTCCTCACTTCAGCATGACACTAGGCCTGGGGATTGTAGAAGTTTTATAAACTTTATTATCTCTACAGTCTCAGTTCAAACTTAAGCCACAGTGTTGATCCTACAAATAATATTGAGTCACATGGTCAGGTGTCATAACGAATGATGGATGCTACTGCATAACCAACGCACAAATTTTAAATTCAGGTCATGTGACACAAATATATTTTGTATTATCCACCGTCGCTGCAAATTGTAGAGTTGATAAATGTCATACAAATTGGGTGTATGTATAGTCACCTATTCAGGAGTGCTAGTACAAAACACAGCATCATGATTTCACAAGTATACCTGGGCAGTTGATTATTGTATTGGAGTGTAAAAAAGACATAGTGCGCTTGGTACAGGTATCAAAACAGGTTTTTCTATTACCTTTTTTTATTAACATACACACAAGAAAATATTTTTACACCATTTGATCTTGCCATTCCACCCGTCCTACATCTGAGATGAAGTAGGCCGGAAATTGGTCCCTCATTTGGCCAACTTCAACGGATGACCTGAGAGGGTGCTGAGTGAATTCAGGCAATGGGTTAGGAGCAGCATCATTGAGTTCAAAGGACGGGTGCTCTTCAGCCATTACAAAATGATGTAGAACCACACACGCCTTCACCACCTCATCCACTGTTTCAAGTTTAAGATTAATGGCTATGCCGAGAATGCACCATCTGGAGACAAGAATCCCAAAAGCACACTCAACAGTTCTTCTGGCCCTGGTCAGCCTGTAATTAAAACATTTTTTGGTGTGGTCCAAGTCACAGTTGTAGTATGGTTTCAGTAGGTTTGCGCACATTTGAAAAGCCTCATCCCCAACCATTACAAAGGGCTGTGGCGGAGCTTTGGTGTGGGGAAGAGGCCGTGGCATGGGGAAATTAAATTGGTTGCCATGCAACCTCTGGCCCATGTCCGAGTTTTTAAAAGCCTGGGAGTCATTCCCACGGCCAAATGCCCCAATGTCCACTGCTACAAACATACATCCGACATCCACAATGGCCATGAGTACTGTAGAAAAGTACTTTTTGTAATTATAGTACTCAGATCCAGTTCGTTTGGGTTTGATGATCCGTATGTGTTTACCATCAACATCTCCCAAACAGTTGGGGAAATTACATACTGTCCAGAATTTGTCAGCATTTTCCATCCACTTTTTGCGGTGGGCAGGGGCATAAATTCTAGACAGAGAACGTCCCACAAAGCCCGGCAGGTGTCCGCAACAATTCTCAACAAGGTGGATATTCTAATCTGGTATTGGAAGTGTAGTGAAGATAGGGTCTCTCCAGTCTCCAGGAATCAGAGAAAGAAGTAAAATTAATATTTCTGTATATTGTTTTTTAAAACAATAACAGAAAAAAATTAGCATAAAAAGAATTCTGATAGGTTTGGAAAAGTACATGTCACAACAAAGAAAATTATGCAGGCATTGGTTTGTAAATATAACGTACCGTAATGTGACCAGGAACCGTTCCTCAGGAGGAATCGCACAACGGAGCTGTGTGTCCTGTCTCCGGATGGATTGTTCAACATGAGCAAGTAAATACAGGAAGCTTTGCTGGGACAGCCGTGTGCAATCAGTAAATGTATCTGGGTTTGCCAGGAGTTCGCTGTAGAGGGTGGGGTACGTTCCCCGGCTCTCCTGGAGTTCAACAATCGGATGTATCCACAAACGCCGCCGCTGCCGTCTTCGCTGTCTCTCTCTCTCCCTTTGTTGATGGCAAGCAACTGCATAAGCCTGAGCCATCCTGATGTCCAGATCCAACTTAAAGTGAAAACTCTTCCAGCGCAGATCCATGTTGACACGAGAAAAAGAAAGCAAATGTGAAGAATTCAGCTGTAGACAGGGTCTATATAAAGAATTACCATAACACATGCCCACTGATGTCCCATTGGTGGTGTCTGTTGCAAGAATTTTTCTAGATTTTCCTTCTGTGATTGTGACATCATGCGCATAAAAAACGCAAACGCATAGAAAACGCTTGAAAACGCATACAAACTATGCGATTTTTTGTCGAAATGCGCACGATGAGGCGACAAAAAATTGCAGTGTTTACAAGCGTTTGCACACGTTTTTCCATGTGTTTGATGTGTGCTTGAAACGCACTGCTAAAAGGCGCAAGTGTGAAACTAACCTAGCAAATGCATAAAATAGCTGATGGTGGAGGAGCATGTGACCAGTGTCCATCGGCCTGCCTCTTCCAATAGAGAAGCAGCTTTCCTCTGTGAGATGTTATACAATTGGAGGAGGCTGATGGACAGGTTTGGTGACATGACCCACCACCAGCAGCCATTGTATGGACAGAAGTGCTGGTCAGTCTGCAAGGAAAGCTGCCTTAACAAAATGAAGTGTCTACCTCTTTATCTGAGAATCCCTCATTAAGTTCGTTGTAGTAGCCTAACAACAGAGATGTAACTCTTTTATCTGTCTTTTCCTGAGCTCCTCTCAGCTGACTAAAGTTCATTAAATGTGCCGAGAAACCAAGAGGCTGTAAAAGTAATGGTGCAAAATTTGTAATAAAACCCAATTGTAAAAATGCATTTTATTCCGAGATACATGCTTTTAAATAAAAAGTTTGCCCCCAAAGGTGGCCGACTACTTTAAAGGGAACCTGAAAGCTGACACATGCTGCCCAATCCACATGCAGCATGTATCAGGCACTGGCTGCATAATATTAGAGTATGTATGACTCTGAAACGCTGCGGAGAGTAACATTCTTTAATAGCTGCCAGAGACCGAGACCGCACTATAGACTAGTCGGACAGGCGGGTCCCCCGTGGCTTAATCCTACCCACTGCCACGTATTGACAAGTACCTGCCCATATGTGCATATAGCAAGAGACCTGTCAATCCAGGGCAGCAGGCTGGGAGAAGCTGCCTGGGACCCATACGTCCGATTAGTCACCAGTGCAGCTCTGTCCCCGGCGGCTTGTAAAATATGTTTTCTGTGAAATGTTGCAGCACTTCAGAGTCAACTGTAACTGGCTGAGATTGAGGTCAATACAACAGATTGGTAAAATCCAGGGAAACAACCATTATTTTCTGTAGAATGTTGTTATCTAGTGAAAATGTAACCTTTCTGGGGTAGAGAAGATATATCTTCTGCAGTAAATAAATGTACTGTACTCCCTGCTGGAAGCACTTGGAAAAACGCTAGTTCATCTGACAATGATGACCAGCCTGTATTTTCCAAACAAAAAGTGGCTCAACTGTACTAAACTGTGGTTCACCTGCTGTCGCTCACTTAAAATTAACACCATTAGATGGAGTGTTTGCATAAATCCTTCCATTTCCCATTATGGTGGGCATTAAGGTACAGAAGATACAGTAATTTTCCAGCTGTTCCACCATTGTTTTCCCTTACATTATGTTCTGTGCCAGGCACCTTTGTACTGGAAGTCATGCGGCCAGCACCATGTTGTGCCCCCTTGTAACCAGAAGATACATTCATTCTGTTTGGTTGAGTTGCTTTTCTTTATAGTAGAAAAATCCTGGAGAACAGTACAAGTCCCAAAAGTTTGGAGAAGGTCAAATGTTGTGTCTATCTTCAAAAAAGGAAAGAAGATGGAGCCAGGAAATTACAAGTCAGTGATCCTTACTTCTATACTAGGAAAGATCTTTGAACAAATTATTAATCAGCATGTATGTAAGTACTTGGATAAGAATACAGTAATTATGCAGAGCCAGCATGAGTTTGTAGAAAACAAGTCATGCCAGACTAATCTAATTTCCTTCTATGATGGAATCACTGACTGAGTGGAAAAGGGAAATGCGGTAGATATAGTATATCTCGACTACAGCAAAGTATTTGATAAAGTATCTGCAAGATGGCCACCGGACAAGTTCTTGAGGGGAGAGATGTGTCATCACGGCTGTTAGCTGCGGTGATGTGAGCTTGGATGTATGCTCCAGCACCTATACTACTGAGAGCGTTGTTTTGGGCCATTCCAGGGCCGGGTTTTACAAGCGGTCATAAGTGATGGGTGGGAATGAACGCACACATATCCCAGCCCCAGGGGCGTAGTTTGGTAAATAAAATGGAGGCCGAGTCTCTCATTCAGTGTCTGTGACTGGAGGTGTGGAAACATGCAGTGTGTGAAAAAGACACTGACCTGGGCAGGTGAAACCGCTGGGCTATATGGACTATTTGTTTTCTGTTTTGTTTTCACTTTGTGCTAGAAAAGGCTCTGCTTTGTTTTGCCTACCGAAACAGTTTATGAACTGAAATAAAGTTATCTGGACTATTGCATAAAAACTGTCTCCTGTGCCTACCTCAAGAGCAGCTGAGTGAGTACAGATCCCTACATATATCATATTATCCTTATTGAAAAAAATGACCAAGTATGGGATTGACAAGGCTATGGTAGGTGGATTCATAACTGTCTCAGTGATCGTACTCAAAGAATGGTGATAATTGGTTGCATATCCAATTGCTAGAGTGTTGCAAAGAGGAGTACCACAAGGCTCTGTCCTGGTCCCAGTGTTGTTCAACACTTTTATAAATGATATAGATAAGGGAACTGAAGGTAAACTAATCAAATCTGCAGACGATGCAAAGCTAGGAGGGATAGCTAAAGCCCCCGTTACATACAGTCATGGCCAAAAGTATAGACACCCCTGCAATTCTGTCAGATAATACTCAGTTTCTTCCTGAAAATGATTGCAAACACAAATTCTTTGGTATTATTATCTTCATTTAATTTGTCTTAAATGAAAAAACACAAAAAGAATTGTCCTAAAGCCAAATTGGATATAATTCCACACCAAACATAACAAAGAGGGTGGACAAAAGTATTGGCACTGTTCGAAAAATCATGTGATGCTTCTCTAATTTGTGTAATTAACAGCACCTATAACTTACCTGTGGCACCTAACAGGTGTTGGCAATAACTAAATCACACTTGCAGCCAGTTGACATGGATTAAAGTTGACTCAACCTCTGTCCTGTGTCCTTGGGTGTACCACATTGAGCATGGAGAAAAGAAAGAAGACCAAAGAACTGTCTGAGGACTTGAGAAACCAAATTGTGAGGAAGCATGAGCAATATCAAGGCTACAAGTCCATCTCCAAAGACCTGAATGTTCCTGTGTCTACCGTGCGCAGTGTCATCAAGAAGTTTAAAGCCCATGGCACTGTGGCTAACCTCTCTAGATGTGGCCGGAAAAGAAAAATTGACAAGAGATTTCAATTCAAGATTGTGCGGATGTTGGATAAAGAACCTCCACTAACATCCAAACAAGTTCAAGCTGCCCTGCAGTCCATGGGTACAACGGTGTCAACCCGTACTATCCGTCGGCATCTGAATGAAAAGGGACTGTATGGTAGGAGACCCAGGAAGACTCCACTTCTTACCCCGAGACATAAAAAAGCCAGGCTGGAGTTTGCCAAAACTTACCTGAAAAAGCCTAAAATATTTTGGAAGAATGTTCTCTGGTCAGATGAGACAAAAGTAGAGCTTTTAGGGCAAAAGCATCAACATAGAATTTACAGGAGAAAAAAGAGGCATTCAAAGAAAAGTACACGGTCCCTACAGGCAAACATGGCGGAGGTTCCCTGATGTTTTGGGGTTGCTTTGCTGCCTCTGGCACTGGACTGCTTGATCGTGTGCTTGGCATTATGAAGTCAGAAGACTACCAACAAATTTTGCAGCATAATATAGGGCCCAGTGTGAGAAAGCTGGGTCTAACTCAAAGGTCATGGGTCTTCCAGCAGGACAATAACCCAAAACACACTTCAAAAAGCACTAGAAAATGGTTTGAGAGAAAGCACTGGAGACTTCTAAGGTGGCCAGCAATGAGTCCAGACCTGAATCCCATAGAACACCTGTGGAGAGATCTAAAAATGGCAGTTTGGAGAAGGCACCCTTCAAATATCAGGGACCTGGAGTAGTTTGCCAAAGAAGAATGGTCTAAAATTCCAGCAGAGCATTGTAAGAAACTCATTGATGGTTACCGGAAGCAGTTGGTCGCAGTTATTTTGGCTAAAGCTTGTGCAACCAAGTATTAGGCTGAGGGTGCCAATACTTTTGTCCGGCCCATTTTTGAAGTTTTGTGTGAAATGATCAATGTTTTGCTTTTTGCTTCATTCTCTTTTGTGTTTTTTCATTTAAGACAAATTAAATGAAGATAATAATACCAAAGAATTTGTGTTTGCAATCATTTTCAGGAAGAAACTGAATATTATCTGACAGAATTGCAGGGGTGTCAATACTTTTGGCCATGACTGTACAGCGAGATCGCTAGCGATATCGCTAAAGCGTCACCGATTTTGTGACGCAACAGCGACATCAGCAGCGATCACTCTAAGTGTGACACGTGGCAGCGACCGGCGCCCTGCTGCGATGTCGTTGATCGTGCTCGAACATCCAGGATCATTTTTTGATCGCTGGCGTCCCGCTGTCCAGCATACATCGCTGTGTTTGACGCCCTTTATCAACGACGAGCGACCTCGTTGACGACTCAGAACTCTGCAACGTAGGCGTGATTTAACTTTTGCTTTGCAACGCCCCCTCAGCTCCGATTGGTGGCCGCTACAGCGACTTCATCTTAAAAGACACCGTAGCATCGCTCCTATCCATTGTTCCTGAGCACTGTGGAGACGGTATACCTGCTGCATTGCCGTGTGAGTCAGAAGTGCGTTTCACTTGGCTGCTTACTACAGTGACCCTGTCGGAGTCGCTACTGCGTGATTTTGTGTCTTTTCTCATATTTTCAGGATTTTGCTCCGTGTTTGCAAGGTAGGCATTGTTTCGGGTCTCATAATAGGATCTTTTTGCGTTGCTTTTTTTTTATAACTCTTTTCTACATTTTTTAACTGCTTTTACACTTGAAAGCTAATGGGGGGTACTTGGCTTCTATCTCTTTTCTTCATTTTTAGCATGGGCAGCCATTTTACTTTTACTGCCACGCCCACCCCCACCATTGTAGTTTTTTTGTAAGCTTTTCAATTTATAGGCCATCTATCAATTTTATTTAATCATAACTAGATTCAAAATTATTTTATGCTTTTTTATAGGCTGCCATTTTATTTTTCCTGCCATGCCCACCCCCAGCCATTGTAGGATTTTTGTAGCCTTTCCATTTAGAGGCCATGTATCTATTATATTTAATCATTACTCGATTCTAAATAATTTTATGCTTTCACATAGGCAGCCATTTTAGTTTTCCTGCCGCACCCACCTCCGCCATTTTAGGATCTTTGCGGCGTTTTCTTTTTTAGGTCAGCTATCTATTGTATGTAATCCTAACTGTATTCTACCTTTTTTTATGCTTTTACACTTGAACGCAAATGGGCGACTGTTTGGCTTCTATGTGTGTACATAGGGTTTTTCATGGGCAGCCATTTTAGTTTTCCTGCTGCGCCCGTCCCGCCATTGTCTGATCTTTGTTGTGTTACCATTACTAATTACATCAGCTATCAGTTATATGCAATGTTATCATTTAAACATGTCCAGTTATAATATTTTTTTTTTAGGTTTTATCAACATTTCTGATCATTACCGTTTATTTTGCAGTTTGCACATCATGAACATGAACTCCGCGGAGCGTGTGGTTGTGATTGCTGCATTACTGATGGAGGGAGATCGGCAACAAGAAGAGGAACGGATGCGAGAGAGGTGTTCCAAATGAAAGCGTCGCATGTGGACAAGAGAACGGCTACAGCAGAGGTCGAAATTCTCACACATGCAACTAGTGAGAGAGCTTCAGGAGAAGAATCCTCATGATTTCCGAAACTGTCTGTGGATGTCTGAGGAATCCTTCCAACTCTTACTGGAAAGTGTAAAGCCACTTATTGAATGTAAGGATACAGCGATGCGCGCTGCTGTCCCGGCAGACGAAAGATTGGCAGTCACGCTGCGATTCCTGGCCACCGGACGCTCACTGCAAGACTTGCAATTTTCAGCTGCTGTTTTGAGGTCTTTGCTCAGCAGTTTAAATCCAGAGACATGCAAGGCGATTGTCCAAAATCTACGGAGCTACATGCCGTTTCTCCAAAACGGAGGCAGAATGGCAAAAAATTTCTTCTGATTTTGAGCAGATTTGGCAGTTCCCTAACTGTGGTGGGGCTTTGGATGGCAAGCATGTGCAGATCACGCAAACACCTAACAGTGGATCGTATTACTACAACTACAAGGGCTATTTCAGCATCATCCTGATGGCCCTTGTTAACGCCAATTATGAGTTTATTAACGTTGATGTTGGCATATGTTACACTAGGGAAAACAGAGAAAGTATTCAGGATTTAGATAAGCTTGAACAATGGGCAGCGACTAATGGAATTAACAGGGAGAAATACAATATTCTATATTTGGGCAAGGAAAGTGAAAATTATATCTACATACCGAATGGGAGAAATAAAAGTAAGCAACTGCACGTGGGAAAAACACAAGGGCATAATAATATGTAACACCCCCATATGGCTACCACTGTACCCTGGGTGTTATGGGGGGTCTCACCTCTTCTGTACGCAGTGCCTCCACCCGAATCTTGATTGGAGCTCTGTCTCTGGGCTGCAGAAGGACAGTTATCTTCTGCCAGGGGCTGATTCGGGAAACCTCTGTCACAGCTCGGTACACACTCAGGAAGCAGGAGTAAAACAGTTTAACAGATTTATTGCTATGAAGCAGAATTAAAATGGATTTACAGGAATAAACATACAATGCAATTAACTGTGCTCTATAAAAGTCATATATATACCCATCACAGACTAATTAAAACCCAACCTGTAAATACAACATGGCCAATTCCCCCTCTTTTGCATTTACTCAGTCCGACCATTGGGGCCCAGTTGCCGCAGATGTTGGCGCGCAAAGGAAGGCGCGCCAACAACAAAAGGGAGCAGGTTCAGGGGTCTGCAATCTGATAGCTGCCAACTTCTCTGGTTTTCTGGACTTAGTTTGTATTTCTGCTTTTGCCTCCTACGGTGACTCATTCATAACAGCCAAGTATGTGAGTATAATAAAAGGTGTTATTCTTTTGTTGCAGGCCGGATCGGTGACATATATCAAGCATTATAGAATGCTGTATATCAGGCCTGAAATGTGGTGGTCGTATCTCACCTCGGTCAAACCTGGTGACAGGCTCCCTTTATGACGCCAACAACCACAACGTATGTGCACTTAAATGAATAAAAAACTGGAGTCTGAACTGAGAAAGTAAATTAATGTGTATGCACAATGTAAGTTCATATTAACACATGACCATTAACCAGAGAAAACAAAAAGCAAAAAAGCACAAATATCCTGAAATAAAAAGTAAAAAATAAACTACAAATACTGCATAAAAGTAACCGCCCTCTTTCTGAGCTGGGAAATCCATCCTGTCTGGCCTAAGCTTTTACTAGTGGTTCAGTCGCTCGATCCTTGTTCACATTCACGTCACTTGGCAAGTGAAAAGGTTTTAAATACTAGAGTAGGACTGTCCCACAAGGGTTGCCGTGACGTGGCGGGATGGCTTGTACATTATTTTTATCAAAATTATGTTTATTAAATACCCTTATTATTATTATTACTTTTATGCATTATTTGCAGTTTATTTTTTACTTTTTATTTCAGGATAATTGTGCTTTTTGCTTTTTGTTTTCTCTGGTTAATGGTCATGTGTTAATATGCACTTACATTGTGCTTACACATTAATTTACTTTCTCAGTTCAGACTCCAGTTTTTTATTCATTTCATTGTGCATTCAGTGCATTTAAGGGTGTGACCGCCCTCTTTCTGAGCTGGGAAATCCATCCTGTCTGGCCCAAGCTTTTACTAATGGTTCAGTCGCTCGATCCTTGTTCACATTCACGTCACTTGACAAGTGAAAAGGTTTTAAATACTAGAGTAGGACGGTCCCACAAGGGTTGCCGTGACGTGGCGGGATGGCTTGTACATTATTTTGATCAAAATTATGTTTACTAAATGCACTTAAATGAATGTTGCTGTCAATAGTCTCGGTTGCAGTGTACTCACTGTAAGTCGCGCTGATAGAATCACAAGTCTCAGCAGAACACTCACTGTGTCTCCAACAATCGGAGGATTCTTTAGACTCCAGCTGAGGGCTGCAGGTTTTAGACCTTTATCCGATGGGAGTGTCGGCAGAACTCTCTGGATCTTTGCTCTCTCCGGCAACACTGATATCTCCGCGGGGTCCCCCACACTCTGCAACTTAGGGGAATCAAGATCCACACCACTCTGTTTCTCATAACCAGCAGCAGCAGCCACGTTTTCTCTCCTCTCCCTCTTTACTTTCACTTTCTCCTCAGCGTCCTCCCCCAAGTCCCTCCTTTTCCCTTCTTCTATCATCTCACTGGAAAAAGGATCCATGCCGGTAGATGCTCTGACAGTTCCCTGTGCATGTGTTACAAATAGATCACAGACTGCACATGAATTAACAGACTGATGCTGCAGTAAAAAAAAAGGTAAATACAGTTCTAGGATGTATTAAAAGAAGAATAGAGTCTAGATCACGTGAAGTAATTAATCCCCTCTACTCCTCAGGGGCGTAACTACCGGGGTAGCAGCCGAAGCGGTTGCTTTGGGGCCCGGCCCATACAGGGGCCCGGGTCCCCGGCTCCAATCGGCGCTACCTGGTAGTGCAAATGGGCGGACATACCACTGCGGCCTGTTCAACCGGTGCCGCGATCCAAGAGGGAATAGCAGGAGCCAGGAGCGGAGCTGCAAGGGTCCGTCCTGCTTCCTGCCCGGAGGCCCCGCTTCCTGTCTGACACAGGAGCGCCACTGAATGACATCATCATTCAGCGGCCGCTGCTGTGTAAGCGAGGAAGCGCAGGCGATGCTGCGGACAGGTGAGAGGAGAGAGGTGGTGTATATGTGTATGTATGGGTGTATGTGTATGTATGTCTGTGTGTGTGTATGTGTCTATGTGTGTGTATGTCTGTCTGTGTGTGTATGTATGTATGTGTGTATGTCTGTCTGTGTGTATGTATGTATGTCTGTGTGTGTATGTATGTATGTCTGTGTGTATGTCTGTGTGTGTGTAGGTTAGCCTGGCTCTGGAGGAGATGGGGACATGAGGAGAAGACCACGATGGGGAGAGAAGGCCATGATGATGCCTGGGGTGATGGGAGAAGGCCATGAGGGGTTAATGGGAGAAGGCCATGAGGGGGTAATGGGAGAAGGCAATGAGGGGGTAATGGGAGAAGGCCATGAGGGGGTAATGGGAAAAGGCCATGAGGGGGTAATGGGAGAAGGCAATGAGGGGGTAATGGGAGAAGGCCATGAGGGGGTAATGGGAGAAGGCCATGAGGGGGTAATGGGAGAAGGCCATGAGGGGGTAATGGGAGAAGGCAATGATGGGAGTGATGGGGTGATGGAGCAGGCAATGATGGAAGTGATGGGGAGAAGGCAATGATCGGAGTGATGGGGTGATGAAGCAGGCAATGATGGGAGTGATGGGGAGAAGGCAGTGATGGGGTGATGGAGAAGGCAATGATGAAAGTGATAGGGTGATGGAGCAGGCAATGATGGGAGTGATGGGGAGAAGGCAGTGATGGGGTGAAGGAGAAGGCAATGATTGGGTGATGGAGAGGGCAATGATGGGGTGGTGGGGGAAAAAGAAATGATGATGGGGTGGTGGGGAGAATGCAATGATGGTGGTGGTGGAGGAGGAGGAAATGATGGAGGTAGTGAAGAGGGAAATGATGGGGTGGGGGAGAGGACAATAATGGGATGCGAGGGAAGGAGGACAATGAGAGGTGTGGAGGATTGGAGGAAGGGGGACTTATAATGGCCTTAGGAACAGGGGGAGGTGGAGGAAGACATTCTTATCGCTTTCTATGTCTAACACAGTCCCTTAGTATATAGTGTACTCACTATGTCTAACACAGTCCCTTAGTATATAGTGTACTCACTAATTCTGTATAACACCATCCTTAGTTACATAGTTTCCTCTTTTATTATGTATAACACCATCCCTTATTATGTACCAACCTCTCTAGTTATATATGGTGCCGCCCTTATTATATAGCTTCCTCTGCTGTTATGTATAGTGCTGTCTCTTACATAGTGAATTCTTGTTATTTACAGTGTCCTCTTTTATTACATAGTCCTCTCAAGGGCCCCGCCACTCTGTACACAGCGGAATTCAGGCCAGGCTTCACGGCAGAGGTCAGGTAAGCAGCTCCGCTGCGATCCTAATGTGACTCTAGTATGCATTATTGGTAAGAAGGTGAGTCTTGAAGGGGGTGAGTCTTGAAGGGGGTGCGTCTTTGAAGGGGTGTGTCTTGAAGGGGGCCCTGTTTAAAAGTTTGCTATGGGGCCCAATCAGTTCTAGTTACGCCCCTGCAACTCCTCATTGGTTAGGCCTCATCTGGAATACTGTGTCCAGTTCTGGGCACCACATTTTATAAAAAGACAATCAAAAACTGGAGCAAGTTCAGGGAAGAGCTACCAGGATGGTGAGCAGACTGCAATGTATGTCGTACAAGGGATGGTTAAAGGAGCTGGGAATGTTTAGCTAACAAAAAAGAAGGCTAAGAGAAGACTTAATAGCTGTCGACAAATATATGAAGGGATGTCACAGGATAGCGGGATCATCCTTATTCTCATTTGCACATGGAAACGCGAGAAGCAATGGGATGAAACTGAAAGGGAGAAGACACAGATTAGATATTGCAAAAAAAGTTTTTGGCTTTGTGATGATGATCAATGAGTGGAACAGACTTCCGAGAGAAGTGGTGATTTCTCCTTCAATGGAAGTCTTCAAACAGAGGCAGGAGAGACATCTGCCTAGATGGTTTAGTGAATTCTGTGCTGTATTGAGCAGGGGGTTGGACATGATGACCCTTGAGGTCCTTTCCAACTCTCACATTCTATGATTATATGGAATACATTGCAATGAATATACTTGAAGCATATAATCTGGAAATGTAAGTAGTAATATGTAAGCTACAGCAGGCGATCCCATGTGCTAGACTGAATGACTGTAGCTTGGACTGCACCTATAAACTAACATGGCAAGATTCCTGAAATGCTTACTCATGTTGGTGACGCAAGAGCTCGGCAATGGTTTACACATGTATGCAGTGATTACAAATATCTGTCTTATCTTGTCTGCCTCCATTCACCACCCTCCAAGATAATAACCAGGTGCGGCACAGGCGGCATACAGTGGTCATAAATCCGCACTGCACATTCATCTTTAAGAATAAACCAGTAGCTGTGGAACTTTCACATTGTATTGAACCAAATGTTTAATGACGTGTGCAGTGTGAATGTGGTGTAATTTGCAAGTTGGTATAAATTCATAAGAAAAACTGGAATTAATTTACATTTTTTTCTGATTGATGAGTCATGTTATGAAGTACAGTTGTGGCCAACATAATTGTCACCCTTTATTGTTTATTATAAAAACACTATCTATGGATATAAAAGGATATGCACCAAAAGTGTATCATTACAATACTTTGATAGCAAATATACATTCAACCATTTAAAAAATAAAATACAAAGAAACACTATATTCTATGCCCCCTCCTGCTATAATGTCCTCTTTCATTATATAATTTCCCCATCCTAAGCCCCCTCCAGGAATAATGTATGCCATCCTGGGTCTCTCCAAGCTATAATGTCCCCCATCATGGGGCCTTTCCTGGTATAATGTCCCCCATCCTACAATACTGTCCTCCATCCTGTGCCCCTTCCTGGTGTAATCTCCCCTGTCCTGTGCCCCTTTCTGTAACAATGTCCCCCATCCTGATATAATGTCCACCATCATGGGCCCCTTCCTGGTCTAATGTTCTGCATCCTTGGCCCCACCTGGCATAATATCTCCAACCTGGGTCCATTCCTGGTATAATGTCCCCCATCCTAGGCCCCTCCTGGTATAATGTCCATTCTGATGCTCTTTTTTCCAACACATTTAAAAAATAAATGATTCTTCTTACTTTCCTCTGCTCTCGCAACTTGTGGCGTTCTCTTCAATAGCCTGCAGCTGACTTTGGAGTGCCATGCATGGCCGGAGCATGATATCACTGCCATTCGCTGCTCATGATGGGTATGCTGACATCAGATATCAGATGCCAACCTGATTGGCCGGCAGCATGTATTGCAGTGCAGGGAGCCAGCGAGTCTCTGAATCATAATACATTTCAGCTGAATGTGCGTTCTCGCATGAACATACAGTTGAAATAGGCGCTGGTGTCATTATGCCCCTGGTTACGGTTTTCTATCATGCTGCAGATGCAAAGCTGGATATGGTACCACCTAAATGCCTCTGTAAAAGATTGCTGTTTAACCCCAAGGGAGGTTTGCATTTTAATGATCAGGCCAATTTTACAATTCTTCACTGTCCCTTTAAGAGATAATAACTCTAGGACACTTCCATGGATCCTGGTGATTCTGACAATGTTTTCTTGTGACATATTGTACTTCATGATAGTGGTAAAATTTCTTTGATATGATTTGAGTTTATTTGTGAAAAAAACAGAAATTTGAAGAAAAATTTGAACATTTCGCAATTTTCCAACTTTGATTTTTCATGCCCCTAAAACAGAGAAATACTGTACGTCACACAAAATAGTTAGAAAATAACATTTCCCACATGTCTACTTTACATCAGCACAATTTGGGAACCAAAATTTTTTTTGCTAGGAAGTTATAAGGGTTAAAAGTTGACCAGTGATTTCTCATTTTTACAACACCATTTTTTTTTAGGTACCACATCACATTTGAAGTCACTTTGAGGGGTCTATATGATAGAAAATACCCATAAGTGACACAATTCTAAAAACCGCACCCCTGAAGGTGCTCAAAACCACATTGAAGAAGTTTATTAACCCTTCAGGTGCTTCGCAGGAATTTTTGGAATGTTTAACCCCTTTACCCCAAGGGTGGTTTGCACGTTCATGACCGGGCCAATTTTTACAATTCTGACCACTGTCCCTTTATGAGGTAATAACTCTGAAACGCTTCCGTGGATCCCACTGATCCTGACATTGCTTTCTCATGACATATTGTACTTCATATTAGTGGTAAAATTTCATTCAAATAACTTGCGTTTATTTGTGAAAAAAATGGAAATTTGACGAAAATTGTGAAAATTTCGCAATTTTCAAACTTTGAATTTTTATGCCCTTAAATCACAAAGATATGGCACAAAAAACTTAATAAGTAACATTTCACATATGTTTACTTTACATCAGCACAATTTTGGAACCAAAATTTTTTTTTGTTAGGAAGTTATAAGGGTTAAAAGTAGACCAGTGATTTCTCATTTTATTTTTACGGACCACATCACATTTGAAGTCACTTTGAGCGGTCTATATGATAGAAAATACCCAAAAGTGACACCATTCTAAAAACTGCACCCCTCAAGGTGCTTAAAATCACATTCAAGAAGTTTATTAACCATTCAGGTGCTTCACAGGAATTTTTTGAATGTTTAAAAAAAAAATTACTTCAGGTCCAATTTTTTTTATTTTACCAAGGATAACAAGAGAAATTGGACTGCAAAAGTTATTGTGCAATTTGTCCTGAGTATGCTGATACCTGATATGCGGGGGGAAACCACTGTTTCAGCGCATGGCAGAGCTCAGAAGGGAAGGAGCACTGTTTGACTTTTTCAATGCAAAATTGGCTGGAATTCAGATTGGATGCCATGTCACGTTTGGAGAGTCCCTGATATACCTAAACAGGGGAAATCCCCCACAAGTGACTCCATTTTGGAAACTAGGCCCCCCAAGGAACTTATCTAGATATGTGGTGAGAACTTTGAACCCACAAGGGCTTCACAGAAGTTTATAACGTACAGCCATACAATTAAAAAATCATATTTTTTCCACAAAAATGATCTTTTCACCGCCAATTTTTATTTTCCCAAGGGTAACAGAACCCTAAAAGTTATTGTGCAATTTGTCCTGAGTACGCTGATACCCCATATGTGGGTGTAAACGACTATTTGGGTGCATGGCAGAGCTCGGAATGGAAGCAGCGCCATTTGACTTTTTTGGCTGGAATTGAGATCGGACGCCATGCCACATTTGGAAAGCCCCTGATGTGCCTAAACAGTGGAAACCCCCCATAAATGACACAATTTTGGAAACTAAACTCCCCAAGGAACTTATCTAGATGTGTGGTGAGCACTTTGAACCCCCAAGGGCTTCACAGAAGTTTATAACGCCCGGGCATGAAAATAAAAAAAAATCATATTTTTTCCACAAACCTGATCTTTTAGTCCCCAATTTTTTTATTTTCCCAAGGGTAACAGGAGAAATTGGACCCCAAAAGTTGTTGTACAATTTGTCCTGAGTGCGCTGATACCCCATATGTGGGAGAAAACTACTGTATGGTAACACATCAGGGCTCGGAAGGGAAGTAGTGACTTTTTGGAATGCATACTTTGATGGAATGGTCTGCGGGTGTCGTGTTGCCTTTGGAGAACCCCTGATGTACCTAAACAGTGGAAACGCCCCACAAGTGACCCCATTTTGGAAACTAGACCCCCTAAGGAACTTATCTAGATGTGTGGTGAGCACTTTGAACCTCCAAGTGCTTCACAGAAGTTTATAACGCCCGGGCGTGAAAATAAAAAAATCATATTTTTTTCCACAAAATGATATTTTTGCCCCCAATTTTTTATTTTTCTAAGGGTAACAGGAGAAATTGGACCTCAAAAGTTGTTTTGCAATTTGTCCTGAGTAGACTGATACCCCATATGGGGGGTAAAACACTGTTTGGGTGCATGGCAGAGCTTGGAAAGGAAGGAGCACCATTTGACTTTTTCAACACAGAATTGGCTGGAGTTGAGATCAGATGCCATGTTGTGTTTGGAGAGCACCTGATGTGCCCAAACAGTGGAAACCCTCCTATTCAAACTCCAACCCTAACCCCAACACACCTCTAACCCTAATCTCAGCCCTAACCCTAGCCCTAACCCTAGCCCTAACCCTAACCCTAGCCCTAACCCTAGCCCTATCCCTAGCCCTAATCCTAAGCCTAACCCTAATGGGAAAATGGAAATAAATACTTTTTTAATTTCATTATTTTTCCCTAACTAAAGGGGTGATAAAGGGGGGTTTGATTTACTATTTATAGTGGGTTTTTATGTTTGGCAGCTGTCATACGCTAAAAGACACTTTTTATTGCATCACACACATTTTGAGACCTATAATTTTTCCATATTTTTCCATATTTTGACCCACTGAGTTATGTGAGGTCTTATTTTTTGCGGGACAAGTTGACGTTTTTATTGGTACCATTTTCGGGCACGTGACTTTTTTTTATCGCTTTTCATTCCGATTTTTGGGACGCAGAATGAACAAAAACCTGCATTTCATGAATTTCTTTTGGGGGGTGTGTTTACACCGTTCTGCGTGTGGTAAAATTGATAAGGCGGTTTTATTCTTCAGGTCAGTACGGTTACAGTAATACCTCATTTATGTCTTTTTTATGTTTTGGCGCTTTTATGCAATGAAAACAATTTTATATAAAAAATAATTATTTTTGCATTGCTTTATTCTGCGAGCTATAACTTTTTTATTTTTTTGCTGATGACGCTGTGAGGTGGCTCGTTTTTTGCGGGACAAGATGACTTTTTCAGCGGTACCATGCATATTTATATTCGTCTTTTTGATCATGCGTTATTGCACTTTTTGTTCGGCGGCATGATAATAAAGCATTATTTTTTGCTTTGTTTTTTATTTTTATTTTTTAAGGGGTTCGCTAAAGGGGTTAACTAATGGGAGAGTTTTATAGGGCGGGTCGTTACAGACGCGGCAATACTAAATATGTGTACTTTATTGTTTTTTTGCATTTCCAAAAAATGAATTAATTAGGGAATAGTTTTTTAATTTAATTTATTTAGCAATTTTTTATAAATTATTTTTACACTTTTTTTTTTTTTAAACTTTATTATACTGTCCCGGGGGACATCACTGTCGCTGATCTGACACATCACAGATCGCTATGACAGATCAGCGATCTCACACAGGCACTGCAGAAGGCTTACTCATGCCTGCGCTTTGCAGGCACTGAGGAAGCCGGCTCCCTGCAGGTCCCGACCACCATATTGGATCCGAGGACCTGCAGGGAAGGAAACCCCTGGAGCAGCGCAGCACATCGCGCTGCTCCAGGGGGCTTAGGGAAGCACAGAGGGAGCCCCCTCCCTGCCAATGCTTCTCTAAACCCCCGGTACACTGCAATCGTGTTTGATCGCAGTGTGCCAGGGGTTAACATGTCGGGGGCGGTCCGTATTTCCCATAAGGGATGGGGGCATTGCTCTAGATCACTGCGTTGAGAAACATGTGATGGTGTCTCCGCAGTGTTGGATGTTGATCTCCATGAGGTCACTCATCCTTATGTTCATAGCCTTTCACTAGGCATTGCTCCTACTAGCCAGTTTCCTACTCCACACTGATGAGGGGCAATACCCCGAAACAGCTGTCTGTGGATGGATACCATGTTTTGGCATAGGTGGTTTCCTTCATTGGAGACTGCCCTTCCCGTGGTTGTTCCTTCCCGGGGAAAGACCTGGCTAGTCATTGCTTGCGTTGAGAAACATGTGATGGTGTCTCCGCGGCTGTTGATTTACATGCTTTTGCATATTTCCCATAAGGGATGGGGGCATTGCTCTAGATCACTGCGTTGAGAAACATGTGATGGTGTCTCCGCAGTTTTGGATGTTGATCTCCATGAGGTCACTCATCCTTATGTTCATAGCCTTTCACTAGGCATTGCTCCTACTAGCCAGTTTCCTACTCCACACTGATGAGGGGCAATACCCCGAAACAGCTGTCTGTGGATGGATACCATGTTTTGGCATAGGTGGTTTCCTTCATTGGAGACTGCCCTTCCCGTGGTTGTTCCTTCCCGGGGAAAGACCTGGCTAGTCATTGCTTGCGTTGAGAAACATGTGATGGTGTCTCCGCGGCTGTTGATTTACATGCTTTTGCATATTTCCCACAAGGGATGGGGGCATTGCTCTAGATCACTGCGTTGAGAAACATGTGATGGTGTCTCCGCAGTGTTGGATGTTGATCTCCATGAGGTCACTCATCCTTATGTTCATAGCCTTTCACTAGGCATTGCTCCTACTAGCCAGTTTCCTACTCCACACTGATGAGGGGCAATACCCCGAAACAGCTGTCTGTGGATGGATACCATGTTTTGGCATAGGTGGTTTCCTTCATTGGAGACTGCCCTTCCCGTGGTTGTTCCTTCCCGGGGAAAGACCTGGCTAGTCATTGCTTGCGTTGAGAAACATGTGATGGTGTCTCCGCGGCTGTTGATTTACTTGGCCAAAGAGTGTCAGTGCGCCCCTTTAACACATACCACAACTCATGATGCTCCGATACGGCACAGAAATATAGGTATAGTACAATGACAAATACTTCACTGCTTACGTGACATGACTGATCTATTTTAAATTGCACAATAGCTGAAAAAAAGGACAGTATATAACTCCATACAGTATTATGGCCACCACATTGCGTGCCATACAGAATAATGAGCCCCATATATTTCTCCATACAGTATAATTGGTCATGGTCACATATAATGTTCCATACAGTATATGATGAGCTCCACATAATGCTACAGTATATGATGGTCCCTAAGGACGATGCTCCAGTGTGTTATGGGCCCAAATAATGCTCCATATATAATGGGCCCCATTTGTAATGCTCCAGTGTATAATGTGCCCCATAGATGCTGCTCCAGTGTCTGATCTGCCCCATTTAGAATGCTCCAGTATACAATGGGCCCCATGGATGATGCTCCAGTGTCTTATGGGCCTAAATAATGCTCCGTATATAATGGGCCCCTGTTGTGAGTTCATTCTATGGTTCACCAGTTGTGAGTTCTCCTTCCAGACTCCCTCTGGTGGTAACAGGAGGTAGAGAGGCTGATTTGATAGGTGGAGATCTGCCACCTGAGAATGAGGATGACGATTGGATCTCAGGAGTCTCAGATTGGATTTAAGACAGCCGACGCCCTATTCAGTTGCTGGTGATTCCTTCTGGTTTGTCAGCTCTTGGTTTTCAGCTCTGTTCCAGTCATCTAAAGCTAAGTTTTTCTGCTAATGTTCACACTTGATTTTGTTGGTCTATTCAGTTTTTTGGTGTGGTCAGCCAGCCCCTGCTGGGGGCTGTGCTGAACTTCCACTCTTATTTATCAGTATTTTGCCAATTGGCTTTTTGTCCCTTACTAGTTCGGTCTCTTTTTGCTCTGTCTCAGAATATTTCAGAGTGTTGATATAGTGGGAGAAGTCCAGTGACTTCAGGGTTAATTTTGCTATCAGAAGTGTTGGACATGATTTTTGTAGGGTTTTTTGCAGGTTGCAGACAGTGTCTTTCCTTTCCTTTCCTGTCTAGTTAGTTTGTGCCCCATCATTTGCTCAGCCTATTTTCCTGCCTGTGTTTGTGCCTTCATCTTGTTTCACCGTCAATACATGTGTGGGGGCTACCTATTCCTTTGGGGTCTGCTCTGGGGCAGTTAGTTTTCCCTTTCCTTGCTTTAGGCTTATTTAGCCCTCCGGCCGTGACATCGTAGGCACGCTCCACGGCTACTGCTAGTTGTGTGGTAAGATCAGGGATCTGCAATCTGCATAGTTACCAACCTCTCTGGTTTTCTGTGACTTAGCTAGTTTTGCTTTTTTCTCCTCGGTGACCCATTCATAACAGGCCCCATTTCTAATGATCCAGTGTATAATGTGCCCCATAGATGCTGTTCCAGTGTCTGATCTGCCCCATTTAGAATGCTCCAGTATATGATGGGCCCCATGGATGATGCCCCAGTGTCTTATGGGCCCAAATAATGCTCCATATATAATGGGCCCCATTTCTAATGCTCCAGTATATAATGAGTCCCGTAAATGCTGCTCCAGTGTCTGATGTTCCCCATTTGGAATTCTTCAGTATATGATGGGCCTCATGGATGATGCTCTAGTGTATGATGGGCACAGATAATGCTCCATATATAATGGGCCCCATTTCTAATGCTCCAGTGTATAATGAGCCCCGCAAATGCTGCTCCAGTGTCTGGTGTCCCCCATTTGGAATGCTCCAGTATATGATGGGCCTCATGGATGATGCTCCAGTGTATGATGGGCCCAAATAATGCTCCATATATAATGGGTTCCATTTCTAATGCTCCAGTGTATAATGTGCCCCATAGATGCTGCTCCAGTGTCTGATCTGCCCCATTTATAATGCTCCAGTATATGATGGGCCTCATGGATGATGCTCCAGTGTATGATGGGCCCTAATAATGCTCCATATATAATGGGCCCCATTTCTAATGCTCCAGTGTATAATGGGCCCCATAAATGCTTCTCCAATGTCTGATGTCCTCCATTTGGAATGCTCCAGTATATGATGGGCCCCATTTTTAATTAACCCAGGCATGGTATGTGAAAAGAGCTCCATGGAGTAATCTGAAGTGTGTGCTGCCACATCCTTCACTTTTTGTGTGGGTGAAGGACACAAGGAGAGGGGTTGCTCCTGACCAGAAGCCTGCACTGATGACTCAGTGCTTGCATTTTTTTAAACTTCAGAAGAGGAGGCGATAGAGCTGGAGGCTGTTTCAGCAATGTAAGCCAAAAACAGTTCCTGATGTTCCGGCTTTAAAAGCAGTCTACCTACTCCCAGAAAAGGGAGCCTCACAGGCCTTCCAGAGCTACATCATGACGCAGGCTCAACACCTCCTGCCTTAGCTGCTAATCAGTACCAGGTGGTCCCCACGCCCACGTCCTCTTCCACCATACTTCCTCATGTTTTGGAAAATGGACCCAAAATACCAGCAGATATACGGTACTGTATCAGAAGCATACAGCTCTATACAGTCTAGGGATAACAGTAAATCTCCGTATATATTTCATGAGTCATAAACAGACGCTCACAGGCTCAGTATGGATTACCCAATAAAATAAAAAGTTGAAAAAGGGTACAGTATCACCAGATGCAAGGTATATATAGTATAGTGTAAACATTCTGAATCTCCGTATACATTTCAGGAGGCAGACACAAACGCTCTCAGGCCCAGTATGGATTACACAAGAATATGAAAAGCTGTAAATGGGTAATGTAACACAAGCATACAGCTGTATACAGTGTTGGGGTAATCTTAAAGCTCCAAATATATTTCCGGAGTAACAGACAGACTTTCACAGGCTCATTATCGATTACACCAGAATCTAAATAGCAAAAAAGGTTACTGTATCTGAAGCGTACAGCTGTATGGTATATATTTCCGGAGTTACCCTCAGAAGCTCACTCAGTCTGGGTTTGACCATAATAAAAAATGTTGTAAAAAAGATACTGGATAGCAAGATAGCAAGTATATATATTATAGGGTACAATTGAAATCTCCGTATACATAGTCCCGTAGTCACTCTCAGACGCTTACACAGTATGGATTTGACCGTAATACTAAATGTCGAACAAAGGTACTGTATAACAAGATACAAGCTGTATCGAGTATAGGGTAAAAATTGGTATCTCCGATTCACCGTTTCACCGTTTATATAGAAGGCGTAAACCACACATGCTCACTCACTATGGATGATACCGTAATAAAAAATTTTGAACAAAGGTACTGTATCAGCACATACCAGGTGTATCCAGTCTAGGGGTAATTGTAAATTTCCGTCCATACTTCCTGAGTCAGACACAGACACTCACATGCTCACTATGTATTACACCAAAATTTAAAAAGTAGAAAAAGGGAAAGGTATTCGAAGCGTACAACAGTATACAGTGTTGTGGTACTTTTAAATCTCCGTATATATTTCAATCTCAGTAAGCCAGTCCAGACTCCGCTACTGGAAACTACATGGATACAAGTATAGACGGAAAGTCAAGTGATAGCAGAAATTTGGGAATTACTCATCACGGGAAAACCTCCCAGTAGATGTTGCAGAGGTGATGCTGACCCTCAATTACTGTGTCTGTGGAGACAGCAGAAATGGTTCTTTGTGAAGAAAGGATTGCTTTACCACAGTAGCGTGGATCACATCACCGTTACTCGTCTCCATCAAATTGTGATCACAGGGAGAGATGTAGACATTGTCCTCACTACCTATCATGATGTGTCTGGTAATTTTTGAGCACAAAAAACAGAAGCCACAGGCCGTAGGCGATTCTATTGGATTGGCATGAGAGGAGACATTGAAAAATGGTGGCAGGAATGTCACACGTCTGTGACTATCACAACTGTGAAAGGTGATCATAAAGCACCACTGCATCCGCTTGTAAGTTGACATCCATTACAAATGGTAGCCCTTGATCATCTGAAGGTAGAGGCCAGCAGGACAGGCCATAGCTACATCTTAACCATCATCAATCAATACACCAAATTTCTAGTGGCGGTCCCTGTGAAGTATTTAACTGCCCAGACTACACAGCGGTGGAGCAGGGAGAGGTAAGTATTACAACTTGCTAGTGCTGTGGCCATGACCAAGCAGGGGGGGCACACTCGTGGGCGACGGTACTGGCACAGGGCCCCTCATAGTACGCTGGTGTGTCTGATGGCGAGTGGGCCCCCCAACCGTCAGAGACACTGTATTGTACTATGAGGGGCCCTGTGCCAGTGCCGTCGGCTATCAGTGGGCCCATCCACCTGTTCAGAGCAACGGCACTTTCCCGGGTGCGCCTGGTGTTGACCCCAGCCCTTGGGGGGGGTGGGCAGCCCAGTTAGGGAGGTTTAAAAAATGGCATATGTTGATGTGTAGGTTGGACATTCAGCTGCTGCAAATGGCGGAATTGGGCAAGTCCGAGGGAGCGGAGGACAAAAATGAGGCAGTTTTCTGGCAACCTATGTGTCATCAGGGGAAGGTGGGACAAAATCCTTTGAAACCCATGCATGGTTCATTTTAATGAAGGTTAGATCATCAACATTTTGGGTCAACAGACGGGTCCTTTTTTCTGTCAGGATTGATCCAGCGGCACTGAAGACTCTTTCAGATAACACACTAGCAGCAGGGCAAGCGAGCTCCTGTAAGGCATAGTGTTCCAATTCAGGCCAGGTGTCCAGTTTAGAGGCCCAATAGTCAAAAGGGAATTACCTGTGAGGGAGAACATCGATATGGGAGAAGTAGTTTGTAACCATAGTTGACAACTGCTGTCTCCTGTCACTTGTAATCGATGCAGTATTAGCAGTCGTGTGAGCGGCACTTGAGAAATCATTCCACAACATGGTCATTAAACCCCTGTCTCCAATGCCACTTTGGCTGTGTGCTGGGAAAGCCTCAAACGGTTTACCAGAATTGCTTGTTTGTTAGCCAATATTATCTCTAGGTTCTCCTGTGGCATGATGTTGTGTAATTTGCCTTTGTAGCGTGGATCGAGGATGCAGGCCAGCCAGTAGTCGTCATCCTTCATCATTTTGGCAATGCGGGGGTCCCTTTTTAGGATCTGCAAGGCATAATCGCACATGTGGGCCATTGTTCCAGGTGTCAATAATGCACTACCACTGCTGGGTGGAGGAGCACTTTCTGGTAAATCCACATCCCTACAGTCACGCACAAACACAGTACCTGACCTTGGAACGCCAACATTTTCTCTTGCCCCCTGAGCATCCTCCTTCCCAAAATAATCATCCTCCTCCTCTTCCTCTTCTTCCTCCACCTCACCAGGACAGTTCCCTGACCAGACAATGGCTGACTGTCAGCAAGGCTTCCCTCCTCCTCTTCCTCCGCCTGTTCCTCCTCCGCTGCAGACGCCAGATCCTTAATGTGTGTCAAACTTTGCATTAGCAGATACGGAACTGTATCAGAAGTGTACAGCTGTATATGTTTTTTGTGTAACTAACAATCTCCGTATATGTATTTACGGAGTGTGAATCCTTATGGATAAGATATTTTTCGGACTTACTGTGCGCTGCTTGACAAAGTTCAGTGGTACAACATGAAAGGTTTTAACTGTTTAATTCCCAACGCGTTTCGAAGTTTCTAATACTTCTTCCTCAGGGGATGACATGACTTCATCCATAAGGATTCACATTGGCGGCCACGGAGTGGACCTTCGGGCGTGCAGCAGCTGACAGTCGATTTATGTGCTCTTATCTCCCCTGGAAAAGGTGAGTGAATTTCTTATCATTCATTCCTAACACCACCCGGATAAGACCCTATTGCGCTTTCTTATTTCCCTCAGCCTCTTTTATATATTTACGGAGTGTAACACACACACACGCTGATTCTGTATAGTTGTGACTGTAATGCGAACGGCAGATATACAATACTGTTTGAGAATCGGACAGCTCTATACGGTGTCTGTATGGAAAATTGTCAATCTCCGTCTATTTTTATACAGCGTGACACACGCTGTCTCTGTATAGTTTTGACCGTATCAAATGGCAGATATACAAAACTGTTTGAAAAGCAGACAGTTCTATAAGGTGTTGGTCTGGAAAAATGGAAAATCTCCTCGGTTTGTTTTTCCAGAGTCACACACAGATAGCTTGTATTTGTCCGTGATACCAGTTGGTACACGGTAGTGTGTGAGGAGCGTACACCGCTATACGGTGTCTGTATGGAAAATTGTCAATCTCCATCTATTTTTATACGGAGTGACACACGCTGTCTCTGTATAGTTTTGACCGTCATCAAACAGCAGATATACAAAACTGTTTGAAAAGCGGACAGCTCTATAAGGTGTAGGTCTGGAAAAATGGAAAATCTCCTTGGTTTGTTTTTCCAGAGTCACACACAGACAGCTTGTATTTGTCCATGATACCAGCCGGTACACGTTAGTGTGTGAGGAGCGTACACCGCTATATGGTGTATGTATGGAAAATTGTCAATCTCTGTCTATTTTTATACGGAGTGACACACGCTGTCTCTGTATAGTTTTGACCGTCATCAAACAGCAGATATACGAAACTGTTTGAAAAGCGGACAGCTCTATAAGGTGTAGGTCTGGAAAAATGGAAAATCTCCTCAGCTTGTTTTTCCAGAGTCACACACAGATAGCTTGCATTTGTCCGTGATACCAGCCGGCACACGGTAGTATGTGAGGAGCGTACACCGCTATATGGTGTCTGTATGGAAAATTGTCAATCTCCGTCTATTTTTATACGGAGTGACACACGCTGTCTCTGTATAGTTTTGACCGTCATCAAACAGCAGATATACGAAACTGTTTGAAAAGCGGACAGCTCTATAAGGTGTAGGTCTGGAAAAATGGAAAATCTCCTCAGCTTGTTTTTCCAGAGTCACACACAGATAGCTTGTATTTGTCCGTGATACCAGCCGGTACACGGTAGTGTGTGAGGAGCGTACACCACTATACGGTGTCTGTATGGAAAATTGTCAATCTCCGTCTATTTTTATACGGAGTGACACACGCTGTCTCTGTATAGTTTTGACCGTTATCAAACAGCAGATATACGAAACTGTTTGAAAAGCGGACAGCTCTATAAGGTGAAAAGCGGACAGCTCTATAAGGTGTAGGTCTGGAAAAATGGAAAATCTCCTCAGCTTGTTTTTCCAGAGTCACACACAGATAGCTTGTATTTGTCCGTGATACCAGCCAGTACACGGTAGTGTGTGAGGAGCGTACACCGCTATACGGTGTGTGAAAAAATGAACGCTCGGTAACTCACCAGAACAAAATAATAACAGCACACAGCAATGCAGCTATCGGGTAGCCTTAAAAGGCAGCCTAATCACCACCAGCATTGCAGCACACAAAAAAGATCCTCCCCTTTCACTGCACACTAACTGTACGGTGAAAAGCGCTATCAGCAGAAGCAGTTTTTTTGTTCTTCTTCCCTGCCTAACGCTCTCCCTTATTCAGAATCAGCAGCACTTCTCCCTATTCTAAGATTGGCAGAAGTAAGATGGCGGTCGGCGGTCACGGCCTTTTATAGCCACTGTGACACCACATAAAACCAGCCAATCACTTCAATGCCATTCTCTAAGATGGTGGTGGCCGCTGCCCATGTCATCGCGTTGCCCACAGTGTGCGTCCTCCATCATTGGCTGAGAAAAGGTCGCTGGAAGCATTATTTGAAACGCGATTTTGGCGCTCGGCTCGGCGACCCCATGGCCGACCTCACGCTATGGTCGGGTTTCGATCGGCGAAACCCGACTTTAGCTAAAGTCGGCGATTTTTTAATTTGACCGACCCGTTTCGCTCAACTCATTCTAAGTTTTACATTTAGTCCCACTATTTGACACTCATTTTGTGCAGGCTGATCGCTTCTATAGCATGCAGATCTGCATACTATAGAAGCTGTCAGCACTGCAGCTTCTATGCACTAACCTGTGAGACTTCTTGACATGCACTGCACATGACAGGAAGTCTTTCAGCTCTGGAGACCTGAATGTCATCATGACGACATCGGGTCTCCATGGCAGCGATCGGGACCCCGCATCATGCCGCGGGGTCTCCGATCCAAAGGCAGAGGGGCTGTCAGCCCCTCTGCGGGCTCTGGAATGCTGTGATCATGTTTGATCACAGTGTTCCAGGGGTTAAAGTACCGGGAGTGGTCTGTGACCGCTCCTGGCACTTAGTGCCGGGTGTCAGCTGTGAGAATCAGCTGACACCTGGCTGCGATCAGCCACGCTCCCCCCGTGAGCGCGGCTGATCGCCTATGACATAGTATTCCATCCATGGGCATTAAGTCCCAGGGCACATGGACGGAATAGTACCTCCAATGTCAGAAAGGAGTTAAAAAGCAGTGCCGGCGTTAGAGGCAGGCAGACCAGGCAGCTGCCTAGGGCCCCCATTCTTACAAGGACCTCCAGCCAGTGGTGTGCACTAATAGAGACACAACACACGGCCGCTATGGGGCTTGGAGTTGTGCCACCTACCCCGCTACATTCAACTTGTCGGCATCATAGACGCCGATACAGGTGAAAGCAGTGATGGAGGAGAGAGTGTCAGATGACACTCCCTCTCCATCATTCCTCCTCTGCTTCTGACTCAGCGGGCGCATGATGACGTCACTACATCATGCGCCACGATGAGCCAGCAGGGGAGCTGATGAGATGCACTGCAGAAGCCAGAGGAGCGGGGGAAAGGAGAGAGGTAAGTATTATGTGTGTGCTTATGTGTATGCATTATACTCTGTGTAATAGTGCTGATCTGCTGGGCTGCATTATTGTGTGTGAGAGAGGGCTGCATTATTGTGTGTTTGTAGGGGGCTGCATTATATTGTGTGTGTGTAGGAGGGCTGCAATATGCTGTGTGTGTGGGGGGGCTGCTTTATACTGTGTATGTGGGCTGCATTATACTCTGTGTGTGTGGGCTCCATTATACTGTATATGTGGGGCTGTTGAATTATACTCTGTGAGGGAGCACTGCATTATACTTTGAGGTGGGCTGCATTGTACTCTGAGGGGGAACTGCATTATGCTCTATGAGGGGACTTTGCATTATACTCTACTGGCGGGCTGCATTATACTCTTTTGGGGGACACATTGTAATGTGTATGTGTGGTGGTGTAGACTTATACTCGATGATAGAGCACTGCATTATATTTTGAAGGGGGGTTACATTGTACTCTATAAGGATACACTGCATACTCTATGAGAGGACGCTGCATTATATTCTATGGGGGATTGCATTTTACTGTATTGGGAGCTGCATTGTTCTCCATGGGAAGGCTGCATTATACTGGGTGTGGGGGGGGCTGCATTATAATGTGTGTCTGTGTGGGGGGCTGAATTATACTGTGTTTGGGAGGGCTGCATTATACCGTGTGTGTGGGGGCTGCATTATACTGTGTGTGTAGGGGGCTGCATTACACTGTGTGTGGGGGTTGCATTATACTTTGTGTGGGGGGGGCTGGATTATACTGCGTGTGGGGGTGTATTCCATTAATTTGGTGTTTTATCATTTAAATTAATCATTGTATAATAAATTTGTGTCATATCCAAGTGGTGCCTTCTTTAAAGCCGTATACGAACCTAATTGCTAAACAGTTGGCAATACAACACATATACAAAGAAAGCAGCCCAGTGAGTGACACATCATTGAGTCTTTGCCCCCACATTATACTGCTCTCAAATGAGATAGTTAAATCCTGGTGACAGATTCCCTTTAAAGGCATCCTTCTCTAATAAATTAATGTTCATTCTTGGCAATAATGACAGACTTTTTATGGACAATATTGACAGGTTTGGCAGATGTTGTAATGTGTTTGGGAACACTGGCTGACTGAGTTTGGGAGAGATGTTTATCATGCATGTCCAATTTCAGACTATCAGGCTATTGTTCTCCCAGAGATAAGACACTGGCTGACAAGGCAATCGGTGGCTTTCTCATAAAGAACAAAGGAGCACTCGGCCAAGCGAGAAAGTTGACTGAGATAACTGTAGTCTAAACATTCAGCCTGTAAGAAACCCTTGTCCCTTTGCGGTAAGGTTTGATTTGCGGTCCCTAAACACCCTGTTATGGTACCCTTGAGTGTGTGTGTGTGTATGATCAGGGGTTTTACTGTTTATCGCTTTTCAGGCCACAAGTGGTTCGACGGTATGGGGAGTTTGAAAGTACGGTATGTAACAAATCAATGAAACCAAGATTTGTTTTAAAAAGATTAAAAGTTCTTTACTGGAATTCTTCAAATAGGATTTCAACAATTGATAGCAGGCACAGTACTAGTTTCTACACATTTCTTCTGCATAATGCAGAGGGAAAGTATAGACACAATTAAAGAGTGTCAGGGTACTTCTCAAGGTTTGCGGCTCTGTTCCTACTTTCTTTATCCTCCACTGCAATTAGGGCCTGACATTCCTTCCTGGACAGAATAGGACTCCTCTAAACCTCCATGTTATGTGAAGCTTAAGGGGCTCACTGGGTGAGGTGGATCCTCTAAGCCCAAGGTCCAGGTGGGAACATGGGCCACAGGCATCGGTGCAGCATCCAGATGGAGCACGTGGAACATGGACACATAGAATGTAAACTAGAAATTTAGTAAAGTCCAGGAAACCACAGACAGACAGCAGAGTTACTGAACATCTCGTGCAGATAGTAAAGTTATTCAAGAGCATAGGCAAACAGGAGGAGTCATGGAGACGCAGGCAGGTAGCAGACAAAACTCCAAAGTGACAAGAAAAGTCTAATACCATGGAAGCAGCACATAGTCAGTAAGATGTCCTGAAAACTAGGGCTGTGAAGTCGGTAAGCCAAACCTCCGACTCCTCAATTTCCATGACTCCGACTCTGACGACACGACTCCGACTCCCTCTTACATGGCTCTTGTTTAAGTTTTAGTGATAAACTTACTGTAGTAAAATGGTAACATCAGGCTTTTAATCATTATAATGATACAATAATCAAGCCATTTAGTTAGAACATAAAATATATTTATTGGTATACAACTTTAGAACAAAAAAACTTTTGCATATTTCCAATTTATTATACACTATGAAGTAAGTGGAAAAAACCAGTTTTCAACAAAAATGTACTGAATAACATTTGTGCAGTCTATGAATTTGTTCTGAGAAATAGTATTGCCTCCATCAGATCCTCCTTCATAGATGACCTCAAGTCTGACCTAATTAAGGCTATTTATTTTCTAATAGCAGTGTATTTCTCTGTTTCATTGAAGCAGCAATGCCATCTGCGATTAAACCTCCTCTTTGGGACAGGCAAAACAACAAGTTCTTCCATTCCTTTATAAAAATGCCAGTAGTTAAATCTTTGTAACTTTTTAGTCACTGTAAATGGCTGATGAAGCAATTCCTTAAATTCAGCCACCTGTGTCCACTGACCTTCATGTAGTGTTACCTGAGGGTTGGCCATATCTACAAGGAAGGGTAGGTGCTGCCCCACCGAGTGGCTTGATCCACAATTGCCAATTGCCCCTTTTCCAGCACGTCTCTTCAAGATGGAATCAATTTTAGGGGTTCTGGGAGCAATAACCAATTTCCTCACTTTGCTAATCAGAGTTCCAGCATGTCCCTCTTGCAGACTATCTCTTATTGCCAGCTGAAGCGTGTGCACAACACAGCGCATGTGATGAATAGGAAAGAGATATAAAGCAGCTTCAACAAGATCATCTAATTGTAAAAAATAATTTTGCTGTTCTTCTGTAGTAATATCTGTTTGTTCCTCCATTATAGGAACAGGACTGTGGCCTTCCATCTCCAATATATTGAATGTGAAATGTTCTTCAAGCTGCTGTTCACCTTCATTATTCTCATTCATCAGTTTAATTGTATTTATCATATTTGAAGCATTATCAGTTACAATAGCAAGAGCCTGTTCTTTTTTTTTAATTCATAATTATTATTATTATTATTATGCATTTATATAGCGCCATTTATTCCATGGCGCTTTACATGTGAAAAGGGGAAATATAGACAAGTATAATAAACATGTGTAAGACAAGGGACACACAAATACATAAGAAGAGGGGACCCTGCCCGCGAGGGCTCACAGTCTACAGATCTTGCCAAACTTTTTCCACTAAGGTCTGGAGAAACTGGCTGCTGTGATTAGCTTCAGTATCTTTTACTGCCAGTGTTTTATTTTTTGTTGTCACAAACATATCGAACGTTGATAGCAAAATAGTTCAATCTGTGATGTGTGCAGGCATCTATTATCAGAAACACAAAGCGTCTCTTGAGAGTTTTTTTAAGACATCACAGCGAGTCATCATGGCGATACTCCGGTCAGGTGGCTCACTTCTTCCTCTGCATGTGACTACGGCATGTGCCAGAATGACATGCTGGCGGGCGGTATGTCCCTGCCTACAGGGCTATCGGCCCCGTTAGTAACCCCTGGGGTAATTCCACCTGTCTCATCAGGACCCTTGGCTGGTACCACTCAGTCTCTGCTACCAGGGGGTGTATCGGGCAGTGGGTTGTTTGCTGGGGCTCAAACTCTCAGCTACAGCCTGACGGTCCAGGTGGAATTTATGGATCTGTGTCCTCCAGTGTGGTGCAGTCTCCCAGGGCCCTGACGACGGCTTCTACTGGATCCTCTGGACTTGGGATTTTTGGCTCGAGGGATCACAGTTCCCTCGCAGCCCGGTAAGTACTACTCCATGTCATGTCCGTTTCCTCCAATTTTGATGTCTCCAGGAATGGGTGGTAGTCAGGTAGTAGGGTCCTGCGCTTCGGGACAGCGGATTGGCATTTGGTCAGATTTAGTTGGTGAGGGGATTAGAGATGTCCTTGCAAATGTTAGAGATTTGCTGACCCGTTTGGAAGGGAGTAGGTCGACTCCGGGACATTTAGGGCAAGGCATTGTACATTTGCGAGGTTGCCAAGCTTCCGAGCTGCCATCCGTTACTGCCATTGTCACACACGAGCATGCCTGGTTGTAGGTTCAGGGGTGAGAGCTACAGTCTGGTCTGTTGCACCTTTCAACAACTCCGCGGTGGTATTTGGTTTCTTTCGTAAGCAGATTAGCTTCAGCAGAGCTTGTTGCTGCTAGGCCGAAGCAGTGCTGCAGTGCTTTCAGCTTCAGACTGATGTTGACGTTTTCTGAGGTGGAGGGTGAGGAGGAGGTGCAGGAACTTCCGCAGTATAATGCAGGTTCCATATAGTACATATAGTATAATGCTCTCACCATGGTCCTTGATAGATTATTATAGTATAATGCAACTCATAGTCCTCAATAGAGTATAATGCAGCCTCCCTTAGAGCATAATGCAGCCCCCTTAGAGTATAATTCAGCCCCCCTCAGAGTATAATGCAGCCCCCACACACTGCTGCACTCGACATGGTGGGAGGAAGTAGGATCAGGGTGAGGATTATATGGGCCAGAAGCACGACTACTGAGAGTATGGAAGACAGGGTGGTGCTGGCAAAGTGACCGGAAGCATTATCTGCTATCCATCCAACAACCTTTTCACACTGGTCTGTGTTGTGAGTTCATTTTCCCATTCATTACTGAGGCCCGAGGAACTCCCTCTACTGGTAAAGAAAGGTAGTGAGCCTGATTATCAAACACCTGAGGCTGATGATGATGACTGGCTGAGTGGAGTTACTGACTGCATATAAGGCTGCCGACGCCCTTCTGCCCTGCTGGTGATTTCTCTGTGGGATCCTTGGAGACCAGTCTGAATTCCTGCTCCTCTAAAGCTAAGTTTGCTGCTCGGCCTTTTGCTTTGGTGCTTTGACTTTGTTTTGCTTTGTTTTTCTGGATTTCTGCCATTCCCTGCTGGGGTGTGCTGAATTCATTTAGCTCTGTCTTCTGAAAATACCTGAGTGCTGATTTAGTTTTTGAAGCCTAGCTGCTTCAGGGCCTTTTTCATATCAGCTTGTTGGCTTATGTCTTTGATAGGGTTTTGGCAGATTGCAGACAGCAGCCTTCCTGTCCTTTCCTATCTAGGTAGTTTTGGGCCCCGTCTTTGTCCAGTCTATCTTTCTGTCTGTGTTAGTATTTTCATCTTGCTTCACCGTCATTATATGTTGGGGGCTGCCTATTGCTTTGGGGTCTGCTCTGGGGCAGTTTAGATTTCCCCTTTCTTTCTTTAGGCCTATGTAATTCTCCGGCTGTGATCGAGGGGTCTAGGGCATCGTAGGAACCCCCCACGGCTACTGCTAGTTGTGTTGATAGGTTCAGGGGTCTGCAATCTGATAGTTGCCAACTTCTCTGGTTTTCTGGACTTAGCTTGTATTTCTGCTTTTGCCTCCTACGGTGACTCATTCATAACAGAATCACCCGCCATACCGCAGATCCTAGGGTACTCTATAGCAGGAAAGAATTGTAAAAAAAAAAAAAAAAAAGGTGTATATTTTTTCCTCTATATCTCTGAGGCCGTAGGGGGAATTTTTTTTTTCTCTCAATGGAGATAAAGCAATTGTCTGATAGTGTGGAGCAGCTCGCTGCGGAAGTGCGGGGAATTTCCGCCTACCTTGCTCATTCACATGCTGCTGAACCAAACATTCCTACACCTGATGTATTTTTTGGGGATCGGTCTAAATTTTTGAATTTCAAAAATAATTGTAAATTATTTTTTCCTTAAAGCCTAACTCGTCAGGGAGCTCCGCGCAGCAGGTTAAAATTGTCATCTCTTTGCTGCGTGGCGATCCCCAGGATTGGGCGTTTTCTTTGAAACCAGATGATCCTATTCTGACTAATGTGAACGCATTCTTTCAAGCTTTGAGGTTGTTGTATGACGAACCTAATGCCATTGATCAGGCTGAAAAGACCCTGCTGGCATTGAGCCAGGGTCGTGATTCTGCAGAATTGTACTGTCAAAAATTCCGAAAGTGGGCAGTACTTACTACCTGGAATGATAATGCCTTGGCTGCTCTCTTTCGGAAGGGGTTGTCAGAAGCCGTAAAAGATACTATGGTGGGATTTCCTGTTCCCTCTGGTCTTGACGATTCTATGTCATTAGCCATTCAGGTTGATCGGCGTTTGCGCGAACGCAAAGCTGCACGAGAGGTGCCACCTGTTGAACAAATGTCTGAACCTATGCAATGTGATAGAGTTTTTTCCAGAGAGCAGCGTCAGGAGTTCAGAAGGCGTAATAAGTTGTGTTTTTTCTGTGGAGATGCCTCGCATATTATTTCTGTCTGTCCTAAACAAGAGAAACGCTTTGCACACACGTTTTCTGTTGGGGGTGTTCAACCTAAGTTTCTTCTGGCTATTACTCTGATCTGCTCCCTGTCCACATTTTCCGCCAAGGCTTTTGTGGATTCGGGAGCAGCCCTAAACCTAATGGACTTGGATTTTGCTAAACGTTGTGGATTTCCGATGACACCTCTGCAGATGCCTATCCCTTTGAGGGGGATTGATGCTACTCCTTTGGCTAAAAATAAACCCCAGTTTTGGACCCAGGTGGTAATGCGGGTCGCCCCAGACCATCAAGAAAATTGCAGATTTTTGGTGTTGCATAATCTGCATGATACTATTGTTCTGGGGTTTCCCTGGTTACAGATTCATAATCCAGTTTTGGATTGGAAATCTGTGTCTGTGGTGAGTTGGGGTTGTCGGTGTGCCTTTAGTGAGGCTCCAGTGTTTTCCACCTCTCCTCAGTCGCATGATGTTCCTGATTATTTGGCGGACTTTTATGATGTATTTAGTGAGAATGAGTCTGCGTCTCTGCCTCCTCATAGGAGTTATGACTGTGCAATTGAACTGAGCCCGGGGTGTAAATTTCCCAAGGGTCGGCTCTTCAATTTATCTGTACCCGAGCACGAGGCTATGTGATCCTATATTAAGGAGGCGTTGGAGAAGGGTCATATTAGACCATCCTCGTCACGCTTAGGTGCCGGTTTTTTTTTGTAGCCAAAAAGGATGGATCATTAAGACCTTGTATTGATTATCGTGCCCTCAACAAAATTACTGTTAAATATCAGTATCCGTTACCCCTGATTTCTGATCTATTCTCCAGAGTTAAAGGTGCTTGCTGGTTCACCAAGCTTGACCTCAGGGGGGCGTATAATCTTATTCGCATTAAGCATGGGGATGAATGGAAGACGGCGTTTAATACTCCGGAGGGACATTTTGAGTACCTGGTGATGCCTTTTGGGCTCACTAATGCCCCTTCTGTCTTCCAGTGCTTCATGAACGATATTTTCCGAGATTTTGTCGATAAATTTTTGATTATCTATCTGGATGATATTTTGATCTTCTCCAAGGATTGGGATTCTCATGTGGAACATATTCGGACTGTGTTCCGGATCTTGAGGGAGAATTCCCTGTATGTCAAAGGATCTAAATGCCTTTTTGGAGTACAGAGGATTTCTTTTTTGGGATTTATTTTGTCCCCGTCAACTATTGAAATGGACCCAGCCAAGGTACAGGCCATTCACGATTGGGTTCAGCCCACTTCTTTGAAGGCCCTCCAGAAGTTTTTGGGTTTTGCTAATTTTTATCGGAAATTTATAGCAAAATTTTCTAGTATTGCCAAGCCATTGACTGATTTGACTAAAAAGGGTGCTGATGTGTTAAATTGGTCTCCGGAGGCTGTTTCTTCCTTTCAGGAGCTGAAGCGAAGATTCACCTCCACCCCGGTTTTGCGGCAACCTGATGTCTCACTTCAATTCCAGGTAGAGGTGGATGATTCTGAGATTGGTGCAGGAGCTGTTTTGTCCCAAAAGGATCCTGTAACATCTAAAATGAATCCCTGTGCTTTCTTTTCCCGAAAGTTCTCTCCATCTGAACGTAACTATGATGTGGGGAATAGGGAACTGTTGGCCATGAAATGGGCATTTGAGGAGTGGAGACATTGGTTGGAGGGAGCTAAGCATCAAGTCGTGGTCCTCACTGACCACAAGAATTTGATTTACCTAGAGTCGGCTAAGCGCTTGAACCCTAGACAGGCTAGGTGGGCCTTGTTTTTTACACGTTTTGATTTCGTGGTTTCTTTTCTTCCTGGAACAAAGAATGTCAAGGCAGACGCCCTCTCTAGGAGCTTCTTTGCTGATTCTCCTGTGGTGACCAAGCCTGCTACCATCTTAGGCGAAGGGGTAGTTCTTTCTGCCATCTCGCCCGATTTGAGACATGCTCTGGAAGAGTTCCAGGAGGACAAACCTGAGCGTTGTCCCAGTGGAAAGTTGTATGTTCCTGACCAGTGGAAGAAGAGAGTGATGTATGAAGTTCATTGCTCTGCTTTGGCTGGTCATCCAGGTATTTTTGGTACTAGAGATCTGGTGAGTCGGTTTTTTTGGTGGCCCTCCTTGTCTCGTGATGTCAGGAATTTTGTGCAGTCCTGTGGGACGTGCTCCCGGTCTAAATCGTGTTCTCGCTCTAGTGGGTTGTTGATGCCTTTGCCTGTCCCCAAGAGGCCATGGACCCGTATTTCAATGGATTTCATCTCTGATATGCCTGTCTCTCAGAGGATGACTGTTATTTGGGTGATTTGTGATAGGTTCTCTAAGATGGTTCATCTTGTACCACTCCCTAAGTTGCCGTCTTCCTCTGAGTTGGTGCCCCTGTTTTTACAACAGGTGGTTCGTTTGCACGGGATTCCTGAGAACATTGTATCTGACAGAGGAGTCCAGTTTGTGTCTAGATTTTGGAGAACTTTCTGTTCCAGGCTGGGAATTCAGTTGTCCTTCTCCTCTGCTTTTCACCCTCAGACCAATAGGCAGACAGAGAGAACAAACCAGACCTTGGAGTCATATTTGAGATGTTTTATTTCTGCTGATCAGGATGATTGGGTTTCATTTTTGCCCTTGGCCGAATTTGCTTTAAATAATAGAGCTAGTTCTGCCACTTTGATGTCACCTTTTTTTTGTAACTTTGGGTTTCATCCTCGATTTTCTTCAGGGCAGGTGGAGCCCTTTGCCTGCCCAGGTGTTGACACTGTGGTTGAGAGAATGCACCAGATCTGGGACCAAGTGGTGGATAAGTTATCTCTCTCCCAGGAAAAGGCCCAGCGGTTTTCCAACCGACATAGGACCATTGGTCCCCAGTTTAAGGTTGGTGATATGGTGTGGTTATCATCAAAAAATATTGCTATGAAGGTGGCTTCTCCTAAGTTTAAGCCTAGATTTATTGGACCTTACAAGATTGTGGAGATTATTAATCCGGTCTCTTTTCGTTTGGCTCTTCCTGTCACATTTAAAATCCATAATGTGTTCCATAAATCTTTGTTGAAGAGGTTTGTTGAACCTGTTGTTTCGGGGGTGGCACCTCCAGACCCTGTATTGGTTGAAGGTAACATGGAATATGAGGTAGAGAAAGTACTGGATTCCCGTCTGGCTAGACGGAGACTCCAGTATTTGGTTAAGTGGAAGGGTTATGGTCAGGAGGATAATTCCTGGGTCTCTGCCTCTGATATTCATGCCAAAAGATTGGTGCGTGCCTTTCATCGGGCTCACCCTGATCGCCCTGGTGGCGTAGTTGAAGGTTCGGTGACCCCTCCTCAAGGGGGAGGTACTGTTGTGAGTTCATTTTCCCCTTCATTACTGAGGCCCAAGGAACTCCCTCTTCTGGTAAAGAAAGGTAGTGAGCCTGATTATCAAACACCTGAGGCTGATGATGATGACTGGCTGAGTGGAGTTACTGACTGGATATAAGGCTGCCGACGCCCTTCTGCCCTGCGGGTGATTTCTCTGTGGGATCCTTGGAGACCAGTCTGAATTCCTGCTCCTCTAAAGCTAAGTTTGCTGCTCGGCCTTTTACTTTGGTGCTTTGACTTTGTTTTGCTTTGTTTTTCTGGATTTCTGCCGTTCCCTGCTGGGGTGTGCTGAATTCATTTAGCTCTGTCTTCTGAAAATACCTGAGTGCTGATTTAGTTTTTGAAGCCTAGCTGCTTCAGGGCCTTTTTCATATCAGCTTGTTGGCTTATGTCTTTGATAGGGTTTTGGCAGATTGCAGACAGCAGCCTTCCTGTCCTTTCCTATCTAGGTAGTTTTGGGCCCCGTCTTTGCTCAGTCTATCTTTCTGTCTGTGTTAGTATTTTCATCTTGCTTCACCGTCATTATATGTTGGGGGCTGCCTATTGCTTTGGGGTCTGCTCTGGGGCAGTTTAGATTTCCCCTTTCTTTCTTTAGGCCTATGTAATTCTCCGGCTGTGATCGAGGGGTCTAGGGCATCGTAGGAACCCCCACGGCTACTGCTAGTTGTGTTGATAGGTTCAGGGGTCTGCAATCTGATAGTTGCAAACTTCTCTGGTTTTCTGGACTTAGCTTGTATTTCTGCTTTTGCCTCCTACGGTGACTCATTCATAACAGGTTTGGCTTCAAGAGTGGTGTTCCGTGCCCACCTACAAAGTGTGACAGGAAGCTAGATCGACATGACATGTGTCTGTTGTGCTTCCACGGCAAGCAAAGTTTCACCATATCCACGGCCTAGATCTCTGTGCTGATCATCAGATGAGACTACTGAAAACATTTTGCAGTATTACAATTGCAGGAAACTTGGCCCACCTCAGATGGACTTCTCACACTGCACAATCAATAAAGCAATGGTATTTCTAACCAACCATTTTTTTCTTTTGTTTTGATGCACAACTGGAGCACTATAAATGCCATATAAAATTTCACTACTGGGAAAAATTTGCAGTATTACTATTGCAGGAAAATTGGCCCACTTCAGATGTACTTCATATACTGCAGTATCAATATAGCAATGCTATTTCTAAAAATTAGCAGTATTACTATTGCAGGAAAATTGGCCCACTTCAGATGTACTTTTTACACTGTAGTATCAATATAGCAATGCTATTTTTAAAAATTTGCAGTATTACTATTGTAGGAAAATTTGCCCACTTTGGATGGTCTTCTTACACTGCAGTATTAATATAGTGATGCTTATTTTTAACCAATCAAGTTATTTTTTTGATGCACAACAGGAGCACTATAAATGCCATATAAAATTTTACTGGTAGAAAAAATTTACAGGAATATTATTGCAGGGAAATTTGTCCACTTCAGATGGACTTCTTACACTGCAGCATTAAGATAGCGATGTTGCTACTAACCAACCAAGTTTTTTTGCTTTGTTTTGATGCACAGCTGAAGCATGATAAATGCTACAGTATACAAAATTTCACTGCTGGAAAAAATTTGCAGTATTACTATTGCGGGGAAATTTGCTCACTTCAGATAGACTTCTTACACTGCAGTATCAATATACAGATGCATCTCACAAAATTAGAATATCATAAAAAAGTTAATTTATTTCAGTTCTTCAATACAAAAAGTAAAACTCATATTAGATATAGTCATTACAAACAGAGTGATGTATTTCAAGTGTTTATTTCTGTTAATGTTGATGATTATGGCTTACAGCCAATGAAAATCCCAAAGTCATTATCTCAGTGAATTAGAATACTTTACAACACCAGCTTGAACAAATGATTTTAAAATCCGAAATATTGGCCTTTTTTCAAAGTATTCTAATTTACTGAGATAATGCCTTTTGGGTTTTCATTGGCTGTAAGCCATAATCATCAACATTAATAGAAATAAACACTTGAAATAGCTCACTTTATTTGTAATGACTCTATATAATATATGAGTTTCACTTTTTGTATTGAAGGACTGAAATAAATTAACTTTTTGATGCTATTCGAATTTTGTGAGTTGCACCTGTAGTGATGCTCTTTCTAACCAACTATTTTTTTGCTTTGATGCACAACTGGAGCACTATAAATGCCGTATAAAATTTCACTACTGAAAAGAAAAAAATTTGCAGCATTACTATTGTAGGAAAATGTTCACACCTAAGATGGACTGGTTACACTGCAGGAGCAATATAGCGATACTATTGAGATCCAACCAAGTCTTTCTGTATGCTTTTGACATACAACTGCCACAGTAAAAATGGTGTATAATATTTCCCTGCTCAGAACAATTTGCAGGATTAAGAGAAAAAATAATATTATTAGCCCTGAGAAGGGGTTTTGGTATGAGTTGCAGGCTGCAGCATAAAGGACATGCAATTCACCCTATCCTGTCCTACATGATCCCTTCAGAAAAATCCCTTCAGCAGTATTAATATAGATTATAATTAGTCATAAGAAGGGCTGTTGTACTTGAATGAAATATAAATGTGGTTTAATCCACGCCTAATATGCTGCTACCAATATGTCCCTCTTTCATCAGCACTTCTCTGTGCAGCCTGTTTCCGTGGTACAGTGTGACGAGAATAGCGTCACGGGTCTTATATAGATCTGATGACGTTATGCGGCCAACCAATCACAGTAATGCCACAACCAAGATGGCTATGGAGTTACAGTGAGTGGCAGGAAATTCACACATGTTTATTGTCTGTCTAAAAAGTGCTAAACATGTGGGGCAGGAACTCAAGCTCCTGCTCGAGGATTCAAAAAATACTCACCGAGTAATGAGCATCTCGAGTACACTGGTGCTCAAGCAAGTAATGAGAAGTGACGAGCACACTCGCACATCACTAGTAGTGATATCTGTAGATTTGCCTAGAGGCCATGTGGACAACTCCATGAAGAGCCCTTCACAACTTCACACAGTGCTACTCCTAGGATTATGGTGTGCAGTGGCATAATGTATGGTACCTGGTCCCGGGTAGATAGTGATAATACATATTTGAAGTGAAATCTGTAGCTGCATTAAGAAGTGTGTGAAGGGATGAAGCAAAACAGAGATAGTAACTTAACTGTATCAGATGGCAGACCGATATGGTTGGAACATCTTAGACCCTGTGTAGTGAAGTGAATTATTGACAGAAAAAGAGCTCAGCTACAGTACGGCTAGGAGTCCAAAGATATAGCTGTGGGTTATTGGGTGAAAAGTGGGTGGGTATGGACACACCGCACCACGCGCCAGGTTTACCCTGGAGGGGTGTGACTAAGTGACTACCTAGTTTTTGCTTGAGCCTCTGGAGGTGAGGGTAGGCTTGGGTGCAGGTAGTCACCAGGTACCGCTGCCTGTTTGCATGGAGAAAGACTGAGATCTCCTATGCCATCCCCTGATGAACCCTGATACCATAGGGAGAAATGCGTCGGGACTACGCACAAGGGACTACTGTAACAATAAGTGTCTCCATGTTATATCCCATATTTATGATGGGGATTTTTTTATATTTACGGTAATTAGACTGTGGGAATATCTGTCTTGATATTATACTTGGCACCATTTATACCTCAGCCTGCTGCCATTGTAATTGGGGAGATATCTGACACTAACAGATATGGTGGCATCTCTGGGACCAAATTGATTTGTGCTGACTTGTACTATATTATACTCCCTTCTTTTGATGCTGACGCGCCCCAGAGTCCGTGGGATACTCGGTACCAAGTCTATTAACTTCAATGGGAAATGTCACAGTGGCAGTGACCCGGTCCGTGACCTCAGGCAGTCATGTAAAAGGGGACTATTGCTTAGGGATAAAGTTTATGTAATGATTCGTGACGCCAGTTGGAGTGTTCGACTGTAGTATAGCCGACACTGCAGATAATCCCTGGGGGAGTAGATGGTGATGGCAGTGCAGATGTTAAACCCTCTCCAACCAGGGCCGACCCCCAGAGATTGTGATGGAAGTAGAAGGCACGGAGTAATAAGACAGGAGACAAGAAAAGTCACTTTATCATTTACTGTAGTTCAGGTGCAGTTCAGAGGAGATATTACAACTCTCACCAGGTTACAATCTGCTCTGGAGAATGGGAGTTATCCTTCCTCTGCCGTGACTCAGTGTAAGCTTCCTGCTATTCTAATCCCTTCAGGGACCAAGGCTTCCCTTGTTTGGAACTTCTAGTATAGCCTCTATTCACTGTATAATTCTCTGCTGGCAACTTGCAGCTTGGATCCTTTGTGAAGCTAACATTTCTTCTTGTACAATCCTCACTGATCCTAGTTTCCTGCTGTAATCCCAGGGAAAACACTGTGCTGTTGGTTGTATAAACTCACGCAGTCTCTCAGCTTACTACCCTGCTCTGAAAGCATGGATGGCCTAGGGGCTGATTCCCTGATGCTTCTTATTAGCTTTTCTCCTGGAGGGACCACATGTCATCATGGCTCCCAAGAGCGTTCTTCTCCTTCTTGCTCACTGAAACAACAACTCTGACTCCTCCCCCTCCCAGTTAGGGTATGTCTGCAAAGCTCTAAGCCTCAGACAAGTAAGGGAGTGAGGTAAATTGTGTGTGTGTGTGTTGTGGTCTCTAGCAGAGAACAGAGAAAGCATAACTCCCATAGCTCACAAAACACATACAAAGCAGTACATATTTAACCCTTTTGTGGCGGTAAAGATGGAGGGTGCCACAATGCCACACTGTTGCATAGGGATGGTGCTTTGTGGCATTTAGCGCTTTATTTGCCCTTGTTATGCTGTGACATTAATAACTTTCTTGAACAATTGTATATTATATGAGAGAAAAAAGTAACTATGTGCACTTTAAGCTACTGTAAGTACCCCAACCAAGGGGAAATATACATTAGTGACCATCTGGTACTTCAATACTGGACCCTTTTAGATCTTCTACCACATAGAACTAAGTACTTCTGAGACAACTCCAAACACATATAATATATGCCTACATTTTGTAGACTCCCTGTAACCAGGCTGTCCTCACGAGGATACCTAACAGACCTAGTTAGGAACCTTGATGCACTATCACCATTGTTTACTTGTTTCCCACTTTCTATTTGTGAAATGTTTTCACTGTTGGCTAGGGTGCCACGGAGTACAAATTAGGGTGCCAACCTCTGCTGTAAGGAAGGGAAATAACGTTAGGGAGAGGTAGAAATTTACTATGTCTACATACCTACCTCTTAGAAATTTTCCGGTAATCCTGGTTACATTAAAATACACCCTGGTACTGTCTGTAAATATATATACTGTGGGCAACGTGCCTGTATGCTTTTAGATAAATAAATAAAAGTAAATTTTTAGGGGTCATTTCTTTTTTTTTTTCTTTTTTCTGGTTGTATTTTTTGAATCTTGACCTCATCTAGAGATTTATGATTTGGTGCCTCTCCAAGGCAGTTCCCAGGACTGCAGAAGCTGACCGGAGGGTCAAAGGCATGGGTACGCGATACAAGTGGGCACAGGCAAAAATGTGGTCAGACAGTCTGAGGTCAGCAGCACAGGATCAGAAGAAATAGCCGAGCTCAGGAGCGCAGAGGTGAAACCAGATGGAAAAACTAGCCGGGTAAGAAACAAGAATCCAGATTCGAGCATGAACATGGACTACCAGGAAGGAGTCTAACGTTCGAGCAAAGAGTGGTGGGTACTGCCTTATATGGGTCTTGCTTGCACCAGATAGGCTGGGGAACCTAATCTCTGCAGTTGTCAAGCTGTGACGGTCATTAATAAGGAAAGGGGGTCTCAAACTCTCCATGGAACTGGGATCCTAACTATCCCTCTCCCCGGGGTACTCTTGAAGGTAGAGAGGCCTGAGTCTTAGACCTTACTGTACTTCTGTTAAGCCCTGATTTTTCTCCTCCCCCACCCCATGAGGCATGGGACAGAAATGTAAGGTAAACAAGACACAAAGACAAAACAGGGATAACAGAAAACCTCTATCATACAAAAGCACTAACCAACAATAGGGAGGAGGATAGGGACAAGGAGGAACAAATTAAAATGGAACAGGGACCAGGAGATAAAGACACATATACAACAGCAAATTGTAACATCCCTGCTGTCATCACTGCATGGCTTCCCATTCCCCACCAGGCAGACACATTAAATTACTCACAACTCCTTGCCCTGCTGGGAGTTCTGTCCTATGCTTGCTGCATGCTGTAAATCACATGTCCTCTGCTTGCTGTGTGCATACTTCCTGGTTGAATGCTTAGGGGGGCGGCACCTCCTCTTTCTGATTCTTAAAGGGACAGTGTGCGCATACCTAATGTGTCCCCAGCCTATTGTCAAGAGGCACCTGGTATTTAAGGCATCTCCACCAATGAAAGGATGCCTGAGCAACATTCTCTTTTAGTCTGTGGTCAACTACTGAGTTGCCAGGTCCTGTCCTGTTTCTGCTACCCTGGGGGCTGTACACCCAGGTCGGTACCTGTGTCTTATCTGTCTTGTTACATCCTCTCTGGGGACTGTATATCCAGGCCTGAATCCTGTATCCTGAACTTGTTCCTGTTTCTGTCCTTGTCTGAACTAAGTCCTATTCCTGAACCTGTTTGGTTTGTATACTAGTCTGTTACCTACCCTGCTGTGTCTGTCCTTGTTCCTACTCCTTAAACTCACAGAATCTGTACCAGCAGCTATCTCTATTCTGTTGAGTCTGCGCAATGTTAGTGACCTTGGTGTACACTTGTTACTTCATTGTAAGTACCTGTGTGAATCTGGTCCTGTCTGCTTCTGCTCTGCTACTGCTCCACACCTGTGGCTCTGCTCCTGCTCTGCATCTGTGGCTCTGCTCCTGCTCCGCATCTGCGGCTTTGCACCTGTTCCGCATCTGCAGCTTTGCTCCTGCTCCGCATCTGCAAGCTCTGCACCTGTTCTGCATCTGCGGCTCTGCTCCTGTTCTGCATCTGCGGCTCTGCTCCTGTTCCGCATCTGTGGCTCTGCTCCTGCTCCGTATGTGTGGCTCTGCTCCCGCTCCACATCTGCGACTCTGCTCCTGTTCCACATCTGCAGGTCTGCTTCTGCTCCGCTTCTATGGCTCTGCTCCTGTTCCACATCTGTGGCTCCTTGTTTGCCCAATCTGAACTGGGTCCTATCTGTTCACATATTTGTGTCGTACCAGCCTGTGTCCCAGTCCTTCATGAAACTGTTCCTAGTCTGAACTGGGTTCTACCTGTCCCTGTATGCCACTCATACCTGCCTGTGTCCCAGTCCTTCTCGAAACGGTTCCTGTCCCTCCAGTCTCAGCCATGCCCGCCTGCCTGTCAGAGTGTCAGCTGTGCCTGCCTGCCATCGTGTTATCCGTGCCCGCCTGTACATCACCCGTGCCCGCCAGTATTTGCCTGTCTATATATCAGCTGAATCAGACAGTATATCTTCAGTACTTGCCTGCACCTGTCGATACTGACCTGTGGGGTCAGTTGCTACTGCCAGATGCCGCCCAGGAGTGATACCTGGCAGCTACCTGATGCACAAGCCTGACCTAACCACTAGAGGCTCCAGTTAACACAAGGTAGCTGCTTAATCATGCCCCTCCAGGGTAAGTCTGGTTTGTGGCACAGTGGTGCCACAATTAGTGTTGAGCATTCCGATACCGCAAGTATCGGGTATCGGCCGATACTTGCTGTATCGGAATTCCGATACCGACTTCCGATATTTTTTCAATATCGGAATTCGGCATCGGAATCGGAAGTTCAGTTGATTGACGGCCTGACGTCATCATGATGCGCGGTGTGTGCGCATCATGATGCGCCGTCATTTCGGGCCTTCCGGGGGTCTCTGCCGGCCTGCCGGGGGGCTGTGCCGGCCTGCCGGGGGGCTGTGTGGACTGCCCGGGGTCTGTACCGGCCTGCCGGGGGGCTGTGCCGGCCTGCCGGTGGTCTGTGCACCCTGTGGGGGTCTGTACCGGCCTGCCGGGGGGCTGTGCCGGCCTGCCGGGGGGCTGTGCTGATGTCCGGGGGTCTGTGCAAGCATCGTCCGATGGGACTACAAGTCCCATCGGGCGATGCCTGCTACCATGACAGTGATTGACACATTAGCCAATGATGGGACAGTAGTAGTCCCATCATCCGGCTAATGTGTTAAATGTTAAAAAAAAAAAAAAAAATACTACATGCTACATACATACTACATATATACTACATACATACTACATACATGCTACATACATACTACATATATACTACATACATACTACATACATACTGCATGCTACATACATACTACATACATACTACATACATACTACATGCATGCTACATATATACTACATGCTACATACATACCACATACATACTACATGCATGCTACATATATACTACATGCTACATACATACCACATACATACTACATACATGCTACATATATACTACATGCTACATACATACCACATACATACTACATACATGCTACATACATACTACATACATACTACATGCATGCTACATACATACTACATACATACTACATGCATGCTACATACATGCTACATACATACTACATGCTACATACATACTACATATATACTACATACATACTACATTCATACTACATGCAACATACATACTACATATATACTACATGCATGCTACATACATACTGCATACTACATGCTACATACATACTACATATATACTACATGCATGCTACATACATACTACATGCTACATACATACCACATACATACTACATATATACTACATGCATGCTACATACATACTACATATATACTACATGCATGCTACATACATACTACATGCTACATACATACTACATACATACTACATATATACTACATACATGCTACATACATACTACATACATACCACATACATGCTACATATATACTACATGCATGCTACATACATACTACATATATACTACATGCATGCTACATACATACTGCATGCTACATACATACTGCATGCTACATGCATGCTACATACATACTACATACATACTACATGCTACATACATACCACATATATACTACATACATACAATACATTCATACAATACATACATAGACATACAGTACATATAACATAGAGTAACATACTTACCAATACTTGTCACATTGTTCCCCGAAGCCATTGTCGTCTACGGAATAAATATTAACATAACAAACCACAAAAATACTCACCCACGATCCGAAGCAGTCCACGAGTGTGTCCCACGACGATCTTGGGTAGAGAACTGCAGCATCAGCTGTTGCTGCCGTTCTCTACGGGCTGCAGGAATCCAATGACGGAAGGTAGGTATCCTTCCGCACTGTATTCCTCCGCCACTTAAAAAAAAAAAAAGTCCCTAGTCTCACTTTATGCCATTGCTGTGTGGGAAATTCCCACGCAGCAATGGCATAAAGTGAGACTAGGGACTTTTTTTTTTTAAGTGGCGGAGGAATACAGTGCGGAAGGATACCTACCTTCCGTCATTGGATTCCTGCAGCCCGTAGAGAACGGCAGCATCATCTGATGCTGCAGTTCTCTACCCAAGATCGTCGTGGGACACACTCGTGGACTGCTTCGGATCGTGGGTGAGTATTTTTGTGGTTTGTTATGTTAATATTTATTCCGTAGACGACAATGGCTTCGGGGAACAATGTGACAAGTATTGGTAAGTATGTTACTCTATGTTATATGTACTGTATGTCTATGTATGTATTGTATGAATGTATTGTATGTATGTAGTATATATGTGGTATGTATGTAGCATGTAGTATGTATGTAGTATGTATGTAGCATGCATGTAGCATGCAGTATGTATGTAGCATGCAGTATGTATGTAGCATGCATGTAGTATATATGTAGTATGTATGTAGCATGCATGTAGTATATATGTAGCATGTATGTGGTATGTATGTAGTATGTATGTAGCATGTATGTAGTATATATGTAGTATGTATGTAGTATGTATGTAGCATGTAGTATGTATGTAGCATGCATGTAGTATATATGTAGTATGTATGTAGCATGCATGTAGTATATATGTAGTATGTATGTGGTATGTATGTAGCATGTAGTATGTAGCATGCATGTAGTATATATGTAGTATGTATGTAGCATGTAGTATGCAGTATGTATGTAGCATGCATGTAGTATATATGTAGTATGTATGTTGCATGTAGTATGAATGTAGCATGTATGTAGTATGTAGTATGAATGTAGCATGTATGTAGTATGCATGTTGTATGTATGTAGCATGTAATTTTTTTTTTTTTTTTACATTTAACACATTAGCCGGATGATGGGACTACTACTGTCCCATCATTGGCTAATGTGTCAATCACTGTCATGGTAGCAGGCATCGCCCGATGGGACTTGTAGTCCCATCGGACGATGCCTGCACAGACCCCCGGAGCCTGCACAGCCCCCCGGCAGGCCGGCACAGCCCCCCGGCAGGCCGGCACAGCCCCCCGGCAGGCCGGCACAGCCCCCCGGAGCCTGCACAGTCCCCCGGCAGGCCGGCACAGCCCCCCGGAGCCTGCACAGCCCCCCGGCAGGCCGGCACAGCCCCCCGGCAGGCCGGCACAGCCCCCCGGAGCCTGCACAGACCACCGGCAGGCCGGCACAGACCACCGGAGCCTGCACAGACCCCCTGGCAGGCCGGCACATCCCCCCGAAAGGCCCGTACAGACCCCAGAGAGGCTGTACAAGGGCAGGAAAGGGTTTTTCTTATTCCGATACCGGAAGTCCCATAGACTTGAATGGGACTTCCGGTATCGGAATCGGCGATACCGATACTTTTTTTAAAGATCGGCCGATACCATCCGATACGATACTTTGAAGTATCGGATGGTATCGCTCAACTCTAGCCACAATCCTCATTTGTGCCATCCAGTCTGGGTGTGAGCGTTACACAAACCATAGAACACTACTACAACAACTCTACTCCAACCACTTAGCTTTAGCACACAGCCCAGGAAGACAAATCTTCCACCAACAGGGACAAGAAGGTCTAACCAGAAACAGTTGAAATGGAGCTGCAAGTTTCTGACCAGCATAGAAACGGTTGTTAACCTCTTCAGCACCAGAGGACATAAAAACCATTTAATAATTTAATATGGGACACAAATAACACCATCTCTAAAGAAGACCTGCGACGCAATACGCCTGTGACACCTGGAGAGTGGACCCTCTGGGTTGCGGTACCGAACTTCTCCTGGGTGAGTGAACCAGGTGGACCTGACCCCTATACACGGATCATTAGGGGCAGGCCCGGGGGAGTCAGATACCGCGACAGTTGGTACCAAGAGGGGCGACTCGTAACGAAGCGGTGGGTCAAAACAGATAGGGCTGGTGGACAGCCGAAGGCTGGATAGCGAGAAGACCAGAACCAAAGAGGCCTAGCAGGTTCTGGGCTGTGAGGAAGGAGAACCCAAGGCACCAGGGTATGGGGTCAGGAGAAAGACAGGGACCACTGAGCAGTAACCAGGAGACGAGCGACCACCAGGGCAGAGCAGGGGCAGGGAATCCAGAGTCAGGGAGAACCGGGGGCTGCAGGGGAAACAAGCAGAGATAGGGTTAACAAATGACAGCGGGCAAGTTCCGGCAAAGACGGCCTAAGCATAGGTATGCAGAAGCACACTCACTAATCAGACACCTCCACTAAGGGAGGGCAGCCTGGTATATCCAGTGGCAGCACCTATTAGGAGCCGCAGTAGTTCCGGGTCAGGTGCTGCAAGCTAAAGAGCCGGCAGAGCCTGTGGCCGCGGGCTAAGGCGCATGCACAGATTCGCCGCCGGCCTTGAGAACGACAGCGAGGGAGTGACACCCCGGGAACTCCAACCAGCTGGATGCCGAGGCGCCGGAACGAAGTGGTATGTATTGGAGGCGGGGTGGGCGCAGCGGCTGTGGCAGCCGCAGTCATGACGACCCCTTTGCAGCACTGGGGTCCTGGGTTCAAATCCCATCTTTGCGTGGGTTTCCTCCGGTTACTCCGGTTTCCTCCCACATTCCAAAGATATACTGAAAGGGAATTTAGATTGTGAGCCCCATTGGGGACTGTGGCAATATGTCTGTAAAGCACTGTGGAATTAATGGCGCTATATAAATGAGTAAAATAGATACTGCAAATACCTGAAGTGGCTAAGTCCAGGTCTTCCAGGAGGACGTGACACCCTTGTGACAGCAGGACACGTTTAAATTCCTGAATAGACTGGCCACACCCCCTAACACAAAATGTAGCAGTAGTAGCAGTGAAAAGGAGTGCAGGAGGAATCAAACTCAGCGGAATGGCCTGCCACAATGTGAAACCGCATAGTGAGTGGCATGCCGCTGAGAAGGCATGCGAGTTGCCGCCGTAACAGTGGATAACCATCTGACAACACAGGTGAAATAGAGCTGAAGAGAAGTCAACCTGTAGGCCAGATATGTAAATTACAGTAAATAATAACTGGATTTGCTAGGCTGGGGCAAGGTTATCATTAGAGAGGGCTGTGGTCAGTCAGTAACTGAAAAAAAGGAATGGAATATGCAGATCAGGCAAGCTATATTACTGAAATGTCATATACAAGTGAAGTGGAGCAACTGATGTGCCTGTGCTGCCTCAGGGTTACCCACTAACCTACAGCTATACTTCCTTTGGGCTCCTGGCGCTATATAATATAGCTGAACTCACTTTCTTTCTTTACTCCACATTACTTCACAAGGTCCAGGGTGCTCCCGCCATATTAGTCTGCCACCTACTGCAGTTATAGAACCTTACTATCTCTGTTCTGTTTCTTGGCTTCACACACTCTTCACTGCAACAGATCTCACTTCTGTATTCTCTCACTAACTACCCATTTTCCAGGATGACAACTAACCAACTTCCTAGCTAACCACTCCTGCCACCAACTAGGCTGACCAGCTGCTAACCCTTTCTTTCCCAGCTGTCTAATTTACTACAGCTCCAATAGTAGGCATGGCATGATAATTCACATTATACATTACTTAATGATAAGACATTATAATATCATGTACAAGTCTTCAGGAATGGTGTTGAACAACTTCTCACTCCTGTACGCAGGAAAAAATACATGTACATGTTAAAGTGGTTGATAAAAAGCCTTTTTCACCCCAGAAAGAGCACTACTCTTGCCTATTGACTGGGTCAATGAAGATGAGCTGCATTATAAGACGTAGCCACTAAACTAAAGTTAGACAGTTTCTCAGAAAAATAGCAGACATTTTTTTAAAATCTCTTTTTAAGAGGTGAAGAATGCATTTTATCACGGTAATTATTTTGCTTTATTATAGGTTGTGACATCTTTATTACCAGTCTGATCAGGCTTGGATAACCCCGAGGCTCTCAAACTTTTCTGTAATTATAATTCACAAAATATCCTGCCAAGTTGCCTGCTCACTGCATCATTGCATGATTTTTACCTGCTATAGAACTGAAAATACCAGAATTCCTAGTTTGTTTGAATTTCCCATAGAGATACTATATGTTTTATATGGAAGAATATAAACAATAGTTAACAGGACATATGGATTCCAAAGTGAATGGTGCTGTCTCCTAGAAAAAAATTATTGCTCTGCTCTATTAGACCTACTAAAATAAGAGTGCATTCAGACATCCATGTGTCACGGTCAGTGATTCACGGACCAACCATGGGTCTCGTGACCTGAGCTCAACAGCCTCATAGCCATATATGAGGCTGTCAAGTTGGGGTTATATGACCCGTGGCCAGACAGTGCATCACGATCTGTACTTAGACTAAAGATGTGTGAATCTGACTTAAAATTAAAGGGAACCTGTCACCCCCCAGGGCGTTTTTAACTAAAAGAGCCACCTTTAGCAGCACTAAGGCTGCATTCTGTGAAGGTGGCTCTTCTGTTTCTGACCCCCATTAACGGAAAAATATTGGCTTTTATAACTAGGTCCTCATACCTGGGTTCAGTCACAGAGGTATGGTGTGTCCTCTGTTTACGCCGTTTCCCAGCTGTCCATCATCGCTGTGTTGCGTTCCTGCCCCGCTTCCTCCTGTATTGCTGTTTGCTTTACATGCTGGAGGGTACCTGCATTGTTCCAAAATTTCTCGGGCATGCGCAGTGCGTGCTGCCCGGGAACTGACATTAGGCTATCAAGCCTGCGTGTTTTGGAGTCCCCTGACTCAGTGTGTTATGAAGTATTTGTGACACCCCAGAGTCCGGTTGTCACAGTGACATTGCCTCCCTCTAAGAGGTGAAGTCATGATTGGAGGCAGAAGGGGACCCCCATGCCAGGTAACATAGATTAAATCACAATTCCTGCTGCAGGTCAGAAAAGGGAGCTGCCTTATAAATTCTGGCCAGCAGATGGGGTTGGTGAGTCAGCTAGAAGTGAGCTGAGGGGGTTGTCATGGAAATGAGGGGAGCTGTGAGCTGTGAAGAAAATGACAAGACAGTTAAATGTGAGGTAAAAACATCTTTCTGGAAGATCCAGTCAGTTCAAGAGAGGGAGCTGATCTGTGAGGAGATGGTGAGGGGGAGCTGATCTGTGAAGAGGGAAATGACACGAGCAGAGACAGAGAGGCTCTGGGGAAGCTAAAAACTGCTTATAGCAGCCCCCAGAGCGCAGCGCTCTTGGAGAGAAAGGGACGCCAGAGTCCTTGGTGGTCAGGAGCTGTATGTCCTGACCGCTGAATCAGAAAGTACAGGGGATTGTAAATTCCTGTGTGACATTAAACATCTGAGGGCACGACAGCAGATAAGGAGCCCGGGGCTGACGGTGAAAAGGACGGTACCCGTGGAATAAGCTCATGCTGACAGCCGTACAGGTTAGTGAAATCATCACGCAATTGAGGGTCGCAGCATAGTTATATACAGCGGAGACCCACACACAAAGCGCTGAAGGAAGGTCCTAAACCCCCACCTGGCAAGGTGGATCCCCTGAATGCCTCCAGGCGATCCGGACTCAATCCATCACCTGTATGTGGTACTCCGGATTGCAACCAATTGCCAGTAAAAGGTAAAGAAACTGCACCTCTCTGTATCCTTCTCTCATTTCTCTGCACCCCAACGTTCACAGCCATTTTGACTATTAATCTAACATCTTTGCCCTGGGACTATTGCTCTACCTGTGGAGAGCTATTTTCACCTCAGCTGCGACACACAAACAGTCTCAGGGGAACAACACTGCAGTGCTGGTCACCTCTGACCAGAAAACCACAGGTGGTGTCACATATTTAACCATCTATAAACTTTATCTTCATTTCTACCACATCTAACAACGTCACCAACAACTTTTCCCCTTCCCCTTTCATCATTTTATTTAATGGACACCCCAGGGCCTCGGACCGGGTTGCTGCCGTGACACCGTCCCCCGTTGAAGTCGACGGGCCCGGTACCGAGTACCCCTCGTTCCTGCACCGCGCGCGCGCCCTCTCACACACGCCGCCGCGCGCGCCCGGGTGCTCCAACTGGCATCACGAACAGGATGTAGCAAGCCTAGCAAAGCTGGGTAAAGGAGACTGGAAAAGCTGGGTACTGTGTGCCATAGACTTTATTAAATTGAGTGCTAAAGATTTGACTGAGCTTTCAAGTAACCACCAAGACTGCGTCACCCAGTGCGTGCGAGCAGATAGGGGCGTGCCAGTGAAGTTGGAGCTGCGCTCTATTGTGAGCAAGTGAAAAACAGGAAGAAAAATGCCCAACTCTGGTAAAGATTCAGCGGCGGTCGCAGCCGCAGCCTCCATAATGCCGCTATCAATGCCATATATACCAGGAGCAGCCTGGTTACCTCAGTACTCAGGGGAGTCGCACACCCTGAGCGTTTCTAAAGAAAGACTATGTAGTTTGTTCAAAGTGTACCCCCTGTCAGAAAGCCAAAAAGTCATTATCCTCTTTGGCCAGTTAACTGGTGCGGCCCAGAGCGAAGTAAAGTCCTGGCTGGACACTGATAAAGGGACTGTCCAACAAATCTTGGCCAGACTGAAGAACACTTTTGATACCCGCACTGCAACAGAGATAAAAATGAGATTCTTTGGGTGCAAACAGACAGTGCAGGACAGTATACGGGACTATGCCCTTAATCTTCTGGAGTCACTATGGGCCGTAAAGCAGGTTGACCCTGAGAGCGTGCAAGATGATGATAGATTACTAACAGAGCAGTTCATAGAGGGACTCTATGTCAGTCTAACAACCAAAGGACACAGCTGCGCATAATGGCCCTACAAAATCCTGAATTGGACTTTGCACATAGAGCCATACGGGTGCTACGTGAACCGAATCCTAGCAGCACAGAGTCCTCTAAGCATCCTGCAATTACATACCATCAGGAGACATCATCCTTTCCAAAGACCTCTATTGAGACTGACAAGATGATGATTCTGCTGCAGACTTACGTCTCCAAGTCAAGGAACTAACTAAAAGTGTGGCTGCACTCACAACAACTGTGCAGTCCCTGCAAGTGACTCCAAAGAAGAAGATCCAGCTGGCCTCCAGTCCAGGAGACGTCCCCTAGCGACAGCAGAAGAGGATCCCACCGACCAGAGGGAGAGATAGTGATCTTTACGACGAGGACGGACAGCCCATCTGTCGCCGCTGCAACAAGGCGGGACACCTAGCCAGATCCTGTCATTTAAACAAGCAACCCCTGGGGCAAAGGGCCAACCCTTAGGAGTAAGACGACCAGGCCCACCAAATTGGCGAGACAAGTACGTAGTACGTAGGAGGACGACCAGTCCAGCCTGTCGTGATTGACGGTTTTCCGATGAACGCTTTACTGGACACCGGCTCCCAGGTGACAACCATATGTTCTTTTTAAGCAGTACTGGGCAGATTCAGACATTACTCATAGCCCAGATACAGACCTTGCCATTTTTGCCAGCAATGGTCAGCCCTTGCCTCAGATGGGATATAAAGAGGTGACCATCAAGATTGGCCGAGTAGAATTGCAATCGCAAGGTTTGATAATAGTTGATATTGACAAATGAGAATGCCATCCTATCATTACTTTAGGCACTAATGTAATTGAAAATTGTCTTGGAGAAATTATTGCTTTGTTACAACAGGTAGCCGAGACCGCCAGCTCCAGTCAGCAACGGGTTCTTCAAAAGGAGTTCAAAGCCCTGATGCAGAGACAACAGGTAGAGTTGTCTGGTGGAGAAGTTGGCAGTGTCAGAGTAAGTGATCTTTTTCCCATTGCAGTACTTCCCAGAAGTGAAATGTTAATTTGGTGTTGGGCAGCAATAGACCTAAGGGGTCAAGATTACCAGGCCCGGGTAGAACCCATATACTCTGATAGTAGGCCCACTATCCTGACAGCCAGAGGGGTAGTTGATGTCCGCAAGGGGAGAGTACCGATACGCATCTTAAATTGTGGGGAAAGAGAGGTCCAGTTACCCCGGTATGCCACCCTTGCTAAATTGTTCACTGTCAGTAACAATGCAATCGAGACACTAGAACCCTTGCTTCTGTCTGACAAGGTGGAAGAGAATGGATCTGAAGGGCAGCAGGAGGATTGGTGTCAGCAGCTACACGTAGGTACTGACTCCACCCCTTCGCACCAAAAGCATGGGGCTTACCGGGTGGCTCGAGAATTTGAACGGGTCTTCAGCAAGCATCCTTTAGACTTTGGGCAGGCAAAAGGGGTCCAACATCATATCCCCACCGGAGATCATCCACCCATTAAAGAGAGACACCGGCCAGTATCCCCAGTACACTATCAATGTGCCAAGAGTATGCTACGGGAGATGAAGGAGGCTGGGGTGATCAGAGATAGTTGTAGCCCCTGGGCAGCTCCATTAGTCCTCGTTAAAAAGAAAGATGGTACTATGAGAATGTGTGTAGACTACAGGCGGATTAACAGCATTACACATAAAGACGCATACCCATTGCCTAGAATTGAGGAATCACTAGCTGCGCTGAGAGCTGCTAATTATTTCTCTACCTTAGATCTCACCAGTGGGTATTGGCAGGTTCCTGTGGCAGAGGCAGACAAAGAGATAACAGCATTTACAACATCAATGGGCCTCTGCGAGTTTAACTACATGCCGTTTGGGCTCAGCAATGCGCCAGGAACATTTCAGCGGTTAATGGAATGCTGCCTTGGACATAAAAACTTTGAAACCGTTCTGCTGTACCTGGGCGACATCATCGTCTTCTTCAAAACCTACGAAGACCATTTGAAGCACCTGGCCGAGGTATTCGATGCCCTGTCAAACTTTGGCCTGAAAATAAAACCGTCCAAATGTCAACTTTTGAAACCCAAAGTGCAGTACCTAGGCCATGTGGTGAGCACGGAAGGTGTGGCACCCGATCCTGACAATGTCACCGTTATCCGGGACTGGCAAAGACCCAGCACTATTCATGAAGTGAGGCAATTTCTTGGGTTAGTAGGCTACTACCGAAGATTTATCAAGGACTTCACCAAGATAGCAGCACCGCTGCAAGATCTTCTAATGGGCCAATCTAAGAAGGCCTCGAACAAAAATCTTCCATTCGAGTGGAACAAAAGGATAGAAGAGTCCTTCACCAAGTTGAAATTGGCCCTCATGGGAGATGAGGTTCTGGCCTATCCTGACTATGACCAACCGTTTGTACTTTACACTGACGCCAGCAACGTGGGATTGGGAGCAATGCTGTCACAAGTGCAGAAAGGCAGAGAGAGAGTAATTGCCTACGCCAGCAGGAAGCTTCATCCCACTGAGAGGAACCCCGACAACTACAGTTCTTTTAAGCTGGAGTTCCTCGCCATAGTCTGGGCGGTAACAGAGCGCTTCAAGCACTACTTGGCTTCAGCCAAGTTCACCATCTACACGGACAATAATCCACTAACCCACCTTGAAACGGCAAAGCTCGGGGCACTTGAGCAGCGATGGATGGCCCGGCTGTCCAACTATGAGTTCACCATCAAGTACCGAGCAGGACATAGGAACGCTAATGCGGATGCGTTGTCCAGGATACCCAATTCACCAGACGGGGGAGAAGATCCAAAAGAACTCGAAGAAATCGAGTTACCAGCCTTCCACCGTCCAATTGCAGCCCAGCGCTCTCAAGGAGTAAGGAATAAGCGCTTTGTCGTACGAGAGGTAACGTTGAATCCATCCATTACCCCATCATGAGTGGGCAGAGGCACAAGATAGTGACCCAGCTGTTCGCCTAGTAAAGGAGTGGCTGGCACAAGCTGATGCAAACCCTGGTCCAGATGACCCACAGGAAGCACAGCAGCTATGGAAGGAGAGAGGCAAGCTGTTCATCTACGAGGGTAAACTGTGTTGGAGGAACATCAACTCGCACACACACGAACTGGTCTGGCCGGTGGTAGTCCCGAAGAAGGATGCGCCAATGGTCTTAGAGGTGTACCACAATGGAGCAGGACACTTTCGTTTGAAGAAGTTGGAGGTCCTACTTCGTGAAAGATTCTACTGGTTTGGCTTGAGGAGTTCCATTGAGAAATGGTGCCAAGAATGTGGCCCCTGCAACCTGCGCAGAAAAGACCGAAACAGCCAGCGAGCCCCATTAAGATAAGATAAGATAATCCTTTAATCGTCCCACCATGGGGAAATTCAGAGCATTACAGTAGCAAGGCAGGAACAAGTACAAATACAGATGCATAAAGGCATTACATTGACAGTAGGTCATATACGGGGGGGAAAAAAAAAAAAAAAAATGTAACCGGACTGTCACAACTTTGGATCTATCAGTTCACTGGTTGGGTCGTTCTCCGTTTTGGACAGTGCTAGTTATACAGCCTAACTGCAGCAGGAAGGAAGGACTTTCGATAGCGCTCCCTCTCACATTTAGGATGAAGTAGCCGGTCACTGACAGTACTGCACATCTTTGTCACGGTCTCATGCATGGGATGGGAATCATTCGGCACCATGTAGCTCACCTTGGCCAGTATCCTCCTGTCGCCTACTTTCTGAACTGGATCAAGGGGGCATCCCAGGACAGAGCTGGCCCTTCTAATCAGTTTGTCCAGCCTATTCCTATCCCTGGTTGATATGCCACTACCCCAGCACGCCACACCAAAGAAGATGACTGATGCCACAACAGAGTTCAAGGATGCAAGGAGTGCCCCTCTAACTCCGAAGGCTCTCAGCCTTCTGAGCAGATAAAGCCGGCTTTGGCTCTTCCTGTACCCTGCATCCAAGTGATGGGCCCAGTCAAGCTTATTATTGAGGATCACACCAAGGTACTTACAGCCAATCATCACAAAACAGCCACTTGAACTGGTAGCCTTGGATTACGTGAAGTTAACTCTGAGTAGGAATGGCTACACTTATGCTTTGACCATCGTGGACCATTACTCAAGGTTCTTGGTAGTCGTGCCTGTTAAAGACCAAACAGCGAAGACAGCAGCCAAGGCATTTCAGCAGCACTTTTGTCAACCGCACGGATACCCTGAACAAGTGCTCACCGATCAAGGTCCAGCCTTTGAGGCAGAAGTGTTCCAGGAGTTCTGTAACGTGTACAGTTTCAAGGAAATCAGAACGATGCCATACCATCCACAGACAAATGGCATGTGTGAAAAGATGAACCAAGTGGTCATTGACTTATTGAAGACCTTACCTTTGGAAGAACGAAACCAGTGGCCAAAGAATTTGCCAGATCTGGTAGATCTATATAATCATATACCAGTAAACTCCACAAATTTCACTCCAGCCTACTTGATGAGAGCAAGACCTGGCAAGTTACCCATTGATTTAGACATGGGAGTCTTAACACCTGAGACAACATCACCAGATGCAGACTGGGATACAGAGCGGCAGCAACAATACCGCAAAGTACAAGAATGTGTGGAGAAAAGTTTGTCCCAAGCAAGACAGAGGCAGGAAAGAAATTACAACCAACATGCCCCTGCAGTTCCCTTGACACCAGGACAACAAGTACTCAAAAGAAAGAGACGTGTTCATAAACTAGATGACCAGTGGGAGGCAGAACCATACAGCGTGATACCTTCAGACTTTAATAACACCAAAGTATGTATCATCAGCAAAGATGGAGGAGAAACCTTAGAAACTGTCTCAAGAGATCATCTAAAGATGTGCCCTGATCAATTGAAGGACAAGAAAGAAGTCCAAGACGCTTCACAGCCCATAGTAGAGGTGGAAGGAAAGATTCTAACTATATTTGGAGAATTTCCTCGGATGTGGACACAAGTAAATCAGGCAATAGTAGTACTAGTTCTAACCTTTCATCAGCCTACTGCACCAGATGAAATAGAGACTCTAAATGAAATGGCTCCAGTAACAGATACCACATCTGCAATGAATTGCGGAAATCTGTCCCCTGCTAACAGCGAATCTGACAATCTCTTGGTGAGTCTAGGAGTAGAGAGAAGGAAGTCTAAAATACCTATCTTACACAAGGCTACTTATAGCGTAGTGACTAGTGTACCAACAGTAGACATCAGAGAACAGGTCAGGTCATCAGAAATACCTAAACTGCGTAGATCCACTCGTAGTACAAGAGGTCAGATCCCTGCCCGTTACAGAGATTACATAATGTAAATAAAGTAATAAGAATGTATAGTTACAACCGATAAGCATGAGAGCCTACAGAGACTTACTGTATGAACCTTTTTAAGTATTCGTAATAACCAATTAAAGGACAATTGGGCCACAGGGCTATGTGTGGTCAGAACTGTATTTGTAAATAGTTACTCCAAAAAGGCCTTGAAAATAAGCCGCCAGCGTGGTCGAAAAAGAGGCCCATCTACAGAGTGCCCTGTAGCCACGCCCAGGGACGACACACAAAGTGGGTTAAGGCGGTTCCCACCAACTAATCTCCAGGTACAAGCACAAAGACAATTCCTGGACATCAGCATAAGGACTGGTCGCTGCAGTAGCTTTGCTATTGTTTCTTTTTCTTGTCTGGTTTTTGATAATTGACAATGACAAGACAGTTAAACGTGAGGTAAAAAGATCTTTCTGGAAGATCCAGTCAGTTCAAGAGAGGGAGCTGATCTGTGAGGAGCTGGTGAGGGGGAGCTGCTCTATGAAGAGGGAAAGGACACGAGCAGAGACAGAGAGGCTCTGGGGAAGCTAAAAACTGCTTATAGCAGCCCCCAGAGCGAAGCGCTATTGGAGAGAAAGGGACGCCAGAGTCCTTGGTGGTCAGGAGCTGTATGTCCTGACCACTGAATCAGGAAGTACAGGGGATTGTATATTCCTGTGTGACATTAAACACCTGAGGACACGGCAGAAGATAAGGAGCCCGGGGCTGACGGTGAAAAGGACGGTACCCGTGGAATAAGCTCATGCTGACAGCCGTACAGGTTTGTGAAATCATCACACAATTGAGGGTCGTAGCTTAGTTATAAACAGCGGAGACCCACACACAAAGCACAGAAGGAAGGTCCTAAACCCCCACCTGGCAAGGTGGATCCCCTGAATGCCTCCAGGCGAGCCGGACTCATTCCATCACCTGTATGTGGTACTCCGGATTGCAACCAATTGCCAGTAAAAGGTAAAGAAACTGCACCTCTCTGTATCCTTCTCTCATTTCTCTGCACCCCAACGTTCACAGCCATTTTGACTATCAATCTAACATCTTTGCCCTGGGACTATTGCTCTACCTGTGGAGAGCTATTTTCACCTCAGCTGCGCCACATCAACAGTCTCAGGGGAACAACACCGCAGCGCTGGTCACCTCTGACCAGAAAACCACAGGTGGCGTCACGTATTTAACCATCTATAAACTTTATCTTCATTTCTACCACATCTAACAACATCACCAACAACTTTTCCCCTTTCCTTTTCATCATTTTATTTAATGGACGCCCCAGGGCCACGGACCGGGTCGCCGCCGCCGTGACACCGTCCCCCGTTGAAGCTGACAGGCCCGGTCCTGAGTACCCCTCAGTCCTGCACCGCGGGCGTGCCCTCTCACGCACGCCGCCGCGCGCACCCGGGCGTTCCATATTCACACTGCAGGGTTGGGAATCGGGGGACTCCAAAACACGCAGGCTTGATAGCCTGATGTCAATTCCCGGGCAGCGTGCACTGCGCATACCCGAGAACTTTCGGAACAACGCAGGCGCCCTCCGGCATGTAAAGAGACCCTTGATTTAATGTGTATTGGAAGATATTGGCAGATATTGAGGAAAGAAAGACTAAGCATGTTGATCCTTTGCTCTAATTAGAAATAAGCCACCACCAGTCAGATACTGGTTTGTTCTCATCTCCTCTTCTCCCAATGAAAAACAAATGCCTGCTTAGCCCAGCTGAGCACTAATGCATATGGGGGAAGAGGGACAAATAGTTAGTGAAAGATAAGCATTTGGGATCTGAAATAAAATTCAGCCACAGCTATGGAACAGGCATGTGCATATTTTCAAGCGAAAGATTAGTCTTTCACACGTGTGCCAAATACAGTCAAATACAATCCACTTGTCATGCTACTGCTGGGTCGCCCTCCCAGGGCTGTGGGGTACTCGGTACCGAGCCGGTGTCAGGGGAATGTGTCACAGCAGCGGTGACCCGGTCCGTGGCCCTGGGCGCCCAAGTAATGGGGGAATGTAAATGGTGAAATGTAGTTAATGGAATAGTTTGTGACGCCACCTGTGGTGTTCAGCAAGTAGGATGTTAGGCCGACGCTGCATGCAGATCCTCTGGGGCTGGTGGTGTGTTGCAGCCTAGATGGTGTAGCTCCCCACAGGTGAAGCTGTAGCCCCAGGACAGCGTGGATGCAATGGAAGAGGAGAGGTGCAGGTGGTGTGGAGAATGGTACTCAGCTATAGCGGTGCTGAATATGTTAGCGCACAAATGAATGGAGGACATTGGGGCTTGTAGTTCCAAAGCTTTACTCACAGTCCGTTGTACACACACACAGGTGCCTGCCTCCGGGCTGTGTCCTCCGGGTCAGAGACTCAATCAACCTCTGGGCAAGTTAGGATTCTCCCCTCCAACACTCCGCCAACATGTACCTTTTTGAACGACTCCTCTATAGCGCCTTAAAGTGTAAAGATCTCCTAGTACTGAGTTTCACTGGAGTTGCTCCTGTCAGATGTTCCCAAGAACTCTACTTGTACGGCAGACAGCTGTAGCCTGCTTCGGGGACTCCCTTCTCCTGAGTCCCGGCTCTCTTTCCAAATGCTGTTGTGCCCCAAGTCTTAGATGGGAGTAGTGCATTTACAGCCAACTACTCCACTGGTGTCTGCTGCAGAACCGTAAGTGTCCATACAACCTCGGGGACCGGGCCCCGGCCTTGCACTGAGAACCTATAGGCAGGGTTCCTCCTCTAACCCACGTCCTCTCTGTTCTCTCTACTCCTTCATTCTGTACATGTCTTTCTTTCTTATGGAAGCTTAGATTTCAGTTCTACGTCTTTCTCCTTCTTTTCCTTCCCGTGCCAGCTGGCTCAGATCACTGAGGCAGCTGCAGCACTCCTTCCTCCATCCTTTCTTCCAGGGATCCTCACTCCTGTCTGAGTGACTTCCTACCAGACTGACCTTCTGTCAGACTGACCTGTACTCCTACACTTTCCCACTCTTTTATGTATCTTAACTCCACCCACCTCCCAGCACGTCCAGTGTTCCAAGCAGGGAACCACCAAAGGTGCTCTGCTACCCTCTGAGCAAGGAGCCGCAATGTGGTTGTGCAGAACTACCCTGCTGTGTGGGTGCGAGTGTTGGAGTGTGGAAAGGAGTTCCCACCTTACCCGGATGGTGGGGCACTACACCATAGGAGAAGGTGCAGTACCTCTGTGGCGACTGAGCCTCAGGGGCGCCACAATGCAGTGCACTATAGCGCAACCTCCACCTGGTGGAGGAAGAGAGGTTGCACACACAGCGTAGCAACACTGAGCAGCAGCACAAGCGCCACCAGATGGCGAAAGAGTGGTCAGACGAGCCAAGTCAGAAACAGTCAGGAGCAGAAGTACCAGAGGTCACAGCAGTACATGTGGTCAGAAACAAGCCAGGGGATCAGCAATGGTCGGAAGCAGATAAGACAAAGGCAAAAGACAGAAGCAGGTCCGAATGCAAGCCAAGTCAAGACCAGGGAGTCAGCAAACTTACAGGGAAACACTGAGTCAGGACAGACAGAGGCAATAAACAGACACGGGACAAGTCAGGGATCACAGCAGGACAAATCAGGATATACCAAAGTCAGATACACACGCCGAAGGCAGAACTATAGCTGATGCCACCTGCAGGATGCATCTGAGTTAGATAGCAAACCTGAAATCAGACTGAGGCTGAAAAAGTTAACCCATGAAATGACAAAAAGATGCCCGATTACAATCCATTTTTCCAGACCCCCCACTACTGTGTTTTAGGCAGGCCCCAAATCTAAGAAGCATCATTGTCAGAAGCTCCCTGTCCTCTCCAACAGCTGCATTAACCTTTCCTTGCAACCAGAAAAAATTTAAAACCTGTCCATTTATAATGACCACGGACAAGATAAAGATCCCCAGTTCACATCAGGACTACAAGATCCCAGGTTCTTTCAGCTGCATCACATCTAATGTGGTGTATTTAATTATTTGCACTAAGTGTCCAACTGGGGGTCTGTATTTGGGGGGGGACCGGGCAAAAACTGAGAACAAGGATGAATTCTCATTGCCACACAATAAGAGAAGAAAGAATGGATCTACATGTGGCAAAACATTTTTGTATGCCTGATCACAGAGCCATAGGCATGAAATTACTTGTATTGAAAGGTAATTTCAAATCTCAGAGAGACAGACATGTCTGGGAGAATAAACTCATGACAACCTTTGACACACTCAGTGCAGGAATGAATATGTCATCTGGACTTATGTCTTTTTACATCAATTAAGGAATTTGCCCCTAAGATCTTGTGGGGGCACCACAACACAGAACCAGACCCCAATCAGAGGACTATAAAACTTTCACTCCTTATCTATGAACTGGTCCAATATTTATGGCCATAACTGTCCATCACTCTCCCATAATGATAGTCCTGCGTCATGTCACTTCTCTTATCTATTGCATTATTTCTGTGCTGTGTTGTGCATAAACATATGATTCTTCAGATTTTGTATTAGTCAATGCTTGATAAAGAGACCTGAGTAGTCTCGAAAGCTTGGAATTTGTTACCATCTTTTCAGTTAGCCATTAAAAGGTATCAACCACTGAGGACTCTCAATTTTGGGTCTCATTAGTCAGTTAAAATGATTGTTGTTAAATTTCACCCAAGGAAAGTTTTTTATGCTTTAAATTTTCCATTTTTAACTTTAATGTGTATGGGCATCATTACAAGGCTATTTTTCAGAGTGCAGTCTTTTATCAAGCTTGTAGGTCTCAAAAAAGTCAGACTAATTTTGCCAAGAGGACAAACTTTGTCCTGGCTATCAAAGCAATTATATTCTTTATTTTCTTCTTATGGTATTTATTTATTATGCTTTGCTTATATAAGCTATCTTTTTCTGCAGCGTTTTACATACATTATCTTCTTCTTGAGCTTGCAAGGTTATTCCTAAACATTCAAGGTATCCCCCATACACAGGATAGAGGATAATTTGTTGATCATGCAGGGTCCAACCTCAGCAATTCAGAGATCAAGGCTCTAAACCCTGTGAACAGGGCTTTGCAGCATCAGCTACAATGGACTGAAGATTCATAGTCTCAGCCTCACCTCCATTCATTGTCTTTTGTACAGCCAAAAATAGCCGAGCACTGTACTTGGCAGTCCCATATGCAATGAATGGAGCAGAGTCTGAGAATACACACCTAGGCACCATTCAGGATGGAATTGAAGATCCCTGTTCTTGGTATTCCAGAGTCCGATCTCATGAGCAGCAGATTGACCCTTAGCAGTCAGTAATTTATCCCCTATTACTTGAGTTTTGGAGAAACTCTTTAACTGCTTCCCGACCGCCCACTGTAGATAAACGTTGGCGCTTGCTGGGCTTTGTGCAGCGCCGACATTTATCTACTGTCGGCGGTTTTGTGCCCCCCAGGACCCCCACATACCTTATAACGAGGGGATCCCGGTGCACAATGCATGCTGGGACCCCCGACGTCATCGAGACCTGATTGGTTCAGGTCCTGATGACGTCAGCGTCACAGCAGCCAATGAGAGCGCTCGCTGGGAAAGCTGCTTGTTTCCCGGCGATCTCACTCATTGTAACGCGACTTCTCCTCTGATCTCACACTGACAGATGATCAGAGGTGAAGCAGCGTTACTGTGTGACTAGATCGCTGCCTGGCACAGCTGATCGCTGCCTGGCACAGCTGTGCCAGGCAGCAATCTTGTCACACAGTAACGCTGCTTCTCCTCTGATCATCTGTCAGTGTAAGATCAGAGGAGATGTCACGTTACTGTGTGCCAGGCAGCGATCTTGTCACACAGTAACGCTGCTTCTCCTCTGATCATCTGTCAGTGTGAGATCAGAGGAGAAGTCACGTTATTATGTGCCAGGCAGCGATCTTGTCACATAGTAACGCTGCTTCTCCTCTGATCATCTGTCAGTGTGAGATCAGAGGAGAAGTGGCGTTACTATGAGTCAGATCGCAGGGCAGCGATCTTGTCACAAAAAGAAAAAAAAGTAAAGAAAAAAAGCAGGTACACAGGCTAGGGTTAGGGCCAGGGTTAGGGTTAGGGTTAGGGCTAGGGTTAGGGTTAGGGCTAGGGTTAGGGTTAGGGTTAGGGCCAGGGTTAGGGTTAGGGCTAGGGTTAGGGCTAGGGTTAGGGTTAGGGCTAGGGCTGGGATTAAGGTTATGGGTGTGTTGGTGTTAGGTTTGTGGTTAGGGTTATGGTTAGGGCTGAGATAAGGGTTAGGGGTGTGTTGGGGTTCGGGTTGGAATTAGAATTGGGGGTTTCCACTATTTAGGTACATCAGGGGCTCTGTAAATACAATATGACTCCCGCAGACCATTCCATCAAAGTCTGCATTTCAGAACATCACTATTTCCCTTCCGATCCCCACCGTGTGCCCAAACAGTAGTTTTCTCCCACATATAGGGTACCAACGTACTCAGGACAAATTGGACAACAACTCTTAGGGTCCAATTTCTCCTGTTACCCTTGGGAAAATAAAAATTGGAGGCTAAAAGATCATTTTTGTGGAAAAAAAATGATTTTTTTTATTTTCACGGCTCTACATTATAAATTTTAGTGAAACACTTGGGAACACTTGGGGGTTCAAAGTGCTCACCACACATCTAGATAAGTCCCTTGGGGGGGTCTAATTTCCAAAATGGGGTCACTTGTGGGGGTTTCCACTGTTTAGGTACATCAGGGGCTCTGCAAACGCGACATGACACCCGCAGACTATTCCATCAAAGTCTGCATTCCAGAACATCACTACCTCCCTTCCGAGCCCCACCGTGTGCCCAAACAGTAGTTTTCTTCCACATATGGGGTACCAGTGTACTCAGAACAAATTGGACAACAACTTTTGGGGTCCAATTTCTCCTGTTACCCTTGTGAAAATAAGAAATTGGGGGCTAAAAGATCATTTTATGAAAAACAACTGATTTTTTATTTTCATGGCTCTACGTTATAAACTTCTGTGAAGCACTTGGGGGTTCAAAGTGTTCACGACATATCTAGATAAGTTCTTTATGGGGTCTAGTTTCCAAAATGGAGTCACTTGTGGGGGTTTCCACTGTTTAGGTACATCAGGGGCTCTCCAAATGCGACATGACATCCGATCTCAATTCCAGCCAATTCTGCATTGAAAAAGTCAAATGGCACTCCTTCCGTTCTGAGCTCTGCCGTGTGCTCTAACAGTGGTTTAGCCCCACATACGGGATATTGGCGCATTCGGGAGAAATTGCACAAAAAATTTTGTGGTTCATTTTCTCTTTTTACACTTGTGAAAATAAAAAAAAATGGTTTTGAAGTAAAATGTTTGTGAAAAAAAGTTAAATGTTTATTTTTTCCTTCCATATTCCATTCATTCATGTGAAGCACCTGAAGGGTTAATAAACTTCTTGAATGTGGTTTTGAGTACATTGAGAGGTGCAGTTTTTAGAATGGTGTCACTTTTGGGTATTTTCTGTCATATTGACCCCCAAACTCTCTTCAAATGTGGGGTGGTCCCTAAAAAAAATGGTGTTGCAAATTTTGTTGTAAAAATGAAAAATCGCTGGTCAACTTTTAACCCTTATAACTTCCTAAAAAAAAAAAATTATGTTTCCAAAATTGTGCAGTTGTAAAGTAGACATGTGGGAAATGTTATTTATTAAACTATTTTGTGCGATATCGCTCTCTGATTTAAGGGCATAAAAATTAAAAGTTTGAAAATTGCAACATTTTCTAAATTTTCGCCAAATTTTGATTTTTTTAACAAATAAGCGCAGATCATATCTAAAAATTTTTACCACCATCATGAAGTACAATATGTCATGAGAAAACAATGTCAGAATTAGTAGGATCCGTTGAAGCGTTCTAGAGTTATGACCTCATAAAGTGACACTGGTCAGAATTGAAAAAATTGGCCCGGTCACGAAGGCAAAAACAGGCTCGGGTGCGAAGGGGTTAATAAACGACTCTAAGGCTATGTACCCACGTTAGCATTTTTAAACGCTCAGGAAACTAATCCCCTTCTCAGAAAACGTGCGTTTTATTTCTGCGCGTTTCTTGCGTGTTTTTTGCACAAAAGACGCGCGTTTTTGATGCGTTTTTTCTACGCGTTTTCTGGGAACAGTGAATTTTAGCCGCTAAGCAATTCCTGAGCGTTTAAAAACGCATGCATTGGCACAAAAAGCCAAAAATGCATGCAATTTAATGTGAAGCTTCTTTTAAGCGTTTCTGCAGCGTCTGAGCCAGCACAAATGCTGCGGAAATGCTTAAAAAGACGCAACGTAGGCACACAGCTTAAAGGTGACTTTACACCTTAGTTAGTTGACGGCTTGTTTGATTAACTGCTATGTTGAGCATGTAAGTGTATAGGGAAAAAAAAGAGTAATTTACTGCCACATGAGTCTAACAGAGGCTAATGTAGCTAGAGAACAAAAGGATCTGAGATTTGAATTTAAAGGTAATCTGGCATCACATTCGAGCTATCTGACTATGGACACACAGGCTATAGACTGCTAAAAAAAAAAGTCATACATGTATGCCTCATATCAGTCACCTTGTTGTTGAGAAATCCGCATTTATATGATTTTGGAAATGAGTTCTTCCAGGCTATGGGGAGGACGCTGCCTAGAAGCTAACTCTGCCTGCACACGTCATTACCCTATGTATCACTTCCCACAGTGTCACTCTGTCCCTGTGATATTGGGGGCTAGTCCAGAAATCTCGTGCCTGCGCATTCCATATCTCCTCTTCACTGTTTCACCCTTCTATGGGCATGGGCTTCACGTTCCTACTGTGCAGGCGAGTCACTGGTACTTGTGTAGTGTAAGGTGTCTGTGTGCTGGAGAACACTGGGACTAGAATTACCAGTGACTTGCTGGCACCTGCACTGTAGGAATATGAAGCCTATGCCCATAGAAGGGTAGAATGCCGAAAAGGAACACTGGGAGCTGGAATGCGCATGCGCAAGATTTCCAGACTGGCCTCTGACATCACTGGGACAGAGCAACATACTAAAGGAACAGAAAAGCGCAATAGGGTCTTATCCGAGTTGATATTAAAAGATTAAAAAAAATTCACTCACCTATTTGTAGGAGAGATCAAGCACATAGGATTCGTGGTCAGCTGCTGCACGTCCAAGGGTCAAACATCAAATGTTTGTCATCCCCTGAGGAAGAAGTTGTTACTTCGAAACGCGTTGGGAATAAATGATTAATCTTTCACCGTAAGTGCGATTCTGTATTTTGTCAAGCAGCGCATGGAAGTCCATAAATTATTTCCGTAAGAATCACTGGGACAGAGTAAGGCTGTGGGAGGTGATATATAGGATAATGAAGTGCGGAGGAATAGTTATGTTCTGGGCAGCATCATTCCCATAGCCTGGAAGAGGTAATTTATGTAATGTGATTAATCAACAACACATCTGATATGAGACACACAGGGAGGACTGTTTTCAGCATTCTATAGCCTGTATGGCCATATTAATTGTTTAGATAGGCCAAATGTGGTGATAGATTCCCTTTAAACTGCCTAATCTTTGTCCCAGAAAATCAGTAGGCAACATCAGCACAAAGGCCTACTTTAATGTGTCCATGGGCCTTAAATCGTCATTGGAGCACTTTTGTTATAATTTTGCTTAGATCCACTTGAATGGTGTGAACTACTTTTTAAATCTATACTATATTTTATTGCGTGACAGGAATTATTGGGATCTTTGTTAAAGTTTACCTTCTTAACTACAGATAGTGCCTTAAGTGTCTAAAATTAAATATAAAAAAGCTGATTAGTTCATTCCACAATGTAATAGTCCGGGTTTGAACAAAAAGTTTCAGACACTGTAGATCTCTATTTCTGTCATCCCGACAAATCTGGTTATTACAGAAGCATTAGCCCCTTGTTCTAGAGCAGGTGTAAGAAATGTGTGGCCCTCTGTTCGTAAATAGCTGCTGAGTCAAAGGTTATGATCTAGAACTTCGGCTCTTGTTCTTTGTTACGTGATCCATCACAATATTCTGCCTGTAAAAATTGCAACATAAATTCCATTTGGCCTGAGGCAATCACAAAATGTCAAGTGAAAAAATAGCTGAAGAAGGTGAAATATCAGTTCTGTGCAGAAAACTGTGTGTTAGAGTGGCATTCGGGGAAAGTTCATGTACACTGTATAATTGACGGCATATTTCCTTTGCCCAGAATGATAGCGAGATTAACTTCAGTGCTATGTGCTGCTTCTCTGTTTTTCTTTTTTTATCATTCAGTACATCGTCAGAGGTTCTGGGGGTCCGACCCACACAACGTTAGCATTAGTTGCCTGACCTATACGCATGTCAATGCACAAGTCACAACAAAAACAATTTTGCCTCAGATTAGAAGATCAAACTACACACAAGTGAGCATATTTTTCTTCATTTTCTGGGTAAATTCACATTAGAATAGAAAATGAAGCAATTCAAGCAAATTCGAATGATGCATGGTCACCAGAGCTGACTGGCAGGGGCCAATGTTTCAAAATTTGCCAACCTTGTGAAGTTTTCCCCTGCAAAGGTGTCAAGAGTATAAGTGAGAATAGTGTGAGCGAGGAAAAATAACTAATTTGTATGGAAGAATATTTAGAATTGAGAGTCCTCAGTGGTTGATACCTTTTAATGGCTAACTGAAAAGATGGTAACACATTGCAAGCTTTCGAGACTACTCAGGTCTCTTCATCAGGCCAGACTAATTTGTATGTACGCTCAATTTGTCATTCCTTAGGACGGATGAACTATTACAGCATACAACCAGTTTAAGTGCCTTTGCTGTGTAAAGCAATCACAAAAATGAGACTCCAATGGCAGAGAGTGCAAAAATCGGATGATTGAGCAGTGGATAAACATTGCCTGGTCAGATGAATCCAGGTTTAACGTGTGTTTCACCATGTTGATGGGAACCTCAGAATTTGGCACAAGCAGCATGAATCTAAGAATCCACAAAGTAAAGTGTCAGCAGGTTGCACTATTGGAGATAGAGGAATGACAAGGGAAATGTTTTCTTAGAACAACAAGAAATGGACAATTGGATAGTAGGGCTTACCTAAATATTGTGGCTCACCAAGTTCATCCCATTAATGCAGCTGTTTATCCTACATGCCTGAAGACACTTTCAACAGGATATTGCCCCTTGCCACATGGTTCATATAGTTATAAACTCGTCCAAGGACATTACAGCGAGTTTGAGTGCTTCTTGGTCCTTTACAGTCCCTGAATATTAATTCTACCAACGGGGGTTGGTGACTGGCCCATGGGCCATGAAAGATATCATTAGGTACAGCCCTTGGGTGAATTTCCAGTGGACCACAGTGTTTCAGACATGGGACGTTTAATTTTTCTGTTGAATGTACAAACAGAAATGCAGCATTCACTACTTAACATCACCGCAATGCACACCAGGGTAGATTAAGTCCAACGCTGGCCATTACAAGAGTCAGGATGTTCTTTGTGGACAAAGCACTCTCTACTCTCCTGTTTCGCTCCTACTTACGTGATGTGTGCAGCAGTAGCAGTATCTCCTAAGTGATTTATATAGCAGTTGCAGTGTATACTATGTGATGTATACTGCAGAGTCACAGTCTATGCTGTTTGGTGTATGCAGCAGAGTCTCAGTGTCTCAGTGTCTCCAATGTCATGTATAGAGCAGTCTCAGTGTATCCTATGTGATGTATAAACAGTAGTCTCAGTGTATCCTATTTGATGATGCAAACTGACGAGCAAAAGGGTAACAATGTTTTGAAATTTTGAATTTCAAGCTTTATATTTCACCATCCACTGCTGTTTCAAATGTGAGACTACCATCACATTATTGACACTCATACATAAATTTGACTTGCAATTATTTAGCATATGATTAGTTATGCAGATTGTTGTCATGTCTCTTCATTGTTACTGTTTTGCTCAGAGTGGTGGAAAAATCTTTTTCTTCCTGAATACTACAAATTGCAACCTGTACTCACATTCCCTAATAGCTCAGTGTGTTATTAGGTTGATTCCAAAGTGAAAGGTCACTAGTTGGAAACGAGGAGCAGCCATCAAGAAGATTTCCCAAGAAAAGAGAAACAGCATCATCCAGCTCATCTGTAGTGGTTCCTCAGCAAAAAAAAAAAGATAAACTGCATCATTTGAGAGCCATATTAGTTGGAAGAATACGAAATGAAGTCCATCCATCTATTCAAAAGCCAAGAAGTGGTTGTCCAGGCAAAATATTCAAGACAACAAGTCGGCTCTGGCACAAAACACAGCAACAGAGTTGGCTTGTTTGCTTCATAATAGTGAGATTACAGATGTCCATGCAAACACAGTGCAATGCACATTACAGAAGTCTGGGATGATGGCCTGAAAAAAGGCGAAGAAGCCTCAACTTCAATATTGTCAGAAGAAGCATTGACCCGAGTTTGCAAAAAAGTAAGAAAAGTGGACAGTAAAAGATTTGGAGCGATGAGACGAAACTACATAGACTAGGCTGTGAAAGGAGCAAATGGGTCTTGAAGAAACAAGAGAAAAAGAGGTTAACGGATCGAGAAATTGAAGGAACTGTCAAGTTTTGTTGAGAAAGACATGATATGGGGTTGTTTCACAGCCAAAGGCTTTGGATACTTGACCAGAATCGATGGTGGTCTCAATGCTGAGCTATATGTGAGTATCCTACAAGACAAGTTACTTTGCACTCTCGAGTACTATGGGTATAAAAAGGACAATATAGTGTTCCAGCAGGACAAGGACCCAAAGCATACGTCAAAATTGTATGCACCAACTTTGGGAGCGTTTAGAAGAGACCTGCAATCAGATTTCGGTCAAGACATGCTTGAGTCTGATCGAGAGCATGTCCTGAAGAATTCAGGCAGTTTTGAAAGCCAAAGGTGGATTTACAAAATGCTCTTAGTTACCCGCTATTTACCCTGGATACCAGGGAGCTCGCTGATCGTTGGTCTCCCGCTGCCACGTTTAGCGATGCATACTGGCCAGCGGGAGACCAACAATCAAAAAATGGCCCAGGACATTCCTGCATGATCAGCGATACCCGGCGGGGGGGCCGGTCGCTGATACGTGCCACACACAGCTAGATCGCTGGCGAGATCGCTGTTGCGTTACAAAATTGGTGACGCATCAGCGATCTCGCTAGCGATCTCACTTAGTGTGAAGCACCCCTTAGTGTCTCCTATGTGATGTGCGAAGCAGAGTTTCAATGTGTTCAATGTGAAATATACAGCAGTCTCAGTGTATCTTATGCAATGTAAACAACAGTCACAGTGTCTCCTTCAGCAGTCTTAGTGTATCCTTTGTAATTTATCTACAGCAGTCTCAGTGTCTCCTATGTGATATATAGAGCAGCATTTCAGTGTATCCTATGTAATCTATCTATAGCAGTCTTAGTGTCTCCTATGTGATGCATACAGTAGAGTTTCAGTGTATCCTGGGTGATAAATATAGCAGTCTCAGGGTATACTATGTGAAGTATAAAAAGTAGTCTGTGATATATACAGACAATGTCATACTGAGCTGCCAAGGGCTCACCAGTTGATACTGGGGGTGGGGCTACTTTTCAGTAACATGGAAATATTTATTTACACTCATTCACAAATTTGCCCATGCTGCTATAAAATAATAAACTAGGTAATTTCTTAAATAAATGATGAGATGCTGACTTAGTCTGTACACAGTGAATCCAGCCTATTGTACCAGCTACTGTGAGTAGAGGCTCACTCCTGCAAAGGGGCCCACAGAAGGATTGACCTGTGCCTGTATACTTGACCATATAATGGAGGAAGATGCACAGAAAACCACTTAGATATAAAATAAAGTTTATTGACAATATATAAAACAATATTTAGGAAGTACATTTAACAAAGGATTGCATGATGAAGACAGTGTTCGGTCAGAAAAAGAGGGCACCACAGCAAACAGGATAATGTGATGTACAAATGCAAAAAAGATTTACAAATAAATAGAAGGTGATGTAATAAAGTGCACATACAGTATGTGCCAGAAACTATGCCCAATCAAAAGCTGGTTGAGTGATTACTCAAAATACCTGAGGGAACCAACACATTAACATTTTTATTGGTCACTTTGCTCATGTTTAAGACTGTGCGGAGCTTAATTTACCTGAAAGCTGTGGTTAGTGTTGAGCATTCCGATACCGCAAGTATCGGGTATCGGCCGATACTTGCTGTATCGGAATTCCGATACCGACTTCCGATATTTTTTCAATATCGGAAGTCGGCATCGGAATCGGAAGTTCAAAATGATTGACAGCCTGACGTCATCATGATGCGCGGTGTGTGCGCATCATGATGCGCCGTCATTTCGGGCCTTCCGGGGGTCTCTGCCGGCCTGCCGGGGGGCTGTGTGGACTGCCCGGGGTCTGTACCGGCCTGCCGGGGGGCTGTGTGGACTGCCCGGGGTCTGTACCGGCCTGCCGGGGGGCTGTGCCGGCCTGCCGGTGGTCTGTGCACACTGTGGGGGTCTGTACCTGCCTGCCGGGGGGCTGTGCCGGCCTGCCGGTGGTCTGTGCACCCTGTGGGGGTCTGTACCGGCCTGCCGGGGGGCTGTGCCGGCCTGCCGGGGGGCTGTGCTGATGTCCGGGGGTCTGTGCAAGCATCGTCCGATGGGACTACAAGTCCCATCTGGCGATGCCTGCTACCATGACAGTGATTGACACATTAGCCAATGATGGGACAGTAGTAGTCCCATCATCCGGCTAATGTGTTAAATGTTAAAAAAAAAAAAAAAAAAAAAAATACTACATACATACTACATACATACTACATGCATACTACATGCTACATACATACTACATACATACTACATACATACCACATACATACTACATACATACTACATACATACTACATACATACTACATACATACATACTACATACATACTACATACATACTGCATGCTACATACATACTACATGCTACATACATACTACATATATACTACATACATACTACATACATACTACATGCATGCTACATACATACTACATACATACTACATACATACTACATGCTACATACATACTACATATATACTACATACATACTACATACATACCACATACATACTACATATATACTACATACATACTACATACATACCACATACATACTACATACATACTACATGCTACATACATACTACATATATACTACATGCATGCTACATACATACTACATGCTACATATATACTACATACATACTACATACATACTACATGCATGCTACATACATACTACATGCTACATACATACCACATACATACTACATACATACTACATGCTACATACATACTACATATATACTACATGCATGCTACATACATACTGCATGCTACATACATACTACATACATACTACATGCTACATACATACCACATATATACTACATACATACTACATACAATACATTCATACAATACATACATAGACATACAGTACATATAACATAGAGTAACATACTTACCAATACTTGTCACATTGTTCCCCGAAGCCATTGTCTTTTACGGAATAAATATTAACATAACAAACCACAAAAATACTCACCCACGATCCGAAGCAGTCCACGAGTGTGTCCCACGACGATCTTGGGTAGAGAACTGCAGCATCAGCTGTTGCTGCCATTCTCTACGGGCTGCAGGAATCCAATGACGGAAGGTAGGTATCCTTCCGCACTGTATTCCTCCGCCACTTAAAAAAAAAAAAAGTCCCTAGTCTCACTTTATGCCATTGCTGCATGGGAATTTCCCACACAGCAATGGCATAAAGTGAGACTAGGGACTTTTTTTTTTTTAAGTGGCGGAGGAATACAGTGCGGAAGGATACCTACCTTCCGTCATTGGATTCCTGCAGCCCGTAGAGAACGGCAGCAACAGCTGATGCTGCAGTTCTCTACCCAAGATCGTCGTGGGACACACTCGTGGACTGCTTCGGATCGTGGGTGAGTATTTTTGTGGTTTGTTATGTTAATATTTATTCCGTAAAAGACAATGGCTTCGGGGAACAATGTGACAAGTATTGGTAAGTATGTTACTCTATGTTATATGTACTGTATGTCTATGTATGTATTGTATGAATGTATTGTATGTAGTATGTATGTAGTATATATGTGGTATGTATGTAGCATGTAGTATGTATGTGGTATGTATGTAGCATGCATGTAGCATGCAGTATGTATGTAGCATGCATGTAGTATATATGTAGTATGTATGTAGCATGTAGTATGTATGTAGTATGTATGTGGTATGTATGTAGCATGTAGTATGTATGTAGCATGCATGTAGTATGTATGTAGCATGCATGTAGTATATATGTAGTATGTATGTAGCATGTAGTATGTATGTAGCATGCATGTAGTATATATGTAGTATGTATGTAGCATGTAGTATGTATGTAGTATGTATGTAGTATGTATGTGGTATGTATGTAGCATGTAGCATGCATGTAGTATGTATGTAGTATATATGTGGTATGTATGTAGCATGTAGTATGTATGTAGCATGCAGTATGTATGTAGCATGCATGTAGTATATATGTAGTATGTATGTAGCATATATGTAGTATGTATGTAGCATGTAGTATGTATGTAGCATGCAGTATGTATGTAGCATGCATATAGTATATATGTAGTATGTATGTAGCATATATGTAGTATGTATGTAGCATGTAGTATATATGTAGTATGTATGTTGCATGTAGTATATATGTAGTATGCATGTTGCATGCATGTAGTATATATGTAGTATGTATGTTGCATGTAGTATATATGTAGTATGAATGTAGCATGTATGTAGTATGTAGTATGAATGTAGCATGTATGTAGTATGCATGTTGTATGTATGTAGCATGTAATTTTTTTTTTTTTTTTACATTCAACACATTAGCCGGATGATGGGACTACTACTGTCCCATCATTGGCTAATGTGTCAATCACTGTCATGGTAGCAGGCATCGCCCGATGGGACTTGTAGTCCCATCGGACGATGCCTGCACAGACCCCCGAAGCCTGCACAGCCCCCCGGCAGGCCGGCACAGCCCCCCGGAGCCTGCACAGCCCCCCGGCAGGCCAGCACAGCCCCTCGGCAGGCCGGCACAGCCCCCCGGAGCCTGCACAGCCCCCCGGCAGGCCGGCACAGACCACCGGAGCCTGCACAGACCCCCTGGCAGGCCGGCACAGCCCCCCGAAAGGCCCGTACAGACCCCAGAGAGGCTGTACAAGGGAAAAACAGGATTTTTCTTATTCCGATACCGGAAGTCCCATAGACTTGAATGGGACTTCCGGTATCGGAATCGGCGATACCGATACTTTTTTTTAAGATCGGCCGATCCATTCCGATCCGATACTTTGAAGTATCGGACGGTATCGCTCAACTCTAGCTGTGGTGCCACCACCCCAACGTGTGTTCAAGCTGCAGTGCCTTCTTCTCCCCCAGAAAAAAGAGAACATACCCGAATGTTAATACTTGACAATGTCATCGAATTAATAAATATTATGAGATAATTGCTATTTTATCAAGTTTATCAAGATTCAACTATACTGCTCAAAAAAATAAAGGGAACACTATTCCATTTGCAACAGGCTGTTCGTGTTCCCTTTATTTTTTTTGAGCAGTATATAAAACAAGAAATAAATATAACGCACCTCGCATAGTTTTTATACTGGATCTCGTAGACAGGCAACATGCATATTTAGAGACAGAAAAAAAAATACATAAATGCAACAAAAATGACAATACATACAGCCACAGGAGAATTAGATGATCGCATCCTTAATAAGCATGTTTGATATAACCAAACCTGTATTAGGTGGAATAAATTCCATACTTAGAGTGCAACTTGAAAAATGAACTCACAGCACTATAGACAAACAAAAAACATCAAAAGGATATACGGTAGGTGAATTGTAGGTGCTGTGAAGATACTATTGTAGATGTTAATAGTAGATCATATTGCCCAGAGGGAGGATGGATTGCAAAGCTTGTTCACAGATACAGTGGGGCAAAAAAGTATTTAGTCAGTCAGCAATAGTGCAAGTTCCACCACTTAAAAAGATGAGAGGCGTCTGTAATTTACATCATAGGTACACCTCAACTATGGGAGACAAACTGAGAAAAAAAAAATCCAGAAAATCACATTGTCTGTTTTTTTTTCCTTTTATTTGCATATTATGGTGGAAAATAAGTATTTGGTCAGAAACAAAATTTCATCTCAATACTTTGTGATATATCCTTTGTTGGCAATGACAGAGGTCAAACGTTTTCTGTAAGTCTTCACAAGGTTGCCACACACTGTTGTTGGTATGTTGGCCCATTCCTCCATGCAGATCTCCTTTAGAGCAGTGATGTTTTTGGCTTTTCGCTTGGCAACACGGACTTTCAACTCCCTCCAAAGGTTTTCTATAGGGTTGAGATCTGGAGACTGGCTAGGCCACTCCAGGACCTTGAAATGCTTCTTACGAAGCCACTCCTTCGTTGCCCTGGCGGTGTGCTTTGGATCATTGTCATGTTGAAAGACCCAGCCACATTTCATCATCAATGCCCTTGCTGATGGAAGGAGGTTTGCACTCAAAATCTCACGATACATGGCCCCATTCATTCTTTCATGTACCCGGATCAGTCGTCCTGGCACCTTTGCAGAGAAACAGCCCCAAAGCATGATGTTTCCACCACCATGCTTTACAGTAGGTATGGTGTTTGATGGATGCAACTCAGTATTCTTTTTCCTCCAAACACGACAAGTTGTGTTTCTACCAAACAGTTCCAGTTTGGTTTCATCAGACCATAGGACATTCTCCCAAAACTCCTCTGGATCATCCAAATGCTCTCTAGCAAACTTCAGATGGGCCCGGACATGTACAGGCTTAAGCAGTGGGACACGTCTGGCACTGCAGGATCTGAGTCCATGGTGGCGTAGTGTGTTACTTATGGTAGGCCTTGTTACATTGGTCCCAGCTCTCTGCAGTTCATTCACTAGGCCCCCCCACATGGTTCTGGGATTTTTGCTCACCGTTCTTGTGATCATTCTGACCCCACGGGGTGGGATTTTGCGTGGAGCACCAGATCGAGGGAGATTATCAGTGGTCTTGTATGTCTTCCATTTTCTAATTATTGCTCCCACAGTTGATTTCTTCACTCCAAGCTGGTTGGCTATTGCAGATTCAGTCTTCCCAGCCTGGTGCAGGGCTACAATTTTGTTTCTGGTGTCCTTTGACAGCTCTTTGGTCTTCACCATAGTGGAGTTTGGAGTCAGACTGTTTGAGGGTGTGCACAGGTGTCTTTTTATACTGATAACAAGTTTAAACAGGTGCCATTACTACAGGTAATGAGTGGAGGAAAGAGGAGACTCTTAAAGAAGAAGTTACAGGTCTGTGAGAGCCAGAAATCTTGATTGCTTGTTTCTGACCAAATACTTATTTTCCACCATAATATGCAAATAAAATGAAAAAAAACAGACAATGTGATTTTCTGGATTTTTTTTTCTCAGTTTGTCTCCCATAGTTGAGGTCTACCTATGATGTAAATTACAGACGCCTCTCATCTTTTTAAGTGGTGGAACTTGCACTATTGCTGACTGACTAAATACTTTTTTGCCCCACTATATAGACCTGACAAATAGAGTTGAGCGAAACGGGTCGAAAAAATTCAAAAGTCGCCGACTTTTGGCAAAGTCGGGTTTCATGAAACGAAACCCGACCCTAGGATGAGGTCGGCCACGAGGTCGGTGACTTACGCGCCAAAGTCGCGTTTCAAAAGTTTGTTTTGCGCTCTTTTTCAGCCAATCAGGATCCACGGACACTGTGGGCAACGTGATGACCTAGGCACGGGTCACCACCATCTTTCAGAAGGGCATGCAAGTGATTGGCTTGCTTTGGTGGGCGTCACAGGGGGTATAAAAGGGCGTGCACGCCGACCGCCATCTTACTTCTGCCGATCTTAGTATAGGGAGAGGTTGCTGCTGATTCTGTAGGGAGAGCGTTAGGCAGGGAAGAAGACAAAAAAACTGCTTCTGCTGCTAGCGATTTGGCCTGCACAACACACAAGTCACTGTGTGCGCAGTGCAAGGGGAGGCTATATTGTGGTGTATCAGTGGTGTTGGTTGTTGGGCTGCCTTTTAAGGCTTCCTGACACGCTGGCATTGCTGTTTACCCACTGCTCTGCAAACTGCTTTTTTAAAAGCAATCCAATCTCCCTTATCCTCTAGTCACTTTTGTCACAGCTGTGCCATCGAGCGTGTCACATAGCGCTCAGATATCAGTGGGCCTCACACAATCCACAAGTGTCCAGTGTCCAAAAGTGTACGCAGAGATTCAAAATCTCATTATCCTCTCGTCACTTTGGTCACAGGCAGCTGTGCCATCGAGCGTGTCACATAGCGCTCAGATATCAGTGGGCCTCACACAATCCACAAGTGTCCAGTGTCCAAAAGTGTACGCAGAGATTCAAAATCTCCATTATGCTCTCGTCACTTTGGTCACAGGCAGCTGTGCCATCGAGCGTGTCACATAGCGCTCAGATATCAGTGGGCCTCACACAATCCACAAGTGTCCAGTGTCCAAAAGTGTACGCAGAGATTCAAAATCTCCATTATCCTCTCGTCACTTTGGTCACAGGCAGCTGTGCCATCGAGCGTGTCACATAGCGCTCAGATATCAGTGGGCCTCACACAATCTACAAGTGTCCAGTGTCCAAAAGTGTACGCAGAGATTCAAAATCTCCATTATCCTCTCGTCACTTTGGTCACAGGCAGCTGTGCCATCGAGCGTGTCACATAGCGCTCAGATATCAGTGGGCCTCACACAATCCACAAGTGTCCAGTGTCCAAAAGTGTACGCAGAGATTCAAAATCTCCATTATCCTCTCGTCACTTTGGTCACAGGCAGCTGTGCCATCGAGCGTGTCACATAGCGCTCAGATATCAGTGGGCCTCACACAATCTACAAGTGTCCAGTGTCCAAAAGTGTACGCAGAGATTCAAAATCTCCATTATCCTCTCGTCACTTTGGTCACAGGCAGCTGTGCCATCGAGCGTGTCACATAGCGCTCAGATATCAGTGGGCCTCACACAATCCACAAGTGTCCAGTGTCCAAAAGTGTACGCAGAGATTCAAAATCTCCATTATCCTCTCGTCACTTTGGTCACAGGCAGCTGTGCCATCGAGCGTGTCACATAGCGCTCAGATATCAGTGGGCCTCACACAATCTACAAGTGTCCAGTGTCCAAAAGTGTACGCAGAGATTCAAAATCTCCATTATCCTCTCGTCACTTTGGTCACAGGCAGCTGTGCCATCGAGCGTGTCACATAGCGCTCAGATATCAGTGGGCCTCACACAATCCAAAAGTGTCCACTGTCCACAAGTGTGTGCAGAAATTCTAAATCTCCCCTGTCCTATAGACACCTTGTACCTTGTTTTACATTACTATATAGTTTGTTGGATTTTGTCTACATTTCTACCAAAAATGAGGAAGGCTGGTGGAAGAGGCCGTGGAATTGGGCGGGGGTTGGCAGCTGGTAATGATGGTGTTGGTGGTGGATCTGATGGTAGTGGCAAGAGCAAAATAGGACCGAATGCAGGAGGTGCTGACCCTGCGTCATTGTCTGGCTACATAAGGCCTCGAACGCTTAGTTTTCTAGGAGTTGGCAAACCGCTTTTAAAGGCAGAGCATCAGGAAAAAGTTTTGTCTTACATTGCTGACTCAGCCTCCAGCTCTATCGCCTCCTCTTCTTCAGTTGTAAAAAGTAAAAGCACTGAGTCGTCATTGGAGGCTCATGTTCATGAACCACACCTTTCCTTGTGTCCTTCACCCCAACCAAGATTGAAGGATGACGCAGGCCATACTACTGATTACTCCATGGAGCTGTTTTCACATACCATGCCTGGATTATCAAGTCAAATGGTGAATTACCCAGGCCAAGATGAATCTGACATGGAGTGCACTGATGCACAGCCGCTGATGGATGATTCTGCTGGTACATTCACTCAGAGCACTACATTGTCCTCGCAGTGTACAGAGCCAGATTTTGACCCTGATGAGACTCAGGTGCCCCTTCCCACACACTATACCACCATACACGGTGACACAGAGAAAGGTGCACATGACATAGAAGAGGAGGTGATGGATGACCCAGTTGTTGACCCAGATTGGCATCCATTGGGGGAAGAGGGTGCTGCTTCCAATAGCTCAGATGAGGAGCATCCACAGCAGACATCGACATCGCAACAGCTGTTATCTGGCAGGCCCGGAGCACTCCAAAGACAGGTTCCAAACATCAAAAGAGTTGCTGGACAGCTTGTCCAGAGGGTCAAAAGATCACAGCGTGCTAGGCCGCAAAATGTCTGCCAAAGTAGGAAGAGTGCAGTGTGGCACTTTTTTGACCAAAATCCTCATGATCAGGCCAAGGTTATCTGTAAGAAGTGCGCAAAGACCTTTAGCCGAGGGAAAAATCTGAAAAATTTGAATACCAGTTGCATGCTTAGACATTTAACCAGCATGCACTTGCAAGCGTGGACACAACACCAAACCTCAAGTGCCACATGTGCAACTGATCACAACGAAGGTAGTCAGCAACGCTACATTGTTTCCCCCACTGTAAGCCCACCGGTTAGCACAGCAGCAAATGTTGAGGTGTCGTTGCAAGGCCACAGCAGTCAGGGAATCCCACTGTTATATCAACGAAAGACTGATTCTAGGCCATCAGAAAGAACACCAACTCCATCACCATCATCAACCCTCTCTCAGTCCGCCCTGTCCACCGCTACTTCCACCATATGCAGCTCTCAAGTCCAGCTCACGCTCCCAGACACTATGAGTAGGTCAAGAAAGTACTCAGTCTCTCATCCGCGTACACTGGGTTTGAACGCCCACATTGTCAAACTAATCTCGTTTGAGATGATGCCCTTTCGGTTGGTGGAAAGCACAGCTTTCCGCGAACTCATGGCCTATGCAGTACCACGCTATGACCTACCCAGTCGCCACTTCTTCTCTCGCAAAGCCATCCCAGCCCTCCACCATCATGTGAAAGACCGCATTGTCCATGCACTCAAGCAGTCAGTGAGCGGAAAGGTGCACCTCACAACTGATGCATGGTCCAGTCGGCATGGCCAGGGCCGTTACGTGTCCATCACTGCGCACTGGGTTAATGTGGTGGATGCAGGGTCCACAGGGGACAGCGGTGGTGGGAGAGTGCTGCCTAGCCCACGGTATAGGAAACAGTTGGCTGTAGGCGTTCGACCCTCCTCCTCCTCCTCCAGAAGCGAAAGCTCGTCCACAGAGCGCAGTCGTACGAGCACTCCATCTGCAGCTGCCACTGTTGCACACGATGTGTCCCCCTATCGAGCAGCTAGTGGAAAGCGTCAGCAGGCTGTGTTGCAGATGATGTGTTTGGGCGAGGTGCTGGCCGAGTACTTGAAGCGACAAACTGAGTCATGGCTGGGCAGTGTACATCTTGAGGCAGGCAAGGTAGTTAGTGATAACGGCCGTAATTTTGTGGCAGCCATAGCCCTTTCAAAACTCAGCCACATACCTTGCTTGGCTCACACCTTGAACCTGGTGGTGCAGTGCTTCCTCAAAAATTATCCGGAGTTAACAGCCCTGCTCCAGAAGGTGCGAAGACTGTGCGCGCACATCCGCCGGTCGCCTGTACACTCCGTTTGTATGCAGAAGCTGCAGCGATTGCTCCACCTTCCCAACCACCGCCTCATTATCGACATTGCAACAAGGTGGAACTCCACCCTGCACATGGTGGAGCGGCTGTGCGAGCAGAGGCAGGCCATAATGCATTTGTGGGAGGATACACGGCCAGGCACTTTGAGAGCAGACATGGAGTTGACAGGCGTGCAGTGGTCGAAGCTGAAAGACCTTTGTAAAGTCCTTCAGTGTTTTGAGGAATGCACACGGCTGGTAAGCGCAGACGACGCCATCCTAAGCATGAGCATCCCACTTATGCGTCTGCTCATGCAAACTTTGACGCACCTTAAGGAGCAGGCGTCTGCAGCCAATGTTGATGAGGAGGAAGAGGAGGAGGGAATCCTTGATGACATTCAGCCATTGTCTGCTCAGGGACCTCTCCTGGACGAGGTGGAGGAAGAAGAGGAGGAGGAGGAGGATGATGGGGAAGATTACTTAGGGGAGGAGGATGCATCTCGTGGGGCAAGTGAAAATGTTGGCGTGGCAAGGTCTGGTACAGGGTTTGTGCGTGACTGGAGGGATGTGGATTTGCCAGAAAGTGCTCCTCCACCCAGCTCTCGCAGTGCATCATTGACACCGGGAACATTGGCCCACATGTCAGATTATGCCTTGCGGATCCTAAAAAGGGACCCCCGCATTGCCAAAATGATGAACGATGATGACTACTGGTTGGCCAGCATCCTGGATCCACGCTATAAAGGCAAATTACAAAACATCATGCCACAGGAGAACCTTGACCTAATATTGGCTAATAAACAAGCAACTCTGGTAAATCGGTTGCTTGAGGCATTCCCAGCACACAGCAGCGGTGATGGTTCTCACACGAGCCGTACGGGCCGGGGGCAGCTTGGCAGAGGTGTTCGTGGTGCACACAGCAGAAGTGGCGTTGGAGACAGGGGTTTCATGACAATGTTGTGGACTGATTTTTCAAATACCGCTCACACAACTGGTAATACTGCATCGATGGAAAGTGACAGGAGACAGCAGTTGTCAACTATGGTTACAAACTACTTTTCCTCCCATATCGATGTTCTCCCACACAGGTCATTCCCCTTTGACTATTGGGCCGCTAAACTGGACACCTGGCCTGAATTGGCCCAATATGCCTTACAGGAGCTCGCTTGCCCAGCTGCAAGTGTGCTATCGGAAAGAGTCTTCAGTGCAGCTGGATCAATCCTGACAGAAAAAAGGACCCGTCTGTCAACCCAAAATGTGGATGAACTAACCTTCATTAAAATGAACCACGCATGGGTTTCCAAGGATTTTGTCCCACCTTCCCCTGATGACACATAGGGTGACAGAAAAATGGCTTGCTTTGGTCCACCTCTTCCTGGTACGTCACCTATTTCGCCTTTTGCATCAGCTGAATGTCCAACATCAACATATGCCACTTTCTAAAACTCCCTAACTGTGCTGCCTCCCCCCCCATGGCCGGGGTAACCACCTAGCGCACGACACCGTGCGAGTGCCGTTGCCCTGGACAGGTGGGTAGGCCGACTCTTGGGCGCGGGCACTGGCACAGGGTCCCTCATAGTGCAATCAAGTGTCTCTGACGGTGGTGGTGCACACCCGCCGTCAGACACACCGCTGTACTATGAGGGGCCCAGTGCCAGTACCGACGCCCAAGAGTGGGCCCCCCTTGCTTGGGCAGGGCCCCAGTATTTGCAATCTTTACCTCTCCCTGCTCCTCCGCTGTGTAATCTGGGCCCTCAAATCCATACTGTGCCTGACACCGTCTGAGCCCGCCTCCTGAGACATATATTTTGAATGTGTACGCTATCCATACATGTTATCCAGGGATACGGTACCCTTTCTAACCTTTGTGCAATGACGTGCAATCCATACTGGGCCTAACACCGTCTGAGCCTGCCTCATGCTGTATAGACATATATTTTGAATGTGTACGCTATCCATACATGTTATCCGGGGATACGGTACCCTTTCTAACCTTTGTGCAATGACGTGCAATCCATACTGGGCCTAACACCGTCTGAGCCTGCCTCATGCTGTATAGACATATATTTTGAATGTGTACGCTATCCATACATGTTATCCGGGGATACGGTACCCTTTCTAACCTTTGTGCAATGACGTGCAATCCATACTGGGCCTAACACCGTCTGAGCCTGCCTCATGCTGTATAGACATATATTTTGAATGTGTACGCTATCCATACATGTTATCCAGGGATACGGTACCCTTTCTAACCTTTGTGCAATGACGTGCAATCCATACTGGGCCTAACACCGTCTGAGCCTGCCTCATGCTGTATAGACATATATTTTGAATGTGTACGCTATCCATACATGTTATCCAGGGATACGGTACCCTTTCTAACCTTTGTGCAATGACGTGCAATCCATACTGGGCCTAACACCGTCTGAGCCTGCCTCATGCTGTATAGACATATATTTTGAATGTGTACGCTATCCATACATGTTATCCAGGGATACGGTACCCTTTCTAACCTTTGTGCAATCACGTGCAATCCATACTGGGCGTGAGAACGGCTGGCGAGCTGTTAAGCAAGCTACAGCACCTGTCCAGACAAGTACAGGGATTCCCTAGCGAGGAGACTTATTTGATTGTTTTCAATGTTGGGACAGCAATTTTTGGGGAGCACTATACTCTGGAGAATGATAGATGGGGCCCACCATACACTGGAACATTCCAAAGGTGGACATCAGACACTGGAGCAGCATTTACAGGGCCCATTATACACTAGAGCATTAGAAATGGGGCCCATTATGTTTGGAGCATTATTTGGGCCCATAAGACAGTGGAGCTTCATTCATGGGGACCAACATATACTGTAGCATTATGTGGAGCTCATCATATACTGTTTCAAACATTATATGGGACCAATGATTCTGTATGGAGAAATAGATGGGCCTCGTCATGAGATGTAAAAAGTGAGGTATTTTTCATTGTACTATACCGCTATTTATCTGCCGTATCGGAGCATGATGAGTTGTGGTATGTGTTAAAGGGGCGCTCTTTCGCCCAGGGCACATGAAAACCTGCAGCCAGCCCTCCCCCCCCACAACTTTAGCCAAATAACACCCATTTTTCAGTGCGTAACTTATATTATGAAGTTAATTAAGGTTGACAAGCTTAAGTAAGAAGAATTGATGCTTTTGGCATTCAAATGGGCACTGTTGGTGTGTTTCCTGTCCTCCTCTCACTGCCGACTTTTATTCCTCATTGACTTACATTGGGTTTCGTGTTTCGGGACGACCCCGACTTTTCCCTATAATCGGACGATCTTGCTCGACCCGACTTTTGGAAAAGTCGGGTTTCACGAAACGAAACGCGACCCTAAAAAACCAAAAGTCGCTCAACTCTACTGACAAATAAATATAAAAACAAATTCATTATTATACTGTATGTCTGTGAGAGTATTTAATGAAAATCTAATAGATCTGTTCTATGGTACAATGGTACAACTCCCCACCTCTGCTGGCTGTCATTTCTGCTGCAATATATCCAAATGGTACAACTCCATACTTCAACTTGCTGTCTGTCTTCTGCTGCTTTACCATTTTGCTACATATTTTAATGTGCCTGCTAAAGATTTGGTATAATTCATTTGTTGCACTGTATTTAATACTTACTGCTTTATATCCATGACTGGGGCCTCTCTAGATCTTATCAGGTGGAAGGTGCTGTAGCATATAGATGCAGCCTGGTCTTGTGCCTTTGATCATCTAACCACCCCTTGGTGTGCTGGCCCCAGCTGCCAAATTATACCAAACCAGCTCCCACAATCACTTTCTCCTGACCCTGTAGTGTGGCCTATATATTTAGTAGTTCCTAAGGGAAAGCATGCAGTGAGGGGTGCACGCAGGCATCCCATAAGCAAAGCATCACCGAAGCTAAGCATCAAGAAAACGACAGTTATCCATGTCAGTTAATCAGGGCAGGAATCAGGTAACCCACACTTTGCATTCCCTTTTAGCCATGGGCTTTATTTCTATCCTCCTGTGCTCCCTTGCCATCGACATTCACCACCCCATTCCCCCTCCATCACGACTCATACACATCAGCCCCTCTATACTTCCCTCTCCCATGTACAGCTCCCATGCACTCCTCACCTTCCTGAGAAACCTCAGCCCATCTTGCCCAAACAGATCACAGAAAAAACTACTTACAATTCCAACAACTATTTGCTCTTTATCTTCCTACTCCTACTGATTTCAGGGGACATCTCCCCCAACCTCAACCCCTACCCTACCTCATATTGAAACCGTAATAATCTTATTAATATTACTTGCACTCCCTCATCTCCATCTTTTAATTGTGCCCTTTGGTATCCACGGTCTGTTTGTAACAAGCTTCCTTTTCTGCACAACTACTTTATGAACAACAATTCTCTTAATGTGATGGCCCTCACTGAAACCTGGATTCAGGATTCTGACACTGTCTCTCCTGCTGTCATTTCCTATGGTGGCTTACAATTCTCTAATTCCTCGAGACCCACAAACAGACTTGGTGGTGGAGTCGGCATACTCCTGTCCCCACAATGCACTTTCCAGGTCATCCCCCCAGTTCCATCACTCTCATACCCTTCTTTTGAGGTCCACACCATCAGGCTCTTCCGTCCCCTCTCCCTCAAAGTAGCGGTCATATATCGGCCCCCAGGCTCAACCACCCACTTCCTTGACCACTTTTCTGCCTGGCTGCCGCACTTCATGTCCTCAGAGCTACCAACTCTTATCCTGGGAGACTTCAACATCCCCATTAACAGCCCTACTTCCACATCTGCATCCCAGCTTCTATCACTAACCACCTCTCTAGGCCTCTCGCAGCTTTCAACCTCTGAGACACACAAGGACGGTAACACCCTTGATCTCGTCTTTGTCCGGCTCTGTTCAATCTCCCACCTAAATAACCCACAACATACTCTCCTTCACGCTCACAAATTCTCACCCACCCCAGCTCACTCCTACCTACCACACAATCAGAAATCTACAAGCCATTAACCCTCAGACACTTTCAGACTCCCTACACTCATCACTGTCCACATTCTCCTCTTTTTCCTGTTCTGATCTGGCTGTTCATCACTACAACGACACTCTTAGAAGCACCTTTGACCTAGTAGCTCTGATCACCCTCAGAACCTCCAAGCACAGAGTAAAAGAGCCCTGGCTCACATTGCAAACTCAACTTCTCCAGTGATGCTCTAGGAGTGCTGAATGCCTATGGAGAAAAAACGGCACACCAGAAGACTTTATTCACTTCAAATTTATGTTAAGAACCTATAACGCTGCCCTTCACCTGGCCAAACAGACCTACTTCACCACCCTGATCTCCTCACTAGCCAACAACCCCAAGAAACTTTTTAACACTTTTCACTCCCTCCTCAGGTCAAAAGCACATGCCCCTATCACAGACATTTGTGCTGATGACCTGGCCTCCCACTTCACAGAAAAAATAGATAATATCTGTCAGGAAATCTGCTCCCAACCACCAAGTGCTGTGACTCCCATCCCTTCCTGCATCTCCCCTGGCTCACTTTCCACATTTGATCCCATCACAGAAGAAGAAGTCTCCAGACTCCTCTCTTCTTCTCGTCCGACCACATGCACTACCAACCCCATTCCCTCACATCTCCTCCAGTCTCTTTCTCCAGTCGTCACAACTCACCTAACTGCAATCTTTAATCTCTCCCTCTCCTTGGGCATTTTCCCATCCTCCTTCAAACATGCCATCGTTACTGCATTGCTAAAGAAACCCACTCTTGACCCATCCTGCACAAACAACTACAGACCAGTCTCCAATCTCCCCTTCATCTCTAAACTTTTGGAACGCCTAGTTTACTCCCGCCTTACCCGTTACCTCTCCACTCACTCCCTTCTAGACCCTTCACAGTCCGGCTTCCACCCCCTACATTCGACTGAAACTGCACTCATCAAAGTGACCAATGACCTTCTGACAGCAAAACGTAATGGTGACCACTCTCTGCTCATTCTTCTTGACCTATCTGCAGCTTTCGACACTGTTGACCACCATCTGCTACTCTCTAGGCTCCAGTCACTAGACATTAAGGACACTGCTCTCTCCTGGTTCTCTTCCTATCTTTCTGACCACTCCTTCAGTGTTTTGTTCTCTGGCTCCACATCATCTCCTCTTCCTCTCGCTGTCGGGGTACCTCAGGGCTCAGTCATTGGCCCCCTTCTCTTCTCTCTCTACACGGCCCCAATTGGACAGACCATCAGCAGATTTGGCTTTCAGTACCATCTTTATGCTGATGACACACAACTATACACGTCATTCCCCGACCTTACCCCCGCTGTACTACAGAATGCCAGTGACTATCTGTCCGCAGTCTCCAACATCATGCCTGCTCTCTATCTGAAACTCAACCTCTCCTAAACTGAACTTCTTCTGCTCCCACCATCTACTAACATCCCTAAATCTGACATTTCCCTCTCCCTGGGTGGCACTATAATAACACCCCGGCAGCAGGCACGCCGTCTGGGTGTTATATTTGACACCAATCTCTCCTTCACATCCCATATACAATCTCTTGCCCGCTCTTGCCGCTTACACCTGAAGAACATCTCTAGAATCCGCCCTTTTCTCACCATGGAAACAACAAAAACCCTCACTGTAGCATTGATCCACTCCCGCCTGGATTACTGCAATGCTCTATTAATTGGTCTCCCCGTTACTCAACTATCCCCTCTCCAGTCCTTACCTGATGCAGCAGCCAGGGTCATCTATCTGGTTATTCGGTACTCGAACGCATCCGCTCTTCGCCAGTCCTTACACTGGCTGCCCATTCATTATAGGATTCAATTCAAAGTACTTGTTCTCACCCACAAACGACTTTCGACTAATCTCTGCACTAATCCGTACCTCCCACTCCCAGCTCCAAGACTTCTCCCATGCTGCGCCAATCCTCTGGAATGCTCTACCACAAGAAATTAGGACTATCCACAATTTGCATAGTTTTAGGCGCTCTCTCAAAACACATTTGTTCAGAGCGGCCTATCACGTTCACTAATCAAAATCATTCTATGTGTAAGTGTGCATGAGTAGCCCATTCACTATCTCCATCCCTCACTCCCTCAAGATGGCTGGACCATTATTGTAAATACACACCTGTACCTTGTATCTCCCCCACCTCATTGTAGATTGTAAGCTCTCACGAGCAGGGTCGTCTTATTTTGCTTTAATTATTGTATTGTTAAAGTTGTTACTTATGACTTGTGTTTTGAAACTGTTAAACTGTAAAGCGCTGCGGAATATATTGGCGCTATATAAATATTATTATTATTATTCTATAGTTAAGCCCCTTGGGATACCTAGTATCCAGTTTCAAAATCCAGTGCACTTCACATTTGAGGTATGCCTTTTTCCAATCCCCTCCTTGGAAGGGACAATTGACCCTTTCTATGCCAGCAAACATGAGAGATGACAAAACATCACAATGTGTATCCAAAAAATGCTTAGAAATTCCTGAGAAAAATCTTCGCCAATTTTATGTCCTGGAATAGTATGGGCAAGTTTAGTTTAGCCCTAGAGTTAGGACTGTCCCAATTACAGTCACCGTGGAGTAGTGGAATGGATTTTGCATTGTTTTTTATCAAAAAATATGTTAACTAAGTACCCTATATTATTTTCATGCACTATGCTGTTTATTTATTTACTGCAGGATATTCAATCATTATGTTTCCGTCTTTGTTTTTTTCTGTTCAGTGACTAGATTGAACATGTGCTTACACGTTGCATGCACACCAGTTTATATCCCAGTTTCTACCTTTGGGTTCTTTTTAAGGGTTGGGTCAAGCTCAGTGGACGCCGCTTTCGTTATGCAAGAACGTGGGGTTATTCACAGTGAAAAAAACAATTTACAGTTATTTGGGGTTGCACTTATTTATTTGACAGCAACTGCAATTTTAAAGATCCCGCTGCGTCACGCAGGCGCTATTCTCCCGCTCCAACACCTACATATGACCCTACCCTTAAGGACACCCTAATGAATTACAAGGGTACTTCCAGAATCTCCTTTTAATGTATTCCAATATGCTAAGTAAAAGAAGCTTTGTAAGCAATAAATCACTTTCGCTGAGCCAAGCCTAGCATCCATGGTGTACTAGATGAAACACTTTTTATTCATGCCTCTGGGTAAATATAGGTACATAGAAGAAGCTGAGTCATTCATAGTGCAGCTGATCTCAGGTTCATTTCACTGCCAAAGGAGTTCTGCAAAATGTCTTGCATTTGCCTGGCTTGCTGAGGAGACAGAATCTCAGCATCTATTATACCTTGCAAAATCATATGGCTAGGTTACAGGGAACACTCAGACGCTAGTGGGTTAAACCCGCCAATCACTTACTGTGATGGGAGAGGAATTTGCTGGCGCTGGGTGTCATCTGTGTTGTTTAAGTTGGCTACTTGTAATGCTATATTAACTGCCAGTGTTATGAACAGCTGGTCTGGTCTAAACACAGGTTAGACTAAGGGCAATTAAACTTAAAGGGGTTGTGTACTACTTGAACAACTCCTTTTAAAACACTATATTCCCCAATGTAAATAAAAATAACAGACCTCACCTCGCACTCCGATGCTCTTCCAGCCATATCATGGCTCCTGTGACATTATTACTAGTGATGAGTGAGTATACTCGTTGCTCGGGTCCTCCGGAGATGTAGTTTCTGCCGCCGTAGCAGCATGATTTTCGACTGCTAGACAGACTGATTACATGTGTGGAATGCCTGTTTTTTAGGGAATTCCCGCATGTATTCAGGCTGTCCAGTAGCCACAAATCATGCAGCTGAGGAGATGAAAACTAAAACTCCAAGCACGCCAAAATACTCGGAGGTCACCCGAGCATGCTCGGAAAATCCCAAGCAACGAGTATGCTCGCTCATCACTAATTATTACGCCAGATGAGTGCTACAGTCAATCAGCAGGTGCTAGTGGCGTGTAGTTCTCTCTTAAAAGTCTAATGGAAGTGTGATCAAAGTTAGCCCACTGGCGCCCGATGATTGACTGTAGGGCTCACGTGGCAGAAAAATGACACATGAGCAGTGGAAGACCCGACATCATTCCAGCGATGAAGGTGATTATCTGTTAATTTTATTTTACATTGATAAACCAGTTTTCAATGGATAAAACATTTATGTAAATAACAACTAATTGTACTTGGAATTGAAAGTGGTGATGGCCAACTCACTGAATGAATTTAAGAAAGGAATGGATGCTTTTCTTGTGAGTAACAGTATAGAAGGTTGCGAATAACAGAATATTATAGGTAGATGGTTGACCCAGCTTAGGGGAAGGAATTTTTTTCCCTATGGAGACAATTGTCTTCTACTCTGTGGGTTTTTTGCCTTCCCCAGGATCAACAATGCAGAACAGCTGCACTAAAAATAGGCTGAACTAGATGGACATAAGGTCTTCCTTCAGCCTTCAAAACCATGTTACTATGTTACTTAGGAGGATATGAAGTTGAAATCATTGTCAGCAGGAATGACATACTGTAATGGACCCTTGGTTCAGTTGAGTATGAATTTTTATCTTTTAACCCCTTCCTGACCCATGATGCCTCGTAGGCGTCATGAAAACTTGTGCCAATACGACCCATGACACCTACATAGGCGTCATGGTATCATTCACGTTCCTGCGGTTCGGGTGACCGGGGTCACTTAAAGGTCACCCGACCCGCAGATACAGGAAGAGTTGTGCTTCACCCCAGGGGGGTGGCTCTGCTGTCATCATCTGCTCCCCCTCCCCTTCTGTCTGCTCCCCCCACTTTCCGATCACCCCCCTCTCCCCAGTACCCTCTGAGTCCCGCTGTGGCTCCCGGTGTCCCGCCGCCATTAGTGATGGGTGCCTCCATCTTCCAAAATGGCGGGTGCATGCGCAGTGTGCCCGTCAAATCTGCCAAGCGGCAGATTCCATTCATTCATTTTGATCACTGTTGTGAATTCTCTCTCTGGCTTCCCTCTGGTGATTACTGAAGGTAGTGGAGCTGGTCAGATTGACAGAGGGGTTGCGAGTTCTCTTTCTGGGCTCCCTCTGGTGGTTACTGGAGGTAGTGGAGCTGATCTGATTGACAGTGGCTTGCCACCTGATAAGGAGGAAGACGATTGGAGATCTGGGGTTTCTGATTGGGATTTAAGACAGCTGACTCCCTCTATCCCTGCTGGTGATTTTCTTCCTGTGCCTTCAGAGGTCTGATGTCTCCTGCTCTGCCCCTGCATGGATCAGCTAAGTGGTTCATTTGCTTTTCTGTTTGCATTTGATCTGGTTTTGTCTATCTCTGCTTTGTGCGAGTCAGCCAGCTCCAGCTGGGGCTGTGCTGAATCACCGCCCATATGTTACTGCTTTTGCCAGTTTGTTTTTTCCCCTGTTATATTGGTCTCTTTTTGCTTTGCTTTCAGAATATACCAGAGTGCTGATATAGTGGGGGCGAAGTCGTGCGACTTCAGTGTTTTTTGTGCATCAGACATGTTGGACTTTTTGCAGGTTTTTTTGCGTGATTGCAGACAGTGTCTTTCCTTTCCTGTCCTGTCTAGTCAGTGTGGGCCTCATCATTTGCTCAGTCTATTTTTCTTCCTGCGTTTGTGTTTTCATCTTGTCTCACCGACAATATACTGTATGTTTGGGGGCTATCTATTCCTTTGGGGTCTGCTCTGGGGCAGTTTAGATTTCCCCTTTCTGGTTTTAGGCTAAGTTAGCTCTCCGGCTGTGCCGAGGCATTTAGGATCATCGTAGGTACGCTCCACGGCTACTGCTAGTTGTGTGGATAGGATCAAGTGTCTGCAATCTGCTTAGTTATCAACCTCTCTGGTTTTCTGTGGCTTAGGCTGGGCCTGCTATCCTCCTCGGTGACCCAATCATAACAGAATCACCAGCCTAACTGTAGACTCTAGGGTACTCTAAAGAAGGAAAGAATTAAAAAAAAACATAAAAAAAGTGTCGTATATTTTTTCCTCTTTTTTTCTGGGGCTGTAGGAGGATATTTTTTTTTGTCTAAATGGAGACTAAGCAATTGTCTGATCGTGTTGAGCAGCTTGCTGCTGAAGTACAGGGAATTTCTGCCAATCTCACTCAATCATCTGCTGTTGAACCAAAAATCCCTACTCCTGATATGTTTTCTGGGGATCGGTCTAAATTTTTGAATTTTAAGAATAATTGTAAACTATTTTTTGCTTTGAAACCTAACTCATCGGGGAGCTCTGTGCAGCAGGTTAAAATTGTCATTTCCCTGCTGCGAGGCGATCCCCAGGATTGGGCCTTTTCTTTGACACCCGGAGATCCTATTCTGGCTAATGTGGACACGTTTTTTCAAGCTTTGGGGTTGTTGTATGATGAACCTAATGCTATTGATCAAGCTGAGAAAACCTTATTCCTTTGGGGTCTGCTCTGGGGCAGTATAGATTTCCCCTTTCTTGCTTTAGGCTTAGTTAGCTCTCTGGCTGTGCCGAGGCGTCTAGGATCATCGTAGGTATGCTCCATGGCTACTGCTAGTTGTGTGGATAGGATCAGGGGTCTGCAATCTGCTTAGTTACCAACCTCTCTGGTTTTCTGTGGCTTAGCCTGGGCCTGCTATCCTCCTTGGTGACCCATTCATAACAGATCACTGTGATAGATCCTATCACAGTGATCAAAGTAAAAAAAATAGTAAATCACCCCCCTTATCACCCCCATAGGTAGGGACAAATAATAAATTAAATAAAATATTTTTATTTTTATTTTTCTATTAGGGTTAGAATTAGGGTTAGGGTTGGAATTAAGGTTAGGATTGAAATTAGGAATAGGATTGAAATTAGGGTTAGGGTTGGAATTAGGGTTAGGGTTGGAATTAGGGTTAGATTTGAAATTAGGGTTAAGATTGGGGTTAGGGGTTTGTTGGGGTTAGGTTTGGGATTAGGGTTAGGCTTGTGGTTAGGGTTATGGTTAGGGTTGGGATTAGGGTTAGGGGTGTGTTGGGGTTAGGGTTATGGTTAGGGTTGGGATTAGGGTTAGGCATGTATTGGGGTTAGGGTTGTGGTTAGGGGTGTTTTGGGGTTAGGGTTGGAGTTAGAATTGAGGGGTTTCCACTGTTTAGTCACATCAGGGGGTCTCCAAACGCGACATGGCACCACCTTTGATTCCTGCCAATTTTGCATTCAAAAAGTCAAACGGTGCTCCCTCCCTTCCAAGCCCCGATGTGTGCCCAAACAGTAGTTTACCCCAACATATGGGGTATCAGCATACTCAGGAAAAATTGCACAACAATGGGGGTCTAATTTCTCCTGTTACCCTTGGGAAAATAAAAAATTGTGGGCTAAAAATCATTTTTTTGAGAAAAAAATTATTTTTTTTATTTCACGGCTCTGCGTTAGAAACTTCTGTGAAATGGGGTCATTGTGGGGGAGCTCCAAAGTTTAGGCACACAGGGGCTCTCCAAACATGACATGGTGTCCGCTAACAATTAGAGCTAATTTTCCATTCAAAAAGTCAAATGGCGCTCCTTCCCTTCTGAGCCCTGCTGTGCACCCAAACAGTGGTTCGGACCCACATATGGGGTTCCAGCGTGCTCAGGACAAACTGGACAACAACTTTTTGGGTCCAATTTCTCCTGTTACCCTTGGGAAAATAAAAAATAGCGGGCTAAAAATCATCACAATCAACGTTAATAAACGTGGACCTTTGCTTTGTGCTGTGTGGTGGCACAAAGGGATAAAAATACTACATGCTTTGGGGCATATTCATCAATGTAAATACTTTTAAAAGATTTGATAATAATTTAATTGGAAACAATGGCTTTTATACTTTCAGTGAATTTGTCATTAGGTTTCTGTGTCCCAGTCTGAGGGCATCATAAAATAAAGGCAGAGATTGAGAAAACAGGATAGTATTATCAAGGCCAGTTTTACACTTCCATGAAGTTTGGACCGTACATACTTCGCCCTGCTCAGCGAATATTTCGCCCTGAGCTATACCTGTGAGCAGTGTCAGACTGGAGTGCCAAGGGCCCACCAGTAGCACTGACATTGGGGGCCCATTTGCATACAAATATTACACTACCCTCATTCACAAATGTACCTATATCTCTATATAATAATAAACTGAGTAGTTTGATTAATGAATGATTAGATGTTGCCTTTTTCTGTACAGAATCAATTGAATTATGCCAAGTACTTCTCATACAGTCGGGTTGGGGGCCCAAATCTGCACAGGGGCCCACCGGGGGATTCCCCGGTTACCCTATGGGCTAGTTCGAGCCTGCCTGCGAGGAAGATAGCTCAGGTCAGGAGCTGTAGCGGTCAGGCGGGGTGTTGTGATTCGAATTCTGTCCAAGTTTCATGGAAGTGTTAGGGTGTGTGCACACGTAAGCATTTTTTTTGTGTTTTTTAAGCGTTTTTACTGGCAAAAACGCTTAAAAATCGCTTAAAAGAAGCCTCCCATTTATTTTAATGCATTCTGCACTTTTTGTGCATACTGATGCGTTTTTTTTCCGCGAAAAAAACGCATTGCGGTAAAAAACGCAACATGCTCATTAATTTTGTGGAAAAGTCCGCGTTTTTGCTATTTTCTATGAGACTGGGGACGCTCCGGAAAAAAACGCATAAAAAACGCGCGTTTTTGCGCAAAAAACGAGCAGAAAAAAATGCGCATTTTCCGGGAAGGAGTCCGGTTTTCATGCAGAAATTTTCCGCATACGTGGGCACATAGCCTTAATGCTACCTTTCTGGGCTCATTGCAGTAGTTTGTTAAGTAGGTTGTCCACTAGTTTTTGATTGATGACCTCTCCTTAGGATAGCACATTTCTTTAATACCTGTGCTTTATCTGCCACATATCTGACAGTTCTTTAAAAAATTACCCGTACCTAACCCGACCTCAGGGTCGTATCTAGTGGAGGCAAGCAAGGCATTTTCCCAGGGCACAGCTGACAGGAGGTGCCAACGGGCCATCTGATGCGGCGGGTGTCTCCCCGGCGACTGCTTTTTGCCGTTTCCCATAGTGAGATTCGGCCGTTCTCTGAGTCAGCTATCAAGCTGACCTAGAATGACTGCAGACGATCATCACAAATCTGGACAACCCTTAATTTTAACATTAAGCACTGTGGTATGGCCAGTCCTAAGAAAGTGTAATATACTCACTGTCAGGATTTGAGTCTGTTTGTCAGTTCATCACATGACCACTCATATGCAATTTTCATACTTCCCGATTCCCTCAGTGAAGCTGGGGCTGTGGTTTCTCACTGAACATTGAGAGAATCAGTAAGGCTATGTGCACACGGTGCGTATTCTGCTTAGGAATTTTCCACGCAGAATTCACTAAATCTGCAGGTCAAATGACCTGCATTTTTCCTGCGGATTTAGTGCATTTTTTGTGTGGTTTTAATGCATGTTTTGTGTGGTCTTCCACTTGCGGATCTCTAGAATGGAACTGGTGGAAAACTGCAGCAAAACCGCACAAAAGAAGTGACATGCTGCATTTTTCATTCCGCACCAAATCTGCGCATAAAAAAATGCAGCATGTGCACTGCGGATTTTGTTTTACATAGAAAAGAATGGTACTGTACATCACATGCAGTTCTGCTGAGTATACGCAGGGCCAAATCCGCTGCGGATCCGCAGCAGAATCTGCACCGTGTGCACATAGCCTAAAAGCAGCTTGTTGGCACATGACTGGCAGTATGCAAATCGCTTAAAAGTGGTCACATAACAACTACTCAAACGTTTGAGCAAGTGGGTGAGGGGTGAGGAGGGGTTCCAAATTGAGTTCCTAAAAACACCTGCACCACTGATTGAAAGCTTTCTGTCTGTACTTTGTAGAGATAGGAAGCTGACAATCAGTAGTGTCACACTTTACAACACTTTACAAGTTCAACATTTTGATCACACCCCGAGGAAAAAATCGATCAAGTGAAGCAGCACCCATCGGGTGTAATGGGAACACTGCACGCCATCCTGACATCATTGCCTTCTCTGGACAGGTAAATAGTGGCCACTCCAAGCCTATATATCTACACCCCACTGTCTTTTTTAATGGTTTTAACTTTGTGAATCAATAAAAATATTATTTTATCTATACCTATTGGGAATATCGTCTTATCAGGTGGAGGTACATACTACCTGACTTTGTTGTTCCCTAGTTATAGTGAATAAAATGTTATTGGTCTGTCAGCATGTCATGGTTAAGGGTACAACACTTTACAGCGTTTTGGTCCTCCCAGACCTTTATTATAGCTTGTTAAAAGCAATGTGGTGTACGCTTATTAGAGACCCTCTCTACTGACCATCCACCAGACTGATCCTAACAGGCCTTGATCTTTGTCCAGGAGGTCCAAAACGTTGGCCATCTTGTAAATTGGGGTACATAACCTAGTGATACATTAATAAAATTTTCTTTACTGTAACAAAGGAGTGCCGTGATCTTTTGTGCAATAATGTCTGGATATCGATTCTGCCTCTGAGCACCACCATCGAAACGAAACGCCAACCATAGCCATTCTATCTCAGGAGAATAGACTAGGGTTTCACAACTGTGTGCTGAATTTCAAATGACAATTTTTAGGCTATCATAGTTATTGCCTAGGGTATATTTTTTCCAATGGCTTGATTGTGAAAAAGATAAAATATTGCTTGCACTATATAAAAATAGATTTATGATAACCACTCAGAACAGTCCTCATTATTACACCTAATTATAATCATCTAAGGAGAAGCTGAGCAGCCGCTGTGGCATTCTAGAATCTATAGTTTAGATTGATTCAATAATAGTCCACTGCGCTGCAAACAAATCTACAACTACTGCGCTGATTAACTGTTGCTACTCTCTGACTCAATTTCACACTCATAAGGATCAAAAGGATAATGCTGAGTTTGAGCAACGTGAGTGATGAGAAAAGTTTAACGTTCAGCTAGGGGTTCAGTTCAGGTGGGATGAGCCATGATCCATCTAAATGGGCCTGTAACCAAGTGTGAAGGATGGCACCAGAGAGATCACACAGAGTCCCACCGCTGCCACCAAATGTGACAAACTCTCATGTCACCACCTTGCCTGACGTCACCATTACGTCTGAGGGATCATGTGGTATGCTCTCCTCACTTGCATCAAAGTGGCATTCCGCACCCCCTGGGGACACGCAAGGTCATATTGTCGCAGTTTTACTCAGATACCCCTTGTCTACATGGGCCCAGGGAGGCACAAGGAGTGATAGGACGTGGCTCATGCAGTTGCTGACGTGGCACCACACTCACAATCTTAACAGGCTGAGAGGCACCTTTCAATGGCACCAGTAAAACAGCAATTGTCAGCCTGGTTGGACTGCCACCAGTTCGTCATTAGATATAAGGCTGGTCCGTTAACGGAATTACAGCCCCAGTAGCATGGAACTTTTAGCTGAGAAAACGGATGTGTGGATTTGTAGATTGAGAGCAGCCCAAGATTACATTATATACAGTATTTTATTGCCTTAAGGGCACACTACACAAAACACTATCTACACAATGGTTGTACATATACAACGGTCAGAACTGCAAATAAGTATTTGCTACCTGGCTCTTACTATCCATTCTACGTAACTCCCTACCCTGGCATGCTAAAACAGATTGAAACCCTGGAAGGTGTTTGCCATGTCCTGGGGATCTTTGAATTATACACGATGTACAGCTAGAATGTAGAGTATTTCCATAATGTTTTATGCAATTATGTTTCTAGTATGTTCTAGAAGGTTTTTTTGGCAGCTTCGATTCAGCATGACTCTATATTGCAAGCAAGCCTATGTCCTGAACTTAGCTGGCTCAAGGTGTGAGATTTGTCATTCACAGCCTTTTTTGAGGCTTGACCACCTGCTGAGATAGGTGCCAGCTTTCTCTTTGAAGCTTTGAGAATGCTGGATGACCTGCTAAAGCAGGTTTACTTTCCCTGCTGCACAAATGAAGGGGTTTTTATAATCCCGTGACAAATAGGATACAAATGATTGACATGAAATTATATCTCAAATATTTTTCACACCAAGTAACCATGTTCACAACTACGAGGGTGCTGTCATGTCGGACACTGTTCACACCAGGGTGTCCGGCAGACAGCGGTAATACCCTGTTGGGTATTCTGTTCCAGTCGGGATAGGGTTAACCAGGTTGTCATGCTGGCTGAGGGCTGGGCCACGCCCTTGGTCTTTAAATAGTTCGTCCTGACTATGGGCGTCGCCGACTATAGCTTTTGCCTAGTGCTAGCAATACCGGTCAGCAGTGGTGGTGTTGGAGCGTCTGATATCTGGTGCAGTATATCCCTCAGTGGTTCTTTCTCCAATCTGTTATATATATATTTGGTTGCCCTTGCACATTATTGTATTCCCTTGTGTATTAACTGTGTGGTGTTTCTTTTACCCCTGTCCATACGTATTTGTGGGGTCTGGTGTCTGGTCCCCTCACTGGGTGGAGGGAGGTGGGTTCAGCTTAGGGCTGGACAGGAGACAGGGACAGGGTGGAGGCTCAGGCAGGCACACCTTCAGTGTAAACCCTGGGTAGAGGGACAGACAGGGTTCCCCTAGTCTGAGGGACATCGCAGGGGTCCCGGGGTTTTTGCCTAAAGTAACCTAGGCATACCATGACATTATAGTCGGCCCAAATAATAAAGTGAGAGAGGAAAAAAAAAAAAAAAAAAAGTATAGATAGGGAATATAGGGGTTACTTACTATGGATCCTATACTTTCCCTAACCAAGCAGCTGGAGGCTCTATCCATACAGGTCACTGAACTCAGGGGGGCGGTCCAGCAACAAGGCCTGTCAGCTCCTGCAGTACCTGCTGAGGCTACAGCCAGGGCAGCTGACCCCAAGTTTCCCCTTCCTGAACGATTTGCTGGTGATCGTGGTAAGTTCACGGTGTTTCGTGAATCATGCAAATTGTATTTCCGTATGCGTCCACATTCCTCAGGTAATGAGGCTCAACGCGTGGGCTTGGTGATTTCTTTGCTGAGTGGTGACCCACAGGCCTGGGCCTTTTCACTCCCTTCAGACTCACCGGCATTTGAATCTGTAGATTTTTTTTTCTCTGCTCTGGGTTTGATCTATGATGATCCGGATAGATTAAACTTAGCAGAGTCTAAGATACGCTCACTGCTACAGGGTGATCGACCAGCTGAGGATTACTGCACGGAATTCCGGCGCTGGGCGGTGGACACGCAGTGGAATGACCCTGCGCTTAGAAGTCAATTTTTGCATGGGGTTTCTGGAAGGGTTAAACAGACTCTCCTAATGTACGAGACTCCCGCCTCTCTGGAGGCTGCGATGGCACTTGTAGTACGCATAGACCGACGTCTCCGTCAGGGGGCACTGGCTTCGTTGCCTCCGGGAGGTGGGGGAGTGGTCGGTGAGGTTGCCGCGGGTGAATCCGTGGAACCCATGCAGATCGCTGGTATAGCACAGTCACCGAGTAACAAGCCTAAACGTCCTTGGCACAGAAGGCAGGGGCTCTGTTTTTTTTGTGGCAAAGGAGGACATTTTATTAACGCTTGCCCCCTGGTACCTAAGAAGGGCGCGCCGGCGGAAAACTGATAGGCTCAGAGGGTTTGGAGGAGTCTAGTCTGAGCCTTTGTGTATCCTCCGTCATGGTTTCCCAGTGTATGCTCCCTGCTAGGGTGGTACTTGGGGGCAAATGCTCTCTATTACAGTATTTATTGATAGTGGCTCAGCTGCCAATCTCATTGATGAGAGGTTCGCGCATACAGCGGGATTTCCGGTGGAGAAATTGCCGAACCCCATCCGGGTGGTTACCATCAATGCTTCCCCGTTGTCTCAAGGGGAGATCACAGAGTGTGTGTTGGATATACAACTCCACATCGGAGTATTACACTCAGAGCGGGTAACTTGTAAGGTGCTTAGTAACTTACCGGCTCAGATGGTTCTGGGCTTTCCATGGTTGTCAATGCATAATCCTGTTATTGATTGGAAGACCCAGGACATAATTCAGTGGAGCAGGGAGTGTCAGGAGAGGTGCCTGGCTACATGTATTTCCGCTTTGACCCCCAGTATCCCGGAGCCGTTGCTGGATTATGCGGATGTATTTTCTGAGAAGGGTTGTTCGGAACTACCACCGCATCGCCCCTATGACTGTGCTATTAGGTTGAAACTAGGGGCCAAGTTACCTAAAGCTAGAATGTTTAATATCTCAGGTCCCGAGAGGCTAGCTCTCAAGGAATACATTGCGGATAGCCTGAGCAAGGGTCATATTAGACCTTCCTCTTCTCCTCTGGCTGCTGGCTTCTTCTTTGTTAAAAAGAAGGATGGCGGTTTACGCCCGTGTCTGGATTTCAGAGAACTCAACCAGATTACGGTCCGTGATCCTTACCCTATGCCACTTATACCCGATTTATTCAACCAAGTGGTTGGTGCCAGGTGGTTCTCCAAACTGGACCTCAGGGGGGCGTACAATCTTATAAGAGTCCGTCAGGGGGATGAGTGGAAGACAGCGTTCAATACCCCTGAGGGTCACTTTGAGAGTTTGGTAATGCCGTTTGGGTTGACTATGGCACCGGCGGTCTTTCAACACTTCATTAATGATGTCTTCTCTCAGTTGTTGGGGAGGTTCGTTATAATTTATCTTGACGACATCCTCATTTTCTCTCGCGACCATGATACACATATAGAGCATGTTAGACAGGTTCTGCAGTTGCTCAGAGAGAACAGGCTCTATGTCAAGCTTGAAAAATGTGTGTTTTTCGTACAGGAGCTACCGTTCTTGGGTTATATAATCTCCGCCTCAGGTTTTAAGATGGACACCGCAAAGGTGCAGGCAGTACTACATTGGGATCGGCCTGATAATCTTAAGGCGCTTCAGCGATTTCTTGGCTTCTCCAATTACTATAGGAAATTTATTAAGAACTTCTCTATGATTGCCAAACCACTGACTGACATGACTAAGAAGGGTACCGACTTTTCTGACTGGTCTGAGCCTGCAGTACAGGCGTTTGAATTCCTCAAGAATAGTTTTGCCTCAGCGCCCATTCTGGTGCAGCCCGATGTCTCCTTACCATTTGTCGTGGAGGTGGATGAGTCGGAGGTTGGAGTGGGGGCTGTACTGTCTCAGGGCCCTTCTTGGGCCAAGTTGCATCCGTGTGCCTTCTTCTCCAAGAAGCTGTCGCCTGCGGAGCGTAATTATGATATTGGCAACAGGGAACTATTGGCCATCAAATTGGCATTTGAGGAGTGGCGACACTTCTTGGAGGGGGCTGTTCATCAGATTACTGTGATAACCGACCATAAGAATTTGCTTTATTTAGAATCTGCTAAGCGTCTGTCCTCCAGACAGGCTCGCTGGGCATTATTCTTCACCCGGTTCAACTTCATTGTTACCTATCGACCTGGGTCGAAGAATGTTAAGGCAGACGCTTTATTCAGGTGTTTTCCTGGTGGAGAGTTATGTGAAGAGCCGGTGCCTATTCTCCAAAAGGGGGTGGTGGTATCTGCCATCTCGACAGAGATTGAGGCAGAGATTGCGGAGGCTCAGGAGGTGGTACCGCCAGGGTTGCCTGCTAATAAATCTTTTGTGCCGCTACATCTACGCTCTAGAGTGTTGGGCGAACATCACGACACGGTACTGGCAGGTCATCCAGGGGTTAAGAGCACTCTGGAACTGGTATCGCGTCGTTTTTGGTGGCCTAAAATCCGGCAGGATGTGGCCTCATATGTGGCTGCCTGTACCACGTGCGCACGGGCCAAGACTCCTCGTTCCCGTCCCGCTGGTAACTTGCAGCCTCTCGGGGTGCCCAGTAAGCCATGGACTGAGATTTCCATGGATTTTATTACTGACTTGCCCGCCTCGGCAGGGAACTCGGTCATTTTGGTAATTGTTGATAGGTTCTCCAAAATGTCACATTTCGTTGCTTTACCGTCTTTGCCCAATGCTAAGACTCTTGCTCAGATATTTATTCGTGAGGTGGTCAGACTTCATGGTGTCCCGTCTGACATTGTGTCTGATCGAGGTACGCAGTTTGTAGCAAAGTTTTGGAGAGCTTTTTGTTCTCGCCTTGGAATCAAATTATCTCATCGGCTTTCCACCCTCAGTCGAATGGACAGACTGAGCGGATGAACCAAAACCTGGAGCAATACTTGCGCTGCTTTATTTCCGACAATCAGGAAGAGTGGTCAGCGTTTCTTCCTCTGGCAGAATTCGCAATAAACAACCATTGCCAGGAATCGTCTGAGGAATCTCCTTTTTTGTGTGTGTATGGTCAACATCCTCAATTTTGCACCTTGCGTCAGGGGTGCTCAGTTGGCGTCCCTGAGGAGGACCAGTTGGGAGCTCAATTGTCGTCTGTTTGGAGGAGAGTCAAGCAGCGCTTGTTGAAGGTGGGTTCCAGGTACAAACGGGTGGCTGACTGCAGACGTGTGCCAGGTCTGGACCTGTGTGTGGGTGATTGGGTGTGGTTATCTACTAGGAACATTAAGCTCAAGATACCGTCACTTAAGTTGGGTCCCAGGTTCATTGGCCCATTTAGAATCTCCGCAGTGATCAACCCCGTGGCATTTCGTTTGGAGTTGCCGGCTGTGTATAAGATTCATAATTTATTTCACAAAGCACTGCTAAAGAAGGTCGTGGGTTTGGTGGATGGTTCCCCCGGGCCACCACCTCCCGTCTTGGTGGATGGCGCGTTGGAATTTGAGGTGTCCAAAGTGGTGGACTCTAGGGTTGTGCGTCGCACTCTACAGTACCTGGTCCACTGGCGTGGCTATGGTCCTGAGGAGAGGACATGGGTGCCGGCCTCTGACATTCCTGCTGATCGACTGGTTACTATGTTCCATCGTCGCCATCCGGACAAGCCAGGTCCTCGACATGGTGAGGTTCCGGAGGTCCCTCGTAGAAGGCGGGGTACTGTCATGTCGGACACTGTTCACACCAGGGTGTCCGGCAGACAGCGGTAATACCCTGTTGGGTATTCTGTTCCAGTTGGGATAGGGTTAACCAGGTTGTCATGCTGGCTGAGGGCTGGGCCACGCCCTTGGTCTTTAAATAGTTCGTCCTGACTATGGGCGTCGCCGACTATAGCTTTTGCCTAGTGCTAGCAATACCAGTCAGCAGTGGTGGTGTTGGAGCGTCTGATATCTGGTGCAGTATATCCCTCAGTGGTTCTTTCTCCAATCTGTTATATACTATATATTTGGTTGCCCTTGCACATTATTGTATTCCCTTGTGTATTAACTGTGTGGTGTTTCTTTTACCCCTGTCCATACGTATTTGTGGGGTCTGGTGTCTGGTCCCCTCACTGGGTGGAGGGAGGTGGGTTCAGCTTAGGGCTGGACAGGAGACAGGGACAGGGTGGAGGCTCAGGCAGGCACACCTTCAGTGTAAACCCTGGGTAGAGGGACAGACAGGGTTCCCCTAGTCTGAGGGACATCGCAGGGGTCCCGGGGTTTTTGCCTAAAGTAACCTAGGCATACCATGACATTTGCACCCTGTTCGTGGGTATAGGGGAATCTTAGCAGATGACCACCCTGTTAATGAAAATAAATGTCTATACAAAGACATAGGGCAGACACTCAGTTGCGAGAGACTCGCACGATTCTCGTGCAAGTCTCTCGCATGAAAACCTGGCACTGCCGCCGGCACGTAGAAATACATCAGAATCGTGCAAGTCTCTCGCAATTGAGTATGAGCCCAAACACTGAATTACTGCCAATTCAGTGACCATATAGTGCTAGATACCAGCTTTACAGAACATATAAAATCATATAGTACAGATATACATAGGGACCTGAAGCTGATGTTCTTTCTGATGGAATTGTTCACTTTTACTATCTTTTCCATCTGCCCAGACAGCATGAAAAATTCTTCCAAGCACGACTCATCTGCAGAGTTTACAACAAAGACAGATTTGACTTCTCACGTTTCCAGCACATTACATCTATTCCCAATGTGTCTCTAATACTGCACCTGCTGTGTGGACACAAAATCAGTGCTCCACATAAAAATGTCCACCAATGTGCCCCTTACAAAGTATAAAGCCTCTATTGTGCCCTCAAGATGGTAAAAATTGCCCCCTAGAAAATATTAATTCCCTGTGCAAGTGCCCTAGAAAACAGTGTTCTCATATTTCTCCTTGTAAGTAATAATGCATTTTGTGTGCACCTTTGACAACCACAATACACTGAGTGTCCCTTTAACAGTCATGCTGCTTAAGCGTCCACTTATCAATAATGTCCCGAGTCCCCCCAGTAATAATGTTCTATGAGTCTCCACATGTGCTTTAAAAACATTCTCTGAGTTTTCCAACAAATACAATAATTGTGTACCCTGATTTCCTCCATGTACAGCTGCCCTATACACTGTATGATGTCCACACAGCTCCCTGGACATGGTATTATGCCTCCAATAGCTCCTCTATGGACAACATGATGCCCTCACAGCTCCATTGTGCAAAGTGTGATGGGCTCACAGCTTCCCTATGCACTGTATGATGGTCCACAGCTGCTAATCACAGTGTGATATGCCCACAGCTCACCTATACACAGGAAATATCCCAACAGCTCCCATATACACAATATGATGGGTCCACGCAACCCGTGTACACAGCATAATGGGCCCACATCTCCCTTCCTTATACACAGTATGATGATCCCATATCTCCCATATACACAGTATGATGTCCTCACAGCTCCCCATACAAAGTGTGATTGTCAAGAAATATGATTTTATTTCGGCTAGGCAAACATACCGAGGTCTGCTACATCTCCTTGGTTTTGTGAATGACATACTCCAGCCTTGATCCCCCCTTGCAGCTTCCCCACAAGCAGCGCTGGCTTCTAATCTTTTTTAACTTGATGTTGGTTTGTGGCTGACCACCACGGTTGCCGTGCGCGTTGGGTTATGTTCGCTGTTTTTTCTGTATTCATTGTGATTGATCTAGGCTACTGTGCACACACACGGCAGCCCAGCCCTGCCCCAAGCTCTATTTAATTGTGCACCTGTGTCTGGGCCTGTATCACCCTTCATCTGTGGTTGCTGGTCAGGCAAGTGTGGAGGTAGAACCTGATATGTCTATGTCCGGACCTGGTTGACCTTTATCTGCGCTCACCTTTTCTGGCTCCATGGGAGTGATTCAGAGACACTTCAGGTACAGATTGCATTTAATATGGTCTTGCTTTTAATACATTTAGGAGGCCGCAATGGCACAGTGAATATAAAAAACGTAGAGTAGGACTGCCCCATATGAGATTGCTTTGGCGTGGTGGGGTGGCTCAAATGATTGATCAATTTTTTGCCAAATGTCTCATTTTGAAATACAGTTAGAAATTAATATGTGCATATGCACTTTATGTATTGCGTTCTGACCACAAGCAGCACTGGCTTCTTCCCTTTTTTTTACAAGACCTATAATACTTCCGTTGCCACTCTACGAGCCTCGCAGACCAAGGTATGACGGTTATGAGTTTTAGTAACTGTTGGACAAGGAGAGTACATTCCATAGCTCTGCCCACTCAGTGAGGTCATGAACATAGGGTATAAGATTATGAAGCCCAATTAGGAGGGTGTCTTTTGCCAAGAATCCAGCTATGAGAGGCTGTGCATTGTGACCTGATGAATTGGGACGGTTCCCCTCCCCCACCAACCATCTCCAAATGTTGTGCCAGTAACTGAAACATGTAAGCTCATCTTTAATCCATCTTTATTTTGTAATTGCTTGTACATAATGTAGATTGTCTCATTTGTAAAAACCTTTTTTGTATTTTTGTAAACACTGCCTATTTCTTTTTGGAGTAAAAGCTATAATATTTACTAGTTTGGTTTTCCTTGCTCTAATAACTTATTGCCACCTCCTCCAAACTAAATCACCGCTACTGATTGGCTCAGCTCCTGACCTGATATTAATCATAAGAATTAGGAGCTGGTGGCAGCGAAGTGTTCTGGGCTTTTGGGGAGACTCTGGCAGTGACGGACGGAGATTTATAAGTGTATTTCCTGCCTGAGACTGGGAGTAGTTATATCGTGCTCACTTGAGAGTGCCCAATAGCCAGTACACAGCAAGGTGGCCCTCCTGGCGACTACTTATTCTAGGTGTACTTCCCTGAATGACCTGAGGGTAAGGGGGCGCCAGAGAAATGCACGTTCCAAACCGGAACTGAAAAGTGGGATATAATAAATCCCCTGATGAACTGGGGGCAACCAAACACCCCCAGTTCATGACAATGATGCTCTCACAGCTCCACTATGCACAGTATGATGGGCCAAAAGCTCCCCTATACAAAGTATGATGGGTCCATAGCTCCCCTAAGCACAGTATGATGCCCCACAGCTATCCTATGCACAGTATGATGGGCCTACAGCTAACCTATACACAGTATGATGTGCCCACAGCTCCCCTATACACAGTATGATGGGCTCACAACTACCCTGTGACAGTGATGCTCTCACAGCTCTACTATGCACAGTATGATGGAACCACAGCTCCCCTATACAAAGAATGGTGAGCCCACAGCTCCCCTGTACATAGTATAACACCCTCACAGCTCTTGTATACCCAAAATAATGGGTTAACAGTTCCTTTATGCACAGTATGATAGAATCATAGAATCATAGAATCGTAGAGTTGGAAGGGACCTCCTGGGCCATCTGGTCCAACCCCCTGCTCAAAGCAGGATTCGCTAAATCATCCCAGTCAGATGTCTGTCCAGCCTCTGTTTGAAGACTTCCATTGAAGGAGAACTCACCACTTCTCGTGGCAGCCTGTTCCACTCATTGATCACTCTAACTGTCAAAAAGTTTTTTCTAATATCTAATCTGTGTCTCTTCCCATTCAGTTTCATCCCATTGCTTCTAGTCTTTCCTTGTGCAAATGAGAATAAAGTTGATCCTTCTACAATGTGACAGCCCTTTAGATATTTGTAGACAGCTATTAAGTCTCCTCTCAGTCTTCTCTTTTGCAAACTAAACATTCCCAAATCCTGCAACCTTTCCTCATAAGACAGGGTTTGCAGACCGGTCACCATTCTGGTCGCTCTTTTCTGAACTTGCTCCAGTTTGTTGATGTCTTTTTTAAAATGTGGTGCCCAAAACTGGACACAATATTCCAGATGAGGTCTGACCAAAGAGGAGTAGAGGGAAATAATGACTTCACGTGATCTAGACTGTATGCTTCTGTTAATACATCCTAGAATTGCATTTGCCTTTTTTGCTGCTGCATCACACTGTTGACTCATATTCAGTCTGTGATCTATTAGTATACCCAAGTCTTTTTCACATGTGCTGTCACTTAGCCCTATTCCTCCCATTCTATATATGCTTTTTTCATTTTTATTGCCCAGATGTAGTACTTTGCATTTCTCCCTGTTAAAAACCATTCTGTTAGTTGCTGCCCACTTCTCCAGTTTATTTAAATCTTTTTGAATCCTCTCTCTCTCTTCTCTAGTATTAGCTATCCCTCCTAGCTTTGTGTCATCAGCAAATTTAATCAGTTTACCCTCAATTCCTTCATCTAAATCGTTGATAAAGATGTTGAACAATACAGGGCCCAGGACAGAGCCCTGTGGTACCCCACTTGAGACATTCTTCCAACTGGATGTACAGCCATTTACGACCACTCTTTGGGTTCGATCACTAAGCCAGTTATGAATCCACCTAACAGTTGCCTTGTCCATTCCATACTTAGTCATTTTTTCAATAAGGATTGTATGAGAGACTTTGTCAAATGCTTTGCTGAAGTCAAGATATACTATATCTACAGCATTTCCTTGATCCACCCAATCAGTGATACCGTCATAGAAGGAAATTAAGTTAGTCTGACATGACTTATTAGTTAGAAACCCATGCTGACTCTGTTTAATCACTTCATTCTTATCCAGGTATTGACATACATGTTGTTTAATAATTTGTTCAAAGATCTTTCCTGGTATAGAAGTCAGACTCACCGGCCTATAGTTGCCTGGGTCCACCTTATTCCCCTTTTTGAAGATAGGAACAACATTTGCTCTTCTCCAGTCTTCTGGCACTTCTCCTGTTCTCCAAGAATTTTCAAAGATTATGGAGAGGGGTTCAAAAATTTCTTCTGCTATCTCCTTCAGTACTCTGGGGTGTAATTCATCTGGACCTGGAGACTTGAATTCATTTAGGTTAGCTAAGTGTTTCCTCACTATCTTTCTGTTTATAGATATCCTGGATTCTTCTATTCCCTTAATAGGACAGTGAATAACAGTTGATGTTGCATTTCCTTTCTGAGAGAAAACAGATGCAAAATAGGAATTTAAAAGTTCAGCCTTCTCAACATCCTGTCTTACCATTTCATCATTTTCATCCTGTAAAAATCCTATAGCATCTTTGACTTTTCTTTTACTTTTGACATATCCCCAAAATCCTTTATTATTGCTTTTGACATCTCTTGCAAGCCTCAGTTCATTTTCAGCTTTAGCTAATCTGATTTGTGCCCTGCAGGTTCTGCAGACAGCATTATATTCTTCTTTAGATATGCCTCCCTCTTTCCATTTTATAAACATTTTTTTCTTCCTTTTTAGCATGTGCTTAAGTTCTGTGTTCATCCATCCTGGTTTCCTTAAATGCTTCCTATTCTTCCCTCTTTTCGGAATTGTTAACAACTGTGCTTTGAGAATTTCATTTTTCAAGATTTCCCATCCTTCCTGGACATTTTTGTCTTTAAGGATATCCAGCCATTGGATCCCTCCAATTCTCTTTCTGAATCCCTTAAAATCTGCCTTTCTGAAATCTAACCTTGACGTCTGAGTCTTCACAGGTCTTCCACCTCTAGTAATCCAAAATTCTAAAATAGCATGGTCGCTACCTCCTAGGGTCCCAGCCACTTTTACCTCCTCAACCATTTCCTCCCTGTTTATAAGGATTAGATCCAAGGTAGCAGTTCCCCTTGTTTTCTCCCTTACCTTTTGGAAGATAAAGTTGTCAGCAAGAGAGGATAAGAATTTCCTTGACCTGTTAGTTTTGCCTGAGAGAGATTCCCAACAAATGTCTGGATAGTTGAAATCTCCCATGACAACTATGTCATATTTTTTGGAGAACTTGGCCATCTGATGCATAAAGAGTTCATCTATATATTCGGCTTGCACAGGCGGCCTGTAGTAAATGCCTACAATGGTGTCCTTTCCATTGTTCTGTCCTTGTATTCTTACCCAAACAGTTTCCACAGAACTCCCAGTCTCTGAAGCTTCAATCTCTGTGCAGATATACGCATTTCGAACATACAATGCGACACCCCCTCCTCGTTTATCAAGTCTGTTTCTTGCAAATAAGTTGTATCCTTCTAGTCTTGTATTCCAATCATGTGTATTGTCCCACCAAGTTTCAGTGATTCCAATTACATCATATTTCTGTTCCTGTGTTAGTAGTTCCAATTCTCCTTGTTTGTTGCCCATGCTTTGTGCATTAGTATAGAAACATTTTAGTTTGTGATTGGTTTCTCTTTCTCCAATATTTTTATTAATTAGATTCTTTCGTCTTTGTTCTTCCTTTCCACTTCTAATAGCAGAGTTCCTAATAGCATTTGTCAGGTGTATGGCTTTTTCTGGTCTTTTGCTTCCCTTCCCATGTTGTTCTAGTTTAAAGCTCTCCTTACAAGTGTAGCAAGGCGACTTCCAAATACATGCTTTCCAGTCTTCGTAAGGTGCACCCCATCTCTAGCAAGTAGTCCATCGTATAAGTAGTTCACTCCGTGATCCAGAAATCCAAATCCTTGCTGACGGCACCATCGACGTAGCCAGTTGTTCACCTGCAGAATCTTATTCCACCTCCTTGTTCCATGGCCATCCACTGGGAGGATGGAAGAGAAGACCACCTGCGCTCCCAGTTCTTTCACTTTCTTGCCTAAGTCTTCAAAGTCTCTGCAGATGATTTCCAGGTCGTTTCTTGCGGTGTCATTTGTCCCCACATGTAGTAGCAGGAATGGGTAGTCATCTGTAGGTCTGAAGAGTCCTGATATCCTGTCAGACACATCTTTAATTTTTGCACCTGGAAGACAGCACATTTCTCTTGTAGTTATATCCGGTCTGCAGATAGCGGCCTCTGTTCCTCTCAGCAGGGAATCCCCCATGACCACCACTCTCCGTTTCTTCTTCACAACATTTTTCTTTCTCCATCCAGGAGGACTCTGAAGGCGTACAAGGTTGCTGTTTGTTGGCAAAGTCTTATCCTGATGTATTTCTTCATCGTTTTCCTGCGTGAGAGCCTGGTACTGGTTTCTGAGCAGTATGGGTGCTGACTGCCTCCTGATCCTCCTGCTTCTCTGGGTCACATGTCTCCATTCCTCTGTTTCTTCAGGTGTACTTCGAATTTCTTCTCTTTCTGTAACATGAAGAGATAATTCTGCTCTGTCCAAGAACTCTTCACCTTCCTTAATGATCTTCAACGTAGCTAACCTCTCTTCGAGATTTTGCAACTTTTCCTCCAACAGGGACACAAGCTTGCATTTGTGGCATGTGAAGTTTGGCTTTTCCACTGGTAAATCTGTGAACATGTAGCAAGAAATGCAGCTCACCAAATGGCTCCTGGCCTCTTCCATCTTGAGATTTCTTAAAAACGATGAAAGATGAGCCGATTTCCTCTTTTCAGCTGCAACCGCCAAAACCCAGTGATCGTTGAGCTCGCGGAGACTCTTCACTTATCCCAGAAGGCACTGGGAATATGCAAATGATCTCCTCAAGACTCTTCCCCTGGTTTTCCGATTTCCTCTTTTCAGCTGCAACCGCCAAAACCCAGTGATCGTTGAGCTCGCGGAGACTCTTCACTTATCCCAGAAGGCACTGGGAATATGCAAATGATCTCCTCAAGACTCTTCCCCTGGTTTTCCGATTTCCTCTTTTCAGCTGCAACCGCCAAAACCCAGTGATCGTTGAGCTCGCGGAGACTCTTCACTTATCCCAGAAGGCACTGGGAATATGCAAATGATCTCCTCAAGACTCTTCCCCTGGTTTTGCGAAAACAGGGCAGCAAGAGCCCAAAGACTTTTTTGCAAGTGTCTGTAAAGTCAACGATGAAAGGAGGCGCAATGCAACGGTCAGCAAACGAGGAAAAGAGCTGCTCTGCATTGGCCGGGAATCGAACCCGGGCCTCCTGCGTGGCAGGCGAGAATTCTACCACTGAACCACCAATGCTTGGATTCGTCTGCGATGTCGGTGGTGTCCGCCACACCCAGGATCTATTGAGAGTGCCCAATAGCCAGTACACAGCAAGGTGGCCCTCCTGGCGACTACTTATTCTAGGTGTACTTCCCTGAATGACCTGAGGGTAAGGGGGCGCCAGAGAAATGCACGTTCCAAACCGGAACTGAAAAGTGGGATATAATAAATCCCCTGATGAACTCCCTTCATAAGGGAGCCCATTGCTCCCTTATGCACAGTATAATGTCTCCACAGCTTCCCATATGCATAGTATAATGGTATAATGGTCCCACATCACCCCTAAACACAAAGTAATTCCTGTATAGCTCCTCTATACAAAGTATGATGTAGTCCCCACATGATATGATGGCCCCCACAACGTATCATACCTCCATAGTAGTAATGTATAATGACCCCCACAGTAGTCCCCATACTGTGCGATGAGCCCATAGTAGTCCTCACAGTGTATGATGCCACCACAGTAGTCCCCACAGTGTATGATACCCCCACAGTATCTCCAACACTGTATGATGTATGATGGCCCCCACAGTACCCCACACACTGTATGTTGTCCCAACAACAGCTCCCACAGTAGCCCCCACACTGTACGATCATGATGTTTGCACAGAATGTCAAAGTCCCAGGGTGATGACATCATCACGTCTGTCTACCTGGAACACGTCCAATAGTGGAGAGTGGTAGTGCAAGGAGACCATGTCTCTCTGCTGTATTCTACAGTTTAATGGTATTGGCGTGGTGTTCATCCCAATACAGTTAAGAGTGGGGGACCTGGGCAACCGTCCATTCTGATACCTGGTAGCTACGTTGCTGAGCTGAAGATGTATGTTACAGTAAATTACAGCAAAGCTGTCACCACATTTCAGAATAGAAACTACATACATTATTGAACAGATCTCATCGACTGATGTGCTTACCTTGAAAATCCATGAAATAGCAATTTTATCTTTTGTAACCCCTTACCGACGTATAATGTACTAGAATGTCATGTCGGCTCCCTGCCTTTGATGTGGGCTCAATAGTTTGAAACCACATCTTTCCCAGCAGATGATGACTGTGTTATTCAGCCATCATCTGTCTCTAACAGCCAACAATGGAGCAGAGCTCCATCCATGGCTGTTAACTTGTTAAATGCTCCTGTCAATCTCCTATATTTACAGTGTACGACTAAGGCTGGTTTCACATTTGCGTTTTTTTTCGCGGTATTTTAGTGCTAAATAGCGCATGCGTTTTTTTTTCCTATACTTTGCATGGGATGCGCTTATGTGCGCATACACATGCGTTTGTACGCGTTTTTCCGCGCATGCGTTTTTTTGCGGTATGCGCTCGGGCACACAAAATGCAACCTGTTGCATTTTTAGTGCGTCCGACTTGCCTCAAAAAAACGCATGCGCGCGCAATGCGTTTTTTTACAGCAAGACACCCATTATAAGTCTATGGTGAGCATATGTGCGCATTGGCATGCTTATGTATGCGTTTTTTTGCACATGCGTTTTTTTTTTTACCATTAGTTTAGACAATGGAATTTAGGGGTTTGGGTTAGAGTTAGGGTTAGTTAAGGGGGTTTAGGGTTAGGGTTAGGGTTAGGGTCAGGGTCAGGGTTAGGGTTAGGATCAGGGTATGGTTTGGTTAAGGGTTAGGGTTAGGGTCAGGGTCAGGGTTAGGGTTAGGATCAGGGTATGGTTTGGTTAAGGGTTAGGGTTAGGGTCAGGGTCAGGGTTAGGGTTAGGGTTAGGGTATGGTTTGGTTAAGGGTTAGGGTTAGGGTCAGGGTCAGGGTCAAGGTTAGGGTTAGGATCAGGGTATGGTTAGGGTTAGGGTTAGGGTTAGGGTCAGGGTTAGGGTTAGGGTTAGGGTCAGGGTTAGGGTTAGGGTTAGGGTATGGTTTGGTTAAGGGTTAGGGTTAGGGTCAGGGTCAAGGTTAGGGTTATGATCAGGGTATGGTTTGGTTAAGGGTTAGGGTTAGGGTTAGAGTCAGGGTTAGTTAGGGTTTAGGGTTTGGGTTAGGGTTAAGTATGGTTTGGTTAAGGGTTAGTGTCAGGGTTAGGGTTAGGGTCAGGGTTAGGGTTAGGGTTAGGGTTAGGGTTAGTAAAGTCATGGTGTGGGTTAGTGTGAGGGCCACCTAATGTTTGGAAAAAACGCAAACGCGGTAAAAACGCACTAAAAACGCATACAAACGCATAAAAACGCTGCGTTTTTTTCATGCATGCTCATAAAAATGCTTGAAAAAAACGCAGCAGTTGTATGCTTTTGTATGCGTTTTTTCAATGCGTTTTTTTGCGGGAAAAACGCGCTGCAAAAAAAAGCAAGTGTGAAACTAGCCTAAGGGAGCTCACTGTTCTAACATCCCTTTGGCATCCCCTGTGATTGTGGGGTGTTGATGGGTTACCATGATTGCCAGGGGTCTGCTAAAGACATCATGTCTGATATGACAGTGCTCCTATGAATCCAAGCCAATGGCTAGCGTTCATAAGACATAAGAAACTGTGATTTTTGCAATATGTAGATATACCACATATGTGATATCTCTACATTCATAAAAGTCTGATCTATCAAAATATAAAATTATTTAACCTGATTGATAAACACTGTAATGAGAAAAAAAATCGAAATGACAGAATTGCGTTTTTCAGCAACAGCACAAAAAATGCAAATAAGAAGCAATGAAAACATCATATCTACCTGAAAATGGTATCAATAAAAACATTACCTTACGGTGAAAAAAAAAGCCCTTGCACAGCTCCAACAACCAAAAACGTAAAAAAATTTTGAGTCTTGGAAAACGGCGACAAATTAATTTTCTTTTTTTTTTTAACGAATTTCCAATTTTTTTTCACCACCTAAATAATAAAACAAAATGCATGTTTGGAATCACTGTAATCATACTGACATGGAGAGTCATGATGCTCGGTTATTTTTACTGTTTATTGAACACTGTTGAAACAAAAAATGGCAGACTTGGAATTATTTTCCACTTGCAGTACATCACATAATATAGTAGATGGTGTCATACAAAAGTACAACTCACTCTACAAAAAATAAGCCCTCATTCTTCTATGTTGACAGAAAAGTAAATAAGTTATGGCCAGTGGTGTAACTAGAGTCTGATGGGCTTCAATGCAAAATTTGGACCCCAACCTCTCCCGATAAATAGACAGTGGTGAAAATAAGGGCTCATACTCACTGGTGCGAAAATCGGATGAGTGCAATCCGATTAAAAATCGGATTGCACTCTGACCAATGTTAGGCAATGTGTGACATCTCATTTGCGATTTTTTTCCGAAATCGGACTGAGAAAAAAATCGCAGCATGCTGCGATTTGCTGCGATTTTCATTTGACTCCAGAAATATAACTGAGTCCATCAGTTATTAGATATATGAAACTGAAATAGCTGTTGCAAAAACCAAAATTGTTATAAAGAAAAAAGGTTAACATTAATAGGGGTGCCCAAACTTTAACATATGACTGTAGGAAAATATGCATGTTGTATGAATGTAGTATATATGTAGCATGTATGTAGTATGTATGTAGTATGTATGTAGTATATATATGTATGTTGAATGAATGTAGTATATATGTAGTATGTATGTATGTTGTATATATGTAGCATGTATGTAGTATGTATGTATGTTGTATGAATGTATTATATATGTAGTATATATGTAGTATGTATGTATGTTGTATGAATGTAGTATATATGTAGTATGTATGTATGTTGTATGAATGTAGTATATATGTAGCATGTATGTTGTATGTATGTTGTATGAATGTAGTATATATGTAGTATGTATGTATGTTGTATGAATGTAGTATATATGTAGCATGTATGTGGTATGTATGTTGTATGAATGTAGTATATATGTAGCATGTATGTAGTATGTATGTATGTATGTTGTATGAATGTAGTATACATGTAGTATATATGAAGTATGTATGTAGTATGTTTTTTTTTTTTTTTTTTTTACATTCAACACATTAGCCGGATTATGGGACTAATACTGTCCCATCATTGGCTAATGTGTCAATCACTGTCAGTGTAGCAGGCATCGCCCGATGGGACTTGTAGTCCCACCGGACGATGCCTGCACACACAAGACCCCCGACAGGCCCACACAGACCACCGGCAGCCGGCACAGGCCCCAGGCAGCTGGCACAGACCACAAACAGCCGGCACAGGCACCTGGCTGGCCCGTACAGACCACCGACAGCCAGCACAGGCACCCGGCAGGCCCGTACAGACCACCGGCAGCCGGCACAGGCCCCCGAGAGGCCCGTACAGACCACCGGCAGCCGGCACAGGCACCCGGCAGGCCCGTACAGACCACCGACAGCCGGCACAGGCCCCCGAGAGGCCTGTACAGACCACCGGCAGCAGGCACAGGCACCCGGCTGGCCCGTACAGACCATTGGCAGTCGGCACAGGCCCCCGACAGCCGGCACAGGCCCCCAAGAGGCCCGTACAGACCACCGGCAGCTGGCACAGGCCCCCGAGAGGCCCGTACAGGCCACCGACAGCCGGCACAGGCACCCGGCTGGCCCATACAGACCACCGGCAGCCGGCACAGGCCCCCGACAGGCTTATACAGACCCCCGACAGGCCTATACAGACCCCCGAGAGGCCCATACAGACCCCGCCCGCACACACAGATACGCACAGTGTCTGCCCACTCACCGCCCACACTCTTGCCCCCTCCCGAACAGGCTGTACAAGGCAAGAAAGGGTTTTTTTTAATTCCGATATTTCTGTCCCATTGACTTGAATGGGACTTCCGGGATCGGAATAGGCGATACCCGATACTTTTTTTAGATCGGCCGATCCAATCCGATGCGATATTTTTCAATATCAGGTGGTATCGCTCAACACTAGTGATGGGTATATGGGCACTGGACTATGGGATGGAGGATATGTATGACGGGTATATGGGCATGGGACTATGGGATGGCGGATATGTATATGGGCACGGGACTATGGGATGGAGGATGTGTGATGGGTATATGGGCACTTGACTATGGGATGGAGGATATGTTTGACGGGTATATGGACACGGGACTATGGGATGGCGGATATGTATATGGGCACGGGACTATGGGATGGAGGATGCATGATGGGTATATGGGCACTGGACTATGGGATGGAGGATATGTATGATGGGTATATGGGCACGGGACTATGAGATGGTGGATATGTATGACGGGTATATGGGCACGGGACTATGAGATGGTGGATATGTATGACGGGTATATGGGCATGGGACTATGGGATGGAGAATATGTATGATGGGTATATGGGCACGGGACTATGGGATGGAGAATATGTAAGATGGGTGTATGGGCATGGGACTTAGGGATGGAGGATGTGTGATGGGTATATGGGCACTCGACTATGGGATGGAGGATATGTACAGTTGTGGCCAAAAGTATTGCCACCCCTGCAATTTTGTCAGATAATACTCAGTTTCTTCCTGAAAATTATTGCAAACACAAATTCTTTGTTATTATTATCTTCATTTAATTTGTCTTAAATGAATAAACACAAAAATAATTGTCCTAAAGCCAAATTGGATATAATTCCACACCAAACATAAAAAAGAGGGTGGACAAAAGTATTGGCACTGTTCGAAAAATCATGTGATGCTTCTCTAATTTGTGTAATTAACAGCACCTGTAACTTAACTGTGGCACCTAACAGGTGTTGGCAATAACTAAATCACACTTGCAGCCAGTTGACATGGATTAAAATTGACTCAACCTCTGTCCTGTGTCCTTGTGGTACCACATTGAGCATGGAGAAAAGAAAGAAGACCAAAGAACTGTCTGAGGACTTGAGAAACCAAATTGTGATGAAGCATGAGCACTCTCAAGGCTACAAGTCCATCTCCAAAGACCTGAATGTTCCTGTGTCTACCGTGCGCAGTGTCATTAAGAAGTTTAAAGCCCATGGAACTGTGGCTAACCTCCCTAGATGTGGACGGAAAAGAAAAATTTACAAGAGATTTCAACGCAAGATTGTGCAGATGTTGGATAAAGAACCTCAACTAACATCCAAACAAGTTCAAGCTGCCCTGCAGTCCGAGGGTACAACAGTGTCAACCCGTACTATCCGTCGGCGTCTGAGTGAAAAGGGACTGTATGGTAGGAGACCCAGGAAGACCCCACTGCTTACCCCGAGACATAAAAAAGCCAGGCTGGAGTTTGCCAAAACTTACCTGAAAAAGCCTAAAACGTTTTGGAAGAATGTTCTTTGGTCAGATGAGACAAAAGTAGAGCTTTTTGGGCAAAGGCATCAACATAGAGTTTACAGGAGAAAAAAAAAAGCATTCAAAGAAAAGAACACGGTCCCTACAGTCAAACATGGTGGAGGTTCCCTGATGTTTTGGGGTTGCTTTGCTGCCTCTGGCACTGGACTGCTTGACCATGTGCATGGCATTATGAAGTCTGAAGACTACCAACAAATTTTGCAGCATAATGTAGGGCCCAGTGTGAGAAAGCTGGGTCTCCCTCAGAGTTCATGGGTCTTCCAGCAGGACAATGACCCAAAACACACTTAAAAAAGCACTAGAAAATGGTTTGAGAGAAAGCACTGGAGACTTCTAAGGTGGCCAGAAATGAGTCCAGACCTGAATCCCATAGAACACCTGTGGAGAGATCTAAAAGTGGCAGTTTGGAGAAGGCATCCTTCAAATATCAGGGACCTGGAGCAGTTTGCCAAAGAAGAATGGTCTAAAATTCCAGCAGAGCATTGTAAGAAACTCATTGATGGTTACCGAAAGCGGTTGGTCGCAGTTATTTTGGCTAAAGGTTGTGCAACCAAGTATTAGGCTGATGGTGCCAATACTTTTGTCTGGCCCATTTTTGGAGTTTTGTGTGAAATGATCAATGTTTTGCTTTTTGCTTCATTCTCTTTTGTGTTTTTTCATTTAAGACAAATTAAATGAAGCTAATAATACCAAAGAATTTGTGTTTGCAATCATTTTCAGGAAGAAACTGAGTATTATCTGACAGACTTGCAGGGGTGTCAATACTTTTGGCCACAACTGTACATATCCTCCATCCCATAGTCGAGTGCCCATATACCCATCACACATCCTGTCAACTGTATGATGGGTATATGGGCACGGGCCTATGGGATCGTGGATATGTATGATGGGTATATGGGCATGGGACTATGGGATGGAGGATAATTATAATTTGCTATAATTAACCACAGTTAGTTACTATGCCTGGGCAGCGCCGGGCTCTTCAGTTAGTATATATATATATATGGCACAGTAAGATTGACCAAAAGCTGTTAATTCAATTGCCGGCTTCCCAAATTTTACACACAAACCCTAATCTAATTATTAGTCAGGGACATATAAAAAAATACATGAAATGAAATGGTTTACTGTATGTAAGCCATGTGTCATTTAATGGCGGGTTTTGTATTGATTTTACAGAAGTCGGCAATTGAATTAGCGGCTTTTGTTCAATCTTACTATGCAATATACCGTATATACTCGAATATAAGCCGAGATTTTCAGCCCAAAAAATTGGGCTGAAAGTCCCCCTCTCGTCTTATATTCGAGTCATATACAAAGGGGGTCGGAGGGGGAGGGGGGGCTGGGGTGTCAGGTCATACTTACCCGTCCTGACGCTGTGTCTTGAGCCCCCAGCTTCTCCCCATGCTCTCCCTTCCTGCCTTCAGCGGTAACGTGGTGACGCTCATTAAAACTCATGAATATGCGCATATTCATGAGTTTTAATGAGCGGTACCACGTGACCGCTAAAGGCAGGAAGAGAGAGCGTGGAGAAGCTGGGGGCTCAAGACACAGCATCAGGACGGGTAAGTATAGCGATACTCACCTGTCCTGCGTCCATGGCTGCTTGCTGCTGTCTGTCATCGGTCAGTGACTTCAGACAGCAGAGGGCGCGGTGACGTGGTTAGTGTGTGCCGCACCCCCTGCAGTCTGAACGTCACTGACTGATGATGCGGCAGATAGCGGTGAGCAGCCATGGACACAGGACACGTGAGAATCTGACACCCAGCGATGGAGAGGTGAGTATGTCATTTTTTTTATTTTTACATGCAGCAGCACCATGGGGGCAGCATATGGGGGAATAGTCTATGGAGCTTCTTCTGGGGTCAGCATATGGGGGAACAATCTATGGAGCTTCTTATGGGGGCAGTATATGGGGGAATAATCTGGAGCTTCTTCTGGGGTCAGCGTATGGGGGAATAATCTGGAGCTTCTTATGGGGGCAGCCTATGGGGGAATAATCTGGAGCTTCTTATGGGGTCAGCAGATGAGGGAACAATCTATGGAGCTTCTTATGGGGTCAGCATATGGGGGAACAATCTATGGAGCTTCTTATGGGGGCAGCATATGGGGGAATAATCTATGGAGCTTCTTCTGGGGACACTATATGGGGGAATAATCGATGGAGCATTTCCCACCCTAGGCTTATACTCGAGTCAATAAGTTTTCCCAGTTTTTTGTGGCAAAATTAGGGGGGGTCGGCTTATACTCGGGTCGGCTTATACTCGAGTATATACGGTATATATATATATATATATATATATATATATATATATGAACAACGACAAAGCAAAGTCCAGCAATAACGTGAGCAATCCAGGATGCTGTTAAAATTTTTTTTCTTTTTATTCATGAATCCATTAAAATGCAATGGTCCAAGCAGTTCAAAACAGCAATAATGCAGGAAAGTCGTGCAGATAGGACTACGCGTTTCAGCGGTAGAACCCGCCTTCTTCACGGTCCAGAATCTGATTGATGATTCTGGACCGTGAAGAAGGCGGGTTCTACCACTGAAATGCGTAGTCCTATCTGCACGACTTTCCTGCATTATTGCTGTTTTGAGCTGCTTGGACCATTGCATTTCAATGGATTTATGAATAAAAAGAAAAAAAATTTTAACAGCATCCTGGATTGCTCACGTTATTGCTGGACTTTGCTTTGTCGTTGTTCACATTTGTATGGATGGACTCCTACATCCAGATCCGGGCACAACGGAGTTAACCAGGTCAGCTGAGGTTCCAGGTGGTTCACAGGAGTGAGCTGGTCTACATTGTTGGATATATATATATATATATATATATATGCATACATACATATAATATATATATGTCAGAGACATATACAATTACCATAGTATAGTGTTGCTGTCTATAAATAATAGGGGGACCCCACAACATTTTGTTCCTTGAAATAATCATGTATTAAATAAATACATATCCACAATTTAGAGCCAACATTAGAATAATTGTATTTGTCACTAACATGTGTATATATATGTATTATATATATATATATTATATTTATATTATATATGATATGTAAAGTATATATATATGTTAATATATTAAATATATAATATATATTATATATATTAGATATGTATATATTATATGTAACTATATATATTATGGGCCGAGCTAAGCAGATTCCCTCTACACCTAATGGTTCTAAAGAGGGCACTGTCATTCCGGGCTCACCTACGTAGGAGCAATCTAAGCTCCCATCACCATAAAGCCCTGACACATGTAGGTGAAACAAAAAAAACAGGATCCTCGGAACAGCCCACCCAAACCCAACCTGACCAGAACACCAATCACAACAACCTGACAAAAGCCGGAATCAGGAAGATGGTAGACGAAGGCCAGGAGAGGTACGTAAGTGACTGGAAGAACGACATCATCAGCTCACAGAAACTGACCATGTACCGGAGTCTACAGAGAGACTACAGACTGGCCCCATACCTGGAGAAGCTCCCGGACCCCAGAGACTGCAAGATCCTGAGCCGATATAGACTCAGTGCCCACAGTTTGGCCATCGAATCCGGCCGACACAGGCAGAGCTACAAGCCCAGCGAGGAAAGACTGTGCCAACACTGTGACCTGGAGGCCCTGGAGGATGAGACCCACTTCCTGCTACACTGCTCCAAATACTCAGCAGTGAGGGACACTCACTTCAGGAGACTCTCACATCTCTTCCCGGATTTCATCACCATGAAGGAGGAAGAGAAAACATATATCCTGCTGGGGGAAGAAGAGAGAGCAGTGGAGATAGCAGCGCGGTATGTGAGCGAATGCCATAGACTGCGAGAAAGAGAACTATGATATGCCATGGACTTCTATGGCCCCCACCCTGGATATGCCCCATCCCCCCATCCACCTTCCCTATGCCATGGACTTCTATAGCCCCCACCCTGAATCTGCCCCATCCCCCATCCACCTTCCCTATGCCATCGACTTCTATAGCCCCATCCTGGATCTGCTCCCATCCACCTTTCCTACAGCCCCTACCCAACATTCCTACAGTCCCTATCTCTATTCCCTTTTGTACACTAGCTTTGGCAAAACTAATGTGTATTTAGTCCTGCCAATAAAGCTTCTTTGAATTGAATATATATATATATATATATATATATATATATACATATCATAAATATATTATATGTTACATATATATATATAATATATATATACAGTATATATTATATTAGATATATATATATATACAGTATATATTTTATATATATATATATATATATATATACACACAGTATGTTTGTGTCACTGACATGTGTATATATATGTATGTACTCTATGTGTATACATGTACATATAAAAAACTAAATGAAATAAAATGGTTTACTATATGTAAACCATGTCTCATATCCTGTCGGCATTTGCAATTATTTTACAAAAGCTGACAAATGAATTAACGGCTATTCTGCTATCTTTCTCTCTCATATATATATATATATATGTATGTGTGTGTGTTTTGAAGGTTTTTTTTTTTTTTTTAAAACAATGTGTACAGTGGTAGTTTACAATGCTATTTTAACATGAATTTTTACATGGAGAGAACAGCTGTATGTAAAACCTCATGTTAAAATCGGATTGCATACGGATGTCATACTCATGTCATATTGAAGAATCACACTGAAATCGCATGACACTCACATGACAATTGCATAGAATCGGTCTGTTTTTTTGATCCAGAAAACGGACCGTTTTTTCTCTCGCAAATGGGGATGAGCCCTAAGTATTTGATACACTGCCGACTTTGCAAGTTTTCCCACCTACAAAGAATGGAGAGGTCTGTAAATTTTATCATAGGTCCTGTGAGACAAAATCAAAAAATAAAAACCAGAAAATCACATTGTATGATTTTGCATAATTAATTTGCATTTTATTGCATGAAATAGTAGTTGATGATCACCTACCATCCAGCAAGAATTCTGGCTCTTACAGACCTATTAGTTTTTCTTTAAGAAGCCCTACTACTCTGCTCTCATTATGTCACGGTCGTGGTTTGTGGAACCACTGTGCCACGCACCGTGGAGAGCCTAGAGGGGCATGACTAAGCGATCACCTACTATTCATTGAAGCCTCTGATGGTGAGGTTAGACTTTGCTCCCAATGAACGCCAGATGCCACTCCAGAGCAGACCAACGGTCGTGCAGCAGCTGGACCGAAGGGCAGACTGGATGGAGCAACAGGCAAAGCTTGTATGAGAGTGCAGCTGACCAAGTTCACATCAGAGTGCAGCAGAGTTTGTGTCAGAGACAGAGTTTGTGTTAGAGTGCAGCAAGCAAGTTTTGCTACACAGTGCAAGCAAGCAGGATTTGCTTCAGAGTGGAGCAAGTGGGATTTGCTTCCGAGTGCAGCAGGCAGGATTTGCTTCCGAGTGCAGCAAGGGGGATTAGCTTCAGAATGCAGCGGGCAGGATTTGCTTCAGTTTGCAGCAGGTAGGATTTGCTTCAGAGTGCAGCAGGCAAGATTTGCTTCAGTTTGCAGCAGGCAGGATTTGCTTCAGAGTACAGCAGGCAGGATTTGCACTTAGTAAACTACAGGCAGGACTTGCACTGGTATGCAACCTTACACAACAAAGACTGAAACAGGAAGGTTGCTCAGGCACCTCCCCAGTGGAGAGGAAACAATATATACATAATGCCTCAAAACCATTGGCTGTGAAGGAAATAGCAAGTGCAAGTGCTGGCCCTTTAAGTGGGCGGAAGCATGCGCGTGCCCTTAGAACATGGCCAGCGACCTGGCTGGAAGTGCTGCTGGGAGCATGTGGAACATGAGGAAGAGGGAAACCAACTGCAGCGCGGGTGAGTGAACTGACACCCCGGGAATCGAGTGTTGTGCTAACAAATTATCTGTATTAATTGCCCCTGTTTGAACTCCTTACCTGTAAAAAAAGACACATGTCCGCACACTCAAGGACACCAGGGACAACAATGTAGACCTGCACAAGGCTGGGATGGGCTACAGCACAATAGGCAACCAGTTTGGTGAGAAGGCAACAACTGTTGGCACAATTATTAGAAAATAGAAGAAACGCAAGGTGACTGTCAATCTTCCTCAGTCTAGGGTGCTACAATACACTTCAGCTGATTGCAGGGCCGCCATCAGGGCATTACTGGCATATGCCCAATCAGCAAAGGGGGCCCGCATCGGGCCCCGTCACCTCTACCCATCAGGCCCCACTGCCCCATCTCCAGTGGCAGGATTCTGCAGGTCAAGTAACTGAACCTGCGTCCAGGAAGCAGGTTCAGTTACTCTATTGCCGTGCGAGCTCGCACAGCAATAGTTAAAGCTGCAAGCCATTAGGAGGCTGGCAGCTGACGTCAGCGCGCACATCGCCGGCGTCTGAGGTCATTGCCAGTTGCCGGCGAGTGCGTGCGTGCAGGCTGGGATGCAGATCGCTTGCCGCTGGAGTGCTGCAAGGTGAGAGGAAAGGTTTTTGATTGGAGACACTGGGGGCATGATGAAAGACACAGGGGGCAGGATTGTAGACAGGGGGCAGGATTGTAGACACAGGGGGCATGATTAAAAACATATGTGACATGCACAAGTGTGAACAAGTCGGTAAGACAATGCTCACACCACCCAATGGCTGAAACACAACAAGAAAGCACAAAATGACAAATTTGCAAAAATACTCTGCAGTAAAAAACATGACAGTAATCAGCAAGTGCTGTATAACAAATACAGGGTATTTAGTCGATACGTTTTTTGCAAAAAATGTATACCAAGCCACTTCACCACGTCACGGTCACCCTTCACGAAGCAGTCCCTATCTAATGTATTTAAAACCTGAACATGTGAACAGTGTCTAAATGAACAGGATACAGACAGGCACCTCCTAGTATATGGTTTTTCGGTGCAAGACAGCTCATTTATGTGCATGTCACACAGGAGAGGGGTGGGGTCTCCCAAACCATGCTGAGCATGGAAAAAACGGATTAAAAACATATGTGACATGCACAAGTGTGAACAAGTCGGTAAGACAATGCTCACACCACGCAATGGCTGAAACACAACAAGAAAGCACAAAATGACAAATTTGCAAAAATACTCTGCAGTAAAAAAACATGACAGTAATCAGCAAGTGCTGTATAACAAATACAGGGTATTTAGTCGATACGTTTTTTGCAAAAAATGTATACCAAGCCGCTTCACCACGTCACGGTAACCCTTCACGAAGCAGTCCCTATCTAATGTATTTAAAACCTGAACATGTGAACAGTGCCTAAATGAACAGGATACAGACAGGCGCCTCCTCGTATATGGGTTTGCAGTGCAAGACAGCTCATTTATGTGCATGTCACACAGGAGAGACATGATTGTAGACACAGGGAGCAGGATGAAAGACATGGGGCAGAATGAAAGACACAGGGGCATGATTGGAGACATGGGGCAGAATGGAGACACAGGGGGCAGGATGAAAGACATGGGGCAGGATTGCAGACACAGGGGACAGGATTGGAGACACAGAGGGCATGATTGGAGACACAGGAGGCATGATTGGAGACACAGGGGCATGATTGGAGACAGATGGGAGCATGATTGGAAATACAGGGGGCATGATTGGAGACACAGGGGCTAGATTGGAGACATGGGGAATGATTGGAGACACAGGGGGCAGAATTGGAAACAATGGGGGCATGATTGGAGACACTGGGGGCATGATTGGAGACTCTGGGGGCATGATTTGAGACACTGGGGGCATGACTGGAGACACTGGGGGCATGATTGGAGACATTGGGGGCATGATTGGAGACACAGGGGGCAGGATTGGAGACACTGGGGACATGATTGGAGACACTGGGGGCATGATTGGAGACACTGGGGGCATGATTGGAGACATTGGGGGCATGATTGGAGACACTGGGGCAGAATGAAAGACACAGGGGGCATGATTGGAGACACAGGGCATGATGAGAGACATGGGGGCAGGGTTGGAGACAGATGGGGCAGGATTGGAGACAGATGGGGCAGGATTGGAGACACTGGGGGCATGATTGGAGACACTGGGGGCATGATTAGAGACACAGGGGGCAGGATTGGAGACACAGGGGACATGATTGGAGACACTGGGGACATGATTGGAGACACTGGGGGCATGGTTGGAGACACTGGGGGCATGATTGGAGACATTGGGGGCATGATTGGAGACACTGGGGCAGAATGAAAGACACAGGGGGCATGATTGGAGACACAGGGCATGATTGGAGAAACTGGTGGCATGATTGGAGACACTGGGGGCAGAATGAATGACACATGGGGGCATGATTGGAGACACAGGGGGCAGGATTGGAGACACTGGGGACATGATTGGAGACACTGGGGGCATGATTGGAGACATTGGGGGCATGATTGGAGACACTGGGGGCAGAATGAAAGGCACAGGGGGCATGATTGGAGACACAGGGGGCAGGATTGGAGACACAGGGGACATGATTGGAGACACTGGGGGCATGATTGGAGACACTGGGGGCAGAATGAAAGACACTGGGGACATGATTGGAGACACTGGGGGCATGATTGGAGACACTGGGGGCATGACTGGAGACATTGGGGGCATGATTGGAGACACTGGGGGCAGAATGAAAGAAAGGGGGCATGATCGGAGACACAGGGGGCAGTATTGGAGACAGGGGCAGGATGAAAAACATGGGAGCAGGATTGAAGACAGATGGGGCAGGGTTGGAGACAGATGGGGCAGGATCATGGGGCCGGATGGATAAGATGGAGACAGATGGGGAGATCATATGGGGCACAATGGATGCTCATGAGGGCGGGATGAGAGAACACCTGGCTTCAGGTTGGAGACAGATGGGGCAGGATTGGAGACAGATGGGGCAGGATCATGGGGCAGGATGGATACAATGGAGGCAGATGGGGAGATCATGTGGGGCACAATGGATACTCATGAGGGCGGGATGAGAAAACATATGGCTGAAGCCAGGAATGAGACACTCGGGGGCCAGGATGGGGAATATTACCATAGGGGCTAATTAAGGGATATTATTACTGCAGTGATGTATTTATATTATTTTTTGAGTATACTGTTTTAAATGGGGAGGCGGTCCTGTTACTGTGTAGAGTGATAATGTGTTGCCTTTTTTCTTCATGTGATGTAATGTAGAATTTGGGAAAAAAATAAGTAATGTGTTCTGCAAGTGGAGCTCTAGATAACTGTGTTATTTCCTGCAGAGACGAGCCCTGGCTGGAAGAAGTGATGGCGATCTGTGCTGGATGAAAGATGAAAAGCAAGGATGAAGGACTTCACCTAGAGACATCACTGGTGAGTTAGTGTGTTGCCTATACACTGACACTACTGACACTATACACTGTATATTATATACAGAGGTCCTGTGTTTAATGTCACCAGTGATCAATGTATTACCTGTACATTATATACAGAGCTCCTGTGTATATTGTCATTGATCACCTTATTACCTGTACACAGACACTGCATACTAAGTACAGATCCCCTGTGTATAATGGCACTTATGGTGATAGTATTGTTTTTTTTATTACTGATCAGTATTGTAGTATTCAGTCACTATGTGGTGGTAATATGTGGTCTGGACATGGTGTTGTGGTATTTGTCCCTTGAATGTGCTATTATTTTGTCACTTTGTGGTGGTAATATGTGGTCTGGTCATGGTGCGGTGGTATTTGTTTCTTGTATGTGATATTATTCAGTCACTGTGGTAGTAATGTGGTCTGGTCATGGTGCTGTGGTATTTGTTTCTTGTATGTGATATTATTCGGTCACTGTGGTAGTAATGTTGTCTGGTCATGGTGTGGTGGTATTTATTGCATGTGATATTATTCAGTCACTGTGGTGGTAAAATGTGGTCTGGACATGGTGTGGCGTTATTTGTTCCTTGTATGTGGTATTATTGGTCACTATGTGGTGGTAATATTGTATCTGGTCATGGTGCGGTGGTATTTGTCCCTTGTATGTGATATTATTGGTCATTTTAAAAATTGAAAAATAAATAAAAATATACCTATATTGTATTGCATATTTTAACAAATATTTAATAGGTTAGTGTAAAGTAGAGCTCTGCCAAAAGTGTCTACAGTGTTGTGATGGTGGCTTAAAAAATCTTTTGACCAAAACAAAAGCTGCCAGCTATATGTGTGATCTGGTGATGGGAACTGTTAATGTGTGATTGGTGAGAAGTGGAGTTTTTCCAAGAGAGGGCGGTGGGACTGTGGACAGTTTGAGAGGTGGAGGCGGGGCTGGAGTGGAGCCTGGGCGGAGTCTCAAGGGGGCCCTGAAAATGTTGCCAGTATGGGGCCCCGAAATTCCTAGTGGCAGCCCTGGCTGAATGTGTGTCCAAGGATTCCGCTGCAACTGCGGTCGGTCGTTATTCCCCTGGTTAAGGCTCATTGAAAAAGGAGAGGACAAAATCAGAAAGGGAAGCTCTACCAGTAAGGAAAGAGTTAAATGTGTATTTAAAGGAGCTCTTTGCGAGTCCAGCTCACATCACGGAAAAAAGAGTGTGTGGTGAATATTTCTTTCTGCTTATATCAGGGGTTTCATGCCCTGTTTCATCAGCACTTTGAAGCTTCTACTGTGCACACATCAATATTCTATACCTAGCATCAGGCTTATAAACCCATTCTGACAAGAATTTCTACAGTAAGTACACTAATATCATCAGGTCTAATGCACTATAATAATTCAGGTATCTAATAATGCAGCTTACCTACTATATACTGTATATATTTTTTACAAAGACTCTGGTCCTTTACGATCATTTTGCCTGTTTACCAGTGTTGTAGCTTTTCTATACTTGTACTTTCATTGCCCTTTTGCGCCACACCCTACACAGTAGCCTTATAAACATGTTTATCACTTATTCGGGCTAGGGTCAGGATGCCAGTTATGCTATAGTTTCAGGTTTAGGGTCAGATTTAGGTGTTGCACGTAGAATGTACATTTTATTTGTGGTTGATGAGGGCTGAGAGCAAATAATGTGATGATTTAAGAACTGCCATGTCCTCCAAAGCTGGTGTGCAGAGGTGTAAACTAATGTGATTTACTGTCAAAGAGAACAGAATATTAACCCCTTAGTGACCACCAATACATCTTTTTACTGACCTGAAATATAACAGAGTAGCATGCCCCGAAGGGTGACAATCCAGCATCTGTCAGCAGTACTGTTTAGTTGACAACTTGCTGCATCAGCCACAATCAATGTTGGTACTGACTATAGTCATTTAACCCTTTAAATGCTGCTGTCAATAATAACATTATATAGATGGTTAACATAGTGTGGCTCCTCCTCTTTAACCCCATCAGCACCCTGAGATCTTGATCGTGTGATCCTGATGCTTGCCATGGCAATTCATGGCCAAATAACGGCCTTAGAGTCTGCCGGCTATAGCGGCCTTTTCAGAAGTTATCAACATTTAGGTGGTAAAAATAAATTTCTTCATTCCTGTTATGCTACTTTGCATTAATTTCTGAAAAACACCTGAAGTGCTAAACTACCTGAAGACAATTTTGAATATGTTGAGTGGTTCTGTTTATAAAATGGTATGACTCTTTGGGGTTTCCAGTATTTAGGACCTCCAAAGGCATTTCAAAACTTAATAGGTCCCTAAAAACATAAGTTTTGCAAATTTACTTGAGAAAATGAAAAATGACTGCTACATTTATAAGTAGAGTTGAGCGACTTTTGTTTTTTTAGGGTCGAGTTTCGTTTCGTGAAACCCGACTTTTCCAAAAGTCGGGTCGAGCAAGATCGGCCGATTATAGGGAAAAGTCGGGGTCATCCCGAAACACGAAACCCAATGTAAGTCAATGGGGAATAAAAGTCGGCAGTGAGAGGAGGACAGGAAACACACCTACAGTGCTCATTTGAATGCCAAAAGAATCAATTCTTCTTACTTAAGCTTGTCAACCTTAATTAACTTCATAATACAAGTTACACACTGAAAAATGGGGGTTATTTGGCTAAAGTTGTGGGGGGGTAGGGCTGGCTCCAGGTTTTCATGTGCCCTGGGCGAAAGAGTGCCCATTTAACACATACCACAACTCATCATGCTCCGATACGGCAGAGAAATAGCGGTATAGTACAATGAAAAATACTTCACTTTTTACATCTCATGACGAGGCCCATCTATTTCTCCATACAGAATCATTGGTCCCATATAATGTTTGAAACAGTATATGATGAGCTCCACATAATGCTACAGTATATGTTGGTCCCCATGGATGAAGCTCCACTGTCTTATGGGCCCAAATAATGCTCCAAACATAATGGGCCCCATTTCTAATGCTCTAGTGTATAATGGGCCCTGTAAATGCTGCTCCAGTGTCTGATGTCCATCTTTGGAATGTTCCAGTGTATGGTGGGCCCCATCTATCATTCTCCAGAGTAACGTGCTCCCCAAAAATTGCTGTCCCAACATTGAAAACAATCAAATAAGTCTCCTCGCTAGGGAATCCCTGTACTAGTCTGGACTCCTCGTCGTCCCCATCTTCCATCTCACTGCACAGTATTTCAACCTTGCAAGTGCTGTGATCCTGAGCAAGCAGGGGGGGCCCACTCGTTGGCGACGGCACTGGCACAGGGTCCCTGATAGTACGGTGGTGTGTCTGATGGCGGGTGGGCCGAACCTGCACTTTCATCTGCAGCTTCCTCTTTGTCACCGTGTAAGATGGATCTGTATATGGGAAGGGTAACCTGAGTTTCATCAGGGTCAGATTCAGGCCGTGTAGCGTGCGAGGGGAATGTAGTGGTCTGGGTCAATGTACCAGCAGATTCATCGAGCAGTGGCTGGGCATCAGTGCACTTGTGTCGCCCCCAGGAGTACGGTCGCCACAGTGGCATTACCTTCCTCTTAGGGAGTGTGATGTCATGCTTGGGAGCAACGAAGGATCTCTCTAGCAGGTTAACTGATTGGGCGGCGTTATTCCCACGAGTCATGACCCTCCAAACAGCATTCATGAAGGCAAAGTGTTTGTTTTACGTGGGCAGTATGGTTGCAAAGCTGAACCTTAAAGGAATGTCCAGAAGGGCACCACCAGGAGTGGAGCCTACGGTTAAATTCGACTCCACCTGGGAAACCTCAACCATGCCAGCTACAGAACAGATGCACACATTGCAAGCTTAATTCCGTTAACGAACGAGACTCCGTCATGCCCCGCGGTCCGAGTCCGGCTTACTAGAGGGACACGTGAGGCTCTGGCACATGAGATTGGCCAATAACTGGTGTGTCATGCCCTTACATGTCCGTGGCTGCATGTGCGCTACACTGAAAAGGCCAGCGTTTGTCGCTTACAGGTGCAGATAACCGCTGAACAATGTTAGTGATGGGGATCACTGATTACAATTATTACCCGCGAACGATAATTTCCCAGTAAGTGCAGGTCAACCGCAGTTCCGGAATTAGGCCTAACCGTCATTCCTGAAAAAATGAAAAACTTACGTGTGCAAACCGCAGGTGCTGTAGCTTGCTTAACAGCTCGCCAGCCGTTCTCACGCCCAGTATGGATTACACGTGATTGCACAAAGGTGAGAAAGGGTACCGTATCCCCGGATAACATGTATGGATAGCGTACACATTCAAAATATATGTCTATACATCAGGAGGCAGGCTCAGACGGTGTTAGGCCCAGTATGGATTACACGTGATTGCACAAAGGTGAGAAAGGGTACCGTATCCCCGGATAACATGTATGGATAGCGTACACATTCAAAATATATGTCTATACATCAGGAGGCAGACTCAGATGGTGTTAGGCCCAGTATGGCTCGCACGTGATTGCACAAAGGTGAGAAAGGGTACCGTATCCCCGGATAACATGTATGGATAGCGTACACATTCAAAATATATGTCTATACATCAGGAGGCAGGCTCAGACGGTGTTAGGCCCAGTATGGATTGCACGTGATTGCACAAAGGTGAGAAAGGGTACCGTATCCCCGGATAACATGTATGGATAGCGTACACATTCAAAATATATGTCTATACATCAGGAGGCAGGCTCAGACGGTGTTAGGCCCAGTATGGCTTGCACGTGATTGCACAAAGGTGAGAAAGGGTACCGTATCCCCGGATAACATGTATGGATAGCGTACACATTCAAAATATATGTCTATACATCAGGAGGCAGGCTCAGACGGTGTTAGGCCCAGTATGGATTGCACGTGATTGCACAAAAGTGAGAAAGGGTACTGTATCCCTGGATAACATGTATGGATAGCGTACACATTCAAAATATATGTCTATACATCAGGAGGCAGGCTCAGACGGTGTTAGGCCCAGTATGGCTTGCACGTGATTGCACAAAGGTGAGAAAGGGTACCGTATCCCCGGATAACATGTATGGATAGCGTACACATTCAAAATATATGTCTATACATCAGGAGGCAGGCTCAGACGGTGTTAGGCCCAGTATGGATTGCACGTGATTGCACAAAGGTGAGAAAGGGTACCGTATCCCCGGATAACATGTATGGATAGCGTACACATTCAAAATATATGTCTATACATCAGGAGGCAGGCTCAGACGGTGTCAGGCACAGTATGGATTTGACGGCCCAGACTACACAGCGGAGGAGCAGGGAGAGGTAAAGATTGCAAATGCTGGGGCCCTGCCCAAGCAAGGGGGGCCCACTCGTGGGCGTCGGTACTGGCACTGGCACTGGGCCCCTCATAGTACGGCGGTGTGTCTGACGGCGTGTGTCCACCACCACCATCAGAGACACTTGATTGCACTATGAGGGACCCTGTGCCAGTGCCCGCGCCCAAGAGACGGCCTACCCACCTGTCCAGGGCAACGGCACTCGCACGGTGTCGTGCGCTAGGTGGTGACCCCGGCCATTGGGGGGGGAGGCAGCACAGTTAGGGAGTTTTAGAAAGTGGCATATGTTGATGTTGGACATTCAGCTGATGCAAAAGGCGAAATAGGTCAAGTCCCAGGAAGAGGTGGACCAAAGCAAGCCATTTTTCTGTCACCCTATGTGTCATCAGGGGAAGGTGGGACAAAATCCTTGGAAACCCATGCATGGTTCATTTTAATGAAGGTTAGATCATCCACATTTTGGGTTGACAGACGGGTCCTTTTTTCTGTCAGGATTGATCCAGCTGCACTGAAGACTCTTTCCGATAGCACACTTGCAGCTGGGCAAGCGAGCTCCTGTAAGGCATATTGTGCCTACCCACCTGTCCAGGGCAACGGCACTCGCACGGTGTCGTGCGCTAGGTGGTGACCCCGGCCATGGGGGGGGAGGCAGCACAGTTAGGGAGTTTTAGAAAGTGGCATATGTTGATGTTGGACATTCAGCTGATGCAAAAGGCGAAATAGGTCAAGTCCCAGAAAGAGGTGGACCAAAGCAAGCCATTTTTCTGTCACCCTATGTGTCATCAGGGGAAGGTGGGACAAAATCCTTGGAAACCCATGCGTGGTTCATTTTAATGAAGGTTAGATCATCCACATTTTGGGTTGACAGACGGGTCCTTTTTTCTGTCAGGATTGATCCAGCTGCACTGAAGACTCTTTCCGATAGCACACTTGCAGCTGGGCAAGCGAGCTCCTGTAAGGCATATTGTGCCAATTCAGGCCAGGTGTCCAGTTTAGCGGCCCAATAGTCAAAGGGGAATGACCTGTGTGGGAGAACATCGATATGGGAGGAAAAGTAGTTTGTAACCATAGTTGACAACTGCTGTCTCCTGTCACTTTCCATCGATGCAGTATTACCAGTTGTGTGAGCGGTACTTGAAAAATCAGTCCACAACATTGTCATGAAACCCCTGTCTCCAATGCCACTTCTGCTGTGTGCACCATGAACCCCTCTGCCAAGCTGCCCCCGGCCCGTACGGCTCGTGTGAGAACCATCACCGCTGCTGTGTGCTGGGAATGCCTCAAGCAACCGATTTACCAGAGTTGCTTGTTTATTAGCCAATATTAGGTCAAGGTTCTCCTGTGGCATGATGTTTTGTAATTTGCCTTTATAGCGTGGATCCAGGATGCTGGCCAACCAGTAGTCGTCATCGTTCATCATTTTGGCAATGCGGGGGTCCCTTTTTAGGATCTGCAAGGCATAATCTGACATGTGGGCCAATGTTCCCGGTGTCAATGATGCACTGCGAGTGCTGGGTGGAGGAGCACTTTCTGGCAAATCCACATCCCTCCAGTCACGCAAAAACCCTGTACCAGACCTTGCCATGCCAACATTTTCACTTGCCCCACGAGATGCATCCTCCTCCCCTAAGTAATCATCCCCATCATCATCCTCCTCCTCCTCTTCATTCTCCACCTCGTCCAGGAGAGGTCCCTGAGCAGACAATAGCTGAATGTCATCAAGGATTCCCTCCTCCTCCTCCTCATCAACATTGGCTGCAGACGCCTGCTCCTTAAGGTGCGTCAAAGTTTGCATGAGCAGACGCATAAGTGGGATGCTCATGCTTAGGATGGCGTCGTCTGCGCTTACCAGCCGTGTGCATTCCTCAAAACACTGAAGGACTTTACAGAGGTCTTTCAGCTTCGACCACTGCACACCTGTCAACTCCATGTCTGCTCTCAAAGTGCCTGGCCGTGTATCCTCCCACAAATGCATTATGGCCTGCCTCTGCTCGCACAGCCGCTCCACCATGTGCAGGGTGGAGTTCCACCCTGTGGCAATGTCGATAATGAGGCGGTGGTTGGGAAGGTGGAGCAATCGCTGCAGCTTCTGCATACGAACGGAGTGTACAGGCGACCGGCGGATGTGCGCGCACAGTCTTCGCACCTTCTGGAGCAGGGCTGTTAACTCCGGATAATTTTTGAGGAAGCACTGCACCACCAGGTTCAAGGTGTGAGCCAAGCAAGGTATGTGGCTGAGTTTTGAAAGGGCTATGGCTGCCACAAAATTACGGCCGTTATCACTAACTACCTTGCCTGCCTCAAGATGTACACTGCCCAGCCATGACTCAGTTTGTCGCTTCAAGTACTCGGCCAGCACCTCGGCGGTGTGTCTGTCGCCCAAACACATCATCTGCAACACAGCCTGCTGACGCTTTCCACTAGCTGCTCGATAGGAGGACACCTCGTGTGCAACAGTGGCAGCTGCAGATGGAGTGCTCGTACGACTGCGCTCTGTGGACGAGCTTTCGCTTCTGGAGGAGGAGGAGGAGGAGGAGGAGGAGGGTCGAACGCCTACAGCCAACTGTTTCCTATACCGTGGGCTAGGCAGCACTGTCCCACCACCGCTGTCCCCTGTGGACCCTGCATCCACCACATTAACCCAGTGCGCAGTGATGGACACTTAACGGCCCTGGCCATGCCGACTGGACCATGCATCAGTTGTGAGGTGCACCTTTCCACTCACTGACTGCTTGAGTGCATGGACAATGCGGTCTTTTACATGATGGTGGAGGGCTGGGATGGCTTTGCGAGAGAAGAAGTGGCGACTGGGTAGGTCATAGCGTGGTACTGCATAGGCCATGAGTTCGCGGAAAGCTGCGCTTTCCACCAATCGATAGGGCATCATCTCAAATGAGATTAGTTTGGCAATGTGGGCGTTCAAACCCAGTGTACGCGGATGAGAGACTGAGTACTTTCTTGACCTACTCATAGTGTCTGGGAGGGTGAGCTGGACTTGAGAGCTGCATATGGTGGAAGTAGCGGTGGACAGGGCGGACTGAGAGAGGGTTGATGATGGTGATGGAGTTGGTGTTCTTTCTGATGGCCTAGATTCAGTATTTCGTTGATATAACAGTGGGATTCCCTGACTGCTGTGGCTTTGCAACGACACCTCAACATTTGCTGCTGTGCTAACCGGTGGGCTTACAGTGGGGGAAACAATGTAGTGTTGTTGACTACCTTCTTTGTGATCAGTTGCACATGTGGCACTTGAGGTTTGGTGTTGTGTCCATGCTTGCAAGTGCATGCTGGATAAATGTCTAAGCATGCAACTGGTATTCAAATTTTTCAGATTTTTCCCTTGGCTAAAGGTCTTTACGCACTTCTTACAGATAACCTTGGCCTGATCATGAGGATTTTGTTCAAAAAAGTGCCACACTGCACTCTTCCTACTTTGGCAGACATTTTGCGGCCTAGCACGCTGTGATCTTTTGACCCTCTGGACAAGCTGTCCAGCAACTCTTTTGATTTTTGGAACCTGTCTTTGGAGTGCTCCGGGCCTGCCAGATAACAGCTGTTGCGATGTCGATGTCTGCTGTGGATGCTCCTCCTCATCTGAGCTATTGGAAGCAGCACCCTCTTCCCCCAATGGATGCCAATCTGGGTCAACAACTGGGTCATCCATCACCTCCTCTTCAATGTCATGTGCACCTTCCTTTGTGTCACCGTGTATGGTGGTATAGTGTGCGGGAAGCGGCACCTGAGTCTCATCAGGGTCAGAATCTGGCTCTGTACACTGCGAGGACAATGTAGTGCTCTGAGTGAATGTACCAGCAGAATCATCTATCAGCGGCTGTGCATCAGTGCACTCCATGTCAGATTCATCTTGGCCTGGGTAATTCACTATTTCACTTGATAATCCAGGCATGGTATGTGAAAACAGCTCCATGGAGTAATCAGTAGTATAGCCTGCGTCATCCTTCAATCTTGGTTGGGGTGAAGGACACAAGGAAAGGTGTGGTTCATGAACATGAGCCTCCAATGACGACTCAGTGCTTTTATTTTTTACAACTTCAGAAGAGGAGGCGATAGAGCTGGAGGCTGAGTCAGCAATGTAAGACAAAACTTTTTCCTGAAGCTCTGGCTTTAAAAGCGGTTTGCCAACTCCTAGAAAACTAAGCCTTCGAGGCCTTGTGGAGCCAGACGATGACGCAGGCTCAACACTTCCTGCATTCGGTCCTATTTTGCTTTTGCCACTACCATCAGATCCACCACCAACACCATCATTACCAGCTGCCAACCCCCGCCCAATTCCACGGCCTCTTCCACCAGCCTTCCTCATTTTTGGTAGAAATGTAGACAAAATCCAACAAACTATATAGTAATGTAAAACAAGGTACAAGGTGTCTATAGGACAGGGGAGATTTTGAATTTCTGCAGACACTTGTGGACACTGGACACTTTTGGATTGTGTGAGGCCCACTGAATATCAGAGCGCTATGTCACAGGCTCGATGGCACAGGTGTGAAAAAAGTGACTACAGGATAAGGGAGATTTTGAATTTCTGCACACACTAGTGGACACTGGACACTTTTGGATTGTGTGAGGCCCACTGAATATCAGAGCGCTATGTCACAGGCTCGATGGCACAGGTGTGAAAAAAGTGACTACAGGATAAGGGAGATTTTGAATTTCTGCACACACTAGTGGACACTGGACACTTTTGGATTGTGTGAGGCCCACTGAATATCAGAGCGCTATGTCACAGGCTCGATGGCACAGGTGTGAAAAAAGTGACTACAGGATAAGGGAGATTTTGAATTTCTGCACACACTAGTGGACACTGGACACTTTTGGATTGTGTGAGGCCCACTGAATATCAAAGCGCTATGTCACAGGCTCGATGGCACAGGTGTGAAAAAAGTGACTACAGGATAAGGGAGATTTTGAATTTCTGCACACACTAGTGGACACTGGACACTTTTGGATTGTGTGAGGCCCACTGAATATCAGAGCGCTATGTCACAGGCTCGATGGCACAGGTGTGAAAAAAGTGACTACAGGATAAGGGAGATTTTGAATTTCTGCACACACTAGTGGACACTGGACACTTTTGGATTGTGTGAGGCCCACTGAATATCAGAGCGCTATGTCACAGGCAGAAATTGGCTAGTGTATCACAAACTACAAGGTGTATGTAGAATTGGGCAGAGTAGGAATCTCCCTAGAGTGTAGGTCTGTAAGAACGGAACAAGTCCTCCACTTATCCTTCCACAGTGACACACAGATAGCTTCATTGTGGCTGTGATAACAGCCGTTACACGGTACTGTGTGAGGAGCGTACACCGCTGTATGGTGTGAAAAAATGCACACTCAGTACCTCAGCAGGACAAAAAAAAAAATTGGGATTGCTTTTAAAAAAGCAGTTTGCAGAGCAGTGGGTAAACAGCAATGCAGCTGTCAGGAAGCCTTAGAAGGCAGCCTAACAACCAACACCGCTGATCCACCACAATATAGCCTCCCCTTGCACTGCACACACAGTGACTGGTGTGTTGTACAGGCAAAATCGCTAGCAGCAGAAGCAGGTTTTTTTTTCTTCTTCCCTGCCTAACGCTCTCCCTACAGAATCAGTAACCTCTCCCTATGCTAAGATCGGCAGAAGTAAGATGGCGGTCGGCGTGCACGCCCTTTTATAACCCCTGTGACGCCCACCAAAGCAAGCCAATCACTTGCATGCCCTTCTGAAAGATGGTGGTGACCCCTGCCTATGTCATCACGTTGCCCACAGTGTCCGTGGATCCTGATTGGCTGAAAAAGAGCGCAAAACAAACTTTTGAAACGCGACTTTGGCGCGTAAGTCGCCGACCTCGTGGCCGACCTCATCCTAGGGTCAGGTTTCGTTTCATGAAACCCGACTTTGCCAAAAGTCGGCGACTTTTGAAATTTTTTGTCCTGTTTCGCTCAACTCTATTTATAAGCCTTCCAAAACGCTAACAAAATAAAAGAACATTTCACAAATGGTGCTGGTGTAAAGCAGACGTGAGGGAAATGTTATTTGCTATTATTTTTATGTGGTATGACTATCTGGAGTCACACTTAACATATGTAAAATCAGTCTCCCTGCCGAGAGTCACACGAGTGTTCTCCGTATGGTCATCCGTGTGTAATGCGTTTGGAATGCGATGATGCGATTTTCTTGCACCTATGTATCTATATGACATCCGTATGACATGCGTATGGTTTAATATTTCTCACTGACTTTCCACATTAAAATAAATGGCTCAATGGCCTGAAATGAAGAAATACCAAATCAAGAAGCCTATATATTGGCTCTACAACAAGTTCCCTCCTCCAATCTTTCAAATAGAGGCACTGCTGGTGTATTGGTTTCGGTGGTTTGTGTCAAACATGTGTCACAGGCTAACCTTCAACACAACTGAGTGGGTTCTTTTCCATTGGGTCTTTTCTCAACATTTTGTGGAGCCTAACCCAATGATTCTTGATCCGAGGAGGCGGAGACGAATGTGGGTGCATCCGCTTTTGAGGCGACGGCTGACTAAAGGTCATTTCCATTTACTGTATGGTTGTCTACGCAGCCATCCTGACAAGTTCTATCAGTACTGTCGGATGAGCCAGGCTACATTTGACATTCTTCTGGAGGCTGTGCGCCGTGGTATCACCTTCAGGGACACCAAGATGTGCAAATGTATTTTGGCAGAGGAGTGTCTTTTACTTATATTATGGACCGGTATGTATTCATCCTATATGTGAATGATATTAAATGTATTTTGCTTTTTGATACCCACTCTGCCCTGGCTTTTTGTCTAAATATTGTCTGTATGTTTCCCTCATCTTAACTTAAATTGTTTCATCACATTTTGTCATTTTCACTCCCTGATGTTTGTCATAATGATCTGTTCCATAGCATTGAATAGTGTTGTCTCTTGTTGAGCCAGGGCTTAGTTTGGTATGTAGCTTACTTTTATGATGGCCTACACTGTTAAGATTATGCATGGAGATGTCAATTTCTAAATTTTGGGTTGTTTCATATTTATTTTAGATTTTTACCAACTGGTCTCTCCTATGCGGCACTTCATCAGGAGTTTTTGATTGGGAGATGGCTTGGAAACGTGTCAGCTCCCCAACTGCATAGGATCCCTGGATGGGAAGCGCATCCGTGTTTGTAAGCCACCTCCCTGGCATCAAAGGATGGGGTGTTGAAACTTCCCAATCTTTTGGGAGGCTCCCATACACATCAACTAGTCAAGTCTTCCCACCAAAAGTGGCATATTTAGCTGATTTTCATCCAATGTGTTTCAGAGTCTTTTAAAAGCCCAGTTATGCTAAGTACATGCTAGAAATTTTAGACCACCATTCTCTAACGGGTCTTTAGGAGTTTGTCTGTAGCGGATGTCTTATGCTGTCTTTCACCTGAGTTGGGTTTCTACTGATGAAGTAATTATGCAATTAATTTAAATGTTTTTTTTTTCAAGTTTTTCAAAATCTTCCCTAGAATAGAAAATGTTATAGAATAAAGAAATAAAAATGAATCATCGGCTGCTTCAATCTTCTTCTGCTTATTATTGGCCTGTGTAAATGTTTCTTAAGTTGCAATGGGCCCTTTAAGGTTAATGAAGCTTGTTGTTTGTTAGCCAGGTAGGAGTGTTATTAGACAAGACTGTTAGTTTACAGCTCATTGTGTTTTACCAACAACATCTGGAGAAGTAGATAAAGGGGAGGCTAAGGATTAGGTGGTAACACGCTGGTGGAACTGATCAGGCTGGCGGTATAGATTGTGGTCTAAATTGACAGCTGACCTTAAACCCAAAAAATGTACACATTTACAGTTGTAGTTGAGCGCTGCAACACTGCACGATTACAACATAATTTATCAGTGGACACTTTTTAGATTTACAGTCAAAATTGTTCAACCACCAAATTAGGTTTAGCAAAATTTACAAACTTTCTGCTGTCTGCAAAAAAAAGCAAGAAAAAAAATGACATTGCTCAACACAAATAATCTAAAAATCTGTTTCTAGAAATTAACAATAATAATAAATTTTATTTCTATAGCGCCGACATATTCCGCAGCACTTTACAGAAATTCTACAAAAATGATACTTTTACTGAGCACTGCAGCCTGACAAACACCTTTAGTACTTAGTAAGGAACCTTTTAGCTGTTATGACCTGTTGCAAACATGATATTTAGCCAAAACACCAATTTATGGCAGCATTTCTGATGATTCTTGACTCATTCCTCATTGACAATTCTCCAGTTCACTAACATTCTTAAGTTATCAAGAAAGTATTACATAAAGTTAAATGAAAAAACCTGAACAAAGAAAAATATACAAAACAAAGTAGCAAAAGCATTGAATGTTCTTGAAGGTCCATTTGGAAGCATAGCTCACAAGTTTCAAAGTCTTAGACCCTTGGGGTGGGGAACCTCAGGCCCACAGGCCAACTACGGCCAACAATTACCTTTTCTCGAGACTGTAGGCAGATTGCTGGGGACCGCAGTGCTTGGGCTGGCACCTGTGTTTTGACTGCCACTGGCCCTTTCATTTCTTCGAGCTCCATGAGCATGCGCTCATAGCGTTCCCTACCGAACACTAAAGTTTGTGCAAAGAAAGAATACGTCTTGATGTCAGTGTCAGGATGTCCTGTGTGGGCTGAATCTTGGCAGTGAGGAAATTTCAAGCTGTTAGAATTGGCTGCAGGGCTTCTTTTTATAATTAAAGGGCTCGTCCGGGATTGAGATGAAAGTCTGCAGTCACTATAGGTGGCTGCAGTTTTCTGAATTCTCACAGTGCATGCACTGCATATATTCAGGATTCTCCCTTGCACAAGTACCGTATGTTGTTATGATTGAGTCACCGTAGGAGGCAAAAATAGAAATGCTAGCTAAGTCCAGAAAACCAGAGAAGTTGGCAGCTATCGGATTGCAGACCCCTGAACCTATCAACACAACTAGCAGTAGCCGTGGGGGGCTCCGACGATGCCCTAGGCCCCTCGATCACAGCCGGAGGACTACATAGCCTAAAGACAGAAAGGGAAATCTAAACTGCCCCAGAGCAGACCCCAAAGCAAAAGGCAGCCCCCCACATATAATGACGGTGAAGCAAGAAGAAAGAACAAAACACAGACAGAAAGATAGACTGAGCAAATATGGGGCCCACGCTAGCTTAGATAGGAAAGGACAGGAAGGCTGCTGCCTGCAATCCGTGAAAAACCCTATGAAAATAAGAGCCAACAAACTGACAGTAAAAAGGCCCTGAAGACGCTAGGCTTCAAAAAAGCTATGTCAGTACTCAGGAAAATTCTGAAGACAGAGCAACAGGCAAAAGGAGATTCAGCTCACCCCAGCAGGGAATGGCAGAATCCAGAAAAGCAAGGAAAACAAAACACTAATGCAAAAAGGCAAAGCAGAAATCTTAGCTTTAGATGAGCAGGAATCAGACTGGTTTCCTAGAAGACCACAGAGAAATCACCCGCAGGCCAGAAGGGCGTCGGCAGCCTTATATCCAGTCATTAACTCCACTCAGCCAGTCATCATCATCAGCTCCAGGTGTTTGACAATCAGGCTCACTACCTTTCTTCACCAGAAGAGGGAGTTCCTCGGGCCTCAGTAGTGAAGGGGAAAATGAACTCACAACAGTACCTCCCCCTTGAGGAGGGGTCACCGAACCCTCAACCACACCACCAGGGCGATCAGGGTGAGCCCGATGAAAGGCACGCACCAATCTTTTGGCATGAATATCAGAGGCAGAGACCCAGGAATTATCCTCCTGACCATAACCCTTCCACGTAACCAAATACTGGAGTCTCCGTCTAGCCAGATGGGAATCCAGTACTTTCTCTACCTCATATTCCATGTTACCTTCAACCAATGCAGGGTCTGGAGGTGCCACCCCCGGAACAACAGGTTCAACAAACCTCTTCAACATAGATTTATGGAACACATTATGGATTTTAAATGTGACAGGAAGAGCCAAACGAAAAGAGACCGGATTAATAATCTCCAAAATCTTGTAAGGTCCAATAAATCTAGGCTTAAACTTAGGAGAAGCCACCTTCATAGCAATATTTTTTGATGATAACCACACCATATCACCAACCTTAAATTGGGGACCAATGGTCCTATGTCGGTTGGAAAACCGCTGGGCCTTTTCCTGGGAGAGAGATAACTTATCCACCACTCGGTCCCAGATCTGGTGCATTCTCTCCACCACAGTGTCAACCCCTCGGCAGGCAGAGGGCTCCACCTGCCCTGAAGAAAATCGAGGATGAAACCCAAAGTTACAAAAAAAAGGAGACATCAAAGTGGCAGAACTAGCTCTATTATTTAAAGCAAATTCGGCCAAGGGCAAAAATGAAACCCAGTCATCCTGATCAGCAGAAATAAAACATCTCAAATATGACTCCAAGGTCTGGTTTGTTCTCTCTGTCTGCCCATTGGTCTGAGGGTGAAAAGCAGAGGAGAAGGACAACTGAATTCCCAGCTTGGAACAGAAAGTTCTCCAAAATCTAGACACAAACTGTACTCCTCTGTCAGATACAATGTTCTCAGGAATCCCGTGCAAGCGAACCACCTGTTGTAAAAACAGGGGCACCAATTCAGAGGAAGACAGCAACTTAGGGAGTGGTACAAGATGAACCATCTTAGAGAACCTATCACAAATCACCCAAATAACAGTCATCCTTTGAGAGACAGGCATATCAGAGATGAAATCCATTGAAATATGGGTCCATGGCCTCTTGGGGACAGGCAAAGGCATCAACAACCCACTAGAGCGAGAACACGATTTAGACCGGGAGCACGTTCCACAGGACTGTACAGAATTCCAGACATCACGAGACAAGGAGGGCCACAAAAAAGAACAACTCACCAGATCTCTAGTACCAAAAATACCTGGATGACCAGCCAAAGCAGAGCAATGAACTTCAGACATCACTCTCTTCTTCCACTGGTCAGGAACATACAACTTTCCACTGGGACAATGCTCAGGTTTGTCCTCCTGGAACTCTTCCAGAGCACGTCTCAAATCGGGCGAGATGGCAGAAAGAACTACCCCTTCGCCTAAAATGGTAGCAGGCTTGGTCACCACAGGAGAATCAGCAAAGAAGCTCCTAGAGAGGGCGTCAGCCTTAACATTCTTAGTTCCAGGAAGAAAAGAAACCACAAAATCAAAACGTGTAAAAAACAAGGCCCACCTAGCCTGTCTAGGGTTCAAGCGCTTCGCCGACTCTAGGTAAATCAAATTCTTGTGGTCAGTGAGGACCACGACTTGATGCTTAGCTCCCTCCAACCAATGTCTCCACTCCTCAAATGCCCATTTCATGGCCAACAGTTCCCGATTCCCCACATCATAGTTACGTTCAGATGGAGAGAACTTTCGGGAAAAGAAAGCACAGGGATTCATTTTAGATGTTACAGGATCCTTTTGGGACAAAACAGCTCCTGCACCAATCTCAGAAGCATCCACCTCTACCTGGAACGGAAGTGAGACATCAGGTTGCCGCAAAACCGGGGCGGAGGTGAATCTTTGCTTCAGCTCCTGAAAGGAAGACACAGCCTCCGGAGACCAATTTAACACATCAGCACCCTTCTTAGTCAAATCAGTCAATGGCTTGGCAATACTAGAAAATTTTGCTATAAATTTCCGATAAAAATTAGCAAAACCCAAAAACTTCTGGAGGGCCTTCAAAGAAGTGGGCTGAACCCAATCGTAAATGGCCTGTACCTTGGCCGGGTCCATTTCAATAGTTGACAGGGACAAAATAAATCCCAAAAAAGAAATACTCTGTACTCCAAAAAGGCATTTAGATCCTTTGACATACAGGGAATTCTCCCTCAAGATCCGGAACACAGTCCGAATATGTTCCACATGAGAATCCCAATCCTTGGAGAAGATCAAAATATCATCCAGATAGATAATCAAAAATTTATCGACAAAATCTCGGAAAATATCGTTCATGAAGCACTGGAAGACAGAAGGGGCATTAGTGAGCCCAAAAGGCATCACCAGGTACTCAAAATGTCCCTCCGGAGTATTAAACGTCGTCTTCCATTCATCCCCATGCTTAATGCGAATAAGATTATACGCCCCCCTGAGGTCAAGCTTGGTAAACCAGCAAGCACCTTTAACTCTGGAGAATAGATCAGAAATCAGGGGTAACGGATACTGATATTTAACAGTAATTTTGTTGAGAGCACGATAATCAATACAAGGTCTTAATGATCCATCCTTTTTGGCTACAAAAAAAAAAACAGCACCTAAGGGTGACGAGGATGGTCTAATATGACCCTTCTCCAACGCCTCCTTAATATAGGATCGCATAGCCTCGTGCTCGGGTACAGATAAATTGAAGAGCCGACCCTTGGGAAATTTACACCCCAGGCTCAGTTCAATTGCACAGTCATAACTCCTATGAGGAGGCAGAGACGCAGACTCATTCTCACTAAATACATCATAAAAGTCCGCCAAATAATCAGGAACATCATGCGACTGAGGAGAGGTGGAAAACACCGGAGCCTCACTAAAGGCACACTGACAACCCCAACTCACCACAGACACAGATTTCCAATCCAAAACTGGATTATGAATTTGTAACCAGGGAAACCCCAGAACAATAGTATCATGCAGATTATGTAACACCAAAAACCTGCAATTTTCTTGATGGTCTGGGGTGACCCGCATTACCACCTGGGTCCAAAACTGAGGTTTATTTTTAGCCAAAGGAGTAGCATCAATCCCCCTCAAAGGGATAGGCGTCTGCAGATGTGTCATCGGAAATCCACAACGTTTAGCAAAATCCAAGTCCATTAGGTTTAGAGCTGCTCCCGAATCCACAAAAGCCTTGGCGGAAAATGTGGACAGGGAGCAGATCAGAGTAATAGCCAGAAGAAACTTAGGTTGAACACCACCAACAGAAAACGTGTGTGCAAAGCGTTTCTCGCGTTTAGGACAGACAGAAATAATATGCGAGGCATCTCCACAGAAAAAACACAACTTATTACGCCTTCTGAACTCCTGACGCTGCTCTCTGGAAAAAACTCTATCACATTGCATAGGTTCAGACACCTGTTCAACAGGTGGCAACACCTCTCGTGCAGCTCTGCATTCGTGTAAACGCCGATCAACCTGAATGGCTAAAGACATAGAATCGTCAAGACCAGAGGGAACAGGAAATCCCACCATAGTATCTTTTATGGCTTCTGACAACCCCTTCCGAAAGAGAGCAGCCAAGGCATTATCATTCCAGGTAGTAAGTACTGCCCACTTTCGGAATTTTTGACAGTACAATTCTGCAGAATCACGACCCTGGTTCAATGCCAGCAGGGTCTTTTCAGCCTGATCAATGGCATTAGGTTCGTCATACAACAACCCCATGGCCTGAAAAAAAGCGTTCACATTAGTCAGAATAGGATCATCTGGTTACAAAGAAAACGCCCAATCCTGGGGATCGCCACGCAGCAAAGAGATGACAATTTTAACCTGCTGCGCGGAGCTCCCTGACGAGTTAGGCTTCAAGGCAAAAAATAATTTACAATTATTTTTGAAATTCAAAAATTTAGACCGATCCCCAAAAAATACATCAGGTGTAGGAATCTTTGGTTCAGCAGCATGTGAATGAGCAAGGTAGGCGGAAATTCCCCGCACTTCCGCAGCGAGCTGCTCCACACGATCAGACAATTGCTTTATCTCCATTGAGAGAAAAAAAAATTCCCCCTACGGCCTCAGAGATATAGAGGAAAAAATATACACACTTTTTTTTTTTTTTATACAATTCTTTCCTGCTATTGAGTACCCTAGAATCTGCGGTATGGCGGGTGATTGAGTCACCGTAGGAGGCAAAAATAGAAATGCAAGCTAAGTCCAGAAAACCAGAGAAGTTGGCAGCTATCGGATTGCAGACCCCTGAACCTATCAACACAACTAGCAGTAGCCGTGGGGGGCTCCTACGATGCCCTAGGCCCCTCGATCACAGCCGGAGGACTACATAGCCTAAAGACAGAAAGGGAAATCTAAACTGCCCCAGAGCAGACCCCAAAGCAAAAGGCAGCCCCCCACATATAATGACGGTGAAGCAAGAAGAAAGAACAAAACACAGACAGAAAGATAGACTGAGCAAAGATGGGGCCCACGCTAGCTTAGATAGGAAAGGACAGGAAGGCTGCTGTCTGCAATCCGTGAAAAACCCTATGAAAATAAGAGCCAACAAACTGACAGTAAAAAGGCCCTGAAGACGCTAGGCTTTAAAAAAGCTATGTCAGTACTCAGGAAAATTCTGAAGACAGAGCAACAGGCAAAAGGAGATTCAGCTCACCCCAGCAGGGAATGGCAGAATCCAGAAAAGCAAGGAAAACAAAACACTAATGCAAAAAGGCAAAGCAGAAATCTTAGCTTTAGATGAGCAGGAATCAGACTGGTTTCCTAGAAGACCACAGAGAAATCACCTGCAGGGCAGAAGGGCATCGGCAGCCTTATATCCAGTCATTAACTCCACTCAGCCAGTCATCATCATCAGCCCCAGGTGTTTGACAATCAGGCTCACTACCTTTCTTCACCAGAAGAGGGAGTTCCTTGGGCCTCAGTAGTGAAGGGGAAAATGAACTCTCAACAGTATGTGATATGGATACTTCTGGCCACTAGACTGGCTGGCCTTGCTCAATTCATTTTCATTGAGTGAGGCCACACATGTCTAGTCAGCACGTGACAGCATGTATGCAAATTGCTGGCACCAGAGAATCCTGACAGCGTGCAGTGCTCACTGTGAGAATTCAGAAGTCACATAGAATGACTGCAGACTCATCACAAACCTGAACAACCCCTTTAATATTCCTAACATAAATAAAAATGAGAATTAGTCAGCATCACAAAAAAATTACATCAGGATTAGAGTTGAGCGAAACAGGTCGGTCAGATTCAAAAGTCGCCGACTTTCGCCAAAGTCGGGTTTCATGAAACGAAACCCAACCACAGTGTGAAGTCAGCCATGCGGTCGGCGACCCAAGCGCCAAAGTCGGGTTTTGCCGAATGCTTGCGCGTGACTTTTTTCAGCCAATGAGAGAAGCGTGGCGTAGCGTAACGGGAGCGTAGCTGGAGTGGGAGAGAGAGAGAGAGAGGAGGGAGCCGGAGAGAGAGAAGAGAGAGAGAGAAGAGAGAGAGATTTCGCCGCCTCTAGGGTTAAAATTCATGCCAGGTGTGTTTACAGTCCTCCACTCACTGCCAACTTTTCTCCTCATTGACTTGCATTGGGTTTCATGTTTCACGGCTTTTCCCTATATTCGGCCGATTTCGTTCAACTCGACTTTTGAGAAAGTCGGGTTTCATGAACCCCACTCGACCCTAAAAAAGGCAAAGTCGCTCATCTCTAGTCAGGATACCTGATAGATGACGTTGTCTCTGGAGTCGTTCTCTTTCTTTTCTTCTTCATCTTGTCCAGACGCCATGATGAGTTTTCTCATCCACAGCTCGCATCTGCAGACTTCCATCTTCTCTGGTCTTGTGCAGCACATCCCCACATGACACCTTTAAAGATAGAAGTGTCATTTTAATATTCATAAATAAAAATATCTGCCCTACACTGAGTCCCTGAATAAATAATTGCCCCTCACTATATTCCCTGCACAAAATATGACCCCACACTGTCCCTCTTATGGTACATGCTCTCCACACTGTCCCCTCCTTTCCATACTGGGCCACCTCTTCACACTGTTCTCTCACAATGAGTCACCCCTATAGGGCGCAGTCTCTATACTGTGCCCCTTATCATACTCCCACTCTTTGGTGTACTGTTGCCTCCTGGCTGTGCCCTTTCCACATGCTGCTCACCCACACTACTCAGTCTCTATTCTGTGCCCACTCACACTTTTTCCACCATACTGTCTCCTTGCACATTTCCTCCTCCCTCATCATACATTTACCTTTTTATGTTCCATACTGCCTCCTCACACATTCCTCCGACTTCCCGTGCTGCCTTTGCACCCATCCCATCACCCTCACTCCCCCATATTGTGTTCTCATACATTTTTCCCTTGCTTCTCATACTATATCCGAACCCATCTCATCACCCCCATACTATGTCCTCATACATTTTCTCCTCGCTCCTCATACTGTGGTTGCACCCATACCACCACTCATCATACTGTGTCTGCTCCTATCCCCCATACATGCCCCATCTCATACCTTCTTCTTTATAGTCTTCAAATTTCTCCTGCTCCCCATACTGTCTGCACCAGTCCCTACCTTGCTCCCCAAATTTGTGTCCTCAAATCATACCCCGTGACACAAAATCTCACTCAGCCCCGCTATACTAAATAACCCAAATCTCAGTAAATCTCTTTCTGCCCCGTTACAGTAAATACCACCCTCACATACACACAGTAAATATCCCCACACACAGTAAATACCCTCCTCCACACACAGACAGCAAATACCTACATCACACACATAGTAAATGCCTCCTCACACACACAGTAAATACTTCCCACACACAGTAAATACCTCGCACACACAGTAAATGCCCCCCACACAGTAAATACCTCCCACACACAGTAAATACCCCCCCACACACACACAGTAAATACCCCCCTCACACACAGTAAATACCCTCTCACACACACAGTAAATAACCCCCTCACACACAGTAAATACCCTCTCACACACACAGTAAATAACCCCCTCACACACAGTAAATACCCCCTCACACACAGTAAACACCTTCCACATACAGTAAATACCCCCACACACACCCACACAGTAAATACCCCCACATACAGTAAATAACCCCCTCACACAAGTGTACATAGTAAATACCCATCCCACACACACAGTAAATACCTCCACACACAGCAAATACCCCCCATACACTAAATACAACAACACACACAGTAAATGCACCCCCCCAGTAAACACCACCCACATCCAGTAAATACCCCCCCACACACTAAATACAACACATGTAGGGAAGGTGACCTGACGGACGGACGGACCTGTCAGAGTGGAGAAGGAAAGGTTTGCACAGTTTAGGTAGGTGTCAGTTACTACAGTGGGGAAACAACTAGGAAAGTGTAGTGGACGTGCAATACCTTGGGTTGACCATTAGAGGGCAGGGAGGAGTGTGAGTAAAGGACTTGACATCAGCATAGGGCTTAGGAAACCGTTGGTCATGGGGAGCAGAGTTACAGGGAACCGGGAAAGGTATAAATTTGAAGGAGGGTTCCAGAAAGTTCCAGTCCCCAGGGGGAGCTCAGGTGACAGGAGGACTAAGACAGTTTGTGCACTCTGAGGAGAACCGAACCAGGGTGACTGAGGAGAGAGAACGTCAGGGGGGTGGTCCTGACAGGAAGAACCGCAGAAGAGACGAGACTCCGGGTGTGGGACCCCGGATTTGACACGACGCCTGACCAGTAAACTTGCTGTTGGTTTACGGGCCTAAGGCGGCCACAGTAATGGACCTGTCAGGAGCGTCAAACAGTGAAGAAGGGTCGGTATGTGCATGTACGTCCCTAGTGTGAAAGTACGGTGTGCATAACGGGCCCTAGAAACGGTGGGCCGTGAGGTGAAGAGAAGTGCGGTGTACCGCAGAGGCCGTCAGGCGGACGGCGAGTGGAATAAACTTGGACCTGTTGCACCCAGAACCTGCCTCCATCTTGTCTCTGTTTTGTCTCTGCGCGTTATATCGAGGGACCACCCCCCAGTCCGGCCCACGACCCTACACACACACAAACCAAATAGCCTCACACACAGTAAATACACATACACAGTAAAGACCCACCAGGGAGTGATATACCCCTGCAAGCAATAAATACCCCCTTCCTATCTTCGGTGTCTTCAGCTCCACTAACTTGGAGCACTTACCACCAATGTGCATCTCTGCCGAGCCAGCGAGTGATGTCAGCAGCGTGATCATATGACGTGATCACGCTGCTGGCGTCGCTCTGACTCTGTGGTCAGAGCTTCAAATGTATTCAGGTCTGTAAGATATGAGTACAGTATAATTGATCTCTGGGAGCCAGTGTGTTGCAGCTTCTCTGTGCCGGCTGTCAGCTTGACAGCCAGCACAGAGAACTGCCGACTCCCAGTCAGAGGGTCTGCAGAATGCATCCGCCGGGGATACACTGCGGACCGTCGCATTAGGCAGCCCTACTGCTCCCTCCTGCCGGCTGCACCCAGGGCACATGCCCCGGCTGCCATCCCCTAGATACGCCTCTGATCATGCCTTCTGAGAGAAAGCTAAAGCTTAGATGTAATTTGGCCTCCCTAATGGATAATGACTCCTAGCATATTCCTAAATCCACCGAGATTTGGCATCTGAATAAGTCCTTTAAGATTCTGGAGAAGATGTCACAGTCAACTGACTTGAACCCTAATTGCATATATTTTATATATCACTTTATATTTATATTTTTCTGCTGTTTGCTTTGTACATAATGCAGTCACAGCAGTTGCGCCTATTCACACTTCATTCTGTTAGGAGGTGCTGATCATTTTTTATCTGTAGCATACATTTGAAGGTGGTGACTGCCTCCTTAGATGGCTGAGCACTTCTCCTTTTCATTTACATGAGTAGATAATAGTCTATCCCTTTAACGACCGCCGATATGCCTTTTAATGGTGGTGGTTAAGGATACTTATTCCAATTTTTAATGGCATTGAGAAATAAGGGTATAGCATCCCCAGTATCGGAAAATCTCTGGGATGTCGGCTACCCGTGGTAGCGGCGACAGCAAAAAAAGTCAGATTTTCCATTTATTTCTCTCTCCTCTGATATGATCTGGCATACCAGAGGAGAGAGAAATGGGGTCCCCCAACCACTGTCCGGTACCTTTAGTGTCCCCAGACCCTCTGGCTCTGTCCACTGGCCCTCGGCATCTTCTTCCAGGAAGAACATAGCTGGTGCATCTGGCAACAATTGGAGATTTTTCCTATTGGTTCATTTTGATCACTGTGATAGACTATATGACAGTGATCAAAATAAAAAGTTAGGTAAAAATAATAAAATAAAAAATTGTATTTATTTCCATTTTCCCATTAGGGTTAAAGTTGGGGCTAGGGTTAGGGTTGGTGCTAGAGCTAGGGTAAGGGTAGGGCTAGGGTTAGGATTGGGGCTAGGGTTAGAGCTAGGGTTAGAGTTGGGCTAGGGTTATGGTTGGGGCTAGGGTTAGGGTTGGTGCTAGAGCTAGGGTAAGGGTAGGGCTAGGGTTAGAATTGGGGCTAGGGTTAGAGCTAGGGTTAGAGTTGGGCTAGGGTTATGGTTGGGGCTAGGGTTAGGGTTGGAGTTAGGGTTGTGTTGGGGATACGGATGTGTTGGTTATACGGCTGTATTGGGGTTACAGTTGTGTTGGGGTTCTGTTTGGGGGTTGGAGTTGGGGGTTGGGGTAAGCATGGTTTTGGAGTTGGGGTTAGGGTTGGAATTAGGGTTGGGATTAGGGTCAGGGGTAGGACTGTTAGGATTGGAGTTAGAATTGGGGGGATTTCCACTGTTTAGGTCATCAAGTGTCTCCAAATGCGACATGGTGCCTGCCTTTGATTCCAGCCAATTTTGCATTCAAAAAGTTAAATGTTGCTCCCTGCCTTCTGAGCCCTGCCATGCACCCAAACAGTGGCTTTCCCCACATAGGGGGTATCGGCGTACTCAGGGGACATTGCACAACAAATTTTGTGGTCCAATTTTTTCTGTTACCATTGTGAAAATAAAAAAGTTTTGCTCCAAAGTAAATTTTTTGAGAAAAAAGTAAAAAATTTTCCTTCCACATTGCTTTAGTTCTCATGAAGCACCTGAAGGGTTAATAAACTTCTTGAATGTGGTTTTAAGCACCTTGAGGGGTGCAGTTTTTAGAATGGTGTCACTTTGGGGTATTTTCTGTCATAAAAAAATGGTTTTGTAAATTTTATTGGAAAATTGAGTAATCGCTGGTCAACTTTTAACCCTTCTAAATATCCTAAAAAAAAAAAAGATGTTTCCAAAATTGTGGTGATGTAAAGTAGACATGTGGAAAATTCTATTCATTAACTATTTTGTGTGATATGACTCTCTGATTTAAGTGCAAAAAATGTAAAAGTTTAAAAATTGCAAAATTATCAAAATTTTTGCCAAATTTCTGTTTTTTTCATAAATAAACGCAAGTCACATTGAAGAAATTTTACCACAAACATGAAGTACAATATGTCATGAAAAAACAATTTCAGAATTAGTGGGATCTATTGAAGCGTTCCAGAGCTATAACCTCATAAAGTGATAGTATTCAGAATAGTAAAAATTGTCTTGGTCATTAAGTACAAAAATGGCTGTCACTAAGGGGTTAAACGATGAACAATACGATCAAAACTCAAAGTATTTGAATATGATGAGAATCGTGAATGAAACGGTTGAGTAGCAAATATTACATGGCACATCAAACATCGAGGACTGTGGATGTCTGTAATCTCACAATTACAAAGCATATGAGGCACCTCCACTGCCGTTGTATGTTGCACCAGAACAGATAGAACTTGTGATGAACCAAATTTTTAACTCCAATATTTTGTCTGAGCTTCCACCTCTGGGGATTCTGAATGGATTGATGGACTCCATTTCATATTCTTCCAACTGTCATGGCACTCACATAATGCAGTTTGGTGATTTTCTTGAACAAGAGACTGCTATTGATGAGTTGGATAATGCTGTTTCTCTTTAGGAACCTTCTTTATGGCTGCTTCTTGATTCAAATCAGTGACCTTTCGCTTTGGAATCAACTTAATAGCACACGGAGCTATTAGGGAATGTAAGAACAGGTTGTAATTTGTAGTATACACAGGAAGAAAAGGGTTTTTCCACCAACATGAGCAAAACAGTAACAATGCTGTGACATTACAAAAATCTGCATAACTAATCATATGCAAAAGAGTTGCAAGTCAAATTTATGTTTGAGATAACCAAGATGATTGTCCATAAAATGATGGTAGCCTCATGTTCGAAGCAGTAGTGGATGGTGAGATATGGAGCCTGAAAATCAAAAGTTCAAAACATTGTTTCCCTTTTGTTCCTGAGTGTTCACATGTCTATATACTGTATGTGCTCTGTGTAACATGTGCCTGTATGTATGTACTTTGTGTATACATATATATGTGTATGTGTGTATACATATGCAAATTTTGCATTCAAAAAGTCAAATGGAGCTCCTTCCCTTCCGAGCTCTGCCGTGCACCCTCATATTTTCTCCCTCATATAGGGAATTGGAATTCTCAGAAAAAATTACAAAACCAATCTTGGGGTCCATTTTCTCCTGTTACCCTTGTCAAAATAAAAAAAAATTGGATTTGAAGTAAATTTAAAAAAAAAAAGTTAAATGTCTATTTTCTCCCCATTCCAAAAATTCCTGTGAAGCACCTGAAGGGTTAAAAAACTTCTTGAATGTGGTTTGCAGCATCTTGATGGGTGCAGCTTTTAGAATTGTGTCACTTTTGGGTATTTTCTATCATATAGACCCCTCAATGGGACTTCAAATGTGAGGTGGTCCCTAAAAAAATATGGTTTTGTAAATGTTGTAAAAATGAGAAATCGTTGGTCAATTCTTAACCCTTATAACTTCATAACAAAAAAAAATTTTGTTACAAAATTGTGCTGATGTAAAGTAGACATGCGGGAAATGTTAAGTATTTTGCGTGACATACTGTATATCTGAGATTTAAGGGCATGAAAGTTCAAAGTTGTAAAATTGCGAAATTTTCAAAATTTTTGCTAAATTTCCGTCTTTTTTTTCTCACAAATAAACACGAGTCATATCAAAGAAATTTTACCACTATCATGAAGTACAATATGTAATGTTAAAAACCAATCTAAGAATCCCTGGAATCCATTGAAGCGTTCCAGAGTTATTTCCTCATAAAGGGACAGTGGTCAGAATTGTAAAATTGGCCTGGTCATTAAAGGGAATCTGTCACCTCATTTTAGCCCTATAAGCTGCGGCCACTGCCATCAGGGGCTTATCTACAGCATTTTGTAATGCTGTAGATAAGCCCCCAATGTAACCTGAAAGATAAGAAAAACAAGTTAGATTATACTCACCCCGAGGTCCAGTCTGGTCCAATGGGTGTCGAGGTCTGGTCTGGCACCGCCCATCTTCTAGCGATGACTTCCTCCTCCTTACTTCTGCCATGGCTCCTGCGCAGGCTTACTATATCTGCCCTGTTGAGGGCAGAGCAGAGTACTGCAGTGCGCAGGTGCCAGAAAAGGTCAGAGAGGTCCGGCGCCTGCGCACTGCAGTACTTTACTGAGGGCAGAGTAAGTACACCTGCGCAGGAGCCGCGGCAGAAGTAACGAGGAGGACATCATCACTAGAAGATGGGAGGTGCCAGACGGAATCGCGACACCCATCGGACCCCGAGGTGAGTATAATCTAATGGTCCCGTTACATTTAGCGATGCACCAGCGATCCTGACAACAATACGACCCGGTCAGGATCGCTGGTGCATCGCTAAATAGTCGCTAGTGAGCTGCCAAACAGGCAGATCTCACCAGCGACGCAGAATTGTTCTTGAGAAAGTTTGTAAATCTTGATGTTATTGATCTTGTCTTGATCTTAATTTGCATATTTGTATTTATGAAAATTTATATAAAAAAAGCAAATCTATAGCACTGTTTTAAGAAAAGTGTTAAATAGTTTATTTTTACCAATTAACAAAATCAAAAGTGAATGAACAAAAGAGAAATATAAATAGTAAAGGAACGGAAATAACATAACAAAAAAAGGAGGGGGTGGAAATTAAGAAGAAAATGTGAAATATGCAACCATGCCACACTATGAATAAGAACTATCTAGTTCGAAACGCGTCAGGTCTATTGGATTAACAGGGCACAGTTCCCGCAATTTTTCTGCCTGTTAATGAAATTATAATAATATTTTGTTTTTAATCAAACTCTCTCGGACCTGTTGCTGGGTTCTCACCTCTACGGCCATTACACACACAGTACACAGCAGGGACACATTTATAACATTATCTCAGCACAGGAACATTTTTCTAAACACATCCAATTGTGGAATTTACTATTATTCCAAAATGTATTGATTGAAATCAACTTTAAAATGAACTTTCTTTGAGGGAAAACCCCTTGAAGGAGTTAAGTAAAACCATATTAATGATGGACTATTGTTTCCTAAATATGGTACACATCACTTTTTTATGTAAAAATAATGGATATTGGCATCATCTAGAGTCCTATTCTAATTCATCTGTTTTCTACTAATTTGGGCGTTTAGCCACACATCACCATATTGTTCCTTTTTCAGAGGATTAAAAGTGGTTTTGCTTGAACAGTCTCTTATCAGTTGGAAACAAGTCAGAACTGCAATGCGTGCACTTTGTAAATAGGTTTTACATAACTGTCTTATGTGTTTGGAATTTGCATTGTTATGAATGTTGCAATCCAGTTTTGCATGGAAATGTTTTGTGGCGGTTACAACTAAATATACATATACTGTATGGTAATTCCCATGCTTCTTACTTAAAGGGGTTTTCCGGTGAACAAAAGTATGTTCCAACAAATCTTGGAATAAAAATAACTTCCACAATTGGAGGTTTTTTAAAAACTGGTCCTGTGCTGAGATAATCTTATAAATGTGCCCCTGCTGTGTACTGTTTTATGGCCATGTCTGATGGTACAGGGACATGGTCGGATCGCACTACAGCTTCTGGGCAGGTGAGGAAGCAAAAAGACTATACAGACAGGACAGCATGGTATTATAGCTGATTCTTCTGTGGCAACCATGTGCCGCCTGTGTGCCACATCAGTACCACACGGACGGACGGCAGGGAAGAAGCGCTACAGTAAGCTCTGTTCCCCAGTGGCGGGTCCTGAAGACGGCTCTCATCATTCTCCCCAACTCTGCCGACGATTGGCGTGAGCAGGGGATAATGATGAGAGTTATATTAAAGTCAGAACAATGACAGCAGGTGGAGGCTTTTGGGACTACTGTATTACTCCCATCAACCCACACCTGCTGCCGCTAAGAACAGTGACAGCAGGAGCGGATGATGGGGGTATTCCTCACCCGCCGCCTGCGCTATAACTAAATAAATGAATGAAATTCCCAGCATGGGTTCCTCCTATTTTCTATAACCAACCTGGCAAAACTCACAGCTGGGGGCTGCAACCCTTAGCTGTCAGCTTCAGCAAGGTTGGTTATCAAGAATAGAGGGTTCCCCATGCTGTTTTTTTAAATTATTTTAATAATCATTAAAAAAAAAACAACAACGTGGGATTCCCCCTTTTTTGATTCCAGCCTTGCTAAAGATCACAGCTTGGGAGATGACATTCTCAGGCTGGTAAGGGGCCATTAATATACACCTCCCCAGCCTAAAAATAGCAGCCTGCAGCTGCCCAGGAAAGGACATCTATTAGATGCACCAATTTAGGTGCTTTGCCTGGCTCTTCCCAATTCCCCTGCAGCGGTGGCAAGTGGGGTTCACATTTGTGGGGTTGATGTCACCTTTGTATTGTTAGGTGACATCAAGCCCATGGCTTAGTAATGGAGAGGCATCTATAAGACAAACACTCCATTACTAATCCTATAGTTATATGGTAAATAAACACACAATTAGAAAAAAATGTCTTTTAATAGAAATAAAACAAAACAAAGTTTTCCTTTTTTATTTAAAAATAACAAATACAGTTATACTCACCTAGCGCCTATTCCACCGAAGCCCTTGTTCTCCTGTAATAAAAATAAATTAAAGAAACAACAATGTACCATACCTACATTCTGTCCTACACTGTAAACCATGTCTGGGGGCTAAACAGTTTTGAACCTGGACTGTGACAAAATGTGACCCTCCAGCCTGAGAACCACTGATGAATGAACTGCTGCGAGCTCAGCATCATTGACCAGCGGTGACATCATCGAGGTTCCCAGCTGGGCTGAACTGTGGTGACCTCTGGACCATGGGAAAAAGTCAGTGATGAGGTCACCACAGTTCAATCTCAGTGTCTTCACAGCAGATCACAGTGAGAATTTTTCTATTACCTTTAGTCTATAACCTGCCTCGACCATGCAGCCCATTTTTCTTCAAGTGCCTCCTTATTGTGCATCTTGAAACAGCCACATTGCTAGTTTTCAGAGTCCAGTATTTCAGCTGATGTTATTTGTGGGTTTTTCTTTGCATCCTGAACAATTTTCCTGGCATTTATCACAGGTCACAGATGAGGATGTTACCTTTAGTAGCCATTCAAACCCATTTGTGTCATCTTCTGTGCATGTTATCAGGCGAAAATCACCAGGGTATGTAAACTTTTTGTCAGGGTCTGTCATGTCCTCACTAAATGAACCAGGATTCATGCAGCTTAACAGGCAGCTAAACCGCTATGCCGGGGTCCAATAAGGGAGACTGTAGTTGAATCTGTACTTTATTGAACGTAGGGTATATAGATGTGGTGAAACTACAAACAGAAACATATAAATACAATCAGTACTGGGTTCATAGGAATACATATATACATAACATACGTACATCTGAACTACTAGCTGACCAAGGGAGCTAACTAAGCTGGCTAATATGAGATAGGGATTATATACAGGGAGCATGTTACATACCAGCGATGCTGACGCAAGCAAGAGGAGTAGAGAATTGAGATGTTCACAAAATGCAGGCTTGAGAGGAAATAGAAGAACTGGAGGGAAAAATGGGGGCTGGATTTAACCATGATGCTTTGCAACTTACCAGGGTGCTTTGCAAACCTTCCCAAAATTCATTGTGAAGAGAGGGAAATAAATCATGCAGTTATGACTTTGGTCAGTAGATGGAGCCAAAGATACAGAAAACAGTAAGGCCTCTTTCACACATCAGGTTTTCGCCGTCAGGCGCGATCCGGCGCTTTTGACAGAAACCGGATCCGGCGAAATGCAATGCCGGATCCGGTTTCCCCCTCATTGACTTGCATTTGCGCCGGATCGCGCCGTATGGCCATGCGTTTCATCCGGTTTTCGCCGGATCCGGCAATGTGTCGCGATCCGGCGTCTGGAAAAAACGGCTACTGTAACGTTTTTTGTCTCCGGCAAAAAAGCCGGACACGCCGGATCCGGCGTGTCCGGCTTTTTCATACAATGAAAGCCTATGAGCGCCACAATGCGGATCCGGTTTCTTTGGTCTGAGCATGCTCAGTAGCTCTGCCCACAAGACATATATAAAAGCAAGACAGTGGGACCCACAGCCACACCCAACATGCCACCCAAGAAAGCAACCAAGCGAAGCAGGAGAAGGCAGGAGACCACTGCAGCACCATCAGCACCACCACCACCCCAAATGGAGCAGCAAATGGAACATGCTGAGGAGGGGAGGCCAGCAGCAGATGAGAGACGGTAATTATCAAATCCCCCATTCCTCCAAACTAGGGCTATTGAATATCAAGATATTCATTGGCCCTTTGTTTCTCTTTATTCAACAGCCGCCCAATAGATGCAGCAGCAGCAGCAGCAGCAGCAATGGCAGCAGCTGGAACACCACCCACAGGCATGGAGTGTGGCCACCAGGAAGACAGCACATCATCTTCTGGGAGCCCTCCCTCGCATCGTCAGCGTTTGACGGTAAGTTTTTATTTCCAAAATCCATCATCTCTGTAATATATGTCTATTCATTGCCTTTTATTTCAAAACAGGATTCCCAAGATGAAGAGGAGCTCCCAGAAGAAGAAGGAAGGGGTGGACAGACACCTGGAGTGGGCTCACAATTGGTAAGTTTTTTGCATCAAACGCAGAAACACAACATCACACTACACACAACACATAGAAAACAATGTTCTGCAGACCACACACAGCAAACAAATGCCTACATCCAAAGACATAACATTTTTTGTTTTCTTCTCTAGTCTTCCCAATCTGGTGCTCGGCCAAGAGGTCCTCGCAGTGCCTCCCAGGGTCGTCGGCGACACCAACGCGGCGGTCAACAGCGTGTAAGTATAAATATTTTTGCTTTGTTTTTTTGCACTTTTTATTTCATTTCTTTTGTGGAGGCTAATTATGTTATTTTTGTCTTTTTCTTTAACAGCCTTCACAGCGTGCTCCCGACTCTGACGGTGAGGATGGAGGACTCGATGTGGACCACCTCATCGATCTCGTCAGAGAAAGGGAGCCGCTCTGGAATATGGCTGACCGCCGCCACGCTGACCTTATCGTTACCCGACGACTCTGGGAGGAAATCTGTTCGCTCCTTGTGGGCCGCTGGGAGGACCTCGATGTTCGGGACCAGATTAAAGAGCGTAAGTATATACAGTACCGGTTGCTTGATGTAAACCAGTGTTTCCCGAACTCCAGTCCTCGTGGTCCCCACGGATCATGTGTTCAGGATTTCTATTTACTATGGAAATCCTGAAAACATGACCCCTGGGGACCATGAGGACTGGAGTTTGGGAAACACTGATGTTGTATACTAACCACTTTGTCCTTTCTCGTTTCAGGGAACAGAATTGTGAATCGGTGGTGGTCTGTGAGGGATCGTTTCAAGAAGGAGTTCAATAAAGAGATGCGGGCCCCGAGTGGATCTGGAGGACGCAGGAGCAAGTACAAGTACGCAGAAGCCCTGTCGTTCCTCCGGGAAACAATGGTCACTAGAAGGTAAATATTACACACCACATGTGAAAAAAAATGTTAGATGTAAATTTTTTTTTTCAGCCAGGGTCATACCATGTCAGTATTTTAATTGTTTTTTTTTTTTTCTCTTTATTCCACAGCACGATGAGCAGCACTCGGGAGCCTGCACGATTGGACCCTTCTGAGGCGATCCCTGAGGAGACCGGCACCGAGGGACACTTCGACCGCCCCGGTACATCTGCACCTTCCCAGCCTTCCCACACATTCGACCCATCTGTCCCATCCACCAGCACAGGAGCATCGTGGCCGCCTACATTACATGAAGCTGCTGGTGAGGAGATCGCTTTCCCTTTACCCCACCCTTCTGCCCCTGCCACCTCTAGTACACCTGCGGGTACTGGGCGGCAGCGGCAGAGGGGTCAGGAAAAGACTTATGCGCCAGAGTTCTTGCATCTGAATGCATCTTTCCAGAACTGTCTAAAAGTCTTGTCAGAGCAAATCTCCGCAGGCTATCAGCAGATCAACTCCAGCATTCTGGAGGTGAAGACACTTCTGCAAACCATGCATTCAGAAGCAAGATCTTCGCCAAACCACACCTTTTTCAGGTCTGTTGTGGAGCGCATTGAAACGCTCTCTCCTGCCCAGCAGATGCATGTAATGCATTCATGCCATGCTGCTCTCCAGCAAGTTACCTCCCAACCTCCTCCTCCCACCACAGTAGTTCCTCCACCTGCACCCCCTCCAGCCACTTTCCATCCTCCCCCTCCTATTACATCTACACCCCCTCCAGCCACTTTCCATCCTCCCCCTCCTATTACATCTACACACCCTCCAGCCACTTTCCATCCTCCCCCTCCTATTACATACCATCCACCTCCCCAGCACCATCCACCTCCCCAGCACCATCCACCTCCCCAGCACCAGCAACCTCCCCAGCACCAGCAACCTCCCCAGCACCAGCAACCTCCCCAGTACCAGCAACCTCCCCAGTACCAGCAACCTCCCCAGTACCAGCAACCTCCCCAGTACCAGCAACCTCCCCAGTACCAGCAACCTCCCCAGTACCAGCAACCTCCCCAGTACCTGCAAACTCCCCAGTACCAGCAACCTCCCCAGTACCAGACATCTCCCCACTTCCAGCAACCTGCCCCGTACCAGACATCTCCCCACTTCCAGCAACCTGCCCCGTACCAGACATCTCCCCACTTCCAGCAACCTGCCCCGTACCAGACATCTCCCCACTTCCAGCAACCTGCCCCGTACCAAACTCCTTCCCCATACAACTTGCCATCAACATCATCTGCTCCTACAGTCCCTGCCCAACCCTCCACTCCACCACCCACCACCTCTTCTGCTTCCCACATGTCCACCCATTCTGTAGTTTTTTCCACACCTTCACCTCTAACTGTTCCTTCCCCACCACGATCCCAGTCCTCTCTCCACACTTCCAGTGTCGAAGTGTCCCGCAGCCCCTACAGCAGTATTTCCACCACACACTACACAGATTTATAATGTGTGTATTTAAATAAAAATGACCAGTTTTATGGTTTCAGTTTTATAGTTTCAAACAAGTTTATTAAAATTTTAAAAAAGTTTACTAAAAAAAACATTTTTCAATAAAAGTTAAATTATTTTACACTGGTTGTCTGTCATTTCTTTCTGCGGTGAAAAAGGTTAAATACAGGGTATTTAAAAGGTGAAATGGTATTCAAAACTAGGTATATAACTGTGGGTAAATTTTAGCTTTTTGCCACAGTTGTGTTCCTGGTTGTGTTTGAAGCAAAGTATTTCACCTAAAAAGTTGTGTTTATTGTTGGTGATTTCCTAACAATGTACAAAACTTTTGTTAAAAGGTGAAATACTTTGCATAAAACACAACCAGGTACACACCTGTGGCCTAAAGCTAAAAATAGAGACCATGACAAGATAGCCAACTTTGGTTGGCAAAGGTATATACTGTTGGTACAGAAGGTACACAAGTTTGGTTGGGCACAAATCTTTCACACTCTGTCATCCTGCCAGTGTACTCTGCCTTGAGGTGACATAAAGTATAGTGCAAAATTGTCCCTCATTACTGAAACCGTCACAGAACTTCTAGTGGTAATGTCATGGTAATCTTGCAAGGTGGTTTCTTCAGAGGTGTCCTCAATGGAAATGGGTTCCTTGCAGATAACAAAATTGTGGAGTACCACGCACGCTTTGATCACCTCGTCCACAGTTTCTGTCTTGATGTTGATCGCAGTCAATAGGACCCGCCATTTGGCTGTCAGAATACCAAAGGTACATTCAACCATTCTTCTTGCTCTTGTGAGGCGGTAATTAAAAATGCGTTTTGGTCTTGTCAATCCTCTGCTAGAGTACGGTTTCAAAAGGTGTTCTGACAGCTGGAAGGCTTCATCCCCTACACAGACAAATGGCATAGGTGGATCAGATGTTTGCGGCAGCGGTCTAGGTGGTGGGAACTGGAAGGTGTTTCCATACAGTTTACGCCCCATGGCAGACAGTTTGAAAACTTGAGAGTCATTGGAGCGGCCATAGGCCCCAATATCAACCGCAATAAATTTGTATTCCGCGTCAGCGATGGCCATGAGGACAATTGAAAAATATTTCTTGTAATTGAAATATTCCGATCCCGATCCAGCTGGCTTTACAATGCGGATATGTTTCCCGTCCACAGCGCCCAAGCAGTTTGGAAACTGACATATCTGTTGAAACTTGTCAGCAATTTCAATCCACCTCTCTGTTGTGGGCTCTGGTAAAAACTCTTCAGCTAAGGAGTCCCACAGTGCACGGCATGTGTACTTCACAATTCCAGATATGGTGGAAATCCCGAGTCTGTACTGGAAATGCAGTGACGAAAGGGATTCTCCAGTTGCAAGAAATCTGTGGGGAATTAAAAAACAATAAATTAGTTTTAAATCACAGCATTACATACCAAAACTGACCTATAACACTTGGAGATACAAACTACCACCAACAAGATTGCAGTGAAAGTGTGCTCTGATGCGAGCATATCCAATAAATGTGGCTTACCTTAAAGTCACCATCAGACGCTCTGCGGGTGAAACAGAGAAGCGGCAATAGGTGTCCGCTTTTCTTATGAGGTGTGCAATGCGCTCCACCAAGTAATCAAAATACTCCATTTTCATCCGCACATATCCAAAAAATTTATCCGGGTTTCGTCTAAGGTCCATGCAGAGTGTAGAATAGACCCCACGCGTCATTCTCTTGGCTGTGATGGGGTGGATCCACAAACGTCGTCTACGATGCCTGATGCGCTGCTGTCTCGCTCTCTCCTTCTCCAGAACAATCACCCTCAAACGATTCGCCTCCGCTATAAAATCCGCCAAATTCTTCAAAATATTTCCAATGACAACATCCATCTTCGCCAGTAACTTGCTCTTCTCTCCAACCTGCACTTTCTCCTCTACAACCTGTCAAAGAAGGGCTGTAGGAACATGCTATATATAGTTTTCCAGTAGCCAATCCCGTTCGGAAGGCCACAAGGGTCAATTTTAAAAACCGGATCCGGCGTAATCCGTCGAAAAACGGATAGAAAAACGGATGAACCGGATGAGACGGATCCGGTTTTGTCTGTCAAGAAAAAGACGGATCCGGCAGAAAACTGGATCCGTCACATCCGGTTTTACGAAACATTTGCCGGATCCGGCGTTCCGGCACGACGCCGGATCGCGCCTGACGCCGAAAACCTGATGTGTGAAAGTAGCCTAAACTATATAGAAACCTGTACATTCTATACATACAGCAAATCATTGTATGTTATCAAATAAACAAGTAGACAGTCAAAGATCATGAATTATGTCGGAGACAGAACAGGGTCATTTGGATGTTTTGGGTTGTCATTATGATTTAAAAAAGAGAAAACACAGTAGTTTGACAATAAATGGCTTCACCAAACCACTAACCATGAGTGGAGAAAAAGTTTTGGTGTTATCATTCATATTCTCTGATAAAAAGGCCAAGAAAGCAAAAATTCCTCCGGGGTATGTACACTTTTGAGCACAACTGTATTTTAAATAATAAAGGGCTGTGCATAGTAATGATCCAAATGTTATTGGAAGATTATAAAAAGAAATATATAAACATATAGTTCATCTATACTGGTGTCAATATGTATATAAACACTGCAGAGTGTCTCAGTTAATATATTGGTCTAAAAAAATCTCCATAAGGCTATGTGCACACGTTATGGAATTTACGTAGAAATGTTTGACTAGTGTGACCAACTTTTTACTATTGAGGCTGCCTATGCAGCATCAGTAGTAAAAAGATATAGAGTTTAAAATAATAGTAAAAAAAAAATGGTGTTTTTCTCACCTTCCAATGTCCCGCGCAGTGTTCCCGATTATCGTGATGCTCCCGGCAGGTCCCGTTCCCAGTGATGCATTGTGGCAATGACCTTTGATGACGTGGCGGTCTCGTGAGACCGCCACATCATCAAAGGTGATTGCCGCAATGCATCACTGGGAACGGAAGTTGCCGGGAGCATCGCTGAGGCTTGGTGACGCTGTGAGCGACATTGGAAGGTGAGAATATGACGATTTTTATTTATTTTAATTCTATTTTTACAGGGATATGGTACCCAGAGCATGGAGGAGAATCTCCTCTCCTCCAGCCCTGGGTACCATCCACAATTGTTCTGCTTACTTTTCGCATGGTGGGCACAGCCACATGCGGAAATAAAGCAGAACAATGCATTCCTATGTGTGTGGAATCGCCTCCATTCCGCAAAATTAATGAGCATGCTGCGTATTTTTCCAAGATATGATTCCGCCGTGGAAAAATCCGCAGCATTAGCACAGCATTGCGGAATCCCATAGGATTGCATGGGATGCTGTTTTTTTTTCTGGCAAAAACGTGCGTTTAAAAACGCCACGAAAACGCAAAAAAAAACCCGCTACGTGTGAACACAGTCTAAGAGTGAGAGTAAAGTAAGTATACTAACCAGGTTTCATCCTGCATGTGCTGCCACTGCTGCCCCACACTCCAACACATGTTTCACACATCGCTTTGTCAGTGAGTGAAATCAGAATAAACCTTTCCCGTTTCAGGTCAATTAGGATTACAATAATTATTACCGTATATACTTGTGTATAAGCCTACCTGTGTATAAGCCGACCCCCCTAATTTTGCCACAAAAAACTGGGAAAACATATTGACTCGCGTATAAGCCTAGGGTTAAATGGTGGTCCAAGAAGATGCTCCATAGATAAACCCCCCCCATATACTGCTGCACAAGGGTTAATGCTGGCCCAAGAAGATGCTCCATAAATACCCCCCATAATATGCTGCTGCACAAGGGTTAATGCTTCCCCATAAATACCCCCCATATGCTGCTCCACAAGGGTTAATGCTGCCCCATAAATACCCCCATATGCTGCTGCACAAGGGTTAATGCTGCCCCATAAATACCCCTCATATGCTGCTCCACAAGGGTTAATGCTGCCCCATAAATACTCCTCATATGCTGCTCCACAAGGGTTAATGCTGCCCCTAAATACCCCTCATATGCTGCTCCACAAGGGTTAATGCTGCTCTATAAATACCCCCCATATGCTGCTGCACAAGGGTTAATGCTGCCCCTTAAATACCCCGCATATGCTGCTCCACAAGGGTTAATGCTGCCCCATAAATACCCCTCATATGCTGCTGCACAAGGGTTAATGCAGCCCCATAAATACCCCCCATATGCTGCTCCACAAGGGTTAATGCTGCCCCATAAATACCCCCATATGCTGCTGCACAAGGGTTAATGCTGCCCCATAAATACCCCATATGCTGCTGCACAAGGGTTAATGCTGCCCCATAAATACCCCTCATATGCTGCTGCACAAGGGTTAATGCTGCCCCATAAATACCCCTCATATGCTGCTCCACAAGGGTTAATGCTGCCCCATAAATGCCCCTCATATGCTGCTCCACAAGGGTTAATGCTGCCCCATAAATACCCCTCATATGCTGCTCCACAAGGGTTAATGCTGCCCCATAACTACCCCCATATGATGCTGCATAAGGGTTAATGCTGCCCCATAAATACCCCCATAATATGCTGCTGCACAAGGGTTAATGCTGCCCCATAAATACCCCCCCATATGCTGCTGCACAAGGGTTATTGCTGCCCCATAAATACCCCTCATATGCTGCTGCACAAGGGTTAATGGTGCCCCATTAATACCTCCCATATGCTGCTCCACAAGGGTTAATGCTGCCCCATAAATACCCCCTATATGCTGCTGCACAAGGGTTAATACTGCCCCATAAATACCCCCATATGCTGCTGCACAAGGGTTAATGCTGCCCCATAAATACCCCTCATATGCTGCTCCACAAGGGTTAATGCTGCCCCATAAATACCCCCCATATGCTGCTGCACAAGGATTAATGCTGCCCCATAAATACCCCCCATATGCTGCTGCGCAAGGGTTAATGCTGCTCCATAAATGCCTCCCATATGCTGCTGCACAAGGGTTAATGCTGCCCCATAAATACCCCCCATATGCTGCACAAGGATTAATGCTGCCCCATAAATACCCCCCATATGCTGCTGCGCAAGGGTTAATGCTGCCCCATAAATACCCCCCCATATGCTGCTGCGCAAGGGTTAATGCTGCTCCATAAATACCCCTCATATGCTGCTGCACAAGGGTTAATGCTGCCCCATAAATACCCCCATATGCTGCTGCTCAAGGATTAATGCTGCCCCATAAATACCCCCCATATGCTGCTGCACAAGGATTAATGCTGCCCCATAAATAAATCCCATATGCTGCTGCACAAGGATTAATGCTGCCCCATATATACCCCTCATATGCTGCTCCACCATGGTTAATGCTGCCCCATAAATACCCCCCATATGCTGCTGCAATAAAAAAAATGACATACCTCTCCGTTGCTGGAAGCCAGGTGCCGGTGTCCTGAGCCCCTGGCCCCGGCGATATTTACCTGTCTCTGTTCCATTGCCATCCACCGCTCTATCTCCCGGCTCTCTGCAGTGACAGCAGAGGGCTCACACTGACTACGTCATCGCGCCCTCTGCCGTCAAAGCAGGAGGACCCGGAGACACAGCGGTGCAGGGCTTGGAATGGGGACAGGTGAATATTACTTTGCCCCATGAGTTTAATGAGCGGTACCATGTGAATGCAGGAAGCAGACGGCAGAGGAAGAAGCAGGGGGTGCAGAGAAGTGCCAGGAGAGGTAAGTATGATCTCTGACATCCTCGCTCCCCCTCCCCCGCCCACCCCTGGTATATGACTCGCGTATAAGCCGAGAGGGGGACTTTCAGCCCCCAAAAATTGGGTGAAAATCTCGGCTTATACACAAGTATATACGGTAATATTTGCCAAATGCTAGAATATTGAGAGAGGGAATGTTTTAAGGCATTTTTATTACTTACTGTAAAGTCAAAAGTTTACATACATTTCATTAGTATTTGGTACCATTGCCCTAATTGACCTAAAATGGGAAAGGTTTATTCTGATTTCATGTCAAATATTGAGAAAAACAAGCAGATGTGTCTTTTTATATAGTGTATGTAAACTTCTTGTTTCAACTGTATAACTGCATTATACTACTATGTGGTGCATTATACTACTATATATAATAACTATGGGGGTGCATTATATTACCACTATATATGACTGCGATGCATTATACTACTACCGTCTCCAAGACTATACACGTGCTGCGCCAATTCTTTGGAATGCACTTCCCGGTTCAATACGATTAATCCCCAATCACTACAATTTTAAGCATGCCCTGAAAATGCATTTATTCAGACAGGCCTACCGCCTCAACACAGTAACCTAATCTGTCCCTATTTGGCACAGCCAAAAGTTTTACCATAACCAGGTTCCCCGCATCATGTTCCCACATGCTTTATGCATCCATTAGCCCTCTGTGTCTGTACTGATACACACTTAACATTATGGCTGGTCCATACAATCAGGGCAACTGTTACCACCTACTTTTCGTGTCTACCTCTTTCCTCCTAGATTGTAAGCTTGCGAGCAGGGCCCTCATTCCTCTTGGTATCTGTTATGATCTATGTGATTATTGTTATGCTGTAATGTCTATTGTCTGTACAAATCCCCTCCGAAATGTAAAGTGCTGCGGAATATGTCGGCGCTATAGAAATAAAATTTATTATTATTATTATTACTATGTATGACTATGGGGTGTATTATGGGGTGCATTATACTACTATTATATATGACTGCGATGCATTATACTACTATGGATGACTATGGGGTGTATTATGGGGTGCATTATACTACTATGGATGACTATGGGGTGTATTATGGGGTGCATTATACTACTATGGGTGACTACTGGGTGCATTATATTACTCTGTCTGACTATGGGATGCATTACAAATCAAAATAAGGAAATGGTTGCACTCAATTACATTAAGGCATGTCAATGTGAAATACATGAAGTTTGAATATCATAATGGCTTTTAAAATTTAGGAAAAAACACATGAGATGCTTAGCACAAAATTTGGACAAAAAATGTGAGCCCATCCACCATCGTCAAGGTAATCTCATGAATTGGATGGGTCCCTGACCTAACTGCCCAGTGTGAACACTTAAAACCTTCAAGGAAAAAAGTGAGCAAAAATCCTGCTGAAACTAAGTAAATAAAAAGCAAAAAGTGCATTTAAATAATATAAAGTTTTTGGAATTTTTTTTAAACAAAAAATAGCATAAAAGCTATGGATACCAGGGGCTCACTAGTCACGCCCCCTTCTGAGCCCCCCAGACCGTGGTCCCGAGGTTCCACTCAAAAAATAAACGAAAGTGAACTTCACCACCTGTGCCTATGCTTCCTTTCGTTACAATAAGGCTAGTTTCACACTAGCGTTTATGAGCGCAGCGACGGCCTGTGGACGGCCGCCGCTAAGCCCCGCCCCTGCCACGCCTCCGCCTGTAGCTCCGCCTACCGGCGCAAGACGCTGCATGCGCCCTGCGTCCCCTATCTTTATCACTGGGGGCGCAGGCCGTGCGCAGTATGCGTTTGGCGGCACATGCGCCTTTTTGACGGTGCGCCGGCGCAACCAAACTGCAGCAGGTTGCGTTTGGCGCAGGTCGGCGCACCGTCAAAAGGACGCATGCGCCGCCAAACGCATACTGCGCACGGCCTGCACCCCCAGTGATAAAGATAGGGGATGCAGGGCGCATGCAGCGTCATGCGCCGGTAGGCGGAGCTACCGGCGGAGGCGCGGCAGGGGGCGGGGCTTAGCGGCGGCCGTGCGCAGGCCGTCGCTGCGCTCATAAACGCTAGTGTGAAACTAGCCTTACCTTGACGATGGTGGATGGGCTCACATTTTTTGGCCAAATTTTGTGCTTAGCATCTCATGTTGCCGTCAGCAACGATTTGGATTTATGGATCATGGAGTGAATTACCTTTACGATGGACTACTTGCTAGAGATGGGGTGCACCTCACGAAGACTGGAAAACATGTATTTGGAAGTCGCCTTGTTACACTTGTAAGGAGAGCTTTAAACTAGAACAACATGGGAAGGGAAGCAAAAGACCAGAAAAAGCCATACACCTGACAAATGCTATTGAGAACTCTGCTATTAGGAGTGGAAAGGAAGAACAAAGACAAAAGAATCTAATTAATAAAAATATTGGAGAAAGAGAAACCAATCACAAACTAAAATGTTTCTATACTAATGCACAAAGCATGGGCAACAAACAAGGAGAATTGGAACTACTAACACAGGAAAAGAAATATGATGTCATTGGAATCACTGAAACTTGGTGGGACAATACACATGATTGGAATACAAGACTAGAAGGATACAACTTATTTGCAAGAAACAGACTTGATAAACGAGGAGGAGGTGTCGCATTGTATGTTAGAAACGCGTATATCTGCACAGAGATTGAAGCTTCAGAGACTGGGAGTTCTGTGGAAACTGTTTGGGTAAGAATAGGACAGAACAATGGAAAGGACACCATTTTAGGCATTTACTACAGGCCGCCTGTGCAAGCTGAAGATATGGATGAACTCCTTATGCATCAAATGGCCAAGTTCTCCAAAAAATATGACATAGTTGTCATGGGAGATTTCAACTATCCAGACATTTGTTGGGAATCTCTCTCAGGCAAAACTAACAGGTCAAGGAAATTCTTATCCTCTCTTGCTGACAACTTTATCTTCCAAAAGGTAGGGGAGAAAACAAGGGGAACTGCTACCTTGGATCTAATCCTTATAAACAGGGAGGAAATGGCTGGGACCCTAGGAGGTAGCGACCATGCTATTTTAGAATTTTGGATAACTAGAGGAGGAAGACCTGTGAAGACTCAGACGTCAAGATTAGATTTCAGAAAGGCAGATTTTAAGGGATTCAGAAAGAGAATTGGAGGGATCCAATGGCTGGATATCCTTAAAGACAAAAATGTCCAGGAAGGATGGGAAATCTTGAAAAATGAAATTCTCAAAGCACAATTTTAACAATTCCGAAAAGAGGGAAGAATAGGAAGCATTTAAGGAAGCCAGGATGGATGAAAACAGAACTTAAGCACATGCTAAAAAGGAAGAAAAAAATGTTTAGAAAATGGAACGAGGGAGGCATATCTAAAGAAGAATATAATGCTGTCTGCAGAACCTGCAGGGCACAAATCCGATTATCTAAAGCTGACAATGAATTGAGGCTTGCAAGAGATGTCAAAAGCAATAATAAAGGATTTTGGGGATATGTCAAAAGTAAAAGAAAAGTCAAAGATGCTATAGGATTTTTACAGGATGAAAATGATGAAATGGTAAGACAGGATGTTGAGAAGGCCGAACTTTTAAATTCCTCTTTTGCATCTGTTTTCTCTCAGAAAGGAAATGTAACATCAACTCTTCTTCACAGAAAGATAGTGAGGAAACACTTAGCTAACCTAAATGAATTCAAGTCTCCAGGTCCAGATGAATTATACCCCAGAGTACTGAAGGAGATAGCAGAAGAAATTTTTGAACCCCTCTCCATAATCTTTGAAAATTCTTGGAGAACAGGAGAAGTCCCAGAAGACTGGAGAAGAGCAAATGTTGTTCCTATCTTCAAAAAGGGGAAGAAGGTGGACCCAGGCAACTATAGGCCGGTGAGTCTGACTTCTATACCAGGAAAGATCTTTGAACAAATTATTAAACAACATGTATGTCAGTACCTGGATAAGAATGAAGTTATTAAACAGAGTCAGCATGGGTTTGTAACTAATAAGTCATGTCAGACTAACTTAATTTCCTTCTATGACGGAATCACTGATTGGGTGGATCAAGGAAATGCTGTAGATATAGTATATCTTGACTTCAGCAAAGCATTTGACAAAGTATCTCATACAATCCTTATTGAAAAAATGACTAAGTATGGAATGGACAAGGCAACTGTTAGGTGGATTCATAACTGGCTTAGTGATCGGACCCAAAGAGTGATTGTAAATGGCTGCACATCCAGTTGGAAGAATGTCTCAAGTGGGGTACCACAGGGCTCTGTCTTGGGTCCTGTATTGTTCAACATCTTTATCAATGATTTAGATGAAGGAATTGAGGGTAAACTGATTAAATTTGCTGATGACACAAAGCTAGGAGGGATAGCTAATACTAGAGAAGAGAGAGAGGATTCAAAAAGATATAAATAAACTGGAGAAGTGGGCAGCAACTAACAGAATGGTTTTTAACAGGGAAAAATGCAAAGTACTACATCTGGGCAATAAAAATGAAAAAAGCATATACAGAATGGGAGGAATAGGGCTAAGCAACAGCACATGTGAAAAAGACTTGGGTATACTAATAGATCACAGACTGAATATGAGTAAACAGTGTGATGCAGCAGCAAAAAAGGCAAATGCAATTCTAGGATGTATTAACAGAAGCATACAGTCTAGATCACGTGAAGTCATTATTTCCCTCTACTCCTCTTTGGTCAGACCTCATCTGGAATATTGTGTCCAGTTTTGGGCACCACATTTTAAAAATGACATCAACAAACTGGAGCAAGTTCAGAAAAGAGCAACCAGAATGGTGACCGGTCTGCAAACCTTGTCTTATGAGGAAAGGTTGCAGGATCTGGGATTGTTTAGTTTGCAAAAGAGAAGACTGAGAAGAGACTTAATAGCTGTCTACAAATATCTAAAGGGCTGTCACATTGTAGAAGGATCAACTTTATTCTCATTTGCACAAGGAAAGACTAGAAGCAATGGGATGAAACTGAATGGCAGGAGACACAGATTAGATATTAGAAAAAACTTTTTGACAGTTAGAGTGATCAATGAGTGGAACAAGCTGCCATGAGAAGTGGTGAGTTCTCCTTCAATGGAAGTCTTCAAACAGAGGCTGGACAGACATCTGACTGGGATGATTTAGCAAATCCTGCTTTGAGCAGGGGGTTGGACCAGATGGCCCAGGAGGTCCCTTCCAACTCTACGATTCTATGATTCTATGTGTTTTTTTCCTAAATTTCAAAAGCCATTACACTATTCACACTTAATGTATTTCACATTGACATGCCTTAATGCAATTGAGTGCAACCATTTCCTTATTTTGATATGTAAGCTGTTTTTTGGTATGCACTTGTTCAGACTAGTTTTTGATGTGCCGGTCAGTTTTCTGTTACTTTTATTGAACTTGAAAGGGTTCAAAGGCGGGCTACTAAAATGATAAATGGAGTTGGTTCACTACAATACCCAGAAAGGTTATCAAAATTAGGTCTATTTACTCTCGAAAAGAGAAGACTTAGGGGAGACTTAATATATATGTACAAGTATATCAGAGGGCAATACAAAGATCTCTCCAATAAACTGTTTGTACCAAGGACTGTGACAAGAACAAGGGGGCATTCTCTTCGTTTGGAGGAAAGAAAATTTCTGCACCAGCATAGAAGAGGGTTCTTCACGGTAAGAGCAGTGAGGCTCTGGAATTCTCTTCCTGAGGAAGTGGTGATGGCCAACTCACTGAATGAATTTAAGAAAGGAATGGATGCTTTTCTTGAGAGTAACAGTATAGAAGGTTACGAATAACATAATATTATAGGTAGATGGTTGACCCAGCTTAGGGGTCGGGAAGGAATTTTTTTCCCTATGGAGAAAATTGGCTTCTACTCTGTGGGTTTTTTGCCTTCCCCAGGATCAACAATGCAGAACAGCTGCACTAAAAATAGGCTGAACTAGATGGACATAAGGTCTTCCTTCAGCCTTCAAAACTATTATACTATGTTACTATGATGCATTATACTACTATGGATGACTAAGGGGTCAGTATGGAGAGACATGGGGCAATAGGGAGAGACATGGTGCAATGGGAGGACATGGTGGGTCCAGAATGGGAGGAAATGTGGGACCAGGATGTGGGACATTATTACTGTAGGGGCTAATTAAAGGATATTATTTTGCGAATACTGTTTTCAATGTGGGGGAGGAGAGGTTCTGTTATTGTCCAGGGTGACACAGTCACTTTTTTCTTCATCTGGTATAGTGTAGAGGTTCCTTGTGTGTGATGGTACTATATTGTCTGATCATGATGTGGTGGTATTTGTCCCTTCTATGTGGTATGATTCATTCACTATGTGGTGGTGATATGTGGTCTGGTCATGCTGTGGTGGTATTTGTTCCTTGTATGTAGTATTATTTGGTCACTATGTGGTGGTAATATATGGTCTGGTCATGGGGTAGCAGTATTTGTTGCTTGTATATGGTATTATCCAGTCACTATGTGGTGGTAATATGTGGTCTCGTCATGGTGCTATGGTATTTGTTCCTTGTATATGGCATTAGTGTTCATTTTAAAAAATGTATGTGACACATTTCCTTAAAGAAACATGATTAAAAATATACCTAAAAAGAGTATTGGATATTTTAACAATGTTTAATAGTTTAGAGTCTACCTTGTCGTGGAGCCGGCTTAAAATTTTTTTGGCCAACATAAAAGCTGCTGGCTATGTATGTGATCTGGTGTTAAATGGGAACTGTTATTGTGTGATTGGTGAGGACATGGTGCAGAAGTGGAGTATTTCCAAGATTGGGTGGTGGGACTGTGGAAGGTTAGAGGCAGAACTAGGATGAAGCCTGGGTGGAGTCTCAAGGGAGCCCGAAAATATTGCCAGTATGGGGCCCTGAAATTCCTGGTGGCAGCCCTGCTTGTACGACAGTGATACCTAAGGGTAGACCTAGGTACAGCACTGATGGATTAAAATCTAAGCAAAATGGTATATTTGGGGTCTTATGAATTTTGACCACAATAGCTATGACTGAAAGACAAACAAGCTCAAACTGTGTAAACCTTCACCAATGTCCAGAATTTATTTGTATCACTGTGCACCAGAGAAGTGTGATATCCTTTATACCAGACACAAATGGCACATAGGATTTGAGGAGGTATCTGAAAGGATATGGCTTAGCATATGCTCTGAAACCTTTGGGCATCTAAACCACTGCTAAAAGTTAAGTTTTTACTCACACTTTAGTCAAACTGCCTGGCACACCCTGTATATGATTCATGTAAAGACCTGAAAAAGCTAATTATAATAAAGAGAGCGTTTAACCACTTCACTAACACCTCTCGCTATGTTTGCACATCTTGAGATAATGCTGTAATGTCTCATAGAAGCACAGCTGTGAAAACAATTACATTATGGTTATTAATCCTGATGTATCATGGTGTCTACCTATAAGATGCGTGGGTGCAACTAAGTGTATTTTTGCCTAAGCTTAAATAGGAAAGTGTAATCTAATTGCACTTCTGTATATAGAGTCTTCAATTAAGTGTCATTAGCGGTGACGGATATCGTGAAGGCAGCTGTGGTATGTGTCAGTCAAGGACATGTTAGTAAATGTTTTATTGCTACATTTATAAAAAGATGAATATAAAGAAAATCTCCCGGATTATGTTAACATGTCCAGTAGTTAGCTCCATTTCTGGATCATATTTGGAACAACTAAAATAGATCTGTGGACAGAGCGGTATAAAGAAGGAGAAGCTGAACAGAATGATATTTATTTATTTTACTCACTTATATAGCGTTATTAATTCCACAGCACTTTACAGACATCATACTGTTGTGACAGGGTCACTGGCATGGTATATGAGGGGAGATACAGTATGTGTCACTGCCCATAATGGTGTCAGTGATGTGAAACCATAATTTTTTCCTCCAGCACTCTACATGTTGTGAAAGTTAAACTTAAGTTGCATACATGTTGCATATAGTCATGTGCTCACGGCAGAGATTAAGCGAGAGCTCCAGACAGACAGTGAGTGAGTAGAGCGCCACGCGCCCGGATAGTCAGAAGACTGCGCTTGTGCAGAGGAGTGTGTGCCAGGGTGCAGGGCCCCATGGTACTAGTACAAGTACAGCGACACGATCGCGCAGCCTCACGCTGAGTGCCGTGGCGATCACGTGCGGTTGTCAGCTGCTGTATGTAACAGCTGACATCCTGCAGCAAGGCCCACGATCGGTGCTAGCACCAATTGTGGGCATTTAACCCCTCTGATGCCGCTGTCAGCACTGACAGCGGCATAGAGAAGAATCGCACAGGGTGGGGGCTCCCTGCGCTCTCCCACCGGTCGCATTGTTCCGGTGGTCTCCATGGAGACCCCTGGCTCCAAGATGGCCACGGGGTCCTGCAGGGAGGTGGCTTGTGAGTGCCTGCAGGCGCTGGCAAGCTTTCTTCACTTCCTGTCAGATTGCTGATCTGACACTGTGCTATGCAAAGTGTCAGATCAGCGATCTGATATGATATAGTGATGTCCCAACCTGAGAAAATGTTATAAAGTAAAAAAAAATTGTAATGAGTAAAAAATATTTTTTTTTTAAATTCCCCAAATAAAGAATTTTTTTTTCCAATAAATCCATTTATTTATGTAAATAAAAAAAACAATTAAAGTACACATATTTGGTATCGCCGTGTCTGTATCGACCCGCTCTATAAAACTGTCCCACTAGTTAAACCCTTTAGTGAACACCATAAAAAATAAGAGGCAAAAAACAATGCTTTATCATCCGCCAAACAAAAAGTGCAATAACATGCAATCAAAAAGACGGATATAAATAAAAATGGTACCGTTGAAAACGTCCCACAAAAAACAAGCCACCATAAAGTGCCATCAGCAGAAAAATAAAAAAGTTATAGCTCTCAGAATAAAACAACGCAAAAATAATTATTTTTTCTATAAAAACATGGATCGCAGCAGGATATGTCTCAGTTTTTTTATTTTTCCCGTGACAAAAAAAGTCAAAAAGCATATTCACTGTAATGGGTCCTTGATCTACGGTATCTGCAAAAATGATAGACAGCACGCATAACAAAAAATATGATGTGTGAAAGCCCTTATTGGTAGAGTTGGGAAATTAGATCAGGCACTTAACCAGTTATGGCTTTACCAATATAGAAAGCGAACTGTATCTAACTGTATCTAATTCTGGCTGTATCAACAATCTCAAGGTTATAAGTCCATCTCCAGAGATCTTGATGTTCCTTTGTCCACAGTGCATAACATTATCAAGAAGCTTACAAGCCATAGCACTGTAGCTAATTTCACTGCAGAGAAAAATTGATGAAATTTGGAGCACAGGATATTCTGGATGTTGGATAAGCAGCCCCAATCAAGTTCCAAAGAAATTCAAGTTGTTCTGCATGCTCAGGGTGCATCAGTGTCAGCATGAACTATCAATCAACATTTAACTGAAGTTAAATGTTACGGCAGAGGACCCAAGAACACCCCATTGCTATCGCAGAGACACAAAAAGCTAGACTGCAGTTAGCCAAACTGTACGTAAGTAAGCCAAAATCCTTCTGAAAAGCGTCTTTTGGACAGATGAGACCAAGATGGAGATCCTTGTGAAAACACATCATTCAAAAACAAAATGAGGCCTACAAAGAAAAAAACACAGTACCTACAGTCAAATATGGTGAAGGTTCAAAGATATTTGAGGTTGCTTTGCTGCCTCTGGCACTGGGTGCCTTGACTGTATGCAAGTCATAATAAAATTTGAAGATTACCAAAAAAGTGTTGCAATTTAAGGTACTGTCACACTTAGCGATATCGCTAGCAATATCGCTATAACTTGTGACGTTATAGCGATATTGCTAGCCATATCGCTGTGTGTGATACTTTCCTACGACCCACTCCCCCGCTGGTTATCGCTGATCACGCGAGAACATCCTGGTCTGTTTCTCGTCGTCAGCTTCCTGCGGCGCTTCCTGTGGAGAGATGAGCGACGAGCGTGGAGCCGGGCAGGATGATGTCAGGATCGCCTAGTGTGACAGGTAAGTAGCAGCCCCCGAGCACTACGATGTCGCTGGTGAGATCTGCCTGTGCGGCAGCTCACTAGCAACCACTTAGCGATGCACCAGCGATCCTGACCGCGTCATATCGCTGGTCGGGATCGCTGGTGCAACGCTAAGTGTGACAGTACCCTTAGTGTCCAGTGTCAAAAAGCTGGGTTTGTGTCCTAGGTAATAGGTCTTCCAGCAGTATAATGACCCCAATCATACTTCAAGAAGCACCTAGAAATAGATGGAAACAAAACGCTGGAGAGTTCTGAACTGGCCAGCAATGAGTTTGACTTTAAATCCCATTGAGCACCTGTGGAGAGATCTTGCTGTTGGAAGAAGGCACCCTTTAAATATAAGAGCAATTTACAAAAGAGTGATTCAAAATTCCAGTTGAGAGGTGTAAGAAGCTTGTTGATGGTTATAGGAAGCAATTGATTGAAGTTATTTATTCCAAAGGGTGTGCAGCCAAATACTAAGTTGAGGGTGCTAACAATTTTGTCTGGCTCATTTTTGGGATTTTGTGTGAAGTGATGTCCAATTTGCCTGCTTTCTTTGTTTTAACATAGTAACATAGTTAGCACGGCGGGAAAAAACATTTGTCCATCCAGTTCTGCCTATATTCCGTCAGAATAAATCCCCAGATCTACGTCCTTCTAAAGAACCTAATAACTGTAAGATACAATATTGTTACGCTCCAGGAAGACATCCAGGCCTCTCTTGAACCCCTCAACTGAGTTCGCCATCACCACCTCCTCCGGCAAGGAATTCCAGATTCTCACTGCCCTAACAGTAAAGAATCCTCTTCTATGTTGGTGGAAAAACCTTCTCTCCTCCAGACGCAGAGAATGCCTCCTTTTGACCGTCACCTTCCTTGGTATAAACAGATCCTCAGAGAGATATTTGTATTGTCCCCTTAAATATTTATACATGGTTATTAGATCGCCCCTCAGTCGTCTTTTTTCTAGACTAAATAATCCTAATTTTGCTAATCTCTCTGGGTATGTCGTTTCCCCATGCCCTTTATTAATTTTGTTGCCCTTCTTTGTACTCGCTTTAGTTCCATTATATCCTTCCTGAGCACCGGTGCCCCAAACTGTACACAGTACTCCATGTGCGGTCTAACCAGGGATTTGTACAGAGGCAGTATAATGCTCTCATCATGTGTATTGTGAGAATCATGTGGGAATAGTGGATGAGGGCAGGTATATCTCGCCCAGATTCCTTTCCTATGTGGCCTAGTCTGGTCAGTATCGCACCTGCTTGCTAATGAATAATGGGAGGTGGATATAAAAGGATGCCAGGTGGTTGTGTGAGTGTCTCAGCCTGGGAACACAGAGAGCCTCTCTGTGTGAGAGACACATGTGAGTGGAAGCAGTGCCCACGGCAACTGTGGTTTGGCTGGACGGGAGAAGCCCGCCAGTTGGTAGTTAGGTTGTACTTTGTTTAGTTAGTGCCAGACAGGCAAGGATTTGTTTTATTTTTTTTCTTTATGTATTGCTTTCACCATTAATAAACCTGACCCAGAGTCAGTTATACCCGAATCCCAGCTCTGCGCCTGAGTTTTATGCTGAACGCACGTGACCTTTGACCCCAGCAAAGGCGACCCCGGAGTGTTTTATCAAATTGTGGTGGAGAACGCGAGCACCACGTTGCAAGCATGAGCCCTGAGGAAATGGGTAAGCCATGGAAATCCTACGACGGCAGATCAACTGGTGGATCTGGTTGAACTTTACTCCGTGGCAGAAGGACTCCGAGACGACGCTACCCCACCTCGTTCTTCATCATCTCCACGTGGAACCGGTAAGACTGTTCCAGGGAGTAGGGGAGATGGAAAAATCCCTAAGACAGTGGGGGAGGAAAACGGGACTGCCCGCACTGCGAGGCCGAGAGTAACGAACTATGGTCTAAGCAAGGGGCCCGTTAGGTGTTTCCGCTGCCAAGAGATGGGACATATTGCTGCGAACTGTCCGGTCACTACTGAACCCATGCAGTGCGACGTCACAGACTCTAAAAACCGCATGTCTATGGTTGCACGGGTAGTGAGTGTGAATGCCGGTCAAAAGGATGTGGAAAAACACTTGTGTGATTTAACTGTTGATGGCAAAAATGTGGTGGCATTGTTAGACTCGGGAAGTGTGGTGACTCTGGTGAAGGCCAGTCTGGTGTCAGCCCCGACTGGACCATCAGACAAATTTTCGGTAACGTGTGTGCATGGAGACACCTGTTCGTACCTCACCACGGTCATATGCATTACTACTTCCTATGGGTCTGTGCAACATAAAGTGGGACTCGTCCCGGCGTTATTGCATGATGTTATCCTGGGCCGGGATTTTTCCCACTTCTGGCAATTGTGGGAGAATCAGTTGATGCCCTCGGGTAATAGTGTACATGATTCTTCTCCCAGGGAGCGTGTGGGTCTCGAACCCCTGGAAGATGTCTCCCCGGAAGACTCGGGGGAAGAGTCTGCGGGAAATGACCTGCAGTTCCCGTTTTCAGTTATGGCGGGTGATACGGAGGAGACCGGGGAAGAGGAGGAGGCCTACAGCCGTCCACCTCCCCGTTTGCCGGATTTAGAAGTTCAGAAAGATGACTTCCAAAGTGAGCAAATAAAGGATCCTACCCTTTCTCAGGCTAGGACAAATGTAAAAGTGATAAATGGGGTACCCGTAGAACCTGGCTCTAGGCTGGCATATCCTTACATGGTTCTGGAGAATGATTTACTCTATCAGATAGAGAAAAAGGGGGAAGATACGGTGCAACTATTAGTCGTGCCAAAACCCTACCGGCGGCAGGTGCTGGACCTGGCCCACGGACATGTGATGGGAGGTCACCTGGGAGTCCAGAAAACCACCGAAAGGATATTACACTGTTTTGTTTGGCCAGGCATGCATCACGATATTCGTGTATATTGTGAGTCTTGTCCTGACTGCCAAGCCTCTGCACCTAAGCCCCGGTTCTGTAGCCCTTTGGTACCCCTACCTATTATTGAAGTCCCGTTTGAGAGGATTGGGATGGATTTAGTTGGGCCCCTTCCACGGTCTGCACGTGGACACCAACATATCCTGGTCATCTTGGATTATGCCACTCGTTACCCGGAGGACATCCCTTTGCGTAACACGGCCACCAAGACGATTGCCAAGGAACTGGTGCATGTGTTTAGTCGGGTCGGTATACCAAAACAGATACTCAAAGACCAGGGGACCCCCTTTATGTCCAGGGTAATGAAGGAGCTCTGCCGATTGTTACAAATCGAACCGTTACGCACATCCGTGTATCACCCTCAAACTGACGGGTTGGTCGAACGGTTCAATAAAACGCTGAAGCAGATGCTGAGAAAGGTGATAGACAAGGATGGGAAGAACTGGGACTATTTACTTCCGTATTTGCTTTTTGCCATCAGGGAAGTACCCCAGTCTTCCACGGGATTCTCGCCTTTCGAGTTATTGTACGCCCGACGTCCTCGCGGACTGTTAGATGTTGCAAAAGAAACCTGGGAGGGTCAGGTCACTCCGTTTAAAACAGTGATAGATCACGTCACACAAATGCAGGACCGTATTGCGGCTGTTATGCCTATCGTCAAAGAACACATGATACAGGCTCAAGGAGCCCAAAAAAGAATCTATGATAGGGGCGCCAAGATCCGTACGTTTGCACCCGGAGATAGGGTGTTGATCCTGGTCCCCACGGTGGACAGTAAGTTCCTGGCAAAGTGGCAGGGCCCCTTTGAGATTAAGGAAAGAGTTGGTGAAGTAAACTACAAAGTATACCAGGCAGGTAAACAAAAACCTGAACAGATTTATCATGTAAATCTGATAAAACCCTGGAAAGATCGGTCTGCCTGGTCAGCGGAGCTGGCCCGTCCTGTCTGCTCGCATACCGTACCGGAGGTACGGGTTGCAGAGACTCTCTCGGAGCGGCAAAAGACTGAGGTCAGGCAGTTTCTACTTCACAACCAAAAGTTTTTCTCAGAAAAACCCGGGCAGACTATGCTAATGAAACATGACATCGTAACGGAACCTGGTGTCACAGTTCACGTAAAGCCCTACCGAATCCCGGAAGCGCGCCGTGAAGCCGTTTCCCGAGAAGTGAAGGCAATGTTAGAGTTAGGAGTCATTGAGGAATCGCACAGTGCGTGGTCCAGCCCGATTGTGCTAATTCCTAAACCGGGCGGCACCATCCGGCTCTGCAATGACTTCAGGAAACTGAATGCGGTCTCAAAATTTGATGCCTATCCTATGCCCCGGGTCGACGAGTTAATAGATCGGTTAGGAAAAGCCCGGTATATTACGACCCTAGATCTAACAAAGGGGTATTGGCAGATCCCTCTGGCTGAGGCTGCCAGAGAAAAGACGGCATTTGCTACGCCGGAAGGTTTATTTCAGTATGTGTATATGCCGTTTGGACTGCACGGGGCACCGGCGACCTTCCAGAGACTGATGGATCGAGTCCTGAGGCCACATAGGCGGTACGCTTCGGCCTATTTGGATGACATTGTCATTTACAGCTTGGACTGGGAGACTCATCTCCAGAAAGTACAAGCTGTGATTGACGACCTGTGGGAGGCAGGTCTAACCGCGAACCCCAAGAAATGTCACATCGGGCTAGAAGAAGCCCGGTATTTGGGGTATGTAATTGGGAACGGTGTTGTTAAACCCCAGGTTGATAAGATTCAGGCGGTTCAGGACTGACCACAACCTGTCAACAAGAAGCAGGTGCAAGCCTTCCTGGGGATCGCCAGCAATTATCGCAGGTTCATACCCAATTTTGCAGCCATCGCTACCCCCCTGACGGATCTTACAAAAGGGAAAGACTCCGTCATGATTAAATGGAGTTTAGCGGCTGAAGAAGCCTTCTATAGCCTAAAACAGGCACTTTGCTCTCAGCCCGTACTGGTGACTCCGGACTTCCGCAGCGAGTTTGTGGTACAAACGGATGCCTCTGATACCGGTATCGGGGCCGTACTCTCACAAGTGAGGGACGGAGTGGAACACCCAGTCCTCTATCTCAGCAGGAAGCTGAATAAACACGAGCAAAGGTATGCAGTCGTAGAAAAAGAGTGCCTCGCCATTAAGTGGGCTTTAGAGGCCCTCAAATATTACCTGGTGGGCCGAAAGTTCAGGCTGATCACTGACCATGCCCCTCTCAAGTGGATGCACTTGAACAAGGAACGGAATAGCCGGGTGACCCGGTGGTTCCTTGCCCTGCAGGCCTACACTTTTACGGTGGAGCACCGCCCAGGGGTACAGATGGGAAATGCAGATGCCCTGTCCCGAGTGCACTGTTTGGCGGGTGTCATTGCTCGACCGGAGTGGTCTGAGCAGAGGGGGGGGATATGTGAGAATCATGTGGGAATAGTGGATGAGGGCAGGTATATCTCGCCCAGATTCCTTTCCTATGTGGCCTAGTCTGGTCAGTATCGCACCTGCTTGCTAATGAATAATGGGAGGTGGATATAAAAGGATGCCAGGTGGTTGTGTGAGTGTCTCAGCCTGGGAACACAGAGAGCCTGTCTGTGTGAGAAACACACGTGAGTGGAAGCAGTGCCCACGGCAACTGTGGTTTGGCTGGACGGGAGAAGCCCGCCAGTTGGTAGTTAGGTTGTACTTTGTTTAGTTAGTGCCGGACAGGCAAGGATTTGTTTTATGTTTTTTTTTTTATGCATTGCTTTCACCATTAATAAACCTGACCCAGAGTCAGTTATACCCGAATCCCAGCTCTGCGCCTGAGTTTTATGCTGAACGCACGTGACCTTTGACCCCAGCAAAGGCGACCCCGGAGTGTTTTATCACAGTATTCAGACCTTTTTTAATGCACCTCATGATCCTGTTTGCCTTGGCAGCCGCTGCCTGGCACTGGATGCTCCAGGTAAGTTTATCATTAATTAGGATCCCCAAGTCTTTTTCCATGTCAGATATACCCAGCGGTTTCCCATTCAATGTTGTAAGATAGAGCTCACTGTTTGTGTTGGGGGACACTCACTTGGCTGCAATATTGAGGCACACAGAAACACTTTCTTACTTAAACAATCCAATGCAGTTTATTTACACATCATAAACCACACTGTAGGTCATGTTACACATCACAGACCTAACTCATAGTCCAGAGCACTTACAGGATATGGCTTTAATTCGCAGTCCCTAAGCATGCTGGACCTCTCTGTCCAGTGACAGTGGGCGACCGCACGCCAAACTGTTCAGTAACATCCACGGAACATCACAAGCACCAGTTTGTGGAGTTATCTTACAGGAGCTCCTGCTCCACAGACTGACCTCCTGTCAGTTCTGGCTCCTGGGGAAGCTGTCGAACTGGGATCACCGTCCCTGTGTCCAGTGCACTACCAACAGTTCAGATCCTCAGGAGGAAGGTAGCTCCCCAAGTGCAGTGCCTTCTCAGACTCTGCAAACATACGTGGCCTGTCCGGGTGCTTTTCAGGACATCCGTCCTTCCTGGGACCATCTAACACAAAGGCCTCACCTGGTGTTATTCAGGGATTCGATCCTACTCCCAGGATCTCCCAACACACCGGCCTCACCAGGTCCAAAGTCTACCACGTGCTCTTCAGGGAGGTAGCACACCTTCCAACACATAGGCCTTCCAGGACCTTCCACATGAACCAATCAGGTCCATGCACTCTTCTTCTACGTGCGCTTCTACTTGGTAAAAACTGTCAGCTCGCTCTTTCCACATGCACATTTCCTTGGTCAGTTTGTCAACTTGACCCTCTAGTTGTCAGGTGATAATGGTCAAATTGGAGAGCTTCTCCTCTTTCTCTAGCTTCTCAGAGGGTGCAGTTTGTTCAGCCCCTTTCCAGCCTTTACCCCTACGGCGACGGGAGGAGGAATTGCCATTTAGACCTGAGTCAGTCTTACTGCACTCCTTTCCACTGTCGTCACCGTATGAATGGGAGTCACCACCACCCATATCGGTCAGCCTGTAAGCAGCGGTCCCCATTTCTAACCGTGTTGGACCCCACTCCCAGAGCTTCCCCATCTTCAACGGTCACACATTCTGATATGACTACCAGCGTCATCCTGCTTTCACCTTGTGGAGCACTGTCATTTACACTGGGTCCGAGCTTCTGTCTGCCAAGCATTGTCCTCCGCCCCCTAGTGTTTGCTAATGGCAATAACACGTCACAGTCACCCCCGGTGCCTGTGTCACACCCCAAAGTTTGGTAACCGCTCAAGCCGCTCTCTGTTCGGGTGTCAGCTCCACTCTTTTTAATTACCACATCACTATTAGTCCCACTGTGGTACACGTCAGGTGACATCATGTCCGTAAGTTGGGCAGACACACCCTTCCCTCTGGTCATAATTTCGGGCATGGCTGCTACCGTGATGTCACTAAGTTGGGCCTGTACACCATTTCCTTGGGTCATGCCTATCTTAGGACTGTCAACTCTAGGGGGTGCTCTCTCCACACCATTACCTCCCATACACATTATTTCTATAGACACTTTTCCAATTGTCCACCAGTCCCACAGGGCTTCCAAGTCCCACCCTATTACCATAGTACACAGTAAGTCCGGGGCTACCGTCACTTCATGGTACGTGGAACCCTCAGTCGTGTCAATGTAGAGATATGCTGTCAAAGGTTTTTTATCGTAACCACCAAAGCCATTCACACTCGTCCCCATCCCAGGTGACATAGAACGTCCAGGAGGGGTCCTCAGCACAGACATCCGACTCCCCGGGTCTAACAATGCCATCACTCATTCTCCATCCAACCAGAAGGGGCACTGTAGTGTCAGTTCACTGACCGAACTATCTACAGTATAGCATGGGCCTGCATAGCAGGAACTTCGCTGCTCCCGGCTACAGTCCAATGGCGCCTTTCCCGCCGCCTCTTTTTTTGCCACCACCCCAATTTGGGTTACCACCCCCTTTTGGGACTCCACCCGCTTTTTGGCAACCAACCCTGTATGCGTTACTCCCTCCTTTTGGAACTCCATCCTCTTTTGGGCAATCATCCCTGTTTTGGGTCACCGCCCCCTTTTTGAGACATCACCCCATTTAGGGACACCACCCCTCTCTGGAGTACACTCCGTGGACTCTCCCACGGCACTCTCAGGTCCGAGTTCACACAGTCCCTTATGTCTTTCTGGGGCTGGTACAGGCCCTTTAAGAGGTTGCACACTCTGGACCTCTGATGCCTTTATGGCACCTCATCAACTCCTACTGGCACTGACACAGCTCCTGCTGTAGCCACAAACCACCGGCACCTCCGGCTGCCGCTCACAAGCAGCTGCTGGTGTCACTGCAGCTCCTGCTGCTGCAGAACCTCTTGCTGCAACTGTAAGTGCAGCTCCTGCTACCACAAGGCCCTGCACGCTTCCGCTGCGCCACCTTCATCGACCCACCGATCCAGAGTAACCTTTGTAACCCAGCCGAGTTACAACCAGACGCTTGTCACCCTCGTGACCCCGCTGAGCCACAGCAAGTTGACTTGAGGAAAAAAAACTTTGTGACCCCACTGAGCCACAGCAAACACCTCACATGTGCATTCTGAACCGTTGTCTAGCACCATATGTAAGATAGCGCTCACTGTTTGTGTTGGGGGACACTCACTTGGCTGTGATGTTGAGGCACACAGGAACACTTTGTTACTTAAATAATCCAATGCAGTTTATTTACACGTCATAAACCGCACTGTAGGTCATGTTGCACATCACAGACCTAACTCATAGTCCAGAGCACTTACAGGATATGGCTTTAATTCGCAGTCCCTAAACACACTGGACCTCTCTGTCCAGTGACCGTGTGCGACCGCACGCCAAACAGTTCAGTAGCATCCACGGAACATCTCAAGCACCAACAGTCTGTGGAGTTACCTTACAGGAGCTCCTGCTCCACAGTCTGACCTCCTGTCAGTCCTGGTTCCTGGAGAAGCTGTCGAACTGGGATCACCATCCCTGTGTCCAGTGCACTACTGACAGTCCAGATCCTCAGACCGAAGGTAGCTCCCCAAGTGCAGTGCCTTCTCAGACTCTGCAAACGCAATAGACAGGCCTCACCGGGTGCTGTTCAGGGATCCAATCCTACTCCCAGGATCTACCTCACCAGGTCCAAAGCCTACCACGTGCTCTTCAGGGAGGTAGCACAATTTCCAACACGCAGGCCTTCCAGGACCTTCCACACGAACCAATCAGGTCCATGCACTCTTCCCATGTGACCAGACCTCAGACACACAATATGGTACGTGACCACACCAACAAGTGAGGTATGGATCACATGGTCATGACCTCACTACAGGTCCTTTTACACACAGCCAGACACATACAGGTTTTATCTTGGGCGTTCAGACACACGCCCCTGGGTGGGTTTGTAGGTGACTGGACCCACCCATCTCTCCAAGTCACCTGGAAGCTGATATAGAAGAGTTAATGGTTTGCTTTTATATCCCTTTAAATGCCTTTAAGACTTCAATTGCCTTTTGCCTTATTATTGCTAGAATTATTCTTATGTAGACTAGTAGTCTCTGTCTTCAAGGAAACTATACTTGTTATCATATTTGTTCTCAACAACGTGTTCTGGGTATATTGTAAACAAGGTACGTACGACCCTGAGGTGATGGTGGGGGCCAAATGAGCTCCAGAGTCACATATTGTTGTAAATGGTATAAAAACATGTCTTATATTTCATTACGTCAGATAAAGTGATTTGACCACGACCCGTGTGTGTTGAGTCCTTTGTCTCCAAGCGCTTGTCATCAGAAGGGCGACAAAACCTCTCAATCCGGCCTCACTGGTGATCTGGAAAGATCTGACGCTTGGTCAGAACAAAAACAGCTACGACAGTTTGGCGCCCAACGTGGGGCCGTGGAAACCAGTCTATTCGGAATCCGTATGTGGGAGCTTCCTGGGAGGTTGAAAATGCAGAATCCAGGCTGCAGCAGGTGAGAACATTTATTCTTACATTGATTCTGCATCTGCAACCTCTCTAAGGATGTCCACATACCTCTGGGTAAGACTGTAACAGCACGGTTCAAAAGAACCCACATCACCAGTGAGGGGTGAGTATGTCTGTATGAGAGTTGAATAATAGAGTAATAAGATAATAATTGTCATCTGTATTATCTGTTAAACTGTTCTGGCAATATAATAATATACTAACTGGTTGTGTACTGGTGTACTGTGTAGCACAAAGTCTGGGATAGACTCGGTGCAGTGGTTGTTGTTTTGGATTGGCAGTAAATCATATGAGGCTGTACTTTGTATAGGGCTGTGGTTTTTTGGTTGCTCTGGTTTTCAATGTTTCTTGTTGTTTAAGAAGTTGGCTTTGGTGTTCTCGGAGTGTCAGTGGACACTGCTGTAGGTTAAAGTGTCAATCAAATCCAAAGTGCAAGATAGGCAGGCTGTGTGAATCCTTGTATGTATGTCTATGAGAACCTCTGAATAAGATGAGAGATGAGTAATTGAAAAAAAAAAAAAAAAATCCGTGAATGAGCACGTATAAATGAATCATCACACATCATTTTTGTGTCAAGAGATTTGTTACTTTTCTAGTTGTGGTGGAATCCCGGACAGATGCGTTATAGATATTTCAAATCTACATCTGAGACTGAATGAATTGAGTAATGATATAGCTTGTGTTATATGTGGCATTACATTGTAAAGTTTCCTGAATGCATTTGGCCATAAAAGGGGCAAGACTCAGTTAATCTCATTATACAGTCATCTGCTCTTACAGTGAAATCCCGTGATTTTGAGTTTCTTTGTAGAAATTGATTTTGATAACTCTAAAGAGCTACAGAATTCAGTGAAGAACGCTGCATTCTGATGGGAGGGGGGAATGATACCGCTGCGCAGTTTTTCTTCTCCCTTCGCTCTTATCTCTGCTGAGTGTGAGCTGTGCTCAAAATTCTCTGTAATTCTATCCATAAAGTACGCGCTGAAAGATTTGTGCATTTTAAAGCAACAGTACTTAATTGAAGTTGGAAGTTAAAAGTAAAATATGGTGCCTAATTTAGAAGGAAATTGCAAGTGATTGTTTGGTCATTAATGTGTTTGAACCTGCTTCTAGTTGTGTGATTGATTTGTATAGCAAATTTTGTATCAACAAAGGAGGTAGCCGACTGTACGGCTGATAAAGTGGGTTAGAGTCCTATCACACCTGGGACTTCTTACTTTAGTCAGCAGGTTTTATTGTTGTGGGTGAGAGGCGAGGGTGAGGAGCCCTCTGGATATACCTTGGCAGGCTCACTCTGACTTGCTAAGTGTGGCCTGTAAGACAGAGGTCCAGGCACACTGGGAGGGCATTTCAGAAGAAAGGTGAGCTGTCTAAGGTTGAAATAGCCTTCCCACAACAATCCATGGAGCTGGGCTGGAAGGATGCAGGCCTGATCCTATTCTAGCCAGCTGATCTAGCGGGTGAGACACACGCCCCTGGGTGGGTTTGTAGGTGACTGGACCCACCCATCTCTCCAAGTCACCTGGAAGCCTCCCAATGAATAACAGAACCATCAGCAGTAGATCTGCTGCTTAAAACACGTTCAGGCTTCCATCACAGGACACTCACCGCTGTGATACATATCGGCCATTTACAACCCTGCCACTCACCATTTCCCCATCACAATAAAGGAACGCCTGCATGCATGTCCTGGGAAACCCATACAGCGCCCCCTAGCTGTCACAGGGGTCACTGCATCACATAGTGTAATGGTGATATTGATTCCTTCTTCCCTAATTATAACCTTACCTTTATCATTGTTAAACCGCATCTGCCACCTTTCGGCCCAAGTTTCCAAATTATCCAGATCCATCTGTAGCAGAATATTATCTTCTCTTGTATTGACTGCTTTACATAGTTTTGTATCATCTGGAAATATTGATATTTTACTGTGTAAACCCTTCTACCAGATCGGTAACAAATATGTTGAAGAGAATAGTTCCCAACACCGACCCCTGCGGTACCCCACTGGTCACAGTGACCCAGTTAGAGAGCATACCATTTATAACAGCCCTCTGCTTTCTATCACTAAGCCAGTTACTTACCCATTTACACACATTTACGCCCAGACCCAGCATTCTCATTTTGTGTACAAACCTCTTGTGTGGCACGGTATCAAACACCTTGGAAAAATCAAGATATACCACATCCAATGACTCACCTTGGTCCAGTCTATAGCTCACCTCTTCATATAAACTGATTAGATTGGCTTGACAGGAGCGATCCCTCATAAACCAATGCTGATATGGCGTTAAACAGTTATTCTCAGTGAGATAATCCAGAATAACATCCCTCAGAATCCCTTCAAATATTTTACCAACAATAGAGGTTAGACTTACTGGCCTATAATTTCCAGGTTCACTTTTAGAGCCCTTTTTGAATATTGGTACCACATTTGCTATGCATCGGTCCTGTGGAACAGACCCTGTCGCAATAAAGTCCCTAAATATATGAAATAGTGGTTTGTCAATTACATTGCTTAGTTCTCTTAGTACTCGTGGGTGTATGCCATCCGGACCCGGAGATTTATCTATTTTAATCTTATTTAGCCGGTTTCTTCTTAGGTTAGATTGGTGACCCTTAATCTAGGGTTTTCTTTGTCTCTTGGCATTTCACCTAGCATTTTATTTACCACCGTGAATACCATGGAGAAGAAGGTGTTTAATATATTAGCTTTTTCTCTATCATCTACAACCATTCTTCCTCACAATTTTTTAAGGGGCCTACACTTTTACTTATGATTCTATTACTATTAATATAGTTGATGAACAGTTTGGGATTAGTTTTACTCTCCTTAGCAATGTGCTTCTCTGTTTCCTTTTTGGCAGCTTTAATTAGTTTTTTAGATAAAGTGTTTTTCTCCCTATAATTTTTAGGATCTTCAATGGTGCCATCCTGCTTTAGAAGTATAAATGCTTTCTTTTTACTGTTAATTGCCCCTCTTACTTCTTTGTTTAGCCACATTGTGCTTTTCCCATTTCTTGTCCTTTTATTCCCACAAGGTATAAACCGCTTACAGGGCCCATTTAGGATGTTCTTAAACATCTCCCATTTATTATCTGTATTCTTATTTCTGAGGACATTGTCCCAGTCAACCAGATTAAGGACATCTCTAAGCTGGTCAAACTTTGCCTTCCTTAAGTTCAGTATTTTTGTGACTCCCTGACATGTCTCCCTAGTGAAAGACAAGCGAAACTGTACAATATTATGGTCGCTATTTTCTTGATGCCCGACGACCTGCAGATTTGTTATTCTGTCAGGTCTGTTAGATAGTATTAGGTCTAAAAGTGATGCTCCTCTGGTTGGATTCTGCACCAATTGTGAAAAATAATTTTTCTTGGTTATTAGCAGAAAGCTGTTGCCTTTATGGGTTTCGCAGGTCTCTATTTCCCAGTTAATATCTGGGTAGTTAAAGTCCCCCATAACAAGGACCTCATTATGGGTTGTAGCTCCATCTATCTACCTTAGTAGTAGTCTTTCCGTGATTTCTGTTATATTTGAGGGTTTGTAACAGACCCCAATGAGAATTTTGTTACTATTTTTCCCTTTGTGTATTTTGACCCATATGGACTCGACATCTTCATTCCTTTGCTAATATCCTCCCTTCAAATGGACTTTAGACAAGACTTCACATAAAGACAAACCCCTCCTCCTCTCCAATTTTTATGATCCTTTCTAAACAGACTGTAACCCTGTAAGTTAACTGCCCAGTCATAGCTTTCATCTAACCATCTCGGTTATTCCCACTATGTCATAGTTACCTGTAGATATTTCTGCTTTTAGTTCTTCCATCTTGTTTGTCAGGCTTCTGGCATTTGCGATCATGCAGTTTAGAGGATTTTGTTTTGTTACGATCTCCTCCCTGTAGATTTAGAATTTTTCTTACCTCCCTTCTGAGTATGTTGTCTTAGGTCTTCTTTGCCGAACCTCATATCCTTGATCAGTATATTTTCTGGCTTCATGTTCGTGTCTAACATTTTTCCTCCCATTCCCTCTTTTTCTAGTTTAATGAGTTTTCTGGAGAATGTACGTTTCCCAGGTTTGCTGATTTGTAGTCTGTCTCTGGCAAGGGGTTCGTCGTACAGGTACAGTCATATGTAAAAGTTTGGGCACCCCTATTAATGTTAACCTTTTTTCTTTATAACAATTTTGGTTTTTGCAACAGGTATTTCAGTTTCATATATCTAATAACTGATGGACTCAGATATATTTCTGGATTCAAATGAGGTTTATTGTACTAACAGAAAATGTGCAATCTGCATTTAAACAAAATTTGACCGGTGCAAAAGTATGGGCACCCTTATCATTTTCTTGATTTGAACACTCCTAACTACTTTTTACTGACTTCCTAAAGCACTAAATTGGTTTTGTAACCTCATTGAGCTTTGAACTTCATAGCCAGGTGTATCAAATCATGAGAAAAGGTATTTAAGGTGGCCACTTGCAAGTAGTTCTCCTATTTGATTCTCCTATGATGAGTGGCATCATGGGCTCCTCAAAACAACTCTCAAATGATCTGAAAACAAAGATTATTCAACATAGCTTTTCAGGGGAAGGATACAAAAAGTTGTCTCAGAGATTTAACCTGTCAGTTTCCACTGTGAGGAACATAGTAAGGAAATGGAAGAACACAGGAACAGTTCTTGTTAAGCCCAGAAGTGGCAGGCCAAGAAAAATATCAGAAAGGCAGAGAAGAAGAATAGTGAGAACAGTCAAGGACAATCCACAGACCACCTCCAAAGACCTGCAGCATCATCTTGCTGCAGATGGTGTCACTGTGCATCGGTCAACAATGCAGCGCATGCATAACGCCTTTTTGTATGACCAAACAACTCAATCTTTGTTTCATCAGTTCACAGGACCTTCTTCCAAAATGTAACTGGCTTGTCCCAATGTGCTTTTGCATACCTCAGGCGACTCTGTTTGTGGCGTGCTTGCAGAAACGGCTTCTTTCGCATCACTCTCCCATATAGCTTCTCCTTGTGCAAAGTGCGCTGTATTGTTGACCGATGCACAGTGACACCATCTGCAGCAAGATGATGCTGCCGGTCTTTGGAGGTGGTCTGTGGATTGTCCTTGACTGTTCTCACCATTCTTCTTCTCTGCCTTTCTGATATTTTTCTTGGCCTGCCACTTCTGGGCTTCACAAGAACTGTACCTGTGTTCTTCCATTTCCTTACTATGTTCCTCACAGTGGAAACTGACAGGTTAAATCTCTGAGACAACTTTTTGTATCCTTCCCCTGAAAAGCTATGTTGAATAATCTTTGTTTTCAGATCATTTGAGAGTTGTTTTGAGGAGCCCATGATGCCACTCTTCATAGGAGAATTAAATAGGAGAACTACTTGCAAGTGGCCACTTTAAATACCTTTTCTCATGATTTGATACACCTGGCTATGAAGTTCAAAGCTCAATGAGGTTACAAAACCAATTTAGTGCTTCAGGAAGTCAGTAAAAAGTAGTTAGGAGTGTTCAAATCAAGAAAATGATAAGGGTGCCCATACTTTTGCACCGGTCAAATTTTGTTTAAATGCAGATTGCACATTTTCTGTTAGTACAATAAACCTCATTTGAATCCAGAAATATAACTGAGTCCATCAGTTATTAGATATATGAAACTGAAATAGCTGTTGCAAAAACCAAAATTGTTATAAAGAAAAAAGGTTAACATTAATAGGGGTGCCCAAACTTTTACATATGACTGTAATTCACGCCGTGGTCCAGGAATCCAAATTCTTGTTGTCTGCACCATCGCCAGTTGTTCGCTTCAAGCATCCTGTTCCATCTCCTGGTGCCATGCCCATTTACTGGAAGGAAAGAAGAAAGAAACTATGTGTACATCCAGTTCCTTTACATTCTTCCCCAACTCTTCAAAGTCCTTGCAGATTGTTGGCAGGTCCTTCCTTGTCGTGTCATTGGTGCCAACATATATCAGAAGAAATGGGTGGACGTCCTTGGAACTGGTAAGGTTTGGTATCCTATCAGTCACACCTGGGAGGCAGCATACTTCTCTTGTGGTTATGTCCGGTCTGCAGATGGCTGCTTCTGTGCCTCTCAGTAGTGAGTTTCCCACCACTATCACTCTTCTTTGCTTCTTGGCTGTACTTTTTTGTAGTCACTTCTGGGTGTTGCTGTGTGCCCTCTTCTTCTTTACTGGTAGTGCCTTATCCTTAGGTGTGCCATCTTCGTTCTCCACAAGTCCTTGGTATCGGTTTCTCAGTTGTGTGGTGGGTGATGTCTTCATGCATGGTCTTCTTGCTTTTTTTGGTCACATACTCCCACTTGTCTGCTTGTGGAGGTTCTCTGACACTTTCTTTACCTTCTGTGACCAGTAGAAATGCTTCTTTTCTGTGTAGGCAGTCTTCATTTTCTTTGAGTTTAAAAGTTGCAATTCTTTCTTCCAGTCCTCGCATCTTTTCTTCTAAAAGGGCCAGTAGTCTACACTTCTGGCAGGTGAAGTTGAATTCTTCTGGCCGATCTAAGAACATGTAGCACATGTTACAGCTCACCATGTAGGTTGTCACATCTGCCATGTTGCTCCTAGATCCTGCTGACTTGCTGTGTGTCTTCCTTCTTGTGTAATCTGTGTGAAACCTTCTTGTGTAATATGCTGTGTGTTTCCTTCTTGTTTCCTGCATGATTGCAAATTTCCTTCTTGTGTAATCTACTCTATCATGGAATCATAGAATCGTAGAGTTGGAAGGGACCTCCTGGGCCATCTGGTCCAACCCCCTGCTCAAAGCAGGATTCGCTAAATCATCCCAGTCAGATGTCTGTCCAGCCTCTGTTTGAAGACTTCCATTGGAGGAGAACTCACCACTTCTCGTGGCAGCCTGTTCCACTCATTGATCACTCTAACTGTCAAAAAGTTTTTTCTAATATCTAATCTGTGTCTCCTCCCATTCAGTTTCATTCCATTGCTTCTAGTCTTTCCTTGTGCAAATGAGAATAAAGATGATGCTTCTACAATGTGACAGCTCTTTAGATATTTGTAGACAGCTATTAAGTCTCCTCTCAGTCTTCTCTTTTGCAAACTAAACATTCCCAAATCCTGCAACCTTTCCTCATAAGACAGGGTTTGCAGACTGGTCACCATTTCTGAACTTGATCCAGTTTGTTGATGTCTTTTTTAAAATGTGGTGCCCAAAACTGGACACAGCATTCCAGATGAGGTCTGACCAAAGAGGAGTAGAGGGAAATAATGACTTCACGTGATCTAGACTGTATGCTTCTGTTAATACATTCTAGAATTGCATTTGCCTTTTTTGCTGCTGCATCACACTGTTCACTCATATTCAGTCTGTGCTCTATTAGTATACCCAAGTCTTTTTCACATGTGCTGTTGCTTAGCCCTATTCCTCCCATTCTGTATATGCTTTTTTCATTTTTATTGCCCAGATGTAGTACTTTGCATTTTTCCCTGTTAAAAACCATTCTGTTAATTTCTGCCCACTGCTCCAGTTTATTTATATCTTTTTGAATCCTCTCTCTCTTCTCTAGTATTAGCTATCCCTTCTAGCTTTGTGTCATCAGCAAATTTAATCAGTTTACCCTCAATTCCTTCATCTAAATCATTGATAAAGATGTTGAACAATACAGGGCCCAGGACAGAGCCCTGTGGTACCCCACTTGAGACATTCTTCCAACTGGATGTGCAGCCATTTACGACCACTCTTTGGGTCTGATCACTAAGCCAGCTTTCCAAGCAGCTGGTCCCTGGTGTACCCAACGATCTGCTTGCTGAGGGAGACTTCCCCTTTCCCAGAAGCCACGTGGAATATGCAAATTGTCTTCCTCGGGATTCAATCCCTGGTTTGGCGATGCTTTCCAAGCAGCTGGTCCCAGCTCTACCCAATGATCTTCTTGCTAAGGGAGACTTCCCTCTTCCCAGAAGGTACTTGGAATATGCAAATTGTCCTTTTCAAGCTTCAATCCCTTATTTTTTTTCTGTTGTTCCAATAAACAAAGGAAATAACACATGTTTAACCAAACATGTGTAATGGCATTCATTTTCTGAGAGAAATACTAAATTTTCTGAAACTATTTCAATGGTGCCAACCAACACTTTCGGTCATGACTTTATATCTATATCTAGAAACAATATGTAGTTCACACTTGTTTTGTGGGGGGGGGGGAAGAGTTATTAAAGTGACCTTCAAGAGTGAAGAGCTAGCTATAAATCCAAAGTGCTAATTTAAACTCTCATGTCACTTATTAGAAATCTATATAAGATGTACAGTTATTGTCTCTATAATTTTTTATGATAATTAGGCTGGTTTTACAGGCTAAACATTCACGCTCTGAGTCTGTTGCGTTCGGATCAGGAGATCCATGGCTGATCTAGACATTACTGTCTGCACACACTTAATGAAATTTTTTAGTTTATATTTGCACAAGACTGATGTATTGTGGATTTGCAGAAACACTGCGGCAAAAACACCACCAAAACGTGTGCTTTTATTGTAGACAAGTTTAGTAAATGCACCTTTTCCATTTCAAAATTCAACTGTAAACTTTTTAATATTGTGTAAACTCTTTTTCTTAAAGGAAATCTGTCTCCGGGTTTTTGCCACCTAATCTGAGAGCAGCATGATGTAGGAACAGAGACCCTAATTCCAGTGATGTGTTCCTTACTGAGCTCTTGCTGTGTTTTTTTAATAAAATTATTGTTTTATTAGCTGGAAATTTTCACAAGAGGACTAGTAAACCTACTGTCAGGTGGCCAAGCATGCTAATGAGCTCTATATAACACTGCCCCCTGCACTGATTGACAGTTTTCTGTGTATACTATACATGGACAGAAAGCTGCCAATCACAGCTCAGCATTCACAGAACTGGGAGATATAGAGAAGATAAACCAGTGATTGTATCAAAATGACAACATGCAGACCAGTAAGGCCTCTTTCACACTTCAGTTTTTTGTGTCAGTTAAAATCCGCCAAAAAGGCGGAAAAGCGGATCCGTTCCTAACTGATGTGAACGGATGCCACAGGATCCGTTTTTTGACGGATCCGCAGATTGAAGAATTTTAAAGGAACCGCTGGCTGGGAAGGGGAGAGAGAGAGAGAGAGAAAATTTTTCTCCCTGACTTCCTTTCTCCGGGCATGCGCAATGGAAAATGCGGATCCAACAACCAAAAAAACGTTGCAAGGTCCGTCCAGGCATGCCAGCGGATGAAAAAAATTTGGCGGATCCTCACAAAAACGGATCCAACGGATGGCCATCCATCAAGATCCGCCAGTAATGCAACTCAATGGGGAAAAAAAAGGATCCGCAAAAAAAAATGGTGGATCCGTTTTTTCAAAACCTGGCGGATTTTGACTGATGGTCAAAAACGGTAGTGTGAAAGAGGCCTAAGTGACACATTGCTGGAATCAGGGTCTCTCCCCCTTCAGCATACTGCTCTCAGGCAGGATAGCAAAAACCTGTTATAAGATTCACTTTAAAATGTCGTCCAGTTTGCATGTACTGTAAAATGCAATGCCTGCAAAGTGCCGTAGAAAGAATATGGTGGCACTATAAAATGTAAAATAAATAATTAAATAAATATATTTTTGTGTATGCAAATCTGCAGTGCAAATTCTGTGGCATATCTTTACTATTTGAATGTGTACCCTTAAAATAACCCTTAAATTAATAGTATGCCAAATTTTAAATTCATGAGGCAAAATTGGCAGAAAATCCACTTTTGTGTACATCCATATGGTACATTTCAGCTGTGAAATTTACAGAGAAGAAAATCCATAGCTTTTTTGAACAGCAAAACCTGCATTAGGCCTCCTTCATTTATCAGTGTCTCCAGTACTTGTGGTGACAGTTTTCACATGCACCAGAGACACTTACATACGTACACCCATTCAAATGAATGGGTCTGCGCACATGGCAGCGTATTTCTATTGACCGTATGTACGTGGACAAAACACCCTGACATGTCCATTTTTAATAGCATGTGTCATCAATGTGACACGTATCGTTGGAAAAAGTGGTACATTTCACGCTGTTCCCAGGTCCTGGGTGGTGAAGGCAGCTCTAATCATTGTCGCCTGTTCTCCTTGAGATTAGTGCAACCAGGCGACAATGATGGGAATTGTATTCAGCACCTGCTGTGTACATCATGTATAAGATAATTAATTTCTTTTAAAAATTGACTAATTTTCATACACAGCTGGGGGCTGATGTTAGTAATCTGTGAAAGGGGCCAATATTCCAAAGCCTTTAGCCTTTACTATTTAGGCTATGGGGGACCTAAAAAAATGATGTCGGGTCCCCCTAAAACTTCTAACCAGCAAAGTCTAAACAGCAGCTGTGGGCTGGTATTAATAACCTGGGAAGGGGCCAGGGATATTGCCCCCCCACCTAAGTTAAGAACATAAGCCCTCAACTGCTCCTGAAATGGCGCATCCATAAAAGGCGCAAAATCTCGTGCTTAGCCTCGTTCTTCCCACTTACCCTGGTGAGGTGGCAAGTGGAGTAATAGGGTTGGGGTTGTTGTCAGCTGTTTTATGGTCACTGACATCAAGCCCAGTGATTAGCAATGGAGAGGCATCTGTGAGACACCCCATTACTAATCCCATAGTGAACTGTAAAAAAGACACAGACACTGGAAAAAATCCTTGAAAGGAAGACACGGACTTCTTTATTTGAAATAAACACTCCCCATCCCTCTTTTCACATTTATTACTGTAAAATTAAAAAATAAATAATAATAATAATAATATGCCATTTTCCTCATCAGGAATGACAATCCATTTGTCCCATGAAGAACTCAAGCCTTGGTACATCTTGATTGTATGGCTAAGCGGTGGCATTATGCGACCGCTCAGCCAGGCAATCCAGATGTAGTAGAGTTGGAGTTTTTCTTGTGACAAATGGATTGTAGTAAGACAGGTGATGAATACGGTGTTTTATTATTTTTAATTTAATCGGAAAAAGAGAGTGAGGATATTTATTTCAAATAAAGGAGTCTGTGTCTTTCTTTCACTTAAAGGACTTTTTTCCGGTGTCTGTGTCTTCTTTTTTACATTTGATTTTGGGGTTAGAAATAGGGGAATCTTATAGACGTCTCTCCATTACTAATCCCTGGGCTTGATGTCAGAGGCCATAAAACAGCTGATATCAACCCGAACCCTATTGCATCACTTGAAACTGGACCAGGGCATGTTGTAAGAGTGAGGCTAAGCATCAGATTTAGTGCATCTTATTTATGAGCCATTTTTGGGGCGGCTGAGCGATGATGATCTCAGCTTGGGAGGGGGGTGCCAATATCCCTGGCCCTTTCCCAGGCTATTAATATCAGCCCACAGCTGTCTGTTTAAACTTTGCTGGTTAGAAATTATAGGGGGACCCTATATCGTCATTTTTTTTTCTGGTGTCCCCTGTAAACTAAAAAGTGAAGGCTAAGCAAAGAGCTGTGAGCTATTGTTAATAGCCTAGAAACCTTTTGGGATATTGGCACCTTTTCCAGATTATTAATATCAAACCTCAGTGGTTGGCTTTCCCTCTGCTAGCTATCAGAATTATGCGGGATCCTACGCCATTGTTTTTTTAAAAGATTTTATACATGATGTGCACAGTGGGTGCTGAATACAACTGTCATCATTGTCGCCTGGTCGGGCTGATCTCAGGGAGATCAGGCAACGATGATGAGATCTGCTCTTAGCACCCACCATCTGGGAACAGCACGAACCGTACAGCTTTTCCCAGGTGCCGGTACGTGTCACACTGATACAGCACACGGATGCCTTACGTATGCCACATGTATGTAACACATGGACATGGATAGCTCCGGTTCTGTTTTTTCCAGTACTGGAAATATCAGGACGTGTGAAAGAGTCCTTAAATGGTACAGATTTCACTACTGAAATGCGGTGGACAGACCACAGATTTCATTGAATCTGCCGCATACATTGATATACTGAGGATGTCAAATTACACTTCATATTTTCTCCAAAACATATGAATGAGATTTCATGAAATTCCAACTTATGTGGATTTTGCTGTGGATTAATTCTTGATTTTGAATTGTGGATGCATTTTTATACTTTAAAATTATTATTGCAAATGTTCTTGAAGTAAGATTCATTATTTTTGTGAGTAAATGCAATATAAATCTACCAAGAGGAGGCTTGCACATTTTAAAAAGAACCTGTCATCTGTAGGTAATAGCATTTAAACCAGGCACTTGGCACGTTGGGTGGCAGTCAGCTGTGCAGAGAAGGAAGAAGAATCAAAGTGTGGGGAGAGTGATAACAGCTCCCTGCATCGCCCCGATGATTAGAAGCGAGCAGCTGCAGGGGGGATACAACTTCCTTTTCTCCTTGTAGCCTCCACTCCAGTAAGGGTACCGTTACACTTAGCGATGCAACAGCGATCCCGACAGCGATATGGATCGCTGGTGCATCGCTAAGTGGTCGCTAGTGAGCTGCCACACAGGCAGATCTCACCAGCGACATAGCACGGGTCGCGGGTCGCTACTTACCTGTCAGACGCGGCGATCCTGATGTCCTCCCGCCCGCGTCCACGCGTCGCTCGTCGGCGCCACAGGAAGCCCAGCAGGAAGTGGCCAACGAGAAACGGCCCAGGACGTTCTCGCGCGACCAGCGATGAGCAGCGGGGGAGCCAGTCGGAGGTAAATATCAGACATAGCGATATCGCTAGCAATATCGCTGCTACATCACAAAATCGGTGACGTTACAGCGATATTGCTAGCGATATCGCTATGTGTAACGAGGGCTTAAGTCAGGTAAGCATGGTTTAAATACTGTTTACCTGTAGAGTAACCCAATATCTGCTTGGTAAAACATTATATTTCTCCTTTTCTTTGAAATAATATGAAGGTACACGGCTTTGGCCTTGAAAAGAAATTCTGCTATGGTTTGAGAGTTTAGGAGGAATTGTCCTTTAGCCTTTATGACCTCTCTGTCAGTACCGAGGGGCAAACATTTCAGAGAAAGAAGCGTAAATCCACATCCGGTGTGTGATTCAGCTGTGAAGATTGTGGCTCCAGAAGAGATAATAACAGGCTGCCACCATAGGATGACTGCCTGTATGTAGAGAGGTGTGTCACGCTCATGACTAGCTCCAAAGAAAATGAAGACAAGTTCCCAGAGATAATTATGCTGCTCATTAACACAGGGCATAATCATTTCTAGCTGTTGGAACCATTGCAACTTTTTTTAACTCTACCATTGCTATATTAAAATTTTATTACACCGTGTGAGTGGAGAACAGTAAACCTTACCCTCTTAAGAACACCACAATTGCTGTTTTTATGTTTTATTACATTCTTATTCAAAAACTTTTTTCAGTTTTGATGACTGAGAGCTTGTTACTTACATTTTTATTTTCTTTTTTGTGTGAAATACGTTGTAATTTTTAAAAATAGCCACAATTTTGGGATTACATATAACCTATTGATTACCTTTTGTATTAAGTTCTTTTGAGCGGAAATGGAAAAAGTAAAAATACCTTACTATTTGGGTCACTACAAATGTCAAAAATGAAATTTATGTTTTGTTTTTAGTACTTTTGCACAATAACAATACTTGTTTTAAGTGAAGATAATTTTCTTTGTGTCACTGTACTTTATGAGCTATTCTAATCTAAATATCTGATCTAAATATCTATTTTTTTTTCTTCGGTTTGTCGGCAGAGCTGCTTTGAGTTTTTTTTTTTCAAGCAAAACTTGTGTTTTCATTGCTATAATTTTGCAGCTTTTTGATAATTGTTTATTACTTTTTTTTGGAGACTGAGTGATTCAAAAATCTGCAATTCTAGCATAGAGCCTTTTATCACAGCACTTTTTAATGGGAAAAGGGCAATTTTTCATTTTTGAATTGTTTTTACTCTAAAACTTTTTTTAAACTTTTATTAAATTTATTTTTAGGTTCCAAGGACTGAAACAGGTAATCCACTGCTCACTCATAATATACTGCAATACTTCTGGATTAAAGAACTATGGGTTGTAACTAGGGCACATTCATGCCTGAATATGCCACGGTTTGCAGAAGACAGCTGCCATGCTTTTCTAATCCTGGAAAAAAAACCTTTTACCCGTTCTCGACATATGACATACATTTATGTCTTATGTCGGGTTCCCTTCTTTGATTCAAGGTCAGGAGCTGACTTTGCAGACACTGGCTGTCTTATTCAATGCAATCGCAAGATGCGATGGGTAGCCATGGCAGACGGGGGTCTGCTAAAGTATGTATCAGGGATTCATAGAAGACTGTGATTATTTCTATACACTGAAATTCTATAGTATTGCAGAATATACACCATGTTCCAAATTATTATGCAAATTGGTTTTAAGTGTCATAGCGTTTGTTTTTTTTTTTTCAATGAAATCCATTGATGGTATTGTGTCTCGGGGTTCTTTGGATCACTGAAGTCAATCTTGGATACCTGTGATAATTAGTTTGCCATGTGAGCCCAATAAGAAAAACTGGATGTTCCACACTATTAAGCAGGCCAGAGTTTTCAAGTAACATGGGAAAGAAAAAGAATGTCTCTGCTGCCGAAAAGCATCAAATAGTGCAATGACTTGGTCAAGGGATGAAAACATTAGATATTTCCCAAAAACTTAAGCGTGATCATCGTACTGTTAAGAGATTTGTGGTTGATTCTGAGCACAGATGTGTTCGTGCTGATAAAGACAGAATGAAGAAGGTTTCTGCCAGGCAAGTTCATTGGATTAGGCCTGTTTCACACTTCCGTTTTTGACCATCAGTCAAAATCCACCGTTTTGCAAAAAAAACGGATCCGCCATTTTTTTTGGTGGATCCGTTTTTTTCCCCATTGATTTGCATTACCGGCAGATCTTGACGGATGGCCATCCGTCGGATCCGTTTTTTTGCGGATCCGCCAAATTTTTTGCGTCCGCCGACATGCCCGGACGGACCATGTAACGTTTTTTTTTGCTGCAGGATCTGCATTTTCTAGTGCGCATGCCCGGAGGAATGAAGTCAGCTGGAAATTTAACCCTGAAATCATTTCTGGCGGACGGTAAAAATTCTCTCTCTCTCTCCTCCCCACCCCCCCCTCAGGCAGCGGTTCCTTTAAAATTCTTCATTCATCGGATCCGTCAAAAAAACGGTCCGGTGGCATCCGTTCACATCAGTTAGCAACGGATCCGCTTTCCGCCATTTTGGCAGATTTTAACTGACACAAAAAAACTGAAGTGTGAAACAGGCCTTAAGAGAGCAGCTGCTAAAAAGCCATTACAAACCAGCAAACAGATATTTGATATTTGATATTTGAAGCTGCTGGTGCCTTTGGAGTCCCTCGAACCTCAAGGTGTAGGATCCTTCAAAGGCTTGCTGTGGTGCATAAACCTACTATTTGGCCACCTCTAAACAGTGCTCACAAGCAGAAACAGTTGCAGTGGGCCCTGACATACCTGAAGACTAATTTTCAAGCAGTCTTGTTTACTGATGAGTGTCGAGCAACCCTGGATGATCCAGATGGATGGAGTAGTGGATGGTTGGTGGATGGCCACCATGTCCCAACAAGGCTGCAACGTCAGCAAGGTGGTGGAGGAGTCATGTTATGGGGAAACAGCTGGTAGGGCCCATTAAGGTTCCTGATGGTGTGAAAATGACCTCTGCAAAGTATATAGAGTTTCTGACTGACCACTTTCTTCCATGGTATAAAAAGCAGCAACGTGCCTTCAGGAGCAAAATCATCTTCATGCATGACACTGCACCATGTCATGCTGCAAATAATACCTCTGAGTCATTGGCTGCTATGGGCATAAAAGGAGATAAACTCATTGTGTGGCCATCATCTTCCCCTGACCTCAACCCTATAGAGAACCTTTGGATTATCATCAAGCAAAAAATCTATGAGGGTGGGAGGCAGTTCACATCCAAATAGCAGCTCTGGGAGGCTATTCTAACTTCATGCAAAGAAATACAAGCAGGAACTCTCCAAAAACTCACAAGTTCAATGGATGCAAGAATTGTGAAGGTGTTATCAAAGAAGGGTTCCTATGTTAACATGTAACTTGGCCTGTTAGGATGTTTTGGAGTTAAATAGCTTTTTTGTTCAGTGAATGTGACCTTCTTAGGCTACATGCACACGGTGCGGATTCTGCTGCGGATCTGCAGCGTTTCTGGCCCTGCAGGTCCGCAGCAGATTTAGCAGTGTTGTACAGTACCATTGTTTTCAATGGTAAACCTAAAAACGCTGTGCACATGCTGCGGATTTTTCCACGCAGATTTGCTGTGGGTTACAATCCACAGCATGTCAATTCTTTGTGCGGTTCTGCAGCGTTTCTGCACCCATTGACTTCCATTGAGTCATGCAATGCCGCAGCAAAACCACAGAGATAAAAATATCTGTGGTTTTTGCTGCGGAATGGGGTTAAAAAACGCTACAGAAGGAAGTGATGTCGGGATGAAGAGGAAGTGTGTGGGTGGAGTGGAGTGTAGTGTAGGGGAGAAGAAGTCGCCATCTTACTATCATGGAAGGCTGCCGTCGCATGGGGATCGATGTGGGCCGTCTCATTGATTTGGTATGTATGTATGCGTGTGAGTCAGTCTGTGTGCGTCAGTCTGTATGTGTCTGTCTGTGTGCGTCAGTCCCCATGCGACGGTAGGCCCACCATTGTGCTCAGTCGCCGTATGGGACCGCTGCTCCCATCCGGCTATAGGATGGGAGAGTAGTCCCTGTGGCGACCGAGCACAGTTGTAAAGTAAAAAAAACAAACCACATACAATATACATACAATACATGTAACATACATACAATACATGACATACAACATAGAATACATACTCACCACATACATCTTGTTCCCTGAAGCCCTTGATCACCTATGAAAAAAAAATAGAAAGGCACAAACTCCCTGTCTGCAGAAATCCAATAATCGAGTGTCCCACGGCGATCTCTTCTGTCCTCCGGCGATACAGTAGCTGGAGCGATGTTCCTGCACTGTATTGCGGAGTTTCCCGGCATTCTGGCACTCCGGTACCTCGCTTTACGGCACTAGAGCTGCGTGGGAACTTTCCAACGCAGTAGTGCTGTAAAGTAAGAGTACCGGGAGTCAATGAACTCCGGTAAACTCTTGCACATGCGCAGTAACACACTGCAGGAGCTTAGCTCCTGTCAGTGTGTTTCTGCAGCCATGGAGAACAGTCACATATCCTGATGTGACTGTTCTCCATGGCAGATCTTCGTGGGACACTCGTTTATGGACTGCGTCGGACCAGGGAGTATGAATTTGTTTTTTTTCTGTTTTTTTTCTAGGAGAACAAGGGCATCACACTGGACTGCCAGAAAAATAATATGTTTGTCAAAAAGTGTGTGTCTTTATTTCATTAAAATATTTTTTTTGTCTGTGTGTTTTATTTCCAATTTTATTTTTTAGATTAATAATGGATCGGCATCTAATTGACGCCTCTCCATTATTAATTGGGCTTAATGTCACCTACCAATGAAAGGTGGCATTAACCCCTTTATTACCCCACATCCCACCGCTACACGGGAGAGGGAAGAGTGGGGCCAAGTTCTGGAATTGGTGTATCTTATAGATGCGCCATTTCTGGGGCGACTGCTTGCTGGTATTTATAGCCAGGGGGGGTCAATATCCATAGCCCCTTCCTAGGCTGTGAATATCAGCTCACAGCTGTCTGCGTAGCCTTTCTGGCCATAAAATATAGGGGGACCCACATCATTTTTTTTGGTGGGTCCCCCTATTTTTGCAGCCATTAGGCTACGCAGACAGCTGCAGGCTCATATTCATAGCCAGGGAAGTGGCCATGGGTATTACCCCTTCCCAGGCTACAAATATTAACCCGCAGCTGTCTGCTTAGCCTTTCTGGCTATAAATTATAGGGGGACCCCACGTCTTTTTTTTTTGGTTGATCCTCCATTTTGTACACCCAGAAAGGCTGTGTAGACACTATAGCCTGGGAAGATACATGTCTATATAAACCCTTCCCAGGCAACACATAATTGGGGACCCCGGCTCTAGTTGGGATTAGGTTTGGGATAGTAATTAGGGTAGGGATTAGTGTAGGGATTGTGATAAGGGTAGGGATTAGGGTAGGGATTAGGGTAGGGACTGTGATAAGGGTAGGCATTAGGGTAGAGATTGTGATAAGGGTAGGGATTAGGGTAGGGATTGTGATAAGGGTAGGGATTAGGGTAGAGATTGTGATAAGGGTAGGGATTAGGGTAGCGATTGTGATAAGGGTAGGGATTAGGGTAGGGATTGTGATTAGGGTAGGGATTGTGATAAGGGTAGGGATTAGGGTAGGGATTGTGATAAGGTATGGATTATTGTAGGGATTAGGGTAGGGATTGTGATAAGGGTAGGGATTATTGTAGGGATTAGGGTAGGGATTGTGATAACGGTAGGGATTATGGTAGGGATTAGGGTAAAGGATAGGGTTAGGGGTAGGGTTTGTGATAGGCTTAGGGGTAGGGTTAGGGGTAGGGGTAGGGTTAGGGGTAGGGTTAGGGTTTGGAATTTTTTGTGTTTTTGTTATGCTACTCCCTGTGGTTATGCTATGGGATAATTTTTTTAATATAGTATTTAATGAAATGAATCTATACATTGTAGGTACGTGATTTTCCACCCATATGGGACCCCTCAGACGAGGACTACAAGGACCGCTATTAGGCTGGAGTCACATGCGAATAAAACGGACGAATGCAATGCGATAAAAAATCGCATTGCATTCGAACCCATGTTATTCTATGGGGCAGCTCCCATCATGCGATTTTTTATCGCATCCGATCCTCTGACCGAGACAATCGCAGCATGCTGCGATTGTCACCGATTTTCGGATTAGATTCGACAATGCATGTCTATGGGGGCGAGAAAAAATGGGAGTAAAAACGGACCCGATGTGTGAGTTGCGATAAAAATCGCACCAAAAGCCGGCAATTTTTTTTTCCTAAAGACAGTAAAATCACAGTGTCCAGTTAAATAAAGCAACAAATTAATAGCTATAGACACATTAAATAAATATATATATATATATTTTTATCTATATATATACAGTGGGGCAAAAAAGTATTTAGTCAGTCAGCAATAGTGCAAGTTCCACCACTTAAAAAGATGAGAGGCGTCTGTAATTTACATCATAGGTAGACCTCAACTATGGGAGACAAACTGAGAAAAAAAAATCCAGAAAATCACATTGTCTGTTTTTTTTTCATTTTATTTGCATATTATGGTGGAAAATAAGTATTTGGTCAGAAACAAAATTTCATCTCAATACTTTGTGATATATCCTTTGTTGGCAATGACAGAGGTCAAACGTTTTCTGTAAGTCTTCACAAGGTTGCCACACACTGTTGTTGGTATGTTGGCCCATTCCTCCATGCAGATCTCCTCTAGAGCAGTGATGTTTTTGGCTTTTCGCTTGGCAACACGGACTTTCAACTCCCTCCAAAGGTTTTCTATAGGGTTGAGCTCTGGAGACTGGCTAGGCCACTCCAGGACCTTGAAATGCTTCTTACGAAGCCACTCCTTCGTTGCCCTGGCGGTGTGCTTTGGATCATTGTCATGTTGAAAGACCCAGCCACGTTTCATCTTCAATGCCCTTGCTGATGGAAGGAGGTTTTCACTCAAAATCTCACGATACATGGCCCCATTCATTCTTTCATGTACCCGGATCAGTCGTCCTGGCCCCTTTGCAGAGAAACAGCCCCAAAGCATGATGTTTCCACCACCATGCTTTACAGTAGGTATGGTGTTTGATGGATGCAACTCAGTATTCTTTTTCCTCCAAACACGACAAGTTGTGTTTCTACCAAACAGTTCCAGTTTGGTTTCATCAGACCATAGGACATTCTCCCAAAACTCCTCTGGATCATCCAAATGCTCTCTAGCAAACTTCAGACGGGCCCGGACATGTACAGGCTTAAGCAGTGGGACACGTCTGGCACTGCAGGATCTGAGTCCATGGTGGCGTAGTGTGTTACTTATGGTAGGCCTTGTTACATTGGTCCCAGCTCTCTGCAGTTCATTCACTAGGTCCCCCCGCGTGGTTCTGGGATTTTTGCTCACCGTTCTTGTGATCATTCTGACCCCACGGGGTGGGATTTTGCGTGGAGCACCAGATCTAGGGAGATTATCAGTGGTCTTGTATGTCTTCCATTTTCTAATTATTGCTCCCACAGTTGATTTCTTCACTCCAAGCTGGTTGGCTATTGCAGATTCAGTCTTCCCAGCCTGGTGCAGGGCTACAATTTTGTTTCTGGTGTCCTTTGACAGCTCTTTGGTCTTCACCATAGTGGAGTTTGGAGTCAGACTGTTTGAGGGTGTGCACAGGTGTCTTTTTATACTGATAACAAGTTTAAACAGGTGCCATTACTACAGGTAATGAGTGGAGGAAAGAGGAGACTCTTAAAGAAGAAGTTACAGGTCTGTGAGAGCCAGAAATCTTGATTGCTTGTTTCTGACCAAATACTTATTTTCCACCATAATATGCAAATAAAATGAAAAAAAAACAGACAATGTGATTTTCTGGATTTTTTTTTCTCAGTTTGTCTCCCATAGTCTACCTATGATGTAAATTACAGACGCCTCTCATCTTTTTAAGTGGTGGAACTTGCACTATTGCTGACTGACTAAATACTTTTTTTCCCCACTGTATGTATATATTTTATACATGTTATAGAGACACATTTATATATATATTTCTAGTTCATACAGTTCTTAATTGCAGAATAGCCGCTGACACATTAGCCGGCTTTTGTATAATTATTCTCCTGCCCGACATGAAATGACACATGGTTTACATATAGTTAACCATTTCATTTCATGTTTTTTATTTTATGTCTATCACTATTAATTATATGAGGGCTTGTGGGTTAAATTTTGGGCTTGTAGGGGTTCATTTAAGGGGTTAATTCGTTGCATTAAATTACGGGGACTCCCTGCAGCCTCAGTGACGTCAGCAGGAGTCCCTGCAATTTAATACAACAAATTAACAAAAGCCGGCTAATGTGTCAGCGGCTATTCTGCAATTAAGAACTGTATGAACTAGAAATATATATATTAATGTGTCTCTATAACATGTATATAAAAAAAAATAATATATATATATATAAAAATATATATATATTTATTTAATGTGTCTATATCTATTAATTAGTTTGTGTGGGGAAACCTGTCATTAGGCTCCATTATATGTCCATTTTGCTATCCTGCGAGAAAATCTCGCCAGACGGATGTCAAAAGGATGCTTACATGCGATTAAAATCACATCAATGAAGATAAATCGCATCAAAAACGCATCACTGGTTGAGATACCTTTGTGCGATTTCGGACCGTTAAAATGGGACCGATTTTTTATTCGTTGTGTGTGACTCCAGCCTTACTGTGACCATTGCTGGACAAAGGTTTTACACCAGCTCTATTCTGAATGGGATTCTTTTAACAATGCAACACAGTTGCAAATTGGTAATTCTAATGTTCTTAACACTTTTTCAATTTTTTTGGATAAATATGATAATTTTTTTTTGTTTCTTTTTTTTATCTTTTAGAGAAAGATGTAAAGCAAATGTGGAGGTCTGTGAGGGACAGATTCAACAAATTTGTGGCAAGCTGTAACAAAAGTGGATCCTCTCCCATCCGACACTCCTTCCCTTTTTATGAAGTGCTTCAATTTTGATAACTGACAGGACATTGTGGAGGTAAATAATTAATTTAAAAAAAGAATTTTAAAGGCATCTATCCTCTATCTGTAAAGGTGATATAACACAATTGGCTGCGTATTGAACGCTGCATACAACTGCAGCGTTAAATTTGTATTGTCCAGATAGAACAGCATAGTGGAGGAGATGTGATGAAATTCCCTCTCTACTATGCGTACAAACATTGGAGGTGGCAGACCTACATCCCAGGACATGTGCCACGTCTTTTGTCACCACAGCATGTCACTTGTCTTGCATTTGCACTCTGTCCCCGCAAGATAAGTATCACAGTATATTGAGATCATGTGTTGATTCTGCATGATCATTATTCTGCATTATCAACATGTGTAAAAAAAAATTTGTTAGCGCTTGCGGCTGAGCGTTCTTTTGGCTGCCTCAAAATCGTTGCTGCTATGAAGCATGTAAACATAGCCTAATTTTTTGGTTTTCAAACAGCACTCAAGGCAACATTGTACCTCCGGCAGAGGAAGAATCAGAAGAAGGATCAGGACCTTCAACTGGAGCTGCCGCGACATCTTCTTCAGCTGTAGAAGATGCTTCTGGTGGTGCCCCATTGTCAGCAGATGCTGGCGCATCGTCGTCCGCCGCTGCTGAAGATTCTGTTGGAGCCGAAACGGTTGTTAGAGAAAGGGCTGGTGGTCCGGTGTCAGGAGAGCCAACCAAAAAAAAAAACAAAACCCGAGGAAAAAACAATAAAAGCGGCAAATGAGACTGTAGTCTTGATAAAAAAGTCTACGACCGAAGACGAGTTTGATTTTCTTGCCTTACAAACAGCAAACAAGGCTCGCTCTCTGACCCCTGATCGCCAGTCCATTTTCACTAGTCTTGTCCAAATGTCGCTGACAGCTTTGCAGGATCCGACTCCAATTTTGCCGTATGATGACATTTTGATGTCTGTTTTCGGATTATTCAGTAAAAAAAAAACCAAGGACAACAACAAAACCAACATGAATATCAGCCCAGTCGATCATACAGCAGTGAAATGTTTGGACCCGCACCGAATGCAAGTTACATTACGGATGCTGCAACAAACTATGGCTACTACCCGCAGTACCATAATTTGAATTAAAAAATTACTTTTGTGGTTGACCATGTGGTTGTTGGTCCCAAATGTTTAATATGTGGCCATCTCTTATATTTCAAATGAAAAATGAATGACAATGTTTGTCATTAAGTTTCTTGTTTCTATAATAAATTTGGATTTTCAAATTTACTTTGTGTTCTTTCTAAAAATTATAATAAGGGGGCTACACAACGGCTACATACGGACTGTGTCATGGGTACATGAGCACAGGACTATTGGGTAGAGGATATGTATGATGGTGTAAGGTCACGGGACTATGGGACGTAGAATAATATTTACAATTTTTTAAATTAAACCGCACATAGTGCAAATTTAAAAATGATGACCATAAAATTAGCAATTCAAATATTTTTTATTGCATAATGAAACATATAAACTATGTTTTTATCAAACAAAAAACGCAACACATAAAAAAAAAATTCTTGACGGGTCCTTCTTTGCTGCCGCTCAATCTTCTTCTTCTTTGATCTTTCACTGCTGTTCAGGCTGCCCAACACCAGCACAGGAGTATTGCCAGTGCACGGCACCTTCTGGACTCATAAAATAGTCAGTAAAGGTTTCTCTCACACGCACACCCGAGTTGGATGGCCTTCCCAGACCCATGTTGCGCACTGTATTACATTGTGCCTGCTGGTACTCCACATCTACCTCAGAGCTATACTCACGAGCGTAGTTGTGGAGTACACAGCATGCCTTAATCAAAGTGTCAATGGTGTCTGGATCCAACTGGATGGCAGTGTGAAAAATCCTCCACTGACTACTCATCATCCCGAAGGTGCATTCCACATATCTGCGTGCACGACTCAGCCGATAAATAAAAATCCTTCCCTGGGCATTCAGTCCCCTTCGTGGGTATGGGCGCAGCAGGGTTGTCATTAAGGGAAACGCCTCATCCGATACCATCACAAAGGGCACTGGATGTGTGGAACCCGGCAAAGGTCTTGGGGCTGGGAGCGTTCCGCCATCTCAAAGATTTTGCTGACCAATATGTGATGTTCGCAACACCCGAGAATCCCCAGCACTGCCATAGGAACCAACATCAATGGCAACAAATTTGTAATGTGCATCAGCCACCGCCATCAGGACCACCGAAAAACACTTCTTATAATTAAAGAAACGTGATCCTGATCGTGGTGGCTTCTGCACTCTTACATGTTTACCATCAACTGCACCTATGCAGTTTGGGAAATTGGCCACAGACTGAAAGCCTGCTGCAACCTGCAGCCAAGTCTCCTCAGTTGGGGAAGGCATCACCATGGGCTGCAATTTCTGCCAGATGACGGCACATGTGCACTTCACAATTTTCGAAATGGTGGATTTACCAACTCTAAATTGGAGATGTGGGGATATGTAGCTCTCTTCTGTGGCCAAAAATCTGCAAAGAAAAAAACAAAAATTTAGAAATGACCCCAAAAAATGGTAAGGGAACCTGTCAGCAGTTATGGCTGCTATAAGATGCGTAAACCGCCTTTCACGTCTTCTATGAAGCATTCTATGTTGTTGCTAACACCCCGGTCTAACTTGAAAGCTGTAAATAAACACAATATTAGCAAAAAAATGCGTGGGGCATTCACGTCAGATGGTAGTTTAAGGTACGTGTCCGGCCACTCCAATGTTTTCGCACCGCCACCGCCCTCCTGCTTGCTTCATCTCTCTACTGCTCAGCCGCAGTTATCTGGCCTGTTGAGGGCAGCAAAAATTCCTTCAGTGATCAAGCGCCAGGAAAGCTCTGCGAGGCACAGCACATGCACACCTCCAGACTTTGGTATATACTCATCAGAACAGAAAAGTACACCTGCGGAGTACAGTGAGGATGCAAGCAGGAGAGTGGTAGCGCATTGACCTGGGGCTTAATTAGAGAATGGTGTACATAAGCCTTGAAAGACAGTGGCGGCATCTTATAGCAGTAAGAAATGCTGACCAGTTCCCGGTGTGTTTTAAAGATCAGGATATTTGTGGTACCGTAAAAGACAGTACCAAACATATCCATGTCAATGTGTCAGTGTGTGCGCGGCACATATATGGCAACCATGTGCCGCCCATGTGCTGCATCATTACCACACGGATGGCTGGCAGGGAACAAGCGCTATAGAAAGTACAGTTCCAAGGTGGCAGGTGCTGAAAACAAATCCCATTCTTCCCTGATGGCGGTGAAATCCTGCAGAGCATGGGATAATGATGCCAGAGTTTTCATCACCTGCCGCTAGGGAATAGTGCTTCCTGTAGCGCTTATTCAACAGTGCAATGCATGTCACACAGAGGACATCAATGTGTGTTCTCCATGTGCATGTGTGCATGACACTTTGTGGACCGTGCAACTGCTCAAAATATGCCATGGAAGCGTGTTTTTACCACTGACACATGGTCCGCAAAAACACGCTGACATGTACATAGATCCATTAATTTGAGTGGGTCTACCTGTGTCAGTGTCTCCGGTACATGTTCAAAATTTAATGACACTTACCGGATACACCGATATGTGAAAGGGGTGTAATGACATACAAGCAGAAAATTAGTTACTTACCGCAAGGTGGTGAGCAGCCTTTCCTCAGCAGTGATTGCCTTCCTCATGACCATATCGGCAAATGTAAGATGGGGACCCAAGATTTCTAGCAGATTATCGAAGGCGGTGATTGGAAGCTGGCAGAACGACACAAACTTTTCCGGATATCTGCAAAGTAGACATAAAAAAAATGGTTAGTTAATGATTACATACTTTAATACACATTTTAAGTTGTAAAATATCTTGAGATATTTGGCAACTTACCTCCTCAAATCGTTATAAAGAACGCCCTTTCTCTGTTCTCTCCACTAAGAGTGGGTGCACCCACAATTTACGGCCTCGCATTCTCCTTCTGCGCTGCTGCTGCTACGCCTGAAATAAAAATATAGTTTTAGTATACAACACACTCAAAAAATAAAGACATGTGAAGAATTTTCAGAATCACAATACTAATCCCAAAAATATTCCTAATCCAAACCATAATAGAAAGGCTAATTTAAAATAAATCCCCAATCCCAAGTCTATTCCTAATCCAAACACTAATCACAAACCTAACCCAATCACAACCCTAATCCAAAACCCAACCTTAACCCTAATCCCATACCCAAACCCTAATCCCATACCCAATCCCAAGTCTATTCCTAATCCAAACACTAATCACAAACCTAACCCAATCACAACCCTAATCCAAATTCAAACCATAACCCTATTCCCAACCATAACCCTAATCCCATCCATAACCCTAATCCTAACCATGACCCTAATCCCAAACATAATCATGGTCCTAACCCTTATCCCAAAAAATCTCAACCCTAACATAATCGAACCCTAATCTACTTTCTCATACCTGCTCTCTGTGCTGCATCAGGATTTGCAGCAAACACCCGAGCATGAGTATTCTGAATGGTCTGCGGACCGATAGGCGCTGCGCGCTATAATCTTCAGCCCGCTGGGCACTCTGCTGCTCATTTCTGGCACTCATCATTATTGCTTTGGTAAAAGCAAAATGGAGCCTGGAAAAGGAGGGGTTGGACCAGGAAATTACATCAACATTTTTTTTTTCTTGAGTCTAGTTTGTCAAGCTTTATTTATCTTTTTCTGTGAGAAAACTGCAGACAATTCCGCAAGGATACCGCACTTAAAAACCGCAGCAAAACCGCAGCAAAATACTACCTGCGTTTTCTGCCAAGAGCTGCGGATTTTGTAAAGAAAAATCCGCAGAAGACTCCACAACGTGTGCACATAGCCTAATGCTGCAAATTCCACAAATGAGCATTTTCAGTTTTTTAAAACATATCAAATGTTTAGAAATTCTACTGTGCCTAATAATTTGGAACAGTGCATTTTGAGTTTTTATTCATTTTGGAGATTATACTGTTATCATTGGGAGGTCTCTTCAATAAAATTTGATGTATACTCTAATGGGACACTGACTGTCATTTGCACCGACCACTTAGGAAAATCAGAGAAAAATATCATTTGCATAATAATTTGGAACATTTTACCGCTTCTCGACATATGACATGCATTTATGTCTTATGTTGGGTTCCCTTCTTTGATTCAAGGTCAGGAGCTGACTTTGCAGACACTGGCTGTCTTATTCAATGCAATCGCAAGATACGATGGGTAGCCATGGAAGGCGGGGGTCTGCTAAAGACTCCCATGTCTGCCGTGACTGTACTTCTGTGAAGACCAGTATGTATCTGGGCTTCATAGAAGACTGTGATTATTTCTATACACTGAAATTCTATAGTATTGCAGAAGACATGTATAGTAGATATATAGAAGACATGAATATATATAATAGTAGACATGATGTGACAATCACAAGTTTAAGTTCCCTAATGGGACTAAAAAATAAAGTAAAAGAAAAAAAAATACATAAAAAATTAAATCTCCCTCAAAATTTGAATCACCACCTACCCCCCATTAAAAATAATGAAAAAAATAATAAATAGAACAAAAACATATTTGGCATGTCTGCATCTGTAAAAGTCGGCTATATCAAAATATAACATTAATTAATCTTATCAGTAAATGCTGGAAAGGTCAAAAATAATACAATTCTAAAAAACAAGACTTTCCACAGCTCCAATGACAGAAAAATGAAAAGATTAAGGCTATGTTCACATGTTCACACAACAGAGATACAATTGAGTTAAGAAAACGCCCAAAAAGTAAGAACTACTTTATTCAATATGAAATACACACAGAGTAATATCTTGTGCAAAAAGTATAAATATTTTATTAAGCTATTAGATCTCTTAAAATATCAGTAATTACAAAATATGAATCAGTACATGGTGGAAGACAACATGGCCGAAACACCCAGTAAGATTATTATAATCAGGTGAATATGGGCAAACAGGAAAGGGTTAAAGGAAAAGGGGGTATCCTCAGGTTCCTGATTAGGCACATAGTCAAAAATTATTCGTCTATATAGATACATATAATTCTCTAACTTGGGAAAATACCTCTATGTACCGAGGCCCCCCGAGGAATCCCTTTGTGTGCGAAACGCGTAGGGGCAGTGGTGGGACCCCCAGTATCACCGCTATGGGTAAGAAACAAACCTTTTCATGACCTATATTGATGGTTGAATATTAGGAGCTCAGGATCACTATGTGGGGTATACAGGTTGGCCACTGAGCCGTGCGATGGTACATAGAGGTATTTTCCCAAGTTAGGGCATTATATGTATCTATATAGACGAATAATTTTTGACTATGTGCCTAATCAGGAACCTGAGGATACCACCTCTTCCTTTAACCCCTTCCTGTTTGCCCATATTCACTTGATTATAATAATCTTACTGGGTGTTTCGGCCATGTTGTCTTCCACCATGTACTGATTCATATTTTGTAATTACTGATATTTTAAGAGATCTAATAGCTTAATAAAATATTTATACATTTTGCACAAGATATTACTCTGTGTGTATTTTATATTGAATAATGTAGTTCTTACTTTTTGGGCGTTTTCTTAACTCAATTGTATCTCTGTTGTGTGCTTAAGTACTGAATTGCCCCCCTTTCTTTGGACTTAAGTCCATTTTTGATCAAACACAGGCATGATATTCTATATTAAATTCTATGTTCACATGTTGCATTTTTGCTGCTTTTTTTTAATGTTTTTGTGCAAATTTTAAGCTGCATTTTACAGTACCAGCATAAGCAATGATATTTCTGAAATCTCATGAACACACATTGTTTTGCTTTTCCTGACTGAATTTAAAAATTGCATCAGGTCACTTCATTCAGGGTTTTTTCACCAATAGAAAGCAATGACTAAGTGCAAGAACGCAGCAAAAAACACAAGTATCAGGGTTTGCTGCGTTTTTTGTGCACAAATCTTAGGAAATTGCATTGTGTGTTTTTGGGGAGCACTAAACTTTATCAGCATGCACAAGAGACAAATGTACCTGATAAATATGCAGCAAATACGCAATAAAACATGCTTTTTGTAAGCAGCTCCTTTACTGCCCTCTAAGAGAGCAGTTTTATCCTGAAGGTAAAAACTCGGCAAAAACGCAACATGTGAACATAGCCTAAGAGTCGTTGAAAATGATAACGTAAGGAAAATGTTTTGTTTTTTTTTTTACAATTTTTTGACTTTTTTTCATCATCTAAATTAAATAACCCTACATGTTTGGTATCAGCGTAATTGTACTGACTTGGAGAATCATATTTCCAATTTTGTACTATGAACTCTGTAAAATCAAAACCCCAAAATAATTGCAGAATTGCAGTTTTTGCACAATTTCACCACACATGGAATTTTTCTTTCTTTTTGCAGTACAGCGAATGGTAAAATGATTGGTGTCATTCAAACCGGCATCTTGTCCAGCAAACATCAAGCCCTCATACGGCTATGTCTACAGGACATTAAAGTTATTTTTAGTGGGAAGCTGTTGCAGTGCTGTGATGGTATGAGCACGGGAGTGGAAGTCGGCTATGATATACAGTGCCTTGTGAAATAATATTGCACGCCCCACTTTTCAGTTTTTGAATTTCCACAAAAATTTAAAATAACCAATAATTTCATTCAACTTCACAATTGTGTCCCACTTGTTGTTGATTCTTCACCAAAAATTTACAATTGGTATCTTTAAGTTTAAAGCATGATATGTGGGAAAAGGTTGAAAAGTTTCAGGGGCCGAATACTTTCGCAAGGCACTGTACACTTCACACCCCACTCTAATGGCTTAGATCTGAGATAACTCTGATCCTAGCTTTCTTAAAGGCTTGTCTCACCTTCTTTCTTCAGGAGCACACAACACCACTCCTTCCTGGCTTCTTTGTTGCCTGGGGCAGAGCGCTCCTGATGATTGACAGTTCTGATTGGTTGCAGCAGTCACAAAGTCCCTGATTTATCTCTACAGCAGGAAGTAAACACCGGAAGGGGAACAGGAAGCATTAAAACCTTTGGGTGGAGGGGAATCGATATGTAAATAATAACTTTATATTAGGTAATTGCTCATAATGCAAAAATCTAAAAAAAAAAAATATTTAATTTTAGGAGCTTAGTGGAAGGTAAATGCTGTACTTTTTGGATTTTGGTTTCTTATACAATTTGTGTTTGTTCCATGACTGCAGATAGATAAAAGCTGTGTCTTTCAGTCATAAGGATATGAGTTTTCTAGCATCCTTGTTGCATGGACTGATGTGCATGAATACATCATCTGTAACCCATGGGGGGATATGTCACCACTACATAAATATTAGATAATAACTTAAATATTTTATAGGGGAGGAAATGCTCCATGTTTTCCACATGAATGATCACAGCGCTCCTACTGCTCCATCTAGTGGGCATTTGCAACTACAAAGGACGTTGTTACATTGTAGTGCAAGTAGGAAGCATTAATCTTAGTAATCTATAACACAGGTCAACGAAAAAAAATTTTTTTTCTGGTGTCCAAAATATTTTAATGAATTTGGGGTATTTTTGGGGTGCTGATTCTGAATATGTCATCAGTTTTGCCAGATTGGCTCAAGTTTTTGAGATTTTTGGTATCTTATTTATAGCACTTGTTGGTAAATGCGACGCATCATCTCATTAATTTCTTTGGATTAGTACTTGAACTGAGCAGTTCTCAATATAGTTTTGTGTTAATTAGTGTTCTAAAAGTTTGTTCATAGCTTGATTTTTGCACTAACTTTATGTTGTTGTCTGTTTTCCAGTGAAAAGCATGAACTCATCATGAAGAAGTTGTCTTAACGATCCAGACTCATTCTGTTACATTTGTGGTGAATATACACTGCCAAAACATAGAAGAAACATAACACACTTCGTAAAAAAAGTGTATTTTGCCTATTTTGGGGTTATGCTTGGGGACCAAGACAAGTTTTGGGCACCACACATAGTGTGCAAAGCATGTATCGAATTATTACGAAAATGGAGCAAAGGACAAAGAAAAAGCTTCAAATTTGGTGTTCCAATGGTGTGGAGAGAGCCAAAAAATCATCATGATGACTGTTATTTCTGTGCAGTGCAAGTGCAAGGATTCAATAAGCATAAGAAACGAAAATGGGAGTAACATGGAATCTGCAAGAAGGCCTGTCCCTCATTGTGAAGATGTGCCTGTACCTGTGTTTACCATAAATAACAGTCATCATGATGATTTTTTGGCTCTCTCCACACCATTGGAACACCAAATTTGAAGCTTTTTCTTTGTCCTTTGCTCCATTTTCGTAATAATTCGATACATGCTTTGCACACTATGTGTGGTGCCCAAAACTTGTCTTGGTCCCCAAGCATAACCCCAAAATAGGCAAAATACACTTTTTTTACGAAGTCTGTTATGTTTCTTCTATGTTTTGGCAGTGTGTATTCACCACAAATGTAACAGAATGAGTCTGGATCGTTAAGACAACTTCTTCTTGATGAGTTCATGCTTTTCACTGGAAAACAGACAACAACATAAAGTTAGTGCAAAAATCAAGCTATGAACAAACTTTTAGAACACTAATTAACACAAAACTATATTGAGAACTGCTCAGTTCAAGTACTAATCCAAAGAAATTAATGAGATGATGCGTCGCATTTACCAACAAGTGCTATAAATAAGATACCAAAAATCTCAAAAACTTGAGCCAATCTGGCAAAACTGATGACATATTCAGAATCAGCACCCCAAAAATACCCTAAATTCGATGAAATATCTTTGGCACCAAAAATGCTGTTGACCAGTGTAATAGATTTTACAATTCTACAATTAGGTCCTGCTCCAGGTTATCGTGGGCCCCAGGCAAAAGAGTGTCAGTGGGCCCCTTTAACACACACCACGATTCATGGTGAACAGATACGACAGAGAAATATAAGTATAGTACAATGCCAAAGATTTCACTTACTTACATTACATGAGTGATATCTATTGTAAATTCTACAATAGCTCAGAAACCGGACAGTATAATCCTCCATACAATATTATGGGCACCACATAGTGCTCCATATAGAATAATGACAAACTTCCAGCAAACTGTAAGGGTGAGGACAGGTCCTCCAGAGACAATGTCAGTCTCCTCCAAGACTGCTGGGCACAGAGGAATCTGCTGGTGACAGAGGACACAGAGCAGGCAGCATGCCCCATTACAGTGGGTCGCCCTCCCAGGGCTGTGGGGTACTCGGTACCGGGCCGGTATCAGTGGGATGTGTCACAGTGGCGGTGACCCGGACTGTGGCCCTGTGCGCCCAAGTAATAGGAAGATGTGAATGTTATTAAATGAATAGTTCGTGACGCCACCTGTGGTGTTCGGCAAGGGAGGTGTTAAGCCGACGCTGCAGACAGATCCTCTGGGACAGATGGTGTGGTGTAGCAAGGATGGTATAGCCCTCCATAGGCAGGGCTGTTGTCCCAGGGCAGTGTAGATGTGGAGACACTTAGATGGTGTAGTGTCCGGCGCAGGGGATGTAGCAGTGCCAGGCCGACGGACGCAGGAAGGAATGGAGGACACCAGGGCATGTAGTTCCAAAGCTTTACTCACAGTCTGTGGTGCCCGCTTCTGTGCCGTGTCCTCCAGGTCAGGGACTCAGTCAACCTCCAGGCAAGATGGAATGCTCCCTTCCACACTCCGCCAACTTATGTGCCTTCTCCTCTATAGCGCCTTTAAGTGTGAAGATCTCCTAGTACTGTGTTACACTGGAGTTCCTAATGACAGATGTTCCCAAGAACTCTACTTGCACGGCAGACAGCTGTAGCGTGCTTCGGGGACTCTCTACTCCTAAGTCCCGGCTCTCTATCCGTGTTGCTGTTGTGCCCTCAAGTCTTAGATGGGAGTAGTACATTTACAGCCCACTACTCCACCGGTGTCTGCTGCAGTACCATTAGTGTCCATACAACCTCGGGGACCGGGCCCCGGCCTTGCGCTTAGAACTTCTAGGCAGGGTTCTTCCTCTAACCCACGTCCTCTATGTTCCCTTTTCTCCTACGTTCCGTACTTGTCTTTTCCCTTCTATGAAAGCTCAGGCTTCAGTTCAATGTCCTTCTCCTTCTTTCCTTTCCCATGCCAGCTGGCTCAGATCACTGAGGCAGCTGCAGCACTCCTTCCTCCGTCCCTCTTCCAGGGATCCCCACTCCTCCCGAGTGGCTTCCTCTCTCACTGACCACCTGTCAGACTGACCTGTAATCCTAAACCATCCCGCTCATATATATATTCTGAACTCCACCCACCTTCTAGCACGTCTAGTGTTCCAAGCAGGGAACCACCAAAGGTGCTCTGCTTCTCTCTAAGCAAGGAGCCGCAATGTGGTTTTGCTGAACTACTCTATTGTGTAGGGTGCGAGTGTTGGAGCGTGGTCAGGAGCCTTCAACTTACCTGGATGGTGGAGCACCACACCTTAGGAGAAGGTGCAGTACCTCTCTGGCGACTGAGCCTCAGGGGCGCCACAACAGCATCAGATCCGTAAAAATGAAGCCATCTGAACACAGTCACCCCCCTCCTAGACCCTCCTATCTTGGAGAGAGCATAACCTATCCAGAAAGAGATGAACCACAAACAGTAGATGACATCAGAACCAATATATCAGATCGCTTTTTATTAGTGGACGACTCCATATCTTGTCCTACCTTGCTATCCACCACATTTAGATCCTTCATACGGAACCTGAAAATCCATCTCTTAAAAAAAGCTTACAACCTGTAATGACTACATGGCCACCTCAACACCATTGGAGATACTGCAACCTCGACCTACTGTCTCCTTCCCCATAACTCTGTCAAATGTAAGCCTTCTGAGGCAGGGTCCTCTTCTGTCTGTACTAGTCTGTCATTGTTAGCTTGTTTACTGTAAGTGATATTTGTATTTTGATGTAACCCCTTCTTATGTACAGCACCATGGAATCAATGGTGCTATCTAAATAATAATATAATAATAATAATAAGCCCCATATATTGTTCCATACAGTATTATGGGCACCACATAGTGCTCCATACAGAATAATGAGCCTCATATAATGCTCCATATACCGGGTGCGTCATTTATATGGATACACCTAAATAAAATAGGAATGGTTGGTGATATCAACTTCCTCTTTGTGGCACATTAGTATATGGGAGAGGGAAAACTTTTCAAGATGGGTGGTGACCACTGTGGCCATTTTGAAGTCGGCCATTTTGGATGCAACTTTATTTTTTTAAATGGGAAGAGGGTCATGTGACACATCAAACTTATTGAGGATTTCACAAGAAAAACAAGGGTTCAAAGGTGGGCTACTAAAATGATAAATGGACTTGGTTCACTACAATACCCAGAAAGGTTATCAAAATTAGGTCTATTTACTCTAGAAAAGAGAAGACTTAGGGGAGACCTAATATATATGTACAAGTATATCAGAGGGCAATACAGAGATCTCTCCAATCAACTGTTTGTACCAAGGACTGTGACAAGAACAAGGGGGCATTCTCTTCGTTTGGAGGAAAGACAATTTCTGCACCAGCATAGAAGAGGGTTCTTCACGGTAAGAGCAGTGAGGCTCTGGAATTCTCTTCCTGAGGAAGTGGTGATGGCCAACTCACTGAATGAATTTAAGAAAGGAATGGATGCTTCTCTTGTGAGTAACAGTATAGAAGGATACGAATAACAGAATATTATAGGTAGATGGTTGACCCAGCTTAGGGGAAGGAATTTTTTCCCTATGGAGAAAATTGGCTTCTACTCTGTGGGTTTTTTGCCTTCCCCAGGATCAACAATACAGAACAGCTGCACTAAAAATAGGCTGAACTAGATGGTCATAAGGTCTTCCTTCAGCCTTCAAAACTATGTTACTATGTTACTATGTAAACGTAACTTTATTCTTTCTTGAGTTATTTACAAGTTTCTCTTTGTTTACAGCCATTGACATGTCGCAGAGGTTAACACGTGAGGAGCGGATAGAAATTGTGGTGATGTCCGGTGAGCGCAGTACCCGGGTCATTGCAGCAGATTTCAATGAAAGACAACTTACACAAGAAAACCGTCACCATTCCCATTTTATTTAGGTGTATTCATATAAATGGCCCACCCAAAATGTTTGCCTTATCACTGAACATAATGTTCTTTGTAAACTGAGGCTCCTGTTCCAATTTTTGTTATGCCCATTCTGCGAATTCAGCAGGCCGATCTGGGTCACCAGCCATTCCCATTTTATTTAGGTGTATCCATATAAATGGCCAACCCAAAAAAGTTTGCCTTATCACTGAACATAATGTTCTGTGTAAACTGAGGGTCCTGTTCCAATTTTTGTTTTGCCCATTCTGCGAATTCAGCATGCCGATCTGGGTCACCAGCCATTCCCATTTTATTTAGGTGTATCCATATAAATGGCCCACCCTGTATAATATATGATGCTCCTTATATAATGGGTCCCATATGATGCCCAAGTGTATGATGGGCCCCGTATAATGCTCCAGTGTATGATGGGCCCATATAATGCTCCATATAAGATGCCCCATATATGATGCTCCAGTATATGATGGTCCACATACTGTTTATTGCTTCAAAGTATAATCATTCTGTATATAGTGTATTGTCTAGTGTGCCCTTAAGACGATTAAATGTAAAATGTAACCTTTGGCTGCTCTTTTATCTCGATCCACGAATCAACACGTCCATTTCTCGGTTTAACTTTCCATGGTACCGGGGCTGGTTCCTGGCCCAATATAACCCTGTTAACAGACCAGGCATATATCGAACGAGGAACTGGTGGCAGTCCTACCAGGCTGACCAGTCGCTGTTTCATTGGCGCTAGTGAAAGGGGCCTCTCAGCATGTCAGGGTTGTGGGTGAGTTTGGTGACTGTGTGGGCCACATCCTCTCACTCCCTGTGCCTCCCTGGGCATGTGTGGACAGGGGGTGTCTGTGTAACTGTGCCAAGCTGACTTTCCATGCCCCCAGGGGGTGAAGAATGTCACATTGGTTCAAGTGGGTAGACCTTATCACGTGATTCCACTGACGTAATACTGGCGTCAGGCGAGGTGGCAAGGTGTGTATCCACAGATCTACAGTTGGTCAAATATCCAGAAAATGGATCAAGACCAGGCGCAAACTGAAACGTGTAGGTCCTGCTTTTAGTACCTCACTTGCACTATTGCCAATATGTTACTTGGAGCTTCTGTTAAAATGTTCATTAAATGCTAAGTTTTATATACATGGAAGACAGCCTCTTTTTTGCTGGATCGTATCTCCTCTACTACACTATGTGAGGCCTTTACACTGTATGGAGCACTATAAGGGGCCCATTATACTATATGGAACACTACGTGGGGCCCATTATACTGTATGGAGCACTATGTTAGGCCATTATACTATATGGAGCACTATTTGGGGCCCAATATTCTCTATAGAGCACTATGTGGGGCCATTATTCTATATGGAGCGCTATGTGAGGCCCTTTGTACGGTAAAGAGCTCTCTGTGGGGCCATTATACTGTAGGGAGCACTATGTGAAGCCATTATACTATACAAAGCACTATATGGGGACCATTATACGGTATGGAGCACTATGTGGGGCCATTATACTGTATGTTGCACTATGTGGGGCCATTATACTGTATAGAAAGCATTGTAGGGCTCCATTATACTATATGGAGCATGTTTTTGTGGCCATTACACTGTATGGAGGGCTGTGTGAGGATTAGAGTTGGAGAATCAAACTTTGATTGGGAGTCACCATTCGTTGTCGGGGAGATTGAGGGGGGTACAGTAGGGTCATCATACCATGAGTGTGAAGAGTACTGTGGAAGAATTTACTGTGGGGGCATCATACTTCATTATCTGTATTATTCAGTGTTTTATAATTTGTTATTACCGTACATATTTAAATTAGGCCTTAGAGCCATATTCTTTTTACTGTTTTCCTCAATTGCAGATTTTTTTTATGTCCCAGGCCTCCTGGAGGGGGGGGCATCTTAGGGTATAACAGGAAAACATTAGGGCTGGTGGCCCAAATCTCTTCACCTTTAGAGGTATCATTGGGAACAGGGAAAGTTAGGGTCCCAGCCCTAGGGACCATGCAGGGTCCCTTTCCCTATTTACATAAGGTCACAGTGTGACAGGTTGTCGGTGGTCTCCATACTCAAGCCTTAGGGTCTTGTTACATTTAGCGATGTACCAGCGATCCCAACAATGATACGACCCAGTCAGGATCACTGGTGCATTGCTAAATGGTCTCTAGTGAGCTGCCAAACAGGCAGATCTCACCAGCGATGCAGCAGCGGTCAGGGGTCATCACTTACCTGTCACACGGCATCGAGGGTGACGTCTTCCGCCTGCGTCCATGGAGTCACTTGTCGGCGCCAGCAGGAAGCCGACGACGAGAAATGGACCAGGCCGATCTCGCGAGATCAGCGATATCCAGCGGGGTCAGAGGTAAGTGTCACATGTAGTTGCGTCACAAAATTGGTGACGCTTTAGCGATATCACTAGCGATCTCGCTATGTGTGAATGGGGCTTTAGACTCTGGACGCTGCAGGAATGTCTGTAGGGAGTTTTGTGCAACCTTATACCGCCAGAACGTCTTTGCCCATGCCATGCTTCATCCCACTGCACATTGAACTTGCCCTAGCTACTGTCACTAATTAACTCTCCTCACTCACTGACTAAACCAGGAAGTGGTTGCCTTTTACTGGCTCTAACCCCTCCCACTTTAGGCTGGACCAATCACCAACTGTATCTTTTCTCTGTCTGCTCCAGCAATCGGTTCCTGGGCAAACTTCACATTTCACCTATTTAACTTCAGTCACTACCTTCCAACATCATGCACTGAACTTTCTACAATTAATGTTCCCCAAGCTAAATCTTCCCTTCTTCTATTCTATGTTTTATATACTCTAAACTTAACCCTAGATTTTCCCTATATACATGAATAACAATATACATTAATCACAATACATTACATTAACCATATCACTTTGTGCCTATGAATCTTTACGCAAATTCACGTATTAATACAGTCATGAAAATACAGGGTAGGCCATTTATATGGATACACCTAAATAAAATGGGAATGGTTGGTGATATCAACTTCCTGTTTGTGGCACAATACTATATGGGAGGGGTAAACTTTTCAAGATGGATGGTGACCATGGTGGCCATTTTGACTTCGGCCATTTTGGATCCAACTTTATTTTTTCAATGGGAAGGGGGTCATGTGATACATCAAACTTATTGAGAATTTCACAAGAAAAACAATGGTGTGCTTGACTTTAACGTAACTTTATTCTTTCATGAGTCATTTACAAGTTTATGACCACTTATAAAATGTGTTCAAAGTGCTGCCCATTGTGTTGGATTGTCAATGTAACCCTGGGCAGCACGGTGGCTCAGTGGTTAGCGCTGCAGCCTTGCAGCGCTGGGGTCCTGGGTTCGAATCCCACCAAGGACAACATCTGCAAGGAGTTTGTATGTTCTCCCCGTGTTTGCGTGGGTTTCCTCCGGGCACTCCGGTTTCCTCCCACACTCCAAAAGACATACTGATAGGGAATTTAGATTGTGAGCCCCATCGGGGACAGTGATGAAAATGTGTGCAAACTGTAAAGCGCTGCGGAATATGTTAGCGCTATATAAAAATAAAGATTATTTATTTAACCCTCTTCTCCCACTCTTGACACACTGATAGCAACATCGCAGAAGAAATGCTAGCACAGGCTTCCAGTATCCATTGCTTCAGATGCTGCACATCTCGTATCTTCATAGACAATTGCCTTCAGATGACCCCAAAATAAAAGTCTAAGGGGGTCAGATCTGGAGACTTTGGTGGCCATTCAACTAGCCCATGATGACCAAAGCACTTTCCAGGAAGCTGTTCATGTAGGAATGCTCAGACCTGACACCCATAATTGATGGTATGGTGTGGTATAAGGGGTACAAAGATAGTGGGGCCATTCTTCATCAATGGAAGCCTCAATGCCACTGGATATCCGAAATTGCTGCATGATGATGTGTTGCCCTCTTTATGCACTGAAGATGGCACTTCCCTGAGTTTTTCCCGCAAGATGGTGCCCCACCACATTATGGGAGTCAGGTCCGAGCATCCCTACAAGGAATCTGACCCCCTTAGACTAGCATTTCTAATACAGTGTTGCTATCAGTGTGTCAAGAGAGGGAGAACAGGGTTGCATTGACAATCCAACATAATGGGCAGCACTTTGAACACATTTTATAAGTGGTCATAAATTTGTAAATAACTCATGAAAGTTACGTTAAAACCAAGCACACTATTGTTTTTCTTGTGAAATTCTCAATAAGTTTGATGTGTAACATGACCCTCTTCCCATTGGAAAAAAAAAGTTGGATCTAAAATGGCTGACTTCAAAATGGCTGCCATGGTCACCACCCATCTTGAAAATGTTCCCTCATCCCATATACTAATATGCCATAAACAGGAAGTTGATATCACCACCATTCCCATTTTATTGAGGTGTATCCATATAAATGGCCCACTCTGTACCATAAAACCATACACTTGGTACAAACACTGTTTAGAGAGGGGAGTGTTCTGCCTCTGACATTTAATTCATAATCTTTGATCGTCTGTCTGATAATATTTACAGTGATTACTAGTGAATATGCAGAATGTTCAGTTTTTTTTCCATAGATTCTATTGTTTTCATTGTTTCTGGTTCCCTCTAGTGACCAGAGTCATAACTGCAGTGTTATTGTGTTATTTTACTTTCACTTCCTGAATCTCTTTTTCCCTCTGTTGCAATGCATTATGGTAATCATTTGCAAAGGATTATGGTTAGTCAAGCCCCCATTTTCCCTCTAGTTCTCCATTTTCCCTCAGCCTGCATCCTGGAAGCATCTCATTTCTCTTTTCCCCTTGTGAGCACATCGCTGGTATGTTATCATGCTTCCTGTATCTAATTTCTGTCCCATATTAGCCTGCCTAGTTAGTTTTCCCCTGCTCAGGTAGTAGTGCAGATGTTGATTTATAATGTACAGTTAGGTCCATATATATTTGGACAGAGACAACATTTTTCTAATTTTGGTTCTAGACATTACCACAATGAATTTTAAACAAAACAATTCAGATGCAGTTGAAGTTCAGACTTTCAGCTTTCATTTGAGGGTATCCACATTAAAATTGGATGAAGGGTTTAAGAGTTTCAGCTCCTTAACATGTGCCACCCTGTTTTTAAAGGGACCAAAAGTAATTGGACAGATTAAATAATTGTTAATAAAATGTTCATTTCTAGTACTTGGTTGTTGGCAATGACTACCTGAAGTCTTGAACTCATCGACATCACCAGACGCTGTGTTTCCTCCTTTTTGATGCTCTGCCAGGCCTTCACTGCTGTGGTTTTCAGTTGCTGTTTGTTTGTGGGCCTTTCTGTCTGAAGTTTAGTCTTTAACAAGTGAAATGCATGCTCAATTGGGTTGAGATCAGGTGACTGACTTGGCCATTCAAGAATATTCCACTTCTTTGCTTTAATAAACTCCTGGGTTGCTTTGGCTTTATGTTTTGGGTCATTGTCCATCTGTAGTATGAAACTACGACCAATCAGTTTGGCTTCATTTGGCTGGATCTGAGCACACAGTATGGCTCTGAATACCTCAGAATTCATTCGGCTGCTTCTGTCCTGTATCACATCATCAATAAACACTAGTGACCCAGTGCCACTGGCAGCCATGCATGCCCAAGCCATCACACTGCCTGCGCCGTGTTTTACAGATTATGTGGTATGCTTTGGATCATGAGCTGTACCACGCCTTCGCCATACTTTTCTCTTTCCATCATTCTGGTAGAGTTTGATCTTGGTTTCATCTGTCCAAAGAATGTTCTTCCAGAACTGTGCTGGCTTTTTTAGATGTTTTTAGCAAAGTCCAGTCTAGCCTTTTTATTCTTGATGCTTATGAGTGGCTTGCACTGTGCAGTGAACCCTCTGTATTTACTTTCATGCAGTCTTCTCTTTATGGTAGATTTGGATATTGATACGCCTACCTCCTGGAGAGTGTTGTTCACTTGGTTGGCTGTTGTGAAGGGGTTTCTCTTCACCATGGAGATTATTCTGCGATCATCCACCACTGTTGTCTTCTGTGGGCGCCCAGGTCTTTTTGCATTGATGAGTTCACCAGTGCTTTCTTTCTTTCTCAGGATGTACCAAACTGTAGATTTCGCCACTCCTAATGTTGTAGCAATTTCTCGGATGGGTTTTTTCTGTTTTTGCAGCTTAAGGATGGCTTGTTTCACCTGCATGGAGAGCTCCTTTGACCGCTTGTTTGCTTCACAGCAAAACCTTCCAAATGCAAGCACCACACCTCAAATCAACTCCAGGCCTTTTATCTGCTTAATTGAGAATTACATAACGAAGGGATTGCCCACACCTGTCCATGAAATAGCCTTGGAGTCAATTGTCCAATTATTTTTGGTCTCTTTGAAAACAGGGTGGCACATGTTAAGGAGCTGAAACTCCTAAACCCTTCATCCAATTTTAATGTGGACACCCTTAAATGAAAGCTGAAAGTCTGAACTTCAACTGCATCTGAATTGTTTTGTTTAAAATTCATTGTGGTAATGTCTAGAACCAAAATTAGAAAAATGTTGTCTCTGTCCAAATATATATGGACCGAACTGTATATATGTATTCCAATGTACCCCGTACTGACTTAGTGTATATATGTTTGTATTGTAGTTTCACCACGCCAATATACCATCATGTTCAATAAAGCTCAGATTCAACCTACAGTCTCCTTATTGGACCTCGGTATAGCGGTTTAGCTGATTTTTATAGCTGCAAATAAAAGTCGGCCTTATTCAGTGAGGACAGAACAGGGAGCCCCTGTCACACCCTTAGGGTGTGTGCACACGTTGCGGATTCTGCTGCAGATCTGCAGCGGATTTGGCCCTGCGGATCCGCAGCAGTTTCTACTGCATTATACAGTACCATTTAAGTCTATGCAAAAGGAAAATGCAGTGCACACGTTGTGGATTTTTCCGCGTGGATTTGCTGCAGTGTTCAGCAGCATGTCACTTCTTTGTATGGATTCCGCTGCGGTTTGGCACCTGCTCCATTACAGGTGTCAAACCGCAGGGGAAAACCGCAGGCTAATCCACACTAAATCCGCAGATAAACCGCAGGTCTTTTGACCTGTTGATTTACCTGCGGATTTAGACAAATCTGCACGGAAAAATCTGCAGCAGAATCTGCAACGTGTGCACACACCCTTATAAGTAGGCAGTGCTATATAATATGTGGATTGCAATATTTCAAGAGAATAAAACCTTGATTAGAGTGCTTCTTTAAGGAATATTTATTTCATTAAGCAACTGCAGTCTATCACTTGATATCCTCTTTTGCAGATAACAGACTATCACAACTATGTCAGAAGTGCTGAAAAAAGCAGAGTAGAACCGAGCCCAGAAAATATATATTGTAGGGGTTTCTTTTCTCTGATAGCCACTTGAATAAGTACAGGGTGTTTATATTATAACAAAATAAAGTTTTTTTTATCTATCATAAACTTCACAGCTCCAAACTGAAAACAGCCTTTCTTTAGCACAAATGAATAACAAAATAATCCTTTCTCTGAGTAAGTCAAAGTAAATCAAAACTATCTCACCAACTTCATGTTACAGGCACCTCTCAGTCTCTAGCATAGACTGTACCCCTTAGTGGTCTATCTCCAGCTCCACCACAAAACACTCTGCTTAGCTAACCCTGCTGCCTGCTAGTATGCCTGTAAAACCCGGACTGGAGTAAGGAAGTAACCTTTCCCACCCAAAATATTCAGAATTGAGAGTCCTCAGTGGTTGATACCTTTTAATGGCTAACTGAAAAGATGGTAACAAATTGCAAGCTTTCGAGACTACTCAGGTCTCTTCATCAGGCATTGACTAATACAAAATCTGAATAATCACATATTTATGCACAACACAGCACAGAAAAAATGCAATACATAAGACAAGTGACGCGAAGCAGAACTATCATTATGGGGGAGTGATAGACAGTTATGGCCATAAATATTGGACCAGTTCATAGATAAGGAGTGAAAGTTTTATTGTCCTCAGATTGGGGCCTGGTAATGTGTTGTGATGCCCCCACAAGGTCTTAGGAGCAAATTCCTTAATTGATGTAAAAAGACATAAATCTATGAAACACATTCATTCCTGCACTGAGAGTGTCAAAGGTCATCCTGAGTTTGTACTCCCAGACTTTTCTGTCTCTCTGAGATGTGAAGTTACCTTTCAATACCAGTAATTTCATGTCCATGGTGCTGTGATCAGGCATACACCGCCGGGGGCGGCGCATGCGCAGTTAGAGATTTCGGCACCAAATTAGCAGGATTTCAGATTAACCATACCCACCTTATGAGTCTCCCACTGCTCTTACTAATGTTGCTTGCTCAGTGTCTTCTTCCTTGGGCAAGTGGCAAACCAGTCAGTTGGTGACTGACCTGTCAAAGCTATGGGTATATTGGTCAGACCCCAGAGGAGGAGCAGCAGAGGGATTAGTAGAGTGAGTATGGTTTATTTTATTAATTTAAGTCATGCTGCATTTTTTTTTAAATTCCTGAGTGAAAAATCTATTGAAAGCTAAACCTAGCATAAAGGACAACAAACGCTAATTAAAAATAAGAAACATTAAAAATAAGAAACTGCTATAGTAGGTCCTAAACATAACTTTCAAGTGCATAGACTCACACAAGTTTCTTTTTGTCTGTTTTTAAAGTATTTTATTATATTTAGTAGAGAACCTCATCTTTGAGCCTCTTTGGCAATTTATAGTCTTTTCCAAAAGTTAAAGCAATACTAAATATACAAATCTAATACCAAGCAATATACTGTATAATATCATAATTTTTCTTTGCCAGCAATTAGAATAGATTTGAACAAGCTAAGCAAGAATAAAGAAGTATTGTTTTCTTCTCCTTGGTGCGGTATATGAAATTCTTCCATATTCGTTATTGTTAAAGGGTTATCCACATAAATAATTAGGTTTAGAATTGTTTGAAATAAAAATATAAAGAGCTTACAAATATAATTGTATTATGGAAGGTGCCACAATCTCCACTTTTGCCTGGCTTCTACAAAGTCGAGAGCGCTTCCTGTGCCGACACATGAGCAGCGCTGTGTGTTGGTGGATTATTGAATGTCTGATTTCAGTAGCTAAACCATCCCCCTTCTTCTCAGCCAATGCATATACAGAAAAATAGAATAGCTATTGAAAAGAGAAAGTCACACAGCATTGGTTACATTTAGGTATAAGCAAGTGCTCTCTACTGATTGAACACTGAACAAATATGGAACTACAGGAAGCAGGACCAATGCTAATATAAATGCACTAATTTAGCCCAATTCTGGAAAACCCTTAATAATGGACCCAGGAAGGTTAAAACAAACAAAAATCTATACATTATGGACCAGCATTGCCTCTTCATAATCAGAATTGTGTTCTATGCTGGCATCAACATCCAGTAGGCGTCTCACGACAGCCGACCTGTTAAGACAAAATGTAAATGCAGCATTTTATTGACTGCAGCACTCATATAATGCCCCCGGATGTTGATTGCAGGAGACAGGACGGAAACACAGCACTGAGTATGTGTGTGCTAATCCAGGAGGAGAGTTTTCCCATTTTTTTTCACCTCCCTAGTCCCATAAATAAGTGGTCATCCAGTATTGGCCACCCTGTTTAATCCAAGAACACTCCCTCCAGAAGTTATGTTGCTTATCCATGTTATGTAAATAAAACTTATAACCTGACGTTAAATTCATCCATTGGTTTTATAAATTATTCTTTTGAAAGCTGAAACCTTCCGAAATGTGGTTTCGTTTAAGAAAATAAATTGGCATCAATGCAGAAATATTGATCACTTAATGGACACAGAATGGTCAGATTTTGGCAAGACAAAAGTTTAGTCGCCTGGTCATATAATGCACCCAATCCTAGTTTACATCCTCACCTGTGCTCAGTAAATGATCGTTTAATTAGTGGGTGTGTATACAAAGAAACCCAGCACCCCAGACCTTCACTTGAGCAGCAACTTGAGCTCTGACAACATGCCAAAAATCTACCCTGCGACCAAAGCCTGGGTTATCAAGAGGCTGAAGACCAGATTCACTGCAGAGGTGGCTGGCACCTTTAATGTGTTTCAGCGTCAAGTACAAAGAAATAAAAAAAGATTCGAAGAGACTGGAGATGTGTTTGACAAGCCCAGGTCCGACAGACCCCGCAAGACAACTGCTCAGGAGGAACGTTTGTTGGTTAGAAAATCCAAAGCAAGCCCCTCTTCCACTGCAGCATAGCTCCAACAGGCCTGGTCACCTCAAGTCCCTGTGTCAACTAGTACAGTTTGTAGGATTCTGTCTCGAAATGGCCTCCATGGTCGAATCAGTGCCCAGAAGCCAGCACTAAACAAAAGGCAAATAAAAAACCGTGTGGCATTTGCAAAGTCCCACAGCCTGCTAAACAGATGGGCGCTGGAAAAGTGGCAGAGGGTGGATTTCTCTGATGAATCTTCAGCAGAATTACACCACAGCCTGCAAATACTGCAGGAGACCTACTGGAGCCCGTATGGATCCAAAATACACCCAGAAAGCAGTTAAATATGGTGGTGGAAAGATCATGGTCTGGGGTTACATTCAGTATGGGGGTGTGCAAAACATTTGCAAGATGGAAGGCAATATCAATAGCCTAAAATATCAGCTACCTCTTATATTCCAAATCATAAAAGGGGGCAAATTCTGCAGCAGGATGGTGCTCCATCTCATACATCCATCTCTACAACAAAGTTCCTCCAGGCAAAAAAGATCAAGGTGCTCAAGGACTGGCCAGCCCAGTCACCAGACATGAACATCGTTGAGCATGTTTGGGGTAGGATGAAAGAGGAAGCTTGGAAGACAAAACCAAAGAATCTAGATGAACTCTGGGCGGCATATAAGACTGCATTCTTTGCTTTTCCTGATGACTTCATTAATAAATTGTATGAATCATTGTTGAACCGCATGGATGCAGTCCTTCAAGCTCATGGAAGTCACACAAAATATTAAATATGACTCTAATAGCACCACAACTTCATTCACCAATGTTATGCAACATATATTTGTATTTTAAGTTAATTATTTGTTTGAATATCACATTACTTTCTGTGGCCGACAAAAACTTTTGTCTTGCCAAAATCTGACCATTCTGTGTCTATTAAATGATCAATATTTCTGCATTGATGCCAATTTATTTTCTTAACCTAAACCACATTTCGGGGGGTTTCAGCTTTCAAAAGACTAATTTATACAACCAATGGATGAATTTAACGTCAGGTTATAAGCTTTTATTTACATAACATGGATAAGCGACATAACTTCTGTCAGGGAGTGTATATTAATATGTTCAATATACAGGGTGGGCCATTTATATGGATACACCTAAATAAAATGAGAATGGTCAAGCTTATTGAGAATTTCACAAGATAAAAAAATAGTGTGCTTGGTTTTAACATAACTTTATTCTTTCATGAGTTATTTACAAGTGTATAACCACTTATAAAATGTTTTCAAAGTGCTACCCATTGTGTTGGATTGTCAATACAACCCTCTTATCCCACTCTTGGCACACTGATGGCAACACCACAGAAGAAATGCTAGTCTAAGGGGGTCAGATTCCTTGTAGGAATGCTCAGACCTGACTACCATAATGTGATGGTGCACCATGTTGCTGGAAAAACTCAGGGAACATGTCTTCAGTGCATATAGAGGGCAACACATAATCATGTAGCAATTTCAGATATCCAGTATCATTGAGGTTTCCATTGATGAAGAATGGCCGCACTATCTTTGTACCCCATATACCACACCATACCATCAATTATGAGTGTCAGGTCCGAGCATCCCTACATGAACAGTTTCCTGTAAAGTGGATTGGTCATCGTGGACCAGTTGAAAGGCCACCAAGGACTCCAGATCTGACCCCCTTAGATTTTTATCTTTGGGGTCATCTGAAGGCAATTGTCTATGCTGTGAAGATACGAGATGTGCAGCATCTGAAACAATGGAAACTGGAAGCCTGTGCTAGCATTTCTAATGCAGTGTTGCTATCAGTGTGCCAAGAGTGGGAGAAGAGGGTTGTATTGACAATCCAACACAATGGGCAGCACTTTGAACACATTTTATAAGTGGTCATAAATTTGTAAATAACTCATGAAAGAATAAAGTTATGTTAAAGCCAAGCACACCATTGTTTTTCTTGTGAAATTTTTGATAAGTTTGATGTCACATGACCCTCTTCCCATTGAAAAAATTAAAGTTGGATCCAAAATGACCGACTTCAAAATGGCCGCCATGACTACCACCCATCTTGAAAAGTTTTCCCCTTCCCATATACTAATGTGCCACAAACATGAAGTTGATAGCACCAACCATTCCCATTTTATTTAGGTGTATCCATAAAAATGGCCCACTCTGTAGTTATATTTTACCCATTTTTTCCAAATGGACAACGTTTTAAAGGACTTTCCATTATTCATGATTAATATTTGTTTTCTGTCTATTAATTTGATTCAGTTGATAGCTGAACTGAAATGGCTAAGGGTACGTTCCCACGGTCAGTAAACACTCTGGGTTGGACGCTGCATACATCTGCTGTGTCCAGATGTTACAGCAAAGTGGATGGGATTTCAAGAAGTGCACCGACACCTGCGAATCACCTGCGGTTATAGAAGGCAGAGAGATGGGATATATTTCCATTGTTCCTACAATGTAAAGCTGTTGGTGTCTATCGTTACTGTTGTACGGGAATCTCTGATTGATCCACAGTATCGAGCATAAGTGGCTCGAGAGATGCAGCCAAAATTCTTCAGTAGGAGAAAGATATCTTTCCTGAAATTCACCCCAACAAATGCATAGATGATTGGATTAAGGCAACATCTTGTGAAAGCCAGGTTGCTGGTAATGATGATGGCAATATCTTTACTCTTTCTGACATCACAGGACATTTGATGGCTTCCTAGAAAGTCTGTTGTTTCCATGAAAATTACTAGTGTGTAAGGCAGCTGAAAGATCACAAAGACCACCACAACAGAGATTATAACCTTGAGGACTTTGTGCTTCTTGAAGCTCCTGCCAGTTAGAAGGGTTTTAGTAATAATAGAGTAACAAACAATCATCACGAAGAAAGGGATGACAAAACCAAGAAATATCTGAAAAAAGTTGCACATGCTCTTGACGGTTATTGTGATGTCTTCTGGGAATATCATCTTACATACGTACAATCCATCGTGCAGTTTGGATTGACTAAAAAAAAATTCTGGAAGACTGAGCAAAAATGATATCGACCAAAGACTGAGTGTGATCCACTTGCTTTTGTAAATGGATTTTTGACGCATTGTAAGGGTCTCAACCGCTCGGACAATTGCAATATATCTGTCCACACTTATACTGGTCAGAAACAAGAAGCCACTGAAGAAATTGATGGCGTACACACCCTGTACCACTTTGCACATTTCATTTCCAAATACCCAACCTTTAACTGCACTGGCAGACAAAAAAGGGAGTGTCAAGAGTAGAAGAAGGTCAGCCATTGCTAGGTTAATCAAATAGATATCAGTCATGGATTTTATCTTCTTGGCAAATACATAGGTCAAAAGAACCAAAGAATTGCCAGATATACCAACCAGAAATACAAGACTTTGCACATATGGCTGAAAGCCTCTGCTGAAGTCATGTATGTTGCTCACATCACAAATCTCTGGAATTTGATTGTTATAATCTGTTGATGCATAGTAATCTTGTGTGGTGTAGCTGTAGTCTAAATTCTGTAAGAAAGAGAATATTTTGATTAATTATTGGATGCAATACAGATTCTTTTAAGCTTGTATAGCTAAGTTGTCTCAGTAAAACTACTAAATTGCAGAATCTCCCTCTGTTGTGGATCCTGCCGCCCTTTATTACCACAGTTTAATACAATATTTCCGCTGTAGCGACATGGGTTACAATTATGTTATAGAAGTCACAGTGCTTTTGTCTTTTGTTATACCTGTGGTGCACATTTTGTCTAAGTCTACAGGAAAACCCAAGACAGAAACAAAATTAACAAGTACCCTGCTGTAAGTAAATAAGTAAAAACAGTAGTACATATAAATAACATTGGGTACTTAGTAAACACAATTTTAGATTAAAAAAGCATAAAAGCCATCCTACCAAAATCACGGTCTACCCAAATTCAGGATGGTCCTAACCTCTAGTATTAAAACCTTACTGTGGCGCCCCTGAGGGTTCAGTCGCCACAGAGGTACTGCACCTCCTCCTGAGGTGTGGTACCCCACCATCCAGGTAAGGTGGAGACACCTGACCACGCTCCAACACCTGCATCCCACACAACATAGTAGTGTAGCAAAGCACCTTTGGTGGCTCCCTGCTTGGAACACGAAGCATGCTGGCAGGCGGGTGGAGTTTAGTTTTGCATCAAAAGAGCGGGAAGAGTCTAGGATTCAGTCAGTTTGTCACAGGAGTCTGACGAGGTCAGTCTGTGAGAGGAGATCCCCGGAGTGGGATGGATGAAGGGAGTGCTGCAGCCGACCTCAGTGATCTGGGTCCGCTGGCACAGGAAAGGAACTTTGATAGAAAGCCTGACTCTCCATAAGAAGGAAAGAATTAGTACGGAACGTGAGGAGAAGAAGAGAACTAAGGATTAGGGTTAGAGGAGAACCCTTCCCAAGTTCTAAGCGCAAGGCCGGTCCCCGAGGTTGTATGGATACTAATGGTCCTGCAGCAGACACCGGAGGAATAGAAGTTGTCAACACTTTATTCCCACACCAGACTTGGGGGCACAACAGCAACAATAGTGAGCCGGGACTAGGTAGTAAGGAGTCCCCGAAGCAGGCTACAGCTGTCTGCTGTACAAGTAGAGTTCATAGGAACATCTGACAGGAGGAACTCCAGTGTAACTCAGTACTGTGAGTACTTCACTAAAGACGCTAAGAGGGAGACATTCAGAAAAGGTACATACGTTGGCAGAGTGTTGGAAAGGAGTACTTCATCTTGCCTGGAAGTTGGCTGAGCTCCTGACCCGGAGGACACGGCATGGATGCGGGCTCTTGTGCCACAACAGATTGTGAGTAAAGCTTTGGAACTACATGCCCTGGTGTCCTCCACTTATTCCTGAGTCAACCTGCCCGGCACTGCTGCATCCCATGCACCCGACACTACACCATCTAAGTGTCACTTCACCTACTCTGCCCTGGGACTTCAGCCCTGCCTGTGGAGGGCTATAACATCATTGCTGCACCATACCATCTGTCCCAGAGGATCTGTCTGCAGCGTCGGCTTAACATCTTCATTGCCGAACACCACAGGTGGCGTCACGACTCATTCATTCTAATCATCATAAGCACACTGAACATTCCCCCTTTTACAATGGGCGCCCAGGGTCACGGGCCGGGACCCAGCTGCCGTGACATCTCCCATTGAGGCTCATCGGGCACGGTACCGAGTACCCCACACCCCTGGGGGGGGCGACCCATTACCATGCATGATAGTGACGTCCTGTGTGAATAAGGCCTGAGCACAAATGTTCCAAACATGGACATTGGGGACTTCCAACTCCCCCACAGCAAATGTTGAGGGAGAGAAGCATTGGCCGGTTGGATTTCAATACGCTTTAACATTTTTGCTGACAGCAAGGATTAACTGCTGGCAGTAGCTTGCTTCATACTCAACATGCAGAACAAATATGTAAAATGTATGCCTCAACTCTTTGTCCAACATATGCCATGAGAGAACCTTATTGGACACTGTTGTAACATGTAAAGATATTTTCTTACTATTCTCCCACCAGGTGAAAGTAGAGATTATTGGTACACTGTACACCGTGCGTCTCCACATTGATAATCCCAGACCCACATTTATAACTGCGGGAAAATGGCCATATTTAAATGAGTAGTATTGTGACATTGTGAAGATGAGACATGTATTTGTAAACTGTTTATATTTTTATATATCACAATATGTTCTGTATTTATTTGTCATCTTTAGATTTTCTGGCAAATCATGTGATTATCCATGCTTCTAAATATGCTGACTTAGACAACTTATAAATATGCAAGCACCTATCGAAGAGATAGCCAATGGCTAATGTGTCCGTACCATATAATTATTATTATTATTTTTATTAAACATTATAACATTTGAGAATTTCACATAGAGAACCATGGAAGGGTTGAATAGGATAAATAATGCATGTACAGAAGATTAGAAGGCATTCCAAACTACTAATCACCCATGTGCGTACATCAGAACTAAGGTAGGTGACTATGAAATGCCTGGTGTGTGTTCAAGAATCTTCTGTTTTGATTCTTACAAGTAGAATTTTTCAGTTTGAGCAGCCATCACTGATCACGTGAGAGTTACTCCAACAGCCACTCTACAGCATTGTGCCTGGAATTGTACAACCACCTTTGTTGACCAATTATTAATAATATCAAGCTACGACACTATGAAATGCTTCTTGCTTATTGATTTTAGTAAAGAAGTGGCCAAGATGCTTCATACTGATCAATACATTTTTTTATATTGCACGGAAATTATTTGACAATGCAAACAGTATTTGCTGAACAAGGAAGTTTTCTTCTTTTATTACTAAGCTTCTCCTTCTGTTTTGTCCTTTATCACCATGTGGGGCCTAGTCAGCAGTGGTGTGCCTGGAAGCAGAAGAAAAGCTGGACTATAGAAGAAGGAATAGAAAGCTATTAGAAGAAAGAAGAGGCTATGGGAGGGTGAGAAAAAGTGTTTATTATTTTTTCATCCCTATATCTGTAGATTTGATTCCCTCTAATTTTATTTGATGCAAATCAAATCTTTTCCCTCAATTGGGCAAATCAGCCAAATTCAAATTTCAGATTTGTTCAACTCTAATACAATTTTTTTCTAAATCATAAAAGTTCCTTTTACTCTGTGTATACAGTGGCATAGCAAGGAAAGGGTTGTGGGAATGTGTATTGAATTTCAACTTCTTTCCTTCACCATACTGCCCACACTGAAGAGATTGAAGCCTGCACACATGCAGTGAGTACCTGGCCAGAGTTTCTTATGCAAAACACAACAAACAGGATGAGTTTGTCATCGGCTGCTGAGCCCTGCATAGGCAGTGAATAGAGGTGAGTGGATCTTTTGAAATTAGAATTTGCCAACTTCAAAAATGTTACCACAAAATTTGATTTGCAGCAAATAAATGTGGACACATCTTAGTACAGAAATCTCATAAAATACACATGGGGAGGAGGAGAGCGAGAACCGCAATGACTATAAGAGCTTACACTTTACAAGTAAGAGAGAGAGGACTCTGCAGACCATAAGACCTTACACTCTACAGAAGAGAGAAGATCCAACTGACCATAAGAGCTTACTCTCATACATTAGTGAGAAAGAAGTCTGCTGACCATAAGAGCTTACAATCTACAGGAATGAGAGAGGTATCTGCTGACCATTACAGCTTATACAGTTCAGTAGAGAGAGGACCCCGCTGATCTTAAGAGCTTATATTCTACGGTAGTGAGAGAGGATCCTACTGACCATAAGATTTTACACACTATAGAAGAAAGAAAGAGAGTACTCTACTGACTATAAGAGCTTACGCTCTACAGGAGAGAGAAGACCCCGCTGAGCATAAAAGCTTACAATATACAGGAGAAAGCGGACCTCGCTAACCATAAGGGTTCACACACTACAGAAGAGAGAGATGACCCTGACGATCATAACAACTTAGACTCTACAGATGAGAGAGACATATAGAGAGTGCATTGGGAGATGGAAAACTTTGCCATACAAACTGTGGTCCACTGGGAACAGCTGATCTGTGATGGCCCAAATACTGACCACCACTGTACAAGATATGATAATCCACTAGATGGCATGAGCATTGTGCTCGTTTGTTGGGCAGTTTCCAACATGTTTATGCCTATGAACTCTTGTCTGTGCAGCTGACATTTATAAATAGATGCTACATAGACACAGTATGTGAAACAAACATTTCATGTTTCATACACATATGTATACGCACACTTAGCACACACACATGTATACACCAAGCACATACAAATATATGTATACACAGAGCACATACACACACATTTATGTATACACAGAGCCCTTACACACATATACACAAAGCATATACATATACATGAATACACAGAACACATATATAGACATATGTGTACACAGAACACATACACACACAGAGTACACACTTACTGTGAGACCTTTGGAGGGGCTCCCGGGGTGGACCCGCTGGACCGTGGCAACGAACCTCCCTCGGGCGAGCTGACCTTGTGTACCACCCCCTATACAGAGAGCGTTAGGGGCAGACCCAAGGGAGACTATCGCCACAGTAGCTGGTACCGAGGGGAGAGAACCAGGAGTAGCCACGGGGGACCAGGGAAGGCTGGCAGAGAACCGACAGGAGTGGACCATGGACGACGAACAGGACTGGGCTGCCGGGAGGCAGGACAGCAACACGGAGGAGACAGCAAGGCAGAGGCACGGGCTGGAGGACAAAGCTTGAGACACAGGAACGAGGCAGGACGTGACCACTGGCAGGCAGGCACTAGGAGAGAGGAACACGGAGAAAGAGAGTAAGAGACAGGCACAGGCAACGGAACTGCTGGCAGGGGAATGCGCAGCAGGATGTGGGCCAGGATCACTTGCAAGGCACAAATGATAATCAGGCACCGCCAGGAGGAAGGGGAGGCCTGATAAGGGGAGAGACTGAAGGACTTCTGGGTCAGGGTGCACCGCGAGCAGGGAGACATGAGCGGCCGCCCTAGGCAGAACGGAGTGCGCGTGCGCTGCTAAACACAGCGCAGGCGCGCGCCTGTCGGGAAGCCGGAGCAGGAGCAGGAGGCAGAGCGGGAGTGCGCAGGGACGCCGGGTGAGTGTGCCAGGGATGGGAGGACCGCGGCGGTGCAAGGAGCGGCATGGGCGGCGTGACAGTACCCGTCTCCTTAAGCGCCCCCTTCCGCAAGCTTGAAAGAAACCTAGCCAAGATTCGAGGAGCCTGGATATTCTCCTGGGGCTCCCAGGATCTCTCCTCAGGACCAAAACCCTTCCAATCAACCAGAAAAAAGGTCCTCCCTCTTATCTTTTTCCTTGCCAGAATGTCTTTCACTTCGAACACATCGTCAGCGGAGACAGGCGGAGGTGAACGAGTGGTAGAGGCATGAAATTGATTGAGGATGACAGGTTTTAAAAGGGACACGTAGAAGGAATTAGGGATGTGGAGCGAGGCGGAAAGCTGCAGTTTGTAGGAGACATCGTTGATGCGAGCCAAGACCTCAAAGGGTCTGATGTACCGGGGACCTAGCTTATGCGAAGGAATCTTTAGGCGAATGAACTTGGAGGATACCCAAACCTTATCACCCGGGTGATATCGAGGAGGGTCTAAGCGCCTTTTGTCTGCGTGTCTCTTCACCCTGTCACGAGCTAACTCGAGAGCGGTCTTGGACTCCTGCCAGATCCTGGAGAACTCCCCAGACAGAAGATCAGCTGCCGGTACACCCGAGACAGGAGGGACCGGTAGGGGTATGCCAGGATGTTGCCCATAGACGACAAAGAATGGCGACTTGGCAGAAGATTCACGGGAGTGATTGTTATATGTGAATTCAGCCCACGGGAGTAAGTCAGACCAGTCATTCTGGTGGGCATTAGAGAAGTGACGGAGATAATTCACCAGGCACTGGTTATTCCGCTCCGCTTGTCCGTTGGACTGTGGGTGGTATGCTGAAGAGAAGTCGAGAGTAACGTTCATAGACTGGCATAAAGCTCTCCAAAATCGAGAGGTGAACTGAACTCCTCTGTCCGAAACAATATGTTGAGGTTGACCATGGAGGTGAAAGATATGATGGATAAAAGCTTTCGCCAAGTCAGGTGCTGAGGGTAAACCAGGAAGGGCGATGAAGTGTGCCATTTTGGAGAATCTGTCCACGACCACAAGGATGACGGTACAACCCGAAGACCGAGGTAGATCGGTAATGAAGTCCATTGTGACGTGTTGCCACGGAGCAGAAGGGACTGGAAGTGGGTGTAAAAGACCTGAGGGCAGCTGCCTCGGAACCTTGTTCTTGGCACAGGATGGGCAGGAGGCAACAAAACTTCGGACATCATGGAGAAGGGTAGGCTACCAGTAGTAGCGGGACACGAGGATGAGCATTTTTTTAAGACCAGCATGACCCGCGAGTTTGGAGGCATGCCCCCAGCATAAGACTCACCTCCGATCTCTTTCTGGCACAAAAGTTTTACTGGGAGGTAGAGAAGTTAAAGTGACAGGTGCCAACGTGATGAGCCTGGAAGGATCCATGATGTGTGTGAGTTCCTCCTCAGTATCTGCAGACAAGAAGGACCTGGACAAGGCATCGGCCCTGAGATTTTTGTTGCCGGGGCGGAAGTGAAGTTCGAAATCAAAACGGCCGAAGAACAGGGACCACCTGGCTTGCCGGGGGTTGAGTCTCTGTGCAGATCGGATGTAGGCTAAGTTCTTATGATCCGCGTAGATTTTAAAGGGATGTATAGCTCCCTCCAATAGGTACCTCCACTCCTCCAGTGCCAACTTGGTGGCAAGCATTTCCCTGTCACCGATGGAGTAGTTCCGTTCCGCAGTGGAGGACGTCTTGGAGAAGAAACCACAAGTACCCAGCCATCAGGAGGAAGCTCTCTGAGAAAGTACTGCTCTGGTCCCACTTGCCGAGGCATCAACCTCGAGGATGAAAGGTTTGTTGGCCTCAGGACGCTGGAGCATGGGTGCGGTGGCAAAGGCTTGCTTCAGAGACAGGAAGGCGTTCTCGGCCTCAGACGACCAGACGTGAGGTTAGCCCCCTTGCGGATCAATGAGGAGATGGGACCAGACAAAGAACAAAAATGAGGAATAAATTGCCGGTAATAGTTCGTGAAGCTGAGAAACCGCTGAATTGCTTTAACACCATGAGGCCGCGGCCAGTTGAGCACAGCGGACACCTTTTCTGGATCCATGCGTAAGCCAGAGTCGGAGATGATGTAACCCAGGAACGGAAGGGACGACTGCTCAAAGGCGCACTTCTCCAGCTTGGCATACAGGCGATTCTCCCTCAAACGCAGCAGTACTTGACGGACATTTCTTCTGTGGGTGGACAGGTCCGGAGAGAAGACGAGAATATCATCCAGATACACCACAGGAGTACAGAAGGTCTCAGAAAATGTAATTTACAAACTCCTGGAATACTGCGGGGGCGTTGCACAAAACAAAGGGCATGACCAGATATTCGTACTGCCCGTCCCTGGTGTTGAAGGCGGTCTTCCATTCATCTCCGGAGCGAATACGGATGAGATTGTAAGCCCCATGGAGATCCAGTTTAGCAAAGATTCGTGTTCCCCGCAGCTGATCGAACAACTCCAGGATGAGAGGCAGTGGGTACTTATTCTTGATCGTAATTTCATTAAGACCCCGGTAATCAATACAGGGACGAAGAGACCCATCCTTCTTCTTGACGAAGAAGAAACCTGCGCCAGCGGTTGAAGACGACTTCCGGATAAAGCCTCTGGCCAAATTTTCCTGGATGTACTCGGTCATGGCTTGAGACTCAAGAGGATTCCGAGGATAGATTCGGCCTCTAGGAGGAGTAGAGCCTGGAACAAGATCGATCGGGCAATCGTACGGACAATGCGGGGGAAGACTCTCTGCCTCTTTCTTATCGAATACGTGGGCGAAGGCTCAGTAGGCCGAAGGCAAGTCTTCAGGCACCGTGACTGGCCGCGAAGTCTTAAGAGGCTGAACAGGAAGGAGGCACTTAGTCTGGCAGGACTGACCCCAGCGAAGGATGTCTCCAGACCGCCAATCCAGAACAGGTTCATGTATCCTTAACCAAAGAAGGCCTAAAAGAAGCATATGGGACAATGATGGCAGTACAAAGAAGACTATCATCTCCCGATGCAAGGCTCCAATCTGTAACTCCACCCAGTAGCGTAGCTACCGGGGGGCAGAGGGGGCGGTGGCCCCGGGCCCCACGCTCTGATGGGGCCCACCCGAGCTATGCTATGTAACTATATCGGCGTGCAGATCGCGCCGATACAATTACTTGCTGCAGCAGGGAGTGAGTCATGTGACCGCTCTTCTGCAGTCTGTGGAGTGTGGAGGAGAGGGGGAGGGGAGGTCACTCACCCAATCCTGGCTGAGCGCGCTCTCCTTGAAAACTCCCTGCTGCAGAGAAGACATCAGCTCCAGCAGCACCCTGGACGCAGGGGGTTCTGCCTCTGCCTGTGAGCTGAGTTCACTGTCTGCTCTGCACTTGATTGCTTCTGACTGAGGGGAGCCTGAAAGCTGAGCAGCGTGCCGCTCCAGGACCAGTGGACACTGCACACAGCATGGGAATTGATGAGTATCTCTGTTAATTACTAATTGAAGTGTCTAATCTGTTGCTTTGGATATATACATACAACTTACTGCTATTTGGGTGTAATATTCATTACATGATGCTCTCCTTACATGTTACATAGTTTTCAGGCACTTTGCAGCGGTCACGGATGCGCTTTATGGCAATGCTTTGTCTTGGCCTGGGAATTTACTGCACTTTGGGACTGAGAGAAAACCAGGAAAAGTGCAAACGAGATCGCACTGCTGGCTGCAGTCATTGAGCTGTACAGAGAAAGCAGCGCATCCTCCCTGGCAGGCAGAGGGAGGGTTTAACCAGTGTATTGATCACCTTATCTCGGCTGTTTGTGCTGGCGTGTAATTATTAATCTACCCGTTACCAGGCTGACAGCGAGTCCTACAGGATTAGGGTATGTGCACACGTTGTGGATTACTCTGCGGATTTTTCCACGCGGATTTGGCCAAATCCACAGGTAAATCCGCAGGTTAAATGACCTGCGTTTTACCTGCGGATTTAGTGCAGATTTTGTGCGGATTTCCCCTGCGTTTTTACACCTGCGGATTCCTATAATGGAGCAGGTGTCAAAACTCCCCCTGAGGAAGGAGCCTGTCTGGCTCCGAAACGCGCGTCGGGGACAGGACCGACTTTGCTGCCTCACTGCTCTCCAGGTATAGTTGTGCGGTTCTTTTGCATTATCGCTATGATGTGTTCAGTGCACAACTTTTTATAAGACCCTGTACCTTACTTTGGCAGGGAACATTTCTTATCAAGGGTAGTAGTACTTTCTACATGATAATGTTATACACAATTCTTGTTATATTACATGTAATTATGAGCCCCTGACTTATCACTGGCTATAGTCGTGCGGTTCTTTACATTATCGCTATGATGTGTTCAGTGCACAATTTTTTATAAGACCTTGTACCTTTACGTTGTCAGGGAACATCTCTTATCAAGGGCAGTAGCACTTGCTACATGATGATGTTATACACACTTCTTGCTATATTACATGTAATTATGAGCCCCTGACTTATCACTGGCTATAGTGTTTAGTTTTGCACACTATTTTCCTGATGTGGTGTTTGCAGCATAGTTGGCCCTAGGGACCATTGTGTTTGTATGTATGCTGTTCCTCCTTTTCCATGTACCGTGTGTCTATATCTACAAGTATTTTTCAATAAATATTGTCATTTTATGGATTTTTGACTGCTTTCTTTTTGGTAATTTCTATGTGCACACGTTGTGGATTACTCTGCGGATTTTTCCACGCGGATTTGGCCAAATCCACAGGTAAATCCGCAGGTTAAATGACCTGCGTTTTACCTGCGGATTTAGTGCAGATTTTGTGCGGATTTCCCCTGCGTTTTTACACCTGCGGATTCCTATAATGGAGCAGGTGTCAAAACGCTGCGGATTCCGCACGAAGAATTGACATACTGCAGATTTAAATCTGCAGAAAATCCGCAGCATGTGCACTGTGTTTTTCATTTCTCCTAGACTGTACTGTACAACCCAGCAGAAACTGCTGCGGATCCGCAGGACCAAATCCACTGCGGATCCGCAGCAGAATCCGCAACGTGTGCACACACCCTAACTAGTGTTTGCTGCTCCCAGAGTGCTCCTAGTGGGAAGTTAAGTCTAGTACTTGTAGTGCCACAGCAGCAGTTAGTGCTTGATGACAAATAGCTGTGGAATAGTGTTTTTCTATACAGCGATTGTTAGTGGCATGGACATTTTACTAGTGTGATATAATATATTAGTATCAGTAATGCAGGTGACTTATTGTTGGAGTGAATCCTACAATGTGGTGAGCTACAGGGGGAAGGGAGGTCACCCCGGGACCAGCGATTTGAGGGGACCCACCCACAGCACGCCGATAGTGTTACATTCTGCGGCAGATCAGGCAGAATCGATCTCCCTGATCTGCCACCCGGCCGCTATGGGGCCCCTAAGCAGGCGCAGGGGCCCTGCGCCAGCAGTGGGTCCCCACCTGTCATTGCAAAATCAACTGTGTTGGCTGGATGCCATTTCAGCTGACTACATTGATTAGAGAAGGAGCATTACGCTCCCTCTCCCATCAGTTTCTGATGTCACTAACGCCAACACTGACAGGGGGTCGCAATGACGTCACTACTCGGAGCCTACAGTCCGGAGATGTGAGGGAGCTCGCAGCAGTGAAGAAACCAGGAGGAAAGGTGAGTTTTGGATTTATTTTTTATGAGGCTGCCTATGGGGTGCATTATATAAAGGGCTGCATTATTCTATAGGGTCTGCCTATGTAGAGTGCATTATACTATATTGAGGACTATAGTGAACTTGTCTGGCACATTATACTATATGGAGGCTATCTAGCGGGCCATCATACAGTGTGGAGATTACAGTGTTGGAGCTATCAAACAATACTAAGCGGTAAGTGTATATACAGTGAGGGGGGATTAGACTGTGTATAAGAGAGCATCATACTGTGTATAGGGGAGCATCATACAGTGTGTAGGGGAGCTGTACAGGGGGGAGACTCATGATATTATGAAATGTAAAGTGGGTACTTATTGTTATAGGGAACTCAGGTAACTGTGACTGTCAAAGGGGCACAAATGGCGCTATTACTTTCTAGGGGACAAAATATGGGCACTGTTTTCGAGAGTTGCTTTAGAATTTAGAGGGCACAGAGAACCACACAGCAGGTACAGTTAAAGGGACACATACAGCAGCAGCGGTTCAGCATTGGGGTATCAGCAGGGTAAGGAGTTTGTGCAGGTAGGGAGTAGTCCCATTGGTGACAGTGCTGAAAATATGAGACATGAAATGTATCTTTGTTGTAATCTCTGCAGACGAGTCGTGGCTGGAAGAAGTTGTCATGTTGGTCTGGGCCAGATGGAAAAGTGAATGATTCCATCAGAAAGAGCGTCAGCTGTAAGTTACCATCTGTAACTGTGCTGTGATCTCTTATACGGTATGTTGTGTAGGACGGGTATCTACCACTCACTATATGGCGGTAATATCAATATTGGTCTTTATTTAGAAATTATATTCAGCAACAGCGCGGTCCTCTGCTGAGGTTCTCCTCAAAACCCTAGCTACACCTCTGACTCCACCTCTTTGGTGACCAAGGTAACGGTCTCCCATAGGGGAGCACCGTCGACTGACGATAACTGCTGAGGAGTCTCCAAGGACCAGACAGGTATCTGCATTCTTTTTACCGCCTCGAGTTGGATGAAGTTCCCTGCTGCCCCAGAATCTATATAAGCTACCTCTGAAGAATGTTTAGAACCCTGGTTCAACAAGACAGAGAGGGTCAAAGGTAGAGAGGTGTCATTGACACCTAGGGAGGCCTCTCTTACCTGTCCTAGGCGGAGGCGTTTCCCAGTCTCACCGGACAAGAACGCAGGAGATGGGTGGCGCTGCCACAATAGAGACAGAGACCTTGTGCGAGTCTCTCCTGGCGACGCTGCTCAGCCAGCTTGAGTCGGTCCACCTGCATGGGCTCTGGAGCTGCAGCCACGGTGGAAAATCGCGAGCAAGGAGTACTGCGTGTAGTTGGAGACGAGCGAGGAAATCTTCTCTCCCTGGCAGCTTCGCGGGTACGCTCCTGGAAACTTAGATTGATACGCGTCGCCAGGAACGCCAGGGAGGTTTAACTGGGACGTTGGTGTGTCTCGCCCTGCAAACTCATCTTTCATTCGAGCGGACAAGCCACGCCAAAAGGCTCCTACCAGGGCCTCATTGTTCCATCCTAGCTCAGAAGCCAACGTACGGAACTGGATGGCGCACCCTGGCGGAGATTAAATAAGGACTCTGTGGCAGAGACCAGGCGCCCGAGCTCGTCGAAGACTTTACGAAAAGTCTCCAAAAAGGGGGCGAGCTGGGAGACCAGAGGATCGTCTCGCTCCCACAGGGGGTTTACCCAAGTCAGTGCCTCACCCACCAAGTGGGATACCACAAAGGCCACTTTGACTCGGTCGGTGGGGTACTGTTGTGGCAATAATTCAAAATGCAACTGGCATTGGTTAAGGAACCCCGACACAGCTTGGGATCTCCGGTGTACTGTGGAGGTTTAGCCAAACGGGGGGAAGGATGTGGAACCGGAGCCGGAGCGGCGACCTGTAGGGAGAGCAGTCGATTATTCACCGAGGCCATGAAATTAAGCATGCGGGCTTGGGTGTCTCGCTGCTGGGCAAGTTCCTGCTGGAGACTGGCTAGCTGGGACGCGCTCCCCGGATCGGAGGGCTGTAGGTCCTAGAGACGACACTCCATAGTCTTCAAAAATGCCATGATCCGGGTCTGATTTTCCCATAGGAACGCTAGTTCCTTTTGGGCGGCGGCAGAGGTACCAGCGGGGCCCATGGCCTGATTATACTGTGAGACCTTTGGAAGGGGCTCCCGGGGTGGACCCGCTGGACCGTGGCAACGAACCTCCCTCGGGCGAGCTGACCTGGTGTACCACCCCCTATACAGGGAGCGATAGGGGCAGACCAAGGGAGACTATCGCCTCAGTAGCTGGTACCCAGGGGAGAGACCCAGGAGTAGCCACGGGGGACCGGAGAGGCTGGCGGAGAACCGACAGGACTGGACCACGGACGACGAACAGGACTGGGATGCCGGGAGGCAGGACAGCAACACGAAGGAGACAGCAAGGAGGAGGCACGGGCTGCAGGTCAAGGCTTGAGACACAGGAACGAGGCAGGACGGGACCACGGGCAGGCAGGCACTAGGAGAGAGGAACACGGAGGAGAGTAAGAGACAGGCACAGGCAACGGAACTGCTGGCAGGGGAATGCGCAGCAGGATGTGGGGCCAGGATCACTTGCAAGGCACAAATGATAATCAGGCACCGCCAGGAGGAAGGGGCGGCCTGATAAGGGGAGAGGCTGAAGGACTTCTGGGTCAGGGTGCACCTCGAGCAGGGAGACATGAGCGGCCACCCTAGGCAGAACAGAATGCGCGTGCGCTGTTAAACACAGCGCGGGTGCGTGCCCGTCGGGAAGCCGGAGCAGGAGGCAGAGCGGGAGCGCGCAGGGATGCCGGGTGAGTGTGCCAGGGATGGGAGGACCGCGGCGAGGCAGGTGGTGGCCGCAGCGGTGCAAGGAGCTGCGTGGGCGGCGTGACACCTACATATACTCGTAGACATACAGTATGTGTATATAAAGAGCACCTTCATATAGACACATGCATGCAAAGAACATATTCATACAGACACCTAAATACCTACCAGGAGCCCGTACATTCTGATGTCTTCGCTAATACTGTATATACCATCAGGAGCCAATACATTCTGATATTTTCAATAATATATACCACCAGCAGCTCATACATTCTAAAAAACTCACTAATATATATCACCAGGAGACTGTACATTTTGATTTCTTTACTATATACCTATATATACCTACCATCAGCCCTTACATTCTGACATCCTTACTAATATTTACCACCAGGAGTCCATACATTCTAATGTCTTAATTAATATATTGTATACCCACCACAGATTCTGTTCCACACAGTTTAGGGTCATATGCTTTAATACTTGAGGATATGTGAGGAATGACTTTTATAGTCTTCTATTTCTAGAGTTGATTGATGTTGCAATCTGATCATGTAATGTTGGTTTTACGTAGTTGTAGAATCAGTTAAATTCTTACCTTCAATATCTGTAGGTCTCAAGGGTCGCAAGATATAGATGATAGATAGATATAATACATTAAATCAGTGGTTCTCACCTCCTCATATAACTTGTTAGGTCGCATTGTGGAGAGATGCTGAGAGTGGAAAATATTTCTTCTTCGATGCTGAGAGTGTAAGTTATTACGGTACTTCCTGGAGCAGCCACAGGTAGTTGTGTTCAGACTTTTTAAAATCCTCTTCATTTATACAACTCCCCTCCCCCTATTACTCATCTTTCAGGAAATAACCATTTACAATTTAGTCCACAAACACCAGTCAAGAAAAATTGGTCAATGTTCTTTAACCCCTTCACGACATGCGCCGTACTACTACAGTGCATGTTGTGTCCCCCCCTTTGATGTGGGCTCCGGCGGCGCCCGGAACAGCTGCGGGTGGAATCGTGATCCACCCGTGCCTATTAACCCATTAAATGCTACTGTCAAACTGACAGCGGCATTTAACATGCGATTCCAGCAATCGCGACGGAAATCCGCCCATAGGTGACCCCTGTCACGTGATCGCGGGTCACTGATAGGTTGGCATGACAACCTTCAATGGAGACTATTCAACCATGCCAAAAGTAAAAAAAGTTGTTAAAAATATAAAAAAATATATAGAAGTTTAAATCAATTAAATCACCCTCTTTTTCCCCATTCAAAATAAAACAATAAAAAAGCAGCAAACATAAACATATTTGGTATCACTGCATTCAGAATCGCCCAATGTATCAATATAAAAAAATTATTAACCCGATCACTAAACGGTATAACGAGAAAAAAAGTCAAAAGAATTACGTTTTTTTTGGTCACTGCAACATCGCATTAAAATGCAATAACGGCTGATCCAAAGATCTGCACCAAAATGGAATCATTAAAAACTGCAGCTTGGTGCGCAAAAAATAAGCCCTCACCCAACCCGAGATCACGAAAAATGGGGGTTGCTGCGGGTCTCAGAAAATGACACCATTTTTTTTTTCTTTTTAACAAACTTTGGATTTTTTTTCACCACGTAGATAAAAAAGAACATAGACATTTTTGGTGTCTATGAACTCGTAATGACCTGGAGAATCATAATGACAGGTCAGTTTTAGCATTTGGTGAACATGGAAAAAAAAAATCCAAAAAACAGTTGTAGAATTGCACTTTTTTTGCAATTTCAATGCACTTGGAATTTTTTTCCGTTTTTGAGTACACAATATGGTAAAACCAATGGTATCGTTCAAAAGTAAAACTCGTCCTGCAAAAAACAAGCCCTCACATGGCCATACTGATGGAAAAATGGCTCTGGGAAGAAGGGGAGTGAAAAACAAACGTAAAAATGAAAAAGGGCTCCGTCATGAAGAGGTTAATGCCCTTCAATCTTCTTCAATTTCAGCTAATTCTCATTGAGTCAAGCATTTGACGTAATGCCCAACCTTTAAGGAACTCCCACTTCCAGTTCCACTTTATTAGCTTGTATAACTTAAAATACAGATTCCACCTTTTATATTGGGGAACACATTTCCATGAGGGTAGGGGGCTGCAGCTGACTCACTGTTCTCTTTGTAGGTGCATAAGTTTGTGGGCATAAATTACATTTTATAGGGAACCTGTCACCAGAAAAAACACTCTTAACCTGCAAATATGGGTTTAATCTGCAGATTAAAAATACTTGTTCTTCAATAGTGAGAGTGTAAACTATTATGTAATGGAGCAGCCACAGGTAGCTGTGATCAGATTCTTAAACTCTTCTATTTTAATACAACTCCCCTCCCACTCTTCCTCATCTTTCAAGAAATAACTATTTACAATTTAGTCCGCGAACACCAGTCAAGAAAAATTACTCAGTGTTCAAATTCAACTAAATCCTACCTACTCAAGTATTTGATTTTATACCCCACATTTCATGAAAGAAGCAGCTACATTTTGTCTTCTAACATATGGTATAACTCACATTTTCAGTTCCACTTTATTAGCTTGTAGCACTTAAAGACTTCACTGACTATAAGACTTTACGCTCTACAGGAGAGAGAGGACCCTGCTGATCATAAAAGTTTACAATATACTGGAAAAAAGGGGACCAAATTAACCATAAGGGCTCACACACAACAGGAGAAAGAGGACCCTGACAATCATAACAGCTTACGCTCTACAGACGAGAGAGATGCACAGAGTGAATCTGGAGATGGAAAAAAACTCTGCCGCACAAACTGTGGTCCACTGGGAACAGCTGACCTGTGAAGGCCTAAATACTTGACCACCACTGTACAAGGTATGACAATCCGCTAGATGTCATGGCTGCCGGGCATTTCAGGGATGCCCATGTGGCCATACAAAATGACATTAGCCTGCTCTCTGATGCTTTAGTAGTATGGGAAATGGTGCTGGACAAGTTTTTGTTTGCAAACTGCAATTCGAGTCTCAAAATATTCAAGTTTGTGTGAAACTACGAATTTCATGAAATTCGACTCAAACTTAATTCTTTACAGTCATCTCTAGCAGCAACCAAAATGAGAAAGTTGAATATATTGAAGTATACTTTGTCATGTGCTCTCAATAAGCAGCGACAGTGGTGATAGAAGATGAGCACAGAAGGCAGTGCACATGATTTCATACTGTCTTCATTCTTTACTAAGAGCTTCTTTTATACTTTAACACTTTTTGCAACTCTAAAGGTACTGTCACACTTAGCGAGGTACCAGCGATCCCGACCAGCGATATGACGCGGTCAGGATCGCTGGTACATCGCTAAGTGGTCACTAGTGAGCTGCCAAACAGGCAGATCTCACCAGCGACATCGCTGGGGACGGGGGTCGCTACTTACCTGTCACACTAGGCGATCCTGCGTCCTCCCGCCCGGCTCCACGCGTCGCTCGTCTCTCCACAGGAAGCGCTGCAGGAAGCTGACGACGAGAAATGGTCCAGGACGTTCTCGCGCGATCAGCGATAACCAGCAGGGGAGCGGGTCGTAGGTAAGTATCAGACACAGCGATATCGCTAGCAATATTGCTATAACGTCACAAGTTATAGTGATATTGCTAGCGATAACGCTTAGTGTGACAGTACCTTAACTGTGGTAAGGATTAGGGCCACTTATTGGTTTAGGGTTAAATTTAGCACTAGGGTTAGGGCTAGTGACTGGTTTAGGCCGGAGTCACACTGGCGAAGAATACGGCCGAGTGAGAGGCGCTAAAAGCATGCATTAGACACGGACCAATGATTCTCTAGGGGGTCCCTCGCACCAGCCGTATATTTCTCATCCGTATTCTACGCTCTGTGCCAATCGCAGCATGCTGCGATTGTCAGCGTACTACGGCCGTAGTACGCCAGTGCAAGTCTATGGGTGCGCCAAAAATACGGATTACACAAGGACCACACATGTGACTTGCGAGAAATACGCACCAGGTGTCTTTTAGCAAAGCCGGCAATTTAGTGCGCTATACAGTAAACTCACACTGACAGGTTTAATAAAGAAACGAATGAATAGATATATATATATATATATATGTCTTCTATGTGTATATATGTCTTCTATGTGTCTATATCTATTCTTTGGTTTCTGTTAGAAACCCTGTCATAGGGCTCCATTATATGTCCATTTTGCAAGCCTGCGAGAAAATCTCTCCATACGGATGCCATACAGATTGCATAAGGATGCTTACATGCGCAAAATACGCGACCACACCTTGATTACGGATGACATACAGAGCACTGTTTAGGGGCCATTCATCCGTATTACGCATGTAAAATACTGACCGTATTTTGCGTCGGTTAGTGTGACCCCGGCCTTAGGGTTAGGCTTGAGGGTTACCAAAATGGGCTAGGCTTAGGGTCAGGATTAGGGATAGGGCTATGGTAATAAAGTTGTTTCATAAATGTAATGAAAAGCAAAGCAAAAAAAAAAAAAAGATTTTATCTGAATAATTCTAGCCGAAAGAGATTATGAAGGAACACTATGATTACATCAGTATTTTCCTAAAATTACAATACATTTGCTTTGGGTATGAAAGATTGATTACTAGATAGTGGAAGGAACTCAATAAACACTAATGTTCTAGTGGTGCACAAAACACTCACCTTGCTCCAGGTGCTGGCAACCCACTCTATGCACAGAGAATGTAAATTATTACATCGATTAAAATAAGGAAACATTACTCTATTCTGTGCTACTGTACATGAGTAGGCTGAATCAGTCGGTACTCATAATAGCAAAATGTGTGTCTTGTCCAAAATTTGCATCCTTTTGGAAGATACTTCCTGACATAAATTATAAAGTTGTGGGTTCTCCCCACTAAACTTTGTTCACTTTTCAGAAAATGATGGGGCAGACGCAAAAACACCAACATTGGAAATTTTTTGAATGACAAGTCACTGCACAAAAATGTGCAACTTTTATATGCTATTTTTTCTCCTGTAAAGTCCTTCATATCTTATTTCTAAAGGCATGTCTTTCTTGAAGTCAATGGCCATGGTCAAGGAGCTTAAAATGTCTCACAGGTTGACCATCACTTGGATCTTCTGCTTTTGAATATAATCATTGAAAACATTTGGTAACAGTGATTTTATCCTACAGTCAGAACTTCCTGCTAACAATTGCAAAAGTTGCGAAAACAAGATATACTATACTCGTTCTTGTGGTTGCCACCTAATATTAAAGCAGTGATAATCTGTCTCCACCATTGCTCTTGGTACATATTCTACATCTTCAGGAAAATAAAGTACAGTGCTGACTCAATTTTTATACCACTACCTATGTTGGTAATGCCAGTTTAGAGAGTGTCTACAGCTACATTTTATGTATTTTTTTTAACCAGTTGCTGGAGGGTTGATCTCTTTAAATGATTGTTCTTTGATTGCTACCAACTATAAAAAACTTTCCATTATTCGAGTTGGAATTTAGCAGAGTGCAGTCATGTGGTAAGTCTCTATATCCTCTTGTATGTATATTGTACACATTCATTTCTATCAAATTATTCTGTTGATTATGAGTGGTCATAATCATAAGTGGTCTAGAATCTGGAATCTATTTGTATTGGGCGTTAACTGTTTTTCTGATAAATCACTGTGCATAGACATGGTTAAAATTCTTGATGCTCACAGCTATTACTTGGGGAAAGTATAAGGTATGTGACATTTTTCTGCATTGTTTATTCATTTAAAGTGGATGTCCAGGATTCAGATATTGATGACCAATTCTTAGGATTTATAGTATCATCAATATCAAATCAGTGAGGGTGTTCGGAAAGGCCATCAAAAAAGACCAAGCCCTTCAAACGAGCGAAAACTTTTTCAGGTGGTTGCAGTCTTTGTAGGTTTGACCATTCGGCCATGTGCACACGTTGCGGATTCTGCTGTGGATACGCAGCGTTTTTGGCCCTACGGATCCGCAGCAGATTATGCTGCGTTGTACAGTACCATTGTATTCAATGGAAATTAAAAAATGCAGTGCACATGCTGCGGATTTTTCCGTGCTGATTTGCTGCGGTTTCAAATCAGCAGCATGTCACTTCTTTGTGCGGAATCCGCAGCGGTTTTACACCTGCTCCATTGTACAGGTGTCAAACTACAGGGGAAAACCGCAGGCTAATCCGCAGATAAAACACAGTTCTTTTGACCTGCAGATTTACCTGCGGAGTTTTCCAAATCCACGCGGAAAAATCCACAGCACAATCCACTACGTGTGCACATGGCCTTATAGCAACATTAATAAAAGCAATAAAAAAGCTTTTTTTGTCCATGCATCCAAACCGTTTAGGGTCATGTGCTATAATCCCTGAGGAGAAGTGACTATATGAGGAATGTATTTTAAAGTCTTTTGAAAGCTACATTGGAAAGGCCAGCTCTATTTCTAGCATATTTTGATGTTGTAAGGCTGGTTTCACATTTGCGTTTTTTAGCGCTGGAAAAAAACGCTAACCTGCGCATGCGTTTTTTCCCCTATATTTAACATGGGTGCGCATACCTGCGCGCTGCCATGTGCATGTATGCGATTTTCATGCGCTGCGTTTTTTTGGGGTATGCGTTGGTATTTTCCAGACGCAGCATGTTGCATTTTTTGGCCCTGCAAAAAAGCGCATGCGCACATATGCGCACGTTTTGCGCTAAAAATGGCCATTATAGCCTATGGGTGCGCATATGTGCGCATTGGCATGCTTATGTATGCGTTTTTTTGCACAAGCGTTTTTTTTTTTAAACCATGGAATTTAGGGGTTTGGGTTAGAGTTAGGGTTAGTTAAAGGGGTTTAGGGTTAGGGTTAGGGTCAGGGTCAGGGTTAGGGTTGGGGTTAGGGTTAGGGTTAAGTATGGTTTGGTTAAGGGTTAGGGTCAGGGTTAGGGTCAGGGTCAGGGTTAGGGTTAGGGTCAGGGTTAGGGTTAAGTATGGTTTGGTTAAGGGTTAGGGTCAGGGTTAGGGTTAGGGTTAGGGTTAGGGTCAGGGTTATGGTTAAGTATGGTTTGGTTAAGGGTTAGGGTCAGGGTTAGGGTCAGGGTTAGGGTTAGGGTTAGTTAGGGTTAGGGTTAGTTAGGGTTAGGGTCAGGGTTAGGGTTAGTTAGGGTTAGGGTTAGGGTTAGGGTTAGGGTCAGGGTTAGGGTTAGGGTTAGGGTTAGTTAGGGTTAGGGTTAGGGTTAGGGTCAGGGTTAGGGTTAGTTAGGGTTTAGGGTTTGGGTTAGGGTTAAGTATGGTTTGGTTAAGGGTTAGGGTCAGGGTTAGGGTTAGGGTTAGGGTTAGTTAGGGTTAGGGTTAGGGTCAGGGTCAGGGTCAGGGTTAGTAAAGTCTTGGTTTGGGTTAGTGTGAGGGGCCACCTAATGTTGGAAAAAAACGCAAACGCGGTAAAAACGCACTAAAAACGCTTACAAACGCATAAAAACGCTGCGTTTTTTTCATGCATGCTCATAAAAATGCTTGAAAAAAACGCAGCAGTTGTATGCTTTTGTATGCGTTTTTTTAATGCGTTTTTTTGCGGGAAAAACGCGCTGCAAAAAAAAGCAAGTGTGAAACTAGCCTTATCTGTTCATTTAGTGTTGGCTTTCAGTAGTTGTAGAATCAATGAATATTTTAAATATCTGTAGGTCACAAGGGTCACTAGATATAGAGAGATGGATAGATATCAATAATACATTAAATCATTGGTTCTCACCTCCTCATGTAACTTGTCAGTTTGCATTGTGGAGAGATGCTGAGAGTGGAAAATATTTCTTCTTCGATGCTGAGAGTGTAAGTTATTACTCCCTGGAGCAGCCACAGGTAGTTGTGTTGAGAGTTCTTAAAATCCTCTATTTTTATATAACTCACCTCCCCCTCTTACTCATCTTTCAGGAAATAACCAATTACGGTATGTCCTTGAGCAGCCACAGGTAGTTGTGTTCTGATTTCTTAAAATCCAATTTTTTTACATATCCTTCAGGAAATAACCATTTACAATTCCGTCCACCAACACCAGTCAATGAAAATTTCCAGTTCCACTTTATTAGTTGTAGAATTTAAAATGCAGATTCCACCTTACATGTTGGGGAACACATTAGTGTGTGCACATAAATTATATTTTAGAGGGAACCTGTCACCAGTAACAACACTATTAACCTCCAGCTATGGGTTTAATCTGCAGATTAATAGCGTTACTAACCGACCCGGTGCCCACACATAGCCAAGTGCTGCTGGGAGAAAATTAACTTTATTATCTCCAGCAGAATTTGCTTTCAGCCACAAGGGCGACACTGGCACTGGTTCAGTCATCGCTCTGTGTATAGAAAGCGGCGGCGGTAACCATGGCCCCGGCGAGGACTGACAGCTCGCTCTGCATTGGGGCCGGTTGTCACTCAGAGCCGGTGGTGCGTTTACAGCTGCCATTCTGTATTCTCATAGCAGTGGCTGAAGCACCGCCTGTGACTGAAACCGAATGCTCTGGGGAGAATAAAGTTTATTTTCTCCCAGCAGCATTTGGCTATGTGCAGGTGCTGGGAAGATGAGTAACGCTATTAACCTGTAGATTAAACCCATATCTGCAGGTTAATAGCGTTTTTGCAGGGGACATGTTCCCTTTAAGTGGCAGTAAACATTTCATCTACGTCCTCAAAGTAATTTCTGACATACAATGTGTTTACGTTAGTCAGCGCTTCAGCGATCACTGGGCCGGTTTTAGACAAAGTGGGTGCCTGAGCAAAACTCTGAAGTGGGGCCCTAAATGCTGACATATTACACCATTATACAGAGACATATAGGTTGCATTTACATGTGCTGCTAAGTTCAGACAGTTAAATGAGCACGATTGACAATGTTGAAGTTGTTTGGTGCTTATTTACCAGCCTTTTTACACAGGTTGAGGAAGAATGATGGGCACAGAACGATCATTAGTAGATCAATCTGTCCCCATACAGAATCATGTTATCAGCAGCATATCTGCAATTTACACCAGGAGATGTGCTGCTGAGAACAATCATTTCTGTTCCCCCATAAACAGTCCGATCAAACGAGGAATTAGCAGCATTGTGCTAGATCGTTGGGTGATTGCCAACATGTTTACACCTATGAACTCTTGTCTGTGCAGCCGAGATTTATAAATGGATAAATGGATGCTACATACACACAGTAGGTGACATAAACACTTCATGTTACACAAACATGTGTACACCAAGAACATACAGACAGATATATGTATACAGAGAGCACAGATAGGTCGCCCTCCCAGGGCCTGTGGGGCACTCGGTACCGGGCCGGTGTAAGGGGAATGTGTCACAGCAGTGGTGACCCGGTCCGTGGCCCTGGGCGCCCAAGTAATGGGGAATGCAGTTTAAGTGGAATAGAATAGTTCGTGATGCCACCTGATCGCTGCAGACAGATCCTCCGGGACAGATGGTGTGGTGCAGCGAGTATGGTATAGCCCTCCACAGGCAGGGCTGTTGTCCCAGGGCAGTGTAGATGTGGGGACACTTAGGTGGTGTAGTGTCCGGCGCAGGGGAAGTAGCAGTGTCAGGCAGACGGACGCAGGAAGGAATGGAGGACACCAGGGCATGTAGTTCCAAAGCTTTACTCACAGTCAGTAATGCCCGCTTCTGTGCCGTGTCCTCCGGGTCAGGGACTCAGTCAACCTCCAGGCAAGATGGAAAGCTCCCCTCCAACACTCCGCCAACTTATGTGCCTTTCCTGAACGTCTCCTCTATAGCACCTTTAAGTGTGAAGATCTCCAGTACCGTGGTACTCTGGAGTTCCTCCTGACAGATGTTCCCAAGAACTCTACTTGAACGGCAGACAGCTGTAGCCTGCTTCGGGGACTCCCTTCTCCTGAGTCCCGGCTCTCTATCCAATTGCTGTTGTGCCCCAAGTCTTAGATGGGAGTAGTGCATTTACAGCCAACTACTCCACCGGTGTCTGCTGCAGAACCATAAGTGTCCATACAACCTCGGGGACCGTGCCCCGGCCTTGCGCTGAGAACCTATAGGCAGGGTTCCTCTTCCAACCCACCTCTCTGTTCTCTCTATTCCTTCATTCCGTACTTGTCTTTCTCTCTCTTATGGAAGCTTAGGTTTCAGTTCTACGTCTTTCTCCTTCTTTTCGTTTCCCGTGCCAGCTGGCTCAGATCACTGAGGCCTTCTGTCAGACTGACCTGTCATCCTTCATTTTCCCACTCTTTTATGTATCTTAACTCCGCCCACCTCCCAGCACGTCCAGTGTTCCAAGCAGGGAACCACCAAAGGTGCTCTGCTACTCTCTAAGCACTGAGCCGCAATGTGGTTGTGCAGAACTACCCTGTTGTGTGTGGGGTGCGAGTGTTGGAGTGTGGAAAGGAGTTCCCACCTTACCTGGATGGTGGGGCACTACACCTTAGGAGAAGGTGCAGTACCTCTGTGGCGACCGAGCCTCAGGGGCGCCACACAGACACACATTTATACACAGAGCACATACATATACATGTATATAGAGCACTTACATAGTCTTATATGTGAACATAGACCACATACACATGTACACACAGAGCACATGCACACATCTAATATATTCTTACCTTGTAACGTCTTCACATCCTGTTCCATCCAGATGTGTCTGGATCCCAGAATTTCAAGCGGCGGAAGTTCACCGACAGCCGTATTGGGACACCCGAGTGATGGGTGTCTCAATATGGAAACTGCTGGTGATATCAGCCTCTTGCGCGGTACCACCAGCTGAATACCGTTGCACCACACACACACACACACACACACACACACACTGTATACGCCTTACGCACCACACACACACACACTGTATACGCCATATGCACCACACACACACATTTGTATACAAAGAGCATCTTCATATAGACACAAAGTGCATATACATACAGACACCTAAATACCTACCAGGAGCCTATACATTCTGATGTTGTCACTAATGTATTGCCCCAGGATTCTATACATTCTGATGTTCTCACTGATCTATTCCACCAGGAGCCAATACATTCTGGTATTTTCATTAATATATACCACTAGCAGCTCATATATTCTAATGTTTTCACTAATACACAGTGAAGGAAATAAATATTTGATCCCTTGATGACTTTGTAAGTTTGCCCACTGACAAAGACATGTACAGTCTATAATTTTAAGAGTAGGTTAATTTTGACATTGAGAGATAGAATATCAAAAATAAAATCCAGAAAATCACATTGTATAAATTATATAAATTTATTTGCATTCTGCAGTGAGAAATAAGTATTTGATCCCCTATCAACCATTAAGAGTTCTGGCTACTACAGACCAGTTAAGGCCCCGTCACACACAGCGATCTCGCTAGCGAGATTGCTGATTTTGTGACGCCAAAGCGATCTCGCCAGCGAGATCGCTGTGTGTGACGGGGATCAGCGACCGCCCCCCCCGTCGGGTATCACTGATCGTGCAGCATCGTCCTGGGGCATTTTTTCATCGTTGCTCTCCCGTTGGCCAGCGCGCATCGCTGCGTGTGGCAGCGGGAGCCAATGATCAGCGAGGGTCCCAGCGCTCTAAGCAGGCGCTGGGAGCTGGTCTCTAAGGTAAATATTGGGATACTAAGCGGCGCGCATCACTTAGTTACCCGATGTGTACCTTAGAAACCTGTGTGCTGGCAGCTTCCGGCACGAGCACGTAGGTTTCTAAGGGACACATCGGGTAACTAAGTGACGCGCACCGCTTAGTAACCCGATGTTTACCTTAGAGACCAGCGTCCTCGCTGGTGCTGATCTCTGGTGAAGCTGCCTGTTTGGCAGCTCACCAGCGATCATGTAGCGATGCACCAGCGATCCTGACAAGGTTGTATCGTTGTCGGGATCACTGGTGCATCTTTATGTGTGACGGGGACATTAGACGATCCTAATCAACTCTGAATTAACCTCTTAGTGACAGAGCCAATTTACATGACCATGCCAATTTTTACAATTCTGACCACCGTCAATTTATGAGGTTATAACTCTGGAACACTTTAACGGATCCCGCTGATTCTGAGAATGTTTTTTTGTGACATATTGTACTTCATGGTAGTGGTAAAATTTCTTTGCTACGACTTGCGTTTATTTATGAAAAAAATGTAAATATGGCAAAAATTAAAAAAATTTAGCAAATTTCAAACTTTTTTATACCTTAAATCAGAGAGATATGTCACACAAAATACATAATAAATAACATTTCCAATATATAGTCTACTTTTATATCACAATTTTGGAAACAACATTTTTTTTGTTAGGAAGTTATAAGGGTTAAAGGTTTGACCAGCGATTTCTAATTTTTACAACAAAATTTACAAAACCATTTTTTTTAGGGACCACATCACATTTGAAGTCACTTTGAGGAGTCAATATGACAGAAAATACATGCTTCACAGGAGCTGAAGCAATGTGGAAGGAAAAAATTAACATTTAATTTTTTTTTACAAACATTTTATTTCAGAACCAATATTTTTATTTTCACAAGTGTAAAAAGAGAAAATGAACCACAAAATTTGTAGTCCAATGTCTCCTGAATACGCTAATACCCCATATGTGGTTGTAAACCACTGTTTGGGTACACGGCAGGCATTGAAAGGGAAGGAGCTCCGTTTGACTTTTTCAATGCAGAATTGACTGGAATTGAGATCAGACGCCATGTCACGTTTGGAGAGCCCCTGATGTGCCTAAACAGTGAAAACTCTCCACAAGTGACACCATTTTGGAAACTAGACCCCCCAAGGAACTTATCTAGATATATGGTGAGCACTTTGAACCCCCAAGTGCTTCACAGAAGTTTATAGCGTAGAGCCGTGAAAATAAAAAATCATATTTTTTCCACAAAAATGATGTTTTCACCCCAAAATTTTTACTTTCACAAGGGTAACAGGTGAAATTTGACCCCAAAAGTTGTTGTCCAATTTGTCCTGAGTACGCTGGTACCCCATATGTGGGGGGAACCACTGTTTGGGCACACGTCGAAGCTCGAAAGGGAAGTAGTGCCGTTTTGGAATGCAGACTTTGATGGATTTTTCTGCAGGTGTCATGTTGCGTTTTCAGAGCCCTTGATGTGCCTAAACAGTAGAAACCCCACACATGTGACCCCATTTTGGAAACTAGACCCCCCCAAGGAGCAAATCTAGATGTGTGGTGAGCACTTTGAACCCCTAAGTGCTTCATAGAAGTTTTTAATGCAGAGCCGTGAAAATAAAAAATCATTTTATTCCACAAAAATGATTTTTTAGCCCTCAATTTTTTATTTTCCCAAGGGTAATAGGAGAAATTAGACCCCCAAAGTTGTTGCACAATTTGTCCTGAGTACCCTGATGCACCATATGTTGAGGTAAACTACTGTTTAGGCACACGTTGGCTTCGAAGGGAGGGAGCACTGTTTGACTTTTTGAACGCCAAATTGGCTGGAATCAAAATTGGTGGCACCGTGTCGCGTTTGTAGACCCCCTGATGTGCCTAAACAGTGGGCACCCTTCAATTCTAATTCCAACCCTAACCCCACAACACCCCTAACCCTAATCCTAAGCCTAACCATAACCCTAACCACAAACCTAACCCCAACACACCCCTGACCCTAATCCCAACCCTAACCATAACCCTAGCCACAACCCTAACCCCAACACACCCCTAACAACAACCCTAATCCCATCCATAACCATAACCCTAACCCTAACCACAACCCTAATCCTAATCCCAGCCCTAACCATAACCCTAACCACAAACCTAACCCAATACACCCCATCCCTAATCCCAACTCTACCCCTAATCCCAACCCTAACCCTAGTCCCTAACCCTAATGCTAACCCTAACCCCAACCCTAAACCTAACCCCAACCCTAACCCTAATTCCAATCTTAACCCTAATTCCAACCCTAATCCTAACCCTAACCTTAACTTTAGCCCAACTCACTTTAGCCTAACTCTAACCCTAATGGAAAAATGAAAATAAATATATTTTCTTTATTTCATTATTTTTCCCTAACTAAGGGGGTGATAAAGGGGTGCAGTTTATTTAATTTTTTTTTATTTTGATCACTGTGATACGGTCAATCACAGTGACCAAAATTAACCAATAGGAAAAATCTTTCTATTGTTGCCAGGTGCCAGCCGGCAGATCTCGGCAGACGCACTGCTCATGTGCCCGTCAATTTCTTACCGGAAGAAGATGCCGGCAGCCCTGGGGGGAGGCCTGGAGACCCAGGGGCTCCGGGAGGTTCCGGGGGGATTGGCAAGCCTATTTCTCTCTGATGTGCGATCACATCAGAGGAGAGAGAAAATAAATGGCACATCGGACTTCTTTTTTTTTGTGGTCACCATTATACAGTTAATAACGGTAATCTCAAAACCGAGGTCAGTAAAAACCGACCCCAATGATGTTCTCTGGGGTCTCAGCTACCACCAGCACCCGAGAACCCAAAGAAATTCTGACTCTGGGGGAGGCTATACACTTTTTCCACAGCTCCGTGAATTCACGGTGCTGTGGATTAAGTACCCTTAAAACTACCATCGTGAAAAGGCGTATCAGTGGTCGTTAAGGGGTTAAAGAGCTGTCTTGCATAGTCACCTTTATAAAAGACTCCCGTCCACAGACTCAATTAATCAGTCAGACTAACCTCTACAACATTAGCAAGACCAAAGAGCTGTCTAAGGATGTCAGGGACAAGATCATAGACCTGCACAAAGCTGCAATGAGCTACAAAATCATACGTGAGAAGGAGACAATTGGTGCAATAGTAAGAAAATGAAAGAAATACAAAATGACTGTCAATCGACATCGATCTCGGGCACCATGCTAAATCTCACCTCGTGGGCTATCTTTGATCATGAGGAAGGTGAGAGATGAGCCTAAAACTATGCGGGGGAACTTGTTAATGATCTCAAGGCAGTTGGGACCACAGTCACCAGGAAAACCATTGTTAATACTATACACCGTAAAGGTTTAAAATCCTGTAGCACCCGCAAGGTCCCCCTGCTCAAGAAGGTACATGTGCAGATCCATCTGAAGTTTGCCAGTGAACACCTGGATGATTCTGTTAGTGATTGGGAGAAGGTGCTGTGCTCAGATGAAACAAAAATTGAGCTCTTTGGCATTAACTTAACTCTCCGTATTTGGAGGAAGAGAAATTCTGCCTATGACCGAAAAAACACAGCCCTTACTTTCAAGCATGGAGGTGGAAACATTATGTTTTGGTTTTGGGGGTGTTTCTCTGCTAAGGGCACAGGTCTACTTCAGCGCATCAATGAGAGAATGGATGGAGCCATGTACCATAAAATCCTGAGTGACAGCCTCCTTCCCTCCGCCAGGACATTAAAAATGGGTCATGGCTTGGTCTTCCAGCAAGACAATGACCCAAAACATACAGCCAATGCAACAAAGGAGTGGCTCAAAAAGAAGCACATTAAGGTCATGGAGTGGCCTAGCCAGTCTCCAGACCTTAATCCCATAGAAAACTTATGGAGGGAGTTGAAGCTCCGAGTTGCAAGCAACAGCCTCAAGATCTTAATGATTTAGAGATGATCTGCAAAGAGGAGTGGACCAAAATTCCTCCTGACATGTGTGCAAACCTCATCATCAGCTACAAAAACATATGACTGCTGTGTTTGCCAACAAGGGTTTTGCTACCAAGTATTAAGTCTGGTTTGCCAGAGGGATCAAATACTTATTTCTCACTGCAAAATGCAAATAAATTTACCGTATGTAATTTATACAGTGTGACTTTCTGGATTTTATTTTTGATATTCTATTTCTCAATGTTAAAAATTAACCTACCCTTAAAATTATAGACTGTTCATGTCTTTGGCAAACTTACAAAATCTGCAAGGGATCAAATAATTATTTCCTTCACTGTATAACTACAAGCAACCCATACATTCAGACGTCCTCATTAATATGATGTCTGATGTCTTAAATAATACTGTATATACCCACCAACAGCCCATACATTCTTATATCATCACAAATATATAACTAACAGGAATCCATAGATTATTTTCCAAATGGTTTAGGGTCATTTATTTCAATCCCTGGGGACCTGAGGCTATAAACAAGTGGTCAAAATTGTTGGTACCCCTCGTTTTATGACAAAAACACCCACAATGGTCACAGAAATAACTTGAATCTGACAAAAGTAATAATAAGTCAATAATCAATGAAAAAGAATAAATTAAAGTCAGACATTGCTTTTCAACCATGCTTCCACAGAATTTAAAAAAAAAATAAAACTCATGAAATAGGCCTGGACAGAAATGATGGTACCCCTGAAAATAATGTGACAAAAAGGACATGTTAAATCAAGGTGTGTCCACTAATTATCATCACAGGTGTCTACAATCTTGGAATCAGTTAGTGGGCCTGTATAGAGGGCTACAGATACTCACTGTGCTCAACATGGACCAGAGGAAGCGAAGGAAAGAGTTGTCTCAGGAGATTAGAAAGAAAATTATAGACAAACATGTTAAAGGTAAAAGTTATAAGACCATCTCCAAGCAGCTTGATGTTCCTGTGACTACAGTTGCACATATTATTCAGAAATTTAAGCTCCATGGGACAGTAGCCAACCTCCCTGGACGTGTCCACAGGAGGAAAATTGATGACAAATCAAAGAAACAGATAATACAAATGGTAACAAAAGAGTCCAGAAAAACTTGTGTACAGATTAAAGGTGAACTTCAAGCTCAAAGGACATCATCAGTGTCAGATCGCACCATCCATCGTTGTATGAGTCAAAGTGGACTTCATGGGAGATGACCAAGGAGGACACCATTGTTGAAAAAAATCATAAAAATGCCAGACTGGAATTTGCCAAATTACATGTTGACAAGCCACAAAGCTTTTTGGGAGAATGTCCTATGGACAGATGAGACACGAATGGAACTTTCTGGCAAGGCACATCAGCTCTATGTTCACAGATGGAAAAATGAAGCATATCAAGAAAAGAACACTGTCCCTACTGTGTAACACGGAGGAGCCTCTGTTATGCTCTGGGGCTGCTTTGCTGCATCAGGCACACGGTGTCTAGAATCTGTGCAGGGTACAATGAAATCTCAAGACTATCAAGGGATTCTAAAGAGAAATGTGCTGCCCAGTGTCAGAAAGCTTGGTCTCAGTCGGAGGTCATGGGTCTTGCAACAGGATAATGACCCAAAACACACAGCTAAGAGCACCCAAGAATGGCAAAGAGGAAAACATTGGATTATTCTGAAGTGGCCTTCTATGAGCCCTGACCTAAATCCTATTGAGCATCTTTGAAAAGAGCTGAAACATGTCGTCTGGAAAAGGCAACCTTCAAACACGAGACAGCTGGAGCAGTTTGCTTGTGAGGAGTGGGCCAAAATATCTGTCGAGAGGTGCAGAAGTTTCATTGACAGCTGCAGAAATCGGTTTTAAACTTGCCTCCTGGAAAAGACAACCTTCAAACATGAGACAACTGGAGCAGTTTGCGCTTGAGGAGTGGGCCAAAATACCTGGTGAGAGGTGCAGAAGTTTCATTGACAGCTGCAGAAATTGTTTGATTGCAGTGATTGTCTCAAAAGGTTGTGCAGCAAAATATTAAGTTAAGGGTACCATAATTTCTGTCCAGGCCTATTTCATGAATTTTATTTCTTTTTTAATTCTGTGGAAGCATGTGTAAGGCGGCCACGGTGGTAGTCCTGGCAACTGGCTTTACTGTTCCCACGCCCTGGCGCCTCACATATGAAACAACAAGTCCTCTCTGCTGTGTGTGACAAAACACTTATGGTCACTGCCAGATTCTCCTCAGATTCCATCACTCTAGCTTCACAGAAGATCTCAGAGTCACAAGTCTTTTTAAACAACACAACTTTACTGGGCAACGGCATCTTCAAATCCTTGGCAGCACATTTCATACAAAGTCTCTTATCCTGCGCTTTCCCTGTCATTCAGACAGACTTTGTTCTTTTACCAGTAGCTCCTCCTACCTGGCAATCCTTGCCATATCTTTGTGGACAATCTGTGTCCCTTTGTTCCTTCCTGTCACCAGCTCTTTATCAGCCCCTTCGTCCGGCTCAAATGGGAAGAGGTACCAGAAACGCTTTCACTGCGGCTCCCACCCCGGTCTTAGACCCCAGATCCTGCAAACGGATGATTTTTCTATCTGGTGCCCGTCAGCACCATCCTCAACTTGGGGCCCCTTCAGCTTTATCCCCACAGCCTCAATCCTGTCACTGCTCACACGTCCTGTCCATGGGCAAGCCGGCTTCTCACAGAACCAGGAAGTATCCTGACTAAAAAGTACTCTGCTCCTCCCATCAGGTTAGCCCCTGTGCTGCCTGTGTCCTTCTCTATTCTACACTATACTCTATCACTAATGTGCCCCCCTCTATCCTAGCCCCATTATGGTTCTATACTACCCTATATCCTATTCTATCCCTAATTCTACAAACAGTACATTCACATTACATGGCATAACAGTATATGAACATTAATAAACCATGAGGTGCCGCATGTTACCATGCGAACAGAGTCCTGAAGAGAGGAGGCACGTGAGGTTCTCCGTCACCTCCTTACACGTGCTTGAAAAGCAATGTCTGACTTTCATTTGTTCATTATCATAGATTTTTAGCTATTACTTTTGTCAGATTCAAGTTATTTCTGTGACCATTGTGGGTTTTTCTGTGATTAAACGAGGGGTACCAACAATTTTGACCATGTGTGTATGAGGAATGTATTTTAAAGACTTTTGAAAACTACATTAGAAAGACAAGCTCTATTTCTGGTATATTTTGATGCTGCTGTAGGGGGGACAAAGAGGCAGTGGGTACCTGCATGTCAGGTCCAGAATTTGAGAGGCTGCATCCACTGTTCCCGGAGGGAAGCTTTAGTGAAGTGGACCTTCCCCTGTTCCCGAGGACAAGCCTGAGTGAGCCGGACCTTCCTCCTGACCAAGAGGGGCAGGGAGAGCCAGAAAAGCGCTCACAGCCGCAGAGGAATAAAAGGAAAAAGCGCGCGAAACAGGTCAGTGTGGCGCCAGCGCAGAGCAGTGAGCAGCATGCTCTGCTTCCCCCTCCAGAGAGTGCCAGGGCTGTGATAGGCCATGCTGCAGCAGACCTGAAAAATGGGGACTGCTGCGTTGAGGGCAGTAGTGTGCCCAGTAGCAATCTGGAGAGAGGGATCGCTGCAGAGCAGAGCCATGCAGAGGGGTCCACACAGAGCAGAGCCAAGCCGGTTGTTGCAGCAGTCCAGCATCCTACCTCGAGGTAACTTACGGCAAAAAGTGCAAGAAGTAAGAGGAGAGATGCGGAGCATGAAAGAAATCTCAGTGGCAGCTCCAGAATTTAACCCCGTATCATGAGGTGGTGAGCGAATGCAGAGGGTGTATGCTTCCGAATGCTCTGGGGAGAATAAAGTTTATTTTCTCCCAGCAGCATTTGGCTATGTGCAGACACTGGGCAGGTTAGTAACACTATTAGCCTGTAGATTAAATCCATATCGGCAGGATAATAATGTTTTTGCTGGGGACAGGATCCCTTTAACCCCTTTACCCCTGAGGGTGGTTTGCATGTTAATGACCGGACCAATTTTTACCATTCTGACAGCTGTCATTTATGAGGTAATAACTCTAGAACGCTTCAATGGATCCTGGTGATTCTGAGATTGTTTTTTTTAGACATATTGTAATTCATGAAAGTGGTAAATATCTTTGATATGACTTGCCTTTATTTCTGAGAAAAACGGAAATTTGGCGAAAATTTTTTAAATGTCGTCATTTTCCAACTTTGATTTTTCATGCCCTTAAATCACAGACATATATCACACAATATACTTCATATTCAACATTTCCCACATGTCTTCTTTACATAAGCACACTTTTCAAACCAATTTTTTTTTTTAGGAAGTTTTAAGGGTTAAAAATTAAACAGCAATTTCTCATATTAACAACACCATTTTTTTCAGGAACCACTTCACATTTGAAGTTACTTTGAGGGGTCTATATGACAGAAAATACCCAAAAGTGACACCATTCTAAAAACTGCACCCCTCAAGGTGCTCAAAATGACATTCAAGACGTTTATTAACCCTTCAGGTGCTTCACAGGAATTTTTGGAATGTTTAAAAAAAATGAACATTTAACTTTCTTTCATCAAAAATTTACTTCAGATCCAAATTTTTTTATTTTATCAAGGGTAACAGGAGAAGTTGGATGCCAAAAGTTGTTCTGCAATTTGTCCTGAGTGCGCTGATACGATCAGGTAAACCATTGTTTATGTGCATGGCAGAACTCGGAAGGGAAGGAGCACCGTTTAACTTTTCCATGCAGAATTAGCTGGAATTGAGTTTGGACGCCATGTCACGTTTGGAGAGCCCCTGATGTGCCTAAACAGTAGAAAGTCTCAACAATTGACACGATTTTGGAAACTAGACCCCCCCAAGGAACTTATCTAGATGTGTGGTGAGCACTTTGAACCCGCAAGTGCTTCACAGAAGTTTATAACGTAGAGCCGTAAAAATAAAAAATCATATTTTTTCCATAAAAATGATATTTTTGCCCCCAATTTTTTATTTTTCTAGAGGTAACAGGACAAATTGGTCCCCAAATGTTACTGTGCAATTTGTCCTGAGTACGGTGATACTATATATGTGAGGGTAAACCACTGTTTGTGTGCATGGAAGAGCTCGGAAGACAAGGAGCGCCATTTGACTTTTTCAACGCAAAATTGGCTAGAATTGAGATCAGATGCCATGTCGCATTTGGAGAGACCCTTTCGTGAACAGTGAAAAACCTCCACAAGTGATACCATTTTGGAAAATAGACCCCACAAAGGAACTTATCTAGATGTGTGGTGAGCACTTTGAAGCCCCAATTGCTTCACAGAAGTTTATAACATAGAACCGTAAAAGATAATCATATATTTTCCTCAAAAACAATCTTTTCGCCCCCAATTTTTAATTTTGCCAAGAGTAACAGGAGAAATGAAACCACAAAAGTTATTGTGCAATTTGTCCTGAGTACGCTGTTGCCCCATATGTGGGGATAAACCACTGTCTGGGTGCATGGCAGAGCTTGGAAGGGAAGGAGCGCCTTTTGACTTTATCAATGCAAAATTGGCTGGAATTGAGATCAGACAGCATGTAGCAATTCGAGAGCTCCTGATGTGCCTAAACAGTGAAAAAACGCACAAGTGACACCATTTTGGATACTAGACCCCCCCAAGGGACTTATCTAGCTGTGTGGTGAGCACAATGAACACCCAAGTGCTTCACAGAAGTTTATAACGTAGAGCCATGAAAATAAAAAATCATTTTATTCCACAAATAATAATCTTTTCGCCCCCAATTTTTTATTTTACCAAGAATAACAGGAGAAATTGGACCCCAAAAGTTGTTGTGCAATTTCTCTTGAGTACGCCAATACCCCATATGTAGGGGAATACAACTTTTGAGGCACAGTGCAAAGCTCAGAAGAGAAGAGGCGCCATATTGGAGGCCATATGGAATGGTTTGAAGGTGCCATGTCACATAGGCAGAGCCCCTAAGGCGCCAGAACAACAGAAACCCCATATATGTAAACTCATTTTGCAGTGATCATAATAACACCACATGTGCCTCACAGAATTTTATACCACTGAGAGGTGAAGAAAGAAAAAAATAAATTTTTACCACTAAAATGATGTTTTAGCCCCAAGTTTTTAATTTTTTCTAAGGACTAATAGGAAGGTTTCTTTTTTTTTACAAAAAACTGTGGTCCATTTTTTCCTGAGTGTGCCAATACCCTACATGTAATAGGGAAATATTTTTCATGCACAGTGCAAAGGTCAGAAGGCAAGGAGCGTCAGATTTTACTGTTATGGTTTGCAGGTGCCGTGACCCAGTGGGAGAGCCCATGAGGTACTAGAACAGCAGTACCCCTCATAAGTGACCCCATTTTATGAACTACTCCTCTCAATGAATTCATCTAGGCTTGCAGATATCATATTGACACCATGGGGGTGTCACAGAATTTAATACCATTGGGCAGTGAAGACAAAATAACTACATTTTTACCACCAAAGTTTTGTTTTAGCCAAAGATTTTACATTTTCACACAAGATGTGGGTAAAATGGCACCAAAATTTGTCCCACAATTTCTACTGAACGTGGCAACACCCCATTTGTGGCTGTACAGTACTATTTAGCCATACGGAGAGACTCGGGATGAACAGAGTACTATTTGCCTATTCAAATGAATGGGTCTGTGAACATGTCATTGTTTTTCCACAGACCGTGTATCCGTGGGAAAAACATGCTGACATGTCCGTTTTTTAATGTCAGCATGGGCCACAAAAAGTCCCACACACATGCATACGCATAACACACATGAATGTCATCTGTAGGGGTTTGACTTGCTCAGGTGCAGCGGGAGACAATTATGAGGCAGGTTTTCCCAAAGTCCATGAGGTTTATTTGCTTCATAAACCATAACTCAGCATATCACCAACATAGCCTCTAGCTTAGGCCAAAAGATCATAAACGTCCGTGGCTTCAGACTCGGACCGAGAGTCTCAGCACATGCTGGGAGATGTAGTCCTCCCCATATACAACTAATACACCGGCCAGGGCAATGTCCCGAGCAGCGCTCTCTCTGCAGCCGCAGACACAGGAAGGCTTCTCCTTCCTTAGCACACAGGCCACTCTCTGTAGTGTCCCACCTGGACACAGGGAAGTCTGTCCACACTCTGACAGACTTCCTCACACTCTCTCACATCTGCTAGACACCTCAATCACATAGCCCTGTAACCACACCCACAGGTGATCACATGGCTATAACCTTACTAAGGTTCTATTGCACATAGACACACACAGGCTTCCCTGACACAGTGTAACAGAAATATCAGCAGTACCTCTGCTGATCAATACACCCTGGTGCCTGCATCCCAAGGCCACCCACCTTGAGACCCATAATGGTCATTTAGGACCATGCTCCTGTTACCACACTGAATGTGCCTGTAAACCCGTCCTGGGACACCCACACAGCGCTCCCTAGTGGACATAGTGGTCACTACACCACATACCTCCCCCCTCTGCTCAGACTTGTGGGGTTGAACACATGACATCACCCAGGGATCTTGAGACCGGGCCCCCATGTCACCTTGCCCTCCAAGTCGAGAGGACCATCTCCGTCTGTTTCGGTAGTCATGCTGCATTATATTTACGTTAGGCCTCCCCCCGCCCCCAGCGGTCAGTATCTCGGCCTTGGGCTTTGACCTTCCTGTCAATGTCCGTCAGTGTGACCAGACACTCTTTAGTCTCCACCTGTCTGCCGTGCGCTCTGTCACCCGACCTTTCTCTCACTGGCCAGCTCTCACAGTTCGTACAGTTACGAGTCCCACGTCCAGTTGGGCTAACTGGCTGGTCTGAGTCAGACCCTCTGTCGTTATGTCCACCACCGGGTCTCGTGCCTATGTCACTAAGATTAGAACGGCCACTTGCGGACTCTCGACGTTCTTGCCTTCGACTACCTGTCCTTTCATTCCTTGGAGAATCCCTTTGGGTCCTTACACCTTGGGTTGGAGGTGGACGCCACCTGATGTTCTGTATCTGCTTATTCATCTGCAGTCGATCCTGTCTTAGCTGCTCAATCTCCTTCAGGTACGCTACCCGATATTCCAGGAGCATGCAAAGCTTCCCAATGCTTTCCACCAAACCAACCACAATGACAGGAACCATGTCATCTTCAACAGCGCCTTGGATTTCACCAGCAGGTGGGATCCTCACTCTCTTCACACTGGATCGATTCACCATCTCCTGCATCACCTTTCCAAGTCTGCCAATGACTTTCCCCACCAGATTTCTGGGTACCGGAATTATGTCTTCCACCAAGCCCAGCCGACTTTGAGCTTCCCTTGCAAGCTCCAGGCGTCGAGCGGCTTTCCTATTACGCTCCACGAGCATCTGTTTCATGCGGAGACATTGTAGGTGCATCTCCTTCAGGACAGCCACCCTTCTCTCTGTGTCTTCCGTTTCTGCCAGTATCACCAACTGGTTTGTTTCTGGTGCCCAGCTCACACTATAAAAAATTTCCCCTATGGCCTCAGAGATACAGAGGAAAGAATATACACACACCTTTTTTTTTTTTTTTTTTTTTTTAACAATTCTTTCCTGCTATTGAGTACCCTAGGATCTGCAGTATGGCGGGTGATTCTGTTATGATTGAGTCTCCGTAGGAGGCAAAAACAGAAATGCTAGCTAAGTCCAGAAAACCAGAGAAGTTGGCAGCTATCGGATTGCAGACCCCAGAACCTATCAACACAACTAGCAGTAGCCGTGGGGGGTTCCTACGATGCCCTAGACCCCTCGATCACAGCCGGAGAAATAGCTAGGCCTAAAGAAAGAAAGGGGAAAACTAAACTGCCCCAGAGCAGACCCCAAAGCAATAGGCAGCCCCCAACATATAATGACGGTGAAGCAAGATGAAAACACTAACACAGGCAGAAAGACAGACTGAGCAAAGACGGGGCCCAATCTAGCTAGAAAGAAAATGACAGGAAGGCTGATGTCTGCAATCCGTGAAAAACCCTATGAAAATAAGAGCCAACAGACTGACAGTGAAAAAGGCCCTGAAGACGCTAGGCTTCAAAAAAGCTATGTCAGTACTCAGGAATATTCTGAAGACAGAGCTACAGGCAAAAGGAGATTCAGCTCACCCCAGCAGGGAATGGCAGAATCCAGAAAAGCAAGGAAAACAAAAACAAAACACAAAAGCAAACAGGCAAAGCAGAAACACTTAGCTTAGAGGAGCAGGAATCAGACTGGTGTCCTAGAAGTCCACAGAGAAATCACCCGCAGGGCAGAAGGGCGTCGTCAGCCTTATATCCAGTCCGTGACTCCACTCAGCCAGTCATCCTCATCAGGTTCAGGTGCCTGATAATCAGGCTCATTACCTTCCTTCACCAGAATAGGGAGTTCACCAGACCTCAGTGATGAAGGGGAAAATGAACTCACAACAATAGGCCTTTACTGCCTTTTTAAAGGTCTCATGCACACCTTCCTCCGCACAGGCATCTTGCATGTCTTCTGGAACGTCAATCACAGTCTTGAAGGACGTGGTCTTGCACTCTTCCAGGCCAGGAGGCTCTGGCCTTACCACAGACACTTCCCTCACTACAGTTGCCCCGACCGGGTGACTGTCTTCTTTGGTTCTTAACTCACCAACTTCACATGATGGTATCACTTCATGACCCTTTGCCACGATGGCTACTGGCAGTTCTGTCTTACTATCACTCACGCTCACCCGCGGTAAGTCTTCGTCCAACTTCTCTCGCAGAAGACTTTTTACTTCTCCTCTGAGTTCCGCCATCTCTTCCTTGAGGTTCTTGTTCACACTTTGCCAGGTGGACAGGTGACCTCTGAGCTCCAAGATCTCTTTCTTGAGCTCCTCGACCCTGTGCTCAGCCGTTTGTCTCAGGACTCTTTCTCGTTTGACACACTCATCCACCTCCTCTCTGAGGGCCTTATTCAGTCCTTGCCACGTTACCATGTGGCCTTTGAGCTCAGAAACTTCTTTCTCTAGCCCTTCTATTCTGTGCTCCCTTTCTTTCTCAGAGTCACAGTCACCCCCCGAGATTGGGTCCTCCCTACAGTTACTCACTAACCGTGTGACTATTTCAGCCGTCTTACCCACCAGGTCAGCGTCAGTTTTGTGATGAGATTCAGTCAGCACAGCACTAGATTCTGTCCCAGTGGTGGCTACACGGGTCACCGTTTCACTCCTTGACCCAGGTCAGTACCACACGAACACCAGTCCATTTCTCCTGTGTTGCCCACACAGGTCCTTGGACGCCTCTTCTCCTCAGAGGTATCCCACCAATATTCATACTGTCACTTTCTCTGACCTCGGTCAGTATTACTCACGGTTGTCAGACTGTCTGCTCTCCTGGCTCAGAATCGCCAGCACTGCCACACGTGCTTCTGGGAATCGCTGCCCGCATTCTCCACCAATTGTAGGGGTTTGACTCGCTCAGGTGCAGTGGGAGACAATTATGAGGCAGGTTTTCCCAAAGTCCATGAGGTTTATTTCCTTCATAAACCATAACTCAGCATATCAGCAACATAGCCTCTAGCTTAGGCCAAAAGATCATAAACGTCCGTGGCTTCAGACTCGGACCGAGAGTCTCAGCACATGCTGGGAGGTGTAGTCCTCCCCATATACAACTAATACACCGGCCAGGGCAATGTCCCAAGCAGCGCTCTCTCTGCAGCCGCAGACACAGGAAGGCTTCTCCTTCTTAGCACACAGGCCACTCTCTGTAGTGTCCCACCTGGACACGGGGAAGTCTGTCCACACTCTGACAGACTCCGTCACACTCTCTTACATCTGCTAGACACCTCAATTACATAGCCCTGTAACGACACCCACAGGTGATCACATGGCTATAACCTCACTAAGGTTCTATTGCACATAGACACACACAGGCTTCCCTGACACAGTGTAACAGAAATATCAGCAGTACCTCTGCTGATCAATACACCCTGGAGCCTGCATCCCAAGGCCACCCACCTTGAGACCCATAATGGTCATTTAGGACCCTGCTCCTGTTACCACACTGAATGTGCCTGTACACCTGTCCTGGGACACCCACACAGTTCCCCCTAGCGGACATAGTGGTCACTACACCACACATCCGTGTGACACGCATTGGCGCCGAGGAAAAAGCTTTACAGTAAGCGCTGTTCCCAGGTGCCTGGTGCTGAACACGGCTCTCATCATTCTCCCCTGCTCTGACTGCGATCGGCGTCAGCAGGCTAGAGTGATGAGAGTTACATTTAAGCGATAAAAGCGACAGCAGGCGGCAACTGATGGGACTATTACTCCCAACAGCTGACCCCTGCTGCTGCTAATAACAGTGACAGCAGGAGCAGCTGATTGGGGTATTCATGAGCCACCACATGTGCTATAAATAAATAAATACAGGATAATGATCCACAACACACAGCTAAAAACACCGAACAATGGCTAAGAGGAAAACATTGAACTATTCTGAAGTGGCCTTCTATGAGCCCTGACCTAAATCCTTTTGAGCATCTTTGGAAAGAGCTAAACTTGCCTCCTGGAAAAGACATCCTTCAAACATGAGACAACTGGAGCAGTTTGCTCTTGAGGCGTGGGCCAAAATACTTGTCAAGAAGTGCAGAAGTCTTATTGACAGTTACAGAAATCGTTTGATTGCAGTGATTGCCTCAAAAGGTTGTGCAACAAAATATTAAGCTAAGGGTACCATCATTTCTGTCCAGGCCTATTTCATGAGATTTATTTTTTTTTAAATTCTGTGGAAGCATGGTTGAAAAGCAATGTCTGACTTTCATTTGTTCATTTTCATAGATTTTTGGTTTATTATTACTTTTGTCAGATTCAAGTTATTTCTGTGACCATTGTGGGTTTTTCTGTCATTAAACAAGGGGTACCAACAATTTCGACCACGTGTGTAAATAAAAAAAAACGGTGTGGGTTCCCCTGTATTTTCTATAACAAGCCAGGCAAAACTCACAGCTGGGGGCTGCAAACCTCAGCTGTTAACTTCAGCAAGGCTGGTTATCAAGGATAGAGGGGTCCCCACGCTGTTTTTTTAAAATATTTTAAATAAATAATTTTTAAAAATGGCATGGGTCCCCCATTTTTGACAACCAGCCTTGCTAAAGCTCACAGCTGGGGGCTTGTATTCTTAGGATGGTAAGGAGCCATGGATATTGACCCCCCTAGCCTAAAAATAGCAGCCCGCAGCTGCCCAGAGAAGACACATCTATTAGATGTGCCAATTCTGGTGTTTTTTCCAGCTCTTCCCTCTTGCCCTGTTGCGGTGGAAAGTGGGGTTGATGTCACCTTTGTATTGTCAGGTGACATCAAGACCACGGCTTAGAAATGGAGAAGCGTCTATAAGACATGTATCGACTACTAATCCCATTGATATATGGTAAATAAAGACACAACCAGAATAAAGTCTTTTATTAGAAATAGAGCAAAACACTATTTTACTTTTTTTATTTAAAAACAACAAACACAGTTGTACTCACCAAAACGCCTATTCCACCGAAGCCCTCATTCTCCTGTAATAAAAGTAAAATAAAAGAACAACAATATACCATGACTGTCTGTTGTTCTGTCCTACGCCGTAATTCATGTCTGGAGGATAATTAGTGTTCAACCTGGATGGTGCCAAGATGCGACCGTCCAGGCTGAGAACCACTGGTGAATGGGCTGCTGGGAGCGTAGCGTCAGTGACCGGGGTTGACATCATAGAGGTTACATCCGGTCACTGGGCTCCGTTCCAGCGGGGCTGAGCTACAGTGAGATCCCTGCTAACACCATGAGCACTCAGTGACCAGGGGTGACGTCAAAGATGTTATCACCGGTCACTGGGCTCTGTTTCCAGCTGGGCTGCGCTGTGGTGAGATCCCCATTAACACCGTGAGCTGTAAGTGCTCACTGTGCTAGCAGGGATCTCTCCGCAGCTCAGCCTGACTGGGAACCGAGCCCAGTAACCGGATGTGACCTCTATGACCCCCCGTCACTGGTGCTGCATTCCCAGCAGCTCATTCACCAGTGGTTCTCAGCCTGGACGGTCGCATCTTGGCACCGTCCAGGTTGAAAACTAATTATCCCCAAGACATGGATTACGGCGTGGGACATGCATTGCACATGATCAGCAAGTTTGCTAGGTCTGGTGACCCCCCGTGTACGCGGCCAATTGTGATGATGTATTGATTCTTCCATGGTCCAATAGGCACAGGTCACATGGATGGATCATTACGTCCGATTTCAGAAAGGGGTTGGGTTAAGCATCAGTAAACTGTTATGATTTGGTAACCGAGGAGGATAGCCGGGGCATAGGCTAGCCAACCAGATAACCAGAAAGGTTGGTAACTTAGCGGATTGCAGACCCCTAAACTGACAACACAACTAGAATTAGCCGTGGGACGTACCTATGATGCCCTAGACGCCTCGGCACAGCCAAAGAATTAAGCCTAAAGGAAGAAAGGGGAAAGCTAAACTGCCCCGGAGTAGAACCCCAAAGGAATAGATAGCCCCCAAACATATATTGGCAGTGAGACAAGATGAGGCACAAAACATAGGCTGAAAATAGAGTAAGCAAATGACGGGGCGCAAACTGTCTAGATAGAACAGGACAGGAAAGAATACTGTCTGCAATCACGCAAAAAACCCTAAGAAAAATCTAACACATCTGATATGCAATAATACTGAGGCCACACGACCTCTCCCCCCGCTAGATCAGAATTCTGGTGTGAACTGGAAGTAAAGCAAAAGATACTGAAATACCAGGGGATTAGAAATACTGAAAAGACTGACATGAGCTGGGGCATATGGAATGGGGTCCAGCACAGGTCCCAGAAGGGAACAAGGCTGAACTCAAATCAGCAAAGCAGAAATCAGAGAAAGGCAATAACTGGATCAACTGCAAAAAGATTCGAGCAAACAAATGACTTATCTGAAAGATGCAGGACCAAGCAGGAGGCAAACAGACTTCCAAAATGCACAGGAAGAAAACCAAGTCACCAGCAACAACTGAAGGAAGGTTGCTCACTTAAATCTTCCCAGTGTGTAACACCTGACCTCCAATCATCCTGCTCAGGTGATTGACTTCTGTCAGCCAGACCAGCTCCATTACCAGCAGCAACCACCAGAGGGAGCCCAAACTCAGAAGCCAGGTCAAAAAGTGTTCACAACAGTAAACATTTCATGTATGTCCTCAAAGTAATTTCTGAAAAACAATGTGTTTACGTCAGTCAGCGCTTCAGGGATCACTGGACCGGTTTTAGACAAAGTGGATCCCTGATCAAAACTCTGAAGTGGGGCCCTAAATGCTGACATATTGCACCATTATGTAACAAGGGGTAACCGGGGTGGGAGGTTTTGTAGTCAGAGCCAAGCCCTTAAAAGTATAGCACACAGTCAGAGTCCACTGAGCTGTCAGTGAGTACCACCCGGTCCCCTTGCACATAAACAGATGAGAAAAATGCAACCTTCCTCACGATGTACCTTGTTCTTGCTCCAGCTGCAGTAGTCCGGGCAAATCAAAGGCAGAAAAGGCAACTGTTTCCAACGGGGAAAACAAAGTAATTTTTAATAGAACAGGAAGGTAAGAATAAGATGATAAAGAAAGGTGCACTACTGGATTACTGTTCTCTCCCTGACGCTGGCTGCGGCCATACCCACAGCAGCCATTGAAGCTGAAAGTCACAACAATCCACACGCTGGGATCTGGGCGCTTATAACCTCTTCGGCGTGGGGCCTTCCTATAGTCCTGGAGACCCATAATGCAATCAGTTAGTCCTTGTTCCTCAGTCCTGTAGAATCCAGGGCAACAGTTCCCTACTATCTGGAGGCCTGGCAGTGTCCTGCATCATGCAAGTCTGTCCTGTCTGAGTTCCAGGCAGTTCTGGAGGGAAAACAGCAGCTTCCTGTGGCCTTACTGCTGCTGGCCTAACCCACATTCTTAACTATTGCTGTCCCTAACTAGACAGGCAGCAGCAAATACAAAGGACACAGTAACATTTAAAGGGAACAACACTCAATACATAGCAATTACAGGACATACATTACAACAACAAACACATTTATACTAAGTGCACGGGAAGTCATACGGAAGGAGAGGGCGTATCTGAGGGGACCGGCCACCTCCTTACAATTACACAGAAACATTTTTTAGGTTGCATATACATGTGATGCTAAGTTCAGACAGTTATATGAGCGCGATTGACAATGTTGAAGTTGTTTGGTGCTTATTTACCAGCCTTTTTACACAGGTTGAGGAAGAATGATGGGCACAGAACGATCATTAGTAGATCAATCTGTCCCCATACAGAATCATGTTATCAGCAGCATATCTGCAATTTACACCAGGAGATGTGCTGCTGAGAACAATCATTTCTGTTCCCCCATAAACAGTCCGATCAAACGATGAATGAGCAGCATTGTGCTAGATCGTTGGGTGATTGCCAACATGTTTACACCTATGAACTCTTGTCTGTGCAGCCGAGATTTATAAATGGATGCTACATACACACAATAGGTGACATAAACACTTCATGTTACACAAACATGTATACACCAAGAACATACACACATACTGTATACTGTATGTATAGACAGAGCATTGACATACATTTATACACAGAACTCAAATATATACATGTATATAGAGCACATACATGGTCATATATGTGAACATAGAGCACATACACACATGGATACACAGAGCTGCTTTACTAATTTTACCACTCGTCGAGCGGTATGAAAAAAACAAAAAGCAATTCCTGGATTTTGTTCATTCTATCTCCCAAAAATCACAAAAGAAAGCGATCAAAAAATGTCATGCGCCCGAAAATGGTGCTATTAAAAACAATACAAGCCGTCACATGACTCTGAAGGCCAAAATATGGAAAAATTAAAGCTGTCTAAATACAGTGATGCAAAAACTAGTTTTCACAATAAAAAGCATCTTTTAGTGTTTGACAGCAGCCAAACATAAAAACCTGATATAAATCTGGTATCGCTGTACAGTAATCGTACCGACCCAAAGAATAAAGACGCCTAATCTCTTATACCACACGAGGAACAGCGCAAAAAATAAATAAAACCAATTCTTCCCATTCTGTTGAATTTTTAATTCTTCCTCCCAAAGATTGCAGTAAGGCTCAGCGCATGTTTGTCCTGCGCCCTGTGCTGAGTGCTTATACCTAGTTTTCCATATAAATCTCTGAATTACGTGATTCAGACAGAACCCCTGGTGGAAGATTCCCTATAATGAGGGAGATGGAGGCACTGTGGACGCGATAGAACCTGTGATCCGACGGTGTCGGTCTTTTTAGGATTGCAAAGATCCTATCCTGGATCCCTCGGGGATTCCATCTGTCACGTCACTCAGAGAATTAGATGGAAACCTCAAAGTGCTCAGCGTAGAGTGCCAGATAAATGTGATCATAATTGTTATGTAAAATGTTCCCAATAAAAGCTTCAACTCAATCTACAAAAAATGTAAGTCCCCACTCAGGTCTGTCATCTGTCAATGGAAATATAGGGGGCTTCCACATTACTGGTAGCACAAAGGCTCTGGAAAAGCTAAATGGCTCCTCACCCCCCCAAAAGAAATTCTGCAAATTCTACACTCCTAAATCCAAATGCCCTCCCTCCCTTTTGAGCCCTAGTGTGCCTAAACTGTAATACGGTAATATGGCTTTTCTTCCCTTCTGAACTTTGCACTGTGCCTCAACAGTAGTCTTTGATCACATATGGGGTATTGGTGAACTCAGGAGAAATTGAACAACAAATTTTGGGGTCCATTTTCTCCTGTTACCCTTGCAAAAATACAAAATTTGGAGCTAAAAAGATTTTTGTGGGAAAAATGTGATTTTTTTATTTTCACGGCTTATTGTTATAAACTTGTGGGAAGCACCTGGGAAGCATACTCAGGAGATATTGCACAACAAATTGTATGGAGCAATTTCTCCTGTTTCACTTATGAAAATGCAAAATTTGGAGCGATAAAAGATTTATCTGGGAAGAATTCAATTTTTTTATTTTCACGACTCAAAATTATAAACTTCTGTGAAGCACCTGCTCAATACACATCTAGATAAGTTCCCTAAGGGGTCTAGTTTCCAAAATTGTACGTATCACTTGTTTGGGGTTTTCACTGTTTAGGCATGTCAGGGGTTCTCCAATTGTGACATGGTGTGTGCTAATGATTCCAGCACATTTTGCATTTAAAAAGCCCAACGCACTCCTTCCCTTCTGACCAATGTCGTGCGCCCAAACAGTTGTTTTCCTCCACATATTGGGTATTGGTGCACTCAGGAAAAAATGTACAACAAATTGTATGGAGCACTTTCACCTGTTACCATTATGAAAATGCAAAATTGGGAGCTAAAAATGATTTATTTGGGAAAAATGTGATTTTTTTTTATTTTCATGACTCTACGTTATAAACTTCTGGGAAGCACCTGTGGGTTCAAGGTGCTCAATACACATCTAGATAAGTTCCCTAAGGGGTGTAGTTTCCAAAATGGTGTCAATTGTGAGGATTTTTCATTGTTTAGGCATATCAAATACATCAAAAATAAATGACAGTGTCTCTCCTCCATCTTCATGCTCTTTGGTATTTCCTCAAGCCACTCGTGACTCTGTGCCCTCTATGTTATCCGATAAGTGCCTTCTCTCGCCAATACATGTCCATTGGTCTTAAGTCTTCTTGCTTCTTATCAGGTGCTTTTTTTCTATTTCTTTTTAATAATGGCTTTACATTGTGGCGTAAGATGCACATATGTGTGTTGTATGTCTTGTAATATGGTGTCACTTGTGGGGATTTTCATTGTTTAGGTACATCAGGGGCTCTCCAAGCATGAATGGCATCCGCTAATTATGCCAGCAAATTTTACATTCACAAAATGAAATGGCGCTCCTTCCTTTCCAAGCCCTGCCGTGTGCTCAAACAGTAGTTTTCTCCCACATATGGGGTATCGGCATGTTCACGAGAAATTGCCCAAATTAATGGAGCAATTTCTCCTGTTACCCTTGGAAAAGTAAAAAAAAATAGGTCTAAATGAAAATTTTTGTGAAAGAAAGTTACCGGTAAATGTTTATTTTTTCATTCCATATTCTATTAATTCCTGTGAAGCACCAGAAGGGTTAATAAACTTCTTGAATGTGGCTTTGAGTACCTTGAGGGGTGCAGTTTTTAGAATGGTGTCACTTTTGGGTATTTTCTGTTATATAGGCCTCTCAAAATCACTTAAAATGTGAGGTGGTCCCTAAAACAATGGTTGCAAATTTTGTTGTAAAAATGAGAAATCGCTGGTCAACTAATATCTCATAACTATCTAACAGAAAAAATGTGTTTCAAAAATTGTGCTAATATAAAGTAGACCTGTAGAAAATGTTATATATTAACTATTTTGTGTGACAAGACTCTGATTCAAGGGCATAAAAATTAAAAGTTTGAAAATAAACGCAAGTCATGTCATAGAAATGTTACCACTAACATGAAGTACAATATGTCATGAAAAAACTGTCTCAGAATCAGTGGGATCCATGGAAGCGTTCCAGAGTTACAAGCTCATAAAGTGACAGCGGTCAGAATTGTAAAAATTGGCCTGGTCAGGAAGGTGAAAACAGGCTTTGGGGTGAAGGGGTTAAAGTGGGGTCCCAAATGTTCACATATTTCACCATCACACAGAAGCATTTTGGTTCTATTTACATGCGCTGAGTTCAGGCAGCTAAAAGAGTGAGATCGACAATACAGAAATCGTTCTACGGGTCTTCCCGAGTTTCTTTATACCGGCTGACAAAGAGTTATGGGACAGAACGATCAATAGTAGATCTGTCTGTCCACAAACAGTATCATGGTATCAGCAGCACATCTGCAATTTGCACTGCAGAGCATCAGATGAGTATCTGACGGGCAGGGTAGGAGACATGTCAGTGCCTGCTCTTAGCAGGCGCTCACAAGCACCCTCCCTGCAGGACCCTGAAGGACCCCACATCCATCTTGCGGCCATGAGTCTCCATGGAGACCATCAGAACTGTTAGGAGTCAGATTTCTACCTCTCCTATGTTGAAATCTAGACCCTTACATTCTGCAGTCTCCTGCGCTTCATCTGCTGCAGAGGAGATTGCAGAGGAGAGTGCCTTGTGGCAACTCTCTCCAGAGGCTAAGTCCTTTTTTCCCTTAACTGGGCATGCTCATAGGATGAGCTCCCATTGGAGTTCGGGAGTCAGGTGCTCAGGTCCTGTGTCAAATCCTATTGGCTCCTCTTGGAGCCTTGGAGATTTCCGGAAGGTCCCGTTTGGTATAAAAAGCGTGCATGGCTGTTCCGCCATGCGCTAGTATTCTTCATACTTGCTGTTGTATGTTTGATGATGGATGCTTGGACTGGTGAATGACTTATTAAGAAACCCCTTCCCTCTGATATTACGTTTGTGTGAGTGATTGGTTCCTGCCAGAAGTAGTAGCGCCAGCGCGCCTAGCTCCATCTTTCTCAGCAGCCTAGTGTCTGTATTGCACCAGCGTTATTGCAGCGCTTTACCTGCGGCTTAGTTCTTGCCACGCTGCAGTTGCAGCTTATCTCTGCGTCCGCTGTTGCGACGCCACGCACCTTATTTAACGGTAGGTCTAGATGGAGTAGTCCTGTTGTCTAAGGCTACTCCTGTGACTCTGAATACCGTGTTTGCATTGCTGAGGCTCTGTGACCCTGAACAGACTCAGCGTTTTGTGTATGCTTTTGCTTGCAGCTCTGTGAGCGTAACAGAGCTTACTTGAGTGCACATTGGGTGCAGTTAAACCCTGTGCACATTACCTCCATAGTGCTCTGCATCTACTAGCTACGGCTTTTCCATCCTCCGCACGGTGGACCCCGAGCGGCAAAGGCACTTTATTTATATTTTTTATTTAGCGCCTTCCACCACTCCTAACATAATACTAGTGCCAGGGTCTGGCTAGAGATGGCAGACTAGCAGCAACTTTTACAGTGTGTGCGACAGCTCGAGGCTCGCTTGACTACCCTTGAGAAAGCTCTCGCAGCTGCGCAGGCCACTGATGCTGCTGTTCAGGCACTCACAGATGTGGTAGGGCGTATGTCCATGTCCGCCCTTGCGCCGACAATTACCTGCCACCCGTTGCCCAAAAAATACTGTGGGGATGGCGCCTCCTGCAGGGGTTTCATCAGCCAGTGCTCAATACACCTGGAGCTGCTGGCTGCGCAATTTCCTACAGAGCAGGCTAAGGTGGCCTTTATTATCTCCCTACTGTCGGGCAAGGCGTTGGAATGGGCTACGCCTTTATGGGAACGTAGTGACCTTCAAGATTCGGACCGCGGCCAACTTGCTAACTGCCATCAAGCAAGTATTTCTCGGTCCACGGGTCATGCACGATACGTCTCTGCAGCTTCTCGCTCTTACTCAGGGTTCACTTTCGGTTAGCCAGTATGCTGTCCGTTTTCGGACACTGGCGTCCGAGTTGGAGTGGTCTGACAAAGCCCTTATCCCCGTTTTTTGGCGAGGACTAGCAGAGCACGTGAAGGATGCTCTCTCCACTAGAGAGATCCCCACCAGCTTGAAGGAGTTGATTTCCCTCTCCTCACGTATCGACCTCAGTTTTTCGGAGCGCGGTATGGAGCGGGCTCGCTCCAAGCGAAGAACTGTTTCGGCTCCTAAATTTTTTGAACCTCTTGAGCTGTCTGAGCCAGAGGTTCTACCCCCTGAGCCCATGGAGGTGTCTCGTACCAATCTTAATACGGACTCAGACCAGGAATCCATGTGCGGTTGTCACCATGTATGTGCGATTTCTCCGGAAGCCAGCTCCCCGCAATGGTCGGAGTCTGAACCGGGTACCGAGACCTTTGTCCCTCCTCATCTTAGGGCTCAGGTTCTCGCCTGGGCACATGCGTCCAATGTGCCACACCATCAGGGTTACATGTAAATCTTGAAGCTATTGGCCGGAGCATATTGGTGGCCCCATAGGGCTCGGGACATCAAAAAATTTATCCAGGCTTGCACCTTATGTGCTCAGGACAGCCTTCCTAGGCGGAGAGTGGTAACGGTCGCTGACTCACGACGGCGTTCGGTTGCTTCGCCCGCTCCTGTTGTCTCCCAGGTGTCCCTTCTGAAACCTGGTGATCTTGCCTCCGCTGATGCCTTCCAAGTGTCCCGGTTTACGGTAACACCTACCAGGACACCAAGCTCGCCTTCGGACGAGTTTGAGCCTTATGTCACCGTAGGGAACAGGTTGATGGTCAGGAAGGCTCAGGGAGGAGGGGGCCCTAGGAGGGGGGTAATGTTAGGAGTCAGATTTCTACCTCTCCTATGTTGAAATCTAGACCCTTACATTCTGCAGTCTCCTGCGCTTCATCTGCTGCAGAGGAGATTGCAGAGGAGAGTGCCTTGTGGCAACTCTCTCCAGAGGCTAAGTCCTTTTTTCCCTTAACTGAGCATGCTCATGGTACGAGCTCCCATTGGAGTTCGGGAGTCAGGTGCTCAGGTCCTGTGTCAAATCCTATTGGCTCCTCTTGGAGCCTTGGAGATTTCCGGAAGGTCCCGTTTGGTATAAAAAGCGCGCATTGCTGTTCCGCCATGCGCTAGTATTCTTCATACTTGCTGCTGTATGTTTGATGATGGATGCGTGGACTGGTGAATGACTTATTAAGAAACCCCTTCCCTCTTATAATACGTTTGTGTGAGTGATTGGTTCCTGCCAGTAGTAGCACCAGCGCGCCTAGCTCCATCTTTCTCAGCAGCCTAGCGTCTGTATTGCGCCAGCGTTATTGCAGCGCTTTACCCGTGGCTCATTTCTTGCCATGCTGCAGTTGCAGCTTATCTCTGCGTCCGCTGTTGCGACGCCACGCACCTTATTTAACGGTAGGTCTAGACGGAGTAATCCTGTTGTCTAAGGCTACTCCTGTGACTCTGAATACCGTGTTTGCATCGCTGAGGCTCTGTGACCCTGAACCGACTCAGCGTTTTGTGTATGCTTTTGCTTGCAGCTATGTGAGCGTAACAGAGCTTACTTGAGTGCACATTGGGTGCAGTTAAACCCTGTGCACATTACCGCCATAGTGCTCTGCATCTACTAGCTGCAGTTTTTCCATCATCCGCACGGTGGACCCCGAGCGGCGAAGGCACTTTATTTATATTTTTTATTTAGTGCCTTCCGCCACTCCTAACAAGAACAATGCAATCGCATTGCGTTTTCCTCATGGAAGCACGCAGGGAGCCCACTCCCAGAGCGATCTCCTCGATGTCGCGGTCACTATTGACAGTGTTATCAGAGGAGTTAAAAGCCCTTAAGAGAACCTGTTGCAAAACAAATTTCCAAACCAACAAAAGTACACATTTCTTATAACAAACCTTCTACACATCATTCCCAACAAATTACTTTTTCTACTGAATATAGTTCACAATTTTATGATGTAGTGGGCGTTATTAAAAAAGACTTACCCATATTAAATCAGGACACCCAGCTTTCCAACATTATTTCTAATTCTAATGTCAGATATGTTGCTAAAAGAGCTCCATACTTGGCTGAATTCTTTCTCCCCGTCTATTCATATCCTCACCTGAAAAGACTATGGATACTTGGCTTTCCCTGAAAGGTTTTTTCAAATGTGGCAGTCACAAAATGTCTTTCTTGTTAACAAAACTAAAAAGTTTATGCCTTTTTCTACAAATAAAAGTTACAATATTCATAGTTTTATTAATTGCAACACCACTTGGGGTCATTTATTTAATAGATTGCATGTCCTGCCGAGTACAATATGTGTTATGCACGATCAGCATGCTGATAAAACACATCAGACGCCACATGTCTGACATGTCTAGTGCAACAGCGGTGAATACGTCCGCTGCCTACCGGCATTTCCCGCAAAAGTATGTGTTTAGCGGTATGGAAAAAAGTACACAAGCCTCATAGGGGAGGACATTTCAGAAAGAAGGTTCTTAACAGAGAATCCTTTGAATCTTTATACTAAAGACCAGATTTCTCTCAGGCCTTAAAGGGAATCTGTCACTCCATATTTGGCCTATAAGATGCAGGCACTGCCGTCAGGGGCTTATCTACAGCATTCTGTAATGCTGTAGATAAGCCCCTGATGTAACCTGAAAGAGCAGAAAAACAAGTTAGATTATACTAACCCAGGGGTGGTCCCGGGTCCGGGCCGGTCCGATTGGTGTCGCGGTCCGGTCCGGTGCCTCCCATCTTCTAGAGATGATGTCCTCGTCTTTGCTTCACGTTGCGGCTCCGGCGCAGGCGCACTGCTGTACCCTGTTGAGGGCAGAGCAGAGTACTGCAGGGCGCAGGCGCCGAACCTCACTGACCTTTCCCGGCGCCTGTACACTGCAGTACTTTACTCTGCCCTCAACTGGGCAGAGAAAGTACGCCTGCGCAGGAGCCGCGGCAGAAGTAAGAAGGAGGACATCATCGTATTAAGATGGGAGGCGCTGGACCACGGCACCCCCCGCCCCCCGGTGAGTATAATCTAACTCGTTTTTCTTATCTTTCAGGTTACATCAGGGGCTTATCTACAGCATTCTGTAATGCTGATGGCAGTGGCCGCATCTTATAGGCCAAAAAATAGGTGACAGATTCCCTTTACCATAAGACATGATCTTATTTTACAGTACAATTGAGAGAGAGAGGCAGAATTAAAAGGAAGGGAATAAATATTAGAGAGTAAGGGAAAAGGGAAAAAAGTTTTTTTTCCTTCATTAATTCCCACATGTCTTCTTTCTTTGTCCCATTCTGTTTTTTTTTCTTTTTTTTCTTCTTTTTTTATATCAATGTCTGCAATTGTGTTGTACTGTATACAGTACATGACTTTGTTAATGCATTTACCTAACATTTTCACTGATGGTTAGGCAATCTGTCTCAGGTGTGCCGTTTTACTACCTCCATCTGCATTGGTCAACATATACTATGTTATCATGATTCTGTTTGTATATACCATATATCTAAATAAGAAAATGGTTGCACTCAATTGCATTAAGGCATATCAAATATGAAATATATGAAATGTGAATAGCATAATGGCTTTTGGAATTTAGAAAAAACATATGAGATACTTAGCACAAAATTTGGCCAAAAGATGTGAGCCCATTCACCAACGTCAAGGTGATCTCATTGAACGGGTCCCTATTCTAACTGCCTAATGTGAACTACTGGCTAATAACAAGATTTTTTCTAAATTCCAAAAGCCATTATGCTATTCGCATTTCATATATTTCATATTTGATATGCCTTAATGCAATTGAGTGCAACCATTTTCTTATTTTGATATGTAAGTTGTTTTTTGGTATGCACCTATTCAGACTAGGATGTGCCGTCAGTTTTTTCTGTCATTTGTATGTTAGCTTTCTTACTGAGCACTCCGCCCTTCATCAAGTGTGATTTTAATTACATCCAATCACTTTTTGGTTCCTATCCTCCAATAAATATAGGCTTTATCTGAGTTTTTTTCTGAATTTTACCACATATGCCTCGCTGGATTCACAATCCCTTTCATATTGAATACAAAAGCCCGAAATCGATGCTAGCACCAACCAACGAACTAGTTGAAGCGCAGCTGTGCGAAACAGCCGTCGTTCTCTGTTCCTCCCCTGCACGCTCCCTGCCCCCCTGCTCTGCTAGTCTCTGTTCTAATGTATTAGGAATAAAGCACTTTTTGAATTGTATAGCTGGTGAGAGCCGCTTTTCATTTTTTTCTTGGATATAAGCTTTGATTAATGCTTCTGTGCACCTTACTACCAGCACTGATCAACAGCTACTCTGGATGCATCTCATTGATGTTATTGCAACTATTTATGCATTGGCTTTATTTGCCGTTATACCTTTTCTCCCATAAACAGGCTTGTCACCTCACTAGAATTTGCTTGTATACAATGTATATACAGTGCCTTGCAAAAGTATTTGGCCCCCTGGAACTTTTCAACCTTTTCCCACATATCATGCTTCAAACATAAAGCTACCAAATGTAATTTTTTGGTGAAGAATCAACAACAAGTGGGACACAATTGTGAAGTTGAACGAAATTTATTGGTTATTTTAAATTTCTGTGGAAATTAACAGACTGAAAAGTGTGCCGTGCAATATTATTCAGACCCTTTAACCCCTTTCTGACATCAGACGTACTATCCCGTCCATGGAACCCGGGCCCCTATGCCCATGGACGGGATAGTACGTCTAGCGCGTTCAGCGGCGCTCACGTGGTGAGAGCCGCTGATCGCGGCCGGGTGTCAGCTGATTATCACAGCTGATACCCGGCACAATGTGTCAGGAGCGGTCACGGACCGCCCCCGACACATTAACCCCTTGCACACCGAGATCAAACACGATCGCGGTGTACCGGGGGTTAAAGGGAAGCATCGGCAGGGAGGGGGCTCCCTCCGTGTTTTCCTGAGCCCCCCACCGGAGCGCAATGTGCATCGCTGCTGCGGGGGTCTCCATCCCTGCAGGTCCCCGAATCCAAGATGGCGACGGGGACCTTCGGGGGCCTGCAGGGAGCTGGCTTCCTCAGTGCCTGCAAAGCGCAGGCACGAGGAAGCCTTGTGCAGTGCCTGTGACAGATCGCTGACAGTGATGTCCCACCTGGGACAATGTAATAAGGTTAAAAAAAAAATGTGTAAAAATAATTTTTAAAAAAATCGCTAAATAAATTAATTAAAAAAAATATATTCCCAAATAAATTCATTTTTTGGAAATAAAAAAAAAAAAACAATAAAAGTACACATATTTAGTATCGCTGCGTCCATAATGACCCACCCTATAAAACTGTCCCTTTAGTTAACCCCTTTAGCAAACCCCTTAAAAAATAAAAAACGAAGCAAAAAATAATGATTTATTATCATACCGCCGAACAAAAAGTGCAATAACGCATGATCAAAAAGATGCATATAAATAACCATGGTAGCGCTAAAAACGTAATCTTGTCCCGCAAAAAACGAGCCACCACACAGCGTCATCACAGAAAAAATAAAAAAATTATAGCTCGCAGAATAAAGCGATGCAAAAATAATTATTTTTTATATAAAATAGTTTTCATTGCATAAAAGCGCCAAAACATAAAACAAAGACATAAATGAGGTATCACTGTAACCGGACTGACCCGTAGAATAAAACTGCTTTATCAATTTTACCGCAGGTGGAATGGTGTAAACGCACCCCCCAAAAGAAATTCATGAAACGCTGGTTTTTGTTCATTCTGCGTCCCAAAAATCGGAATAAAAAGCGATCAAAAGATGTCACGTGCCTGAAAATGGTACCAATAAAAACGTCAACTCGTCCCACAAAAAAAAAAGACCTCACATGACTCAGTGAGTCAAAATATGGAAAAATTATAGCTCTCAATATGTGGTGATGCAAAAACTATTTTAACAATAAATAGCGTCTTTTAGCGTGTGACAGCTGCCAAACATAAAAACCGCCATAAATAGTAAATCATACCCCCCGTTATCACCCCCTTAGTTAGGGAAAAATAATAAAATAAAAAAAATTTATTTATTTCCATTTTCCCATTAGGGTTAGGGTTAAAGCTGAGGCTAAGGTTAGGGCTAGGGTTAGGGCTGAGATTAGGGTTAGGGGTGTGTTGGGGTTAGGGTTGGAGTTATAATTGGGGGGTTTCCACTGTTTGGGCACATCAGCTGCTCTCCCAATGCAACATGGCGTCTGTTCTCCATTCCAGCCAATTCTTCGTTGAAAAAGTCAAATGGTGCTCCTTCCCTTCCAAGCTCTGCCATGCGCCCAAACAGTGTTTTACCCCCACATATATGGGGTATCAGCCTACTCAGGACAAATTGCAAAACAACTTTTGGGATCCAATTTCTCCTGTTACCCTTAGGAAAATAAAAAATTGGTGGCAAAAATATCATTTTTGTGGAAAAAATGATTTTTTTATTTTCAAGCCCGGGCATTATAAACGTCTGTGAAGCACTTGGGGGTTCAAAGTGCTCCCACACATCTAGATAAGTTCTGTGGGGGGTCTAGTTTCCAAAATGGGGTTAATTGTGGGGAATTTCAATAGTTTAGGTACATCAGGGGCTCTCCAAATGCACATGACACCCGCAGACCATTCCATCAAAGTCTGCATTCCAAAACGTCACTACTTCCCTTCTGAGCCTCGACGTGTGCCCATACAGTAGTTCTCTCCCTCATATGAGGTATCAGCCTACTCAGGACAAATTGCAAAACAACTTTTGGGGTCCAATTTCTCCTGTTACCCTTGGGAAAATAAAAAAAAAAATTGGTGACTAACAGATCATGTTTGTGAAAATATGATTTTTTTATTTTCACGCCCGGGCGTTATAAACTTCTATGAAGCACTGGGGGGTTCAAAGTGCTCACCACACATCTAGATAAGTTTCTTGGGGGGTCTAGTTTCCAAAATGGTGTCATTTATGGGGGTTTCCACTGTTTTGGTACATCAGGGGTTTTCCAATCGCGACATGGTGTCCGATCTCAATTCCAGCCAAAAAAGTCAAATGGCGCTGCTTCCCTTATGAGCTCTGCTGTTATGATGAGTCACCGAAGGAGGGAAAAACAAAATACTAGCTAAGTCCAGAAAAACCAGAGAGGTTGGCAGCTATTGGATTGCAGACCCTTGAACCTATCCACAACAACTAGCAGTAGCCGTGGGGGGTTCCTACGGTGCCCTAGACCCCTCGATCACAGCCGGAGAACTACATAGCCTAAAGACAGAAAGGGGAAAAACTAAACTGCCCCAGAGCAGACCTCAAAGCAATAGGCAGCCCCCAACATATAATGACGGTGAAGCAAGATGAAAACACTAACACAGATAGAAAGATAGGTTGAGCAAATGATGGGGCCCAAGCTAACTAAATAGGACAGGATAGGAAAGCCGCTGTCTGCCATCTGCAAAAACCCTTTCCAAAATGTGCCAACCGACTGATAGGAAAAACAGGCCCTGAAGTCGCTAGGCTTCAAAAGACTATATCAGCACTCAGGTATATTCTGAAGACAGAGCAAAATATCAACAGATCAGAGACAAAAATGGAGTTCAGCTCACCCCCAGCCGGGGATGACAGAACTCCCAAAAAACAAGGCAAAACAAAACTGAAGAATACAAAGACGAGCAGAAAAACTTAGCTTTGAGACGCAGGAATCAGACTGGTCTCCAAGAATCCAGCAGGATCACCATCAAGGCAGAAGGGCGTCGGCTGCCTTATATCCAGTCCTCAATTCCAGCCACCCAGTCATCATCTAGCTGCCCAGGTGTTTGGTAATCAGCCTCACTACCTTCCTTCACCAGAGGAGGGAGTTCATCAGACCTCAACCGTGAAGGGAAAAATGAACTCACAACACTCTGCCATGCGCCCAAATAGTCGTTTACACCCACATATTGGGTATCAGCGTACTCAGGACAAGTTGCAAAATAACTTTTAAGGTCCTGTTACCCTTGGGAAAATAAAAATTGGGGGTGAAAAAACCTTTTTTTGGAAAAAATATGATTTTTTAATTGCACCGCTGTACGTTATAAACTTCTGTGAAGCCCTTGTGGGTTCAAAGTTCTCACCACATAACTAGATAAGTTCCTTCTGGGGTCTAGTATTCAAAATGGGGTCACTTGTGGGGGGGTTTCCACTGTTTAGGTACATCAGGGCTCTCCAAACGTGACATGGCGTCCGATCTGAATTCCAGCCAATTTTGCATTGAAAAAGTCAAACGGCGCTCCTTCCCTTCTGAGCTCTGCCATGCTCAGAAACAGTGGTTCCCCCCACATATCAGGTATCAGCGTACTCAGGACAAATTGCACAATAACTTTTCAGTCCAATTTCTCCTATTACCCTTGGTAAAATAAAAAAAATTGAACCTGAAGTATTTTTTTTGTGAAAAAAAGTTAAATGTTCATTTTTTTAAATATTCAAAAAATTCCTGTGACGCACCTGAAGGGTTAATAAACTTCCTGAATGTGGTTTTGAGCACCTTAAGGGGTGCAGTTTTTAGAATGGTGTCACTTTTGGGTATTTTCTATCATATAGACCCCTCAAAGTGGCTTCAAATGTGATGTGGTCCATAAAAATAAAATGGTGTTGCAAAAATGAGAAATCGCTGGTCAACTTTTAACCCTTATAACTTCCTAACAAAAAAAAATTTTGGCTCCAAAATTGTGCTGATGTAAAGTAAACATGTGGGAAAAGTTACTTATTAAGTTTTTTGTGTGCCACATCTCTGTCATTTAAGGACATAAAAAATTCAAAATTGGAAAATTGCGAAATTTTCCAAATTTTTGCCAAATTTCGCTTTTTTCACAAATAAGCGCAAGTTATTTGAATGAAATTTTACCACTAACATGAAGCACAATATGTCACGAGAAAACAGTGTCAGAATCACCGGCATCCATGGAAGCGTTCCAGAGTTATTACCTCATAAAGGGACAGTGGTCAGAATTGTAAAAATTGGCCCGGCCATGAACGTGCAAACCACCCTTGGGGGTGAAGAGGTTAACTTAATATTTTGTTGAGCCACCTTTTGCTGTGATTACAGCTGCAAGTCGCTTGGGGTATGTCTCTATCACTTTTGTACACCGAGAGTCTGAAATTCTTGCCCATTCTTCCTTAGCAAACAGCTCAAGCTCAGTGAGGTTTGATGGAGATTGTTTGTGAACAGCAGTTTTCAGCTCTTTCCACAAATTCTCAATTGGATTCAGGTCTGGACCTTGGCTTGGCCATTCTAACACCTGGATACGTTTATTTGTGAACCATTCCATTGTAGATTTTGCTTTATGTTTGGGATTATTGTCTTGTTGGAAGACAAATCTCCATCCCAGTCTCAGGTGTTTTGCAGACTCCAACAGGTTTTCTTCAAGAATGGTCCTGTATTTGGCTCCATCCATCTTCCAATCAATTTTAACCATCTTCCCTGTCCCTGCTGAAGAAAAGCAGCCCCAAACCATGATGCTGCCACCACCATTTTTGACAGTGGGTATGGTGTGTTCAGGGTGATGAGCTGTGCTGCCTTTACGCCAAACATATCGTTTGGCATTGTTGCCAGAAAGTTCGATTTTGGTGTCATCTGACCAGAGCACCTTCTTCCACATGTTTGGTGTGTCTCCCAGGTAGCTTGTTGCAAACTTTAAACAACACTTTTTATGGATATCTTTGAGAAATGGTTTTCTTCTTGCCACTCTTCCATAAAGGTCAGATTTGTGCAGTATATGACTGATTGTTGTCCTATGGACAGACTGTCCCACCTCAGTTGTAGATCTTTGCAGTTCATCCAGAGTAATCATGGGCCTCTTGGCTGCATCTCTGATCAGTCTTCTCCTCGTTTGAGATGAAAGTTTAGAGGGACGGCCAAGTCTTGGTAGATTTGCAGTGGCATGAAACGCCTTCCATTTCAAAATGATCGCTTGCACAGTGCTCCTTGGGATGTTTAAAGTTTTGGAAATCATTTTGTATCCAAATCTGGCTTTAAACTTCTCCACAACAGTATCACGGACCTGCCTGTTGTGTTCCTTGGTCTTCATGATGCTCTCTGTGCTTCAAACAGAACCCTGACACTTTCACAGAGCAGGTGCATTTATACAGAGATTTGATTACACACAGGTGGATTATAGTTATCATCATTGGTCATTTAGGACAACATTGGATCATTCAGAGATCCACAATGAACTTCTGGAGTGAGTTTGCTGCACTGAAAGTAAAGGGGCCGAATAATATTGCACGCCCCACTTTTCAGTTTTTGAATTTCCACAAAAATTTAAAATAACCAATACATTTCGTTCAACGTCACAATTGTGTTCCACTTGTTGTAGATTCTTCACCAAAAATTTACATTTGGCATCTATACTGTATGTTTGAAGCATGATATGTGGGAAAAGGTTGAAAAGTTCCAGGGGGCCGAATACTTTTGCAAGGCACTGTATGTATATAGTTTTGTATTACATGCTCAGTTTGTAACAATCACCTGGGACACCTATTTTTATTTGATCCTTCATGTTTTATATGCTTTTTCTCATACTTTGTTTTTTTCCTTTGCAGTGACAGTTTGAGACTCTGGCAGGGTCGAAACATTTTTTTTGCTTTAATTACCCCAATTTTCACAACCCAATTCTTGTGTTAATTTCCACGAATAAAAACTTATTGTGTGGCTCCCCTGAGGGTTCGGTCACCACAGAGGTACTGCACCTCTTCCTGAGGTGTGGTTCCCCACTATCCAGGTAAGGTGGAGACACCTGCACATCACACCAACACCTGCACCTCACACCACAAAGTAGTGTAGCAAAGCACCTTCGGCAGCTCCCTGCTTGGAGTGTAGCATAGCACTCCTTGGTGGCTCCCTGCTTGGAACATGAAACATGCTTGGAGGTGGGTGGAGTTTAGCTTACACAAAAGAGCAGGAAGAGTTGAGTCAGTCGTTCAGTCATTCATTCATTCAGTCAGTGAGTGAAGATGTAGAAGGACAGAGTGTGAGACAGAAAAGATCCCCGGGAGAGGGATGGAAGAAGGAAGTGCTGCAGCAGGCCACAGTGATCTGGGTCTGCTGGCACAGGAAAGAGACAGAGAAAGGAAGCTTGATTCTCCATTGGGAAGAAGGATTAGCACGGAACGTAAGGAGAATAGAGGAACTAAGGAACAGGGTTGAAAGAGAGAACCCTTCCCAAGTTCACAGCGCAAGGCCGGGGTCCGGTCCCCGAGGTTGTATGGATACTAATGGCCTGCAGCAGACACCGGAGGAATAGAAGTAGTGACCACTTTATTCCCACACAAGACTTGGGGGCACAACAGCAACATATTAGTGAGCCGGGACTTAGTAGCAAGGAGTCCCCGAAGCAGGCTACAGCTGTCTGCCGTACAAGTAGAGTTCATAGGAACATCTGACAGGAGGAACTCCAGTGTAGCTCAGTACTAGGAGTACTTCATTCAAAGGCACTATAAGAGGAGACGTTCAAAAAAGGCACATATGTTGGCGGAGTGTTGGAAAGGAGTACTTCATCTTGCCTGGAAGTTGGCTGAGCTCCTGACCCGGAGGACACGGCATGGATGCAGGCACCTGTACCTGCAACAGACTGTGAGTAAAACTTTGTAACTACATGCCCTGGTGTCCTCCACTTATTCCTGGGCCAACCTGCCCAGCACTGCTACATCCCTTGCGCCTGACACTACACCATCTACGTGTCACTTCACCTACCCTGCCCTGGGACTACAGCCCTACCTGTGGAGGGCTATAACATCATTGCTGCGCCACACCATCTGTCCCAGAGGATCTGTCTGCAGCGTCGGCTTACATCTTCATTGCCGAACACCACAGGTGGCGTCACGAATCACTTATAAACTTTCATCACCATAAGCACACTGCAGCAACTCCTTTTACAATGGGCGCCCAGGTCCACGGGCCGGGTCCCAGCTGCCGTGACATCTCCCATTGAAGCTCATTGGGCCCGGTACCGAGTACACCACAGCCCTGGGAGGGCGACCCAATTGCATCACTATAAAGGGTGTGGGATGAAATCTCCCCAACCTCATTTATATATACAGCACATAGTATTTTACTATATCCAAACATATACCATTGAACCTTCAGCTGCCAAAGAAAGAGAAAAAAAAAAAAATCAAACATATTGCCCAGCTATCTTTGCTATATGTTATAAAACATTTGATTTGTCTATAACTTATACATCATCTTTTATCTTACTTACAGAAAACTGGTTATGGAAGGAACACTGGCCCTACTGTTCCTAAAGTGTATGTACTTGATGTAAGGACCGCAATCCTGAGTTAATGTGGCCCACGGCCCTGCATATAAAGCTGCATCCGCCTCATATTTGACTCTTCCACACCACAAATGTCCATGATATAGACCATTGTTGGTCAAAACATTGAATCTTTTCTTAAAGGGAACCTGTCACCCCCTCCAGGCGTTTTTAAGTAAAAGAGCCACCTTGTGCAGCACTAATGCTGCATTCTGTCAAGGTGGCTCTTTTACTTAGCGTCCCTTCCACCGCAGAAATAATCGTTTATAAAGTTGGTCCAAAATACCTGATATTTGTCAGGGGGGCAGGTCTTTACCCTCTGACAGACGCTTCGCATCCATCATTCATTTCGTATCTGGCGCCGCCTCCTCCGTTTCCTTTTGAAATTCTGGCACCTGCGCTGTACTCTTGTTTAGGGGGCTTGCGCAGTTAGCGCTGCCCGACGTGCCTGTGCTGTTAGATAACATCCCAGTCTTCATATCTCGTGGCCTGAGATCCCGCCCCGTAGTCGTTTATGATTTATTCACACTGCAGGGCTGGGATTCTCGGGCATGCGCAGTAGTTATCTGCTGCTCTCATGCTCAAGATTCCCAGCCCCGCAGTATGATTAAATCATAAACGACTGCGGGGCGGGATCTCAGGCCGCGCAATATGAAAGGCCGAGATGTTATCTGACAGCACGGGCACGTCGGGCAGCGCAAACTGCGCATGCCCAATAATCTAGAGTACAGCGCAGGCGCCAGGAATTCAAAAGAAAACTGAGGAGGCGGCGCAAATTGCAAGATGAGTGATGGATGCGAGGCGTCTGACAGAGGGGTAAAGTCCTGCCCCCCTGACAAATTTCAGGTATTTTGGAACAGCTTTATAAATGCTTATTTCTGCGGTGGAACAGAGGCTAAGTAACAGAGCCACCTTGACAGAATGCAGCATTAGTGCTGCACAAGGTGGCTCTTTTACTTAAAAACGCCTGGAGGGGGGTGACAGGTTCCCTTTAAAATATTCACTTATTGCATCAAGATTTTCTCCCTCTATCAACATTTTGGTGCTGAGGTTTCTATCTGCATTACAGAAACCTGGGGCTGAGAGTAGGGTACAGTAATTAAGCAGATCTGGCTAAGAGCCTTACCTATTTTATTGCTTTTTTTGGTTGGACCGGTAAGTTTAGTGCACGGACACAGTATAAATACAGTATATGGTCTTTACAAATGTACATGACATTAGGGCATTTCTGCTTTTGATGCTCACTGATATTTTACGGTTGAGTGCTACTATGTAAATGACTAATACTTATTGTAATTCCGGTGCAAGTGTTGCTGCTTTCTCATATCTGAATTCCTCTGGATCTTCTTTATGCATTGCATTCTTAGTCTACTAATAATAAGATTAGATGTATTATTGAAGATATATGGCAGTGTGCAATTCCAGGGTTTTCTATAGGAGGGGTATTAATTGCAGTTTTCACCACTGACTTTATATGGTGATTTAGGGAAAACTATGTACCTACCTTTTTGAGATGGTCCAAAGCCAGGCATACAGTTGTGTGAAAAATTGTTTGCCCCCTTCCTAATTTCCTAATCTTCTGCATGTTTGTCACACTTAAATGTTTCAGTTCACCAAACAAATTTAAATATTAGACAAAGACAACACAAGCAAACACAAAATTTAGTTGTTAAATGAAGGTCTGTATTATTAAGGGAAAAAGAAATCCAAACCTACAGGGCCCTGTGTTAAAAAGTGATTGCTGTTGTGAGTTCATTTTCCCCTTCACCATTGAGGTCTGATGAACTCCCTATTCTGGTGAAGGAAGGTAGTGAGGCTGATTACCAAGCACCTGAGCTGGATGATGATGACTGGGTGACGGGAATTGCTGACTGGATATAAAGCAGCCGACGCCCTTCTGCCTTGCTGGTGATTTTTCTGAGGGATTCTAGGAGACCAGTCTGATTCCTGCTCCTCAAAAGCTAAGTTTTCTGCTCTGCTTTTTGCATTTGTGTTTTGGTTTTGTTTTGCCTTGTTTTTCTGGATTTCTGCCATTCCCTGCTGGGGTGAGCTGAATTCCTTTTTGCTCTGTCTTCAGAAAATACCTGAGTACTGATATAGTCTTTTTGAAGCCTAGCATCTTCAGGGCTTTTTTCCCTATCAGTCTGTTGGCTCTTGTTTTGATAAGGTTTTGGTGGATTGCAGACAGCAGCTTTTCTATCCTGTCCTATTTAGTTAGCTTGGGCCCCAGCATTTGCTCAGCCTATCTTTCTATCTGTCTGAGTGTTTTCTCATCTTGTTTCACCGTCATTACATGTTGGGGGCTGCCTATTGCTTTGGGGTCTGCTCTGGGGCAGTTTAGATTTCCCTTTCTGTCTGTAGGCTATTTAGTTCTCCGGCTGTGATTGAGGGGGTCTAGGGCACCGTAGGAACCCCCCACGGCTACTGCTAGTTGTTGTTGATAGGTTCAGGGGTCTGCAATCCGATAGCTGCCAACTTCTCTGGTTTTCTGGACTTAGCTAGTATTTCTGTTTTTGCCTCCTACGGTGACTCATTCATAACAGAATCACCAGCCATACCGCAGATCCTAGGGTACTCAATAGCAGGAAAGAATTGTAAAAAAAAAAAAAGTGTGTATATTTTTTCCTCTATATCTCTGAGGCCGTAGGGGCAATTTTTTTTTCTCTCAATGGAGATAAAGCAATTGTCTGGTCGTGTGGAGCACCTCGCTGCGGAAGTGCGGGGAATTTCCGCCTACCTTGCTCATTCACATGCTGCTGAACCAAAGATCCCTACTCCTGATGTGTTTTTTGGGGATCGGTCTAAATTTTTGAATTTCAAAAATAATTGTAAATTATTTTTTGCCTTGAAGCCTAACTCGTCAGGGAGCTCCACGCAGCAGGTTAAAATTGTCATCTCTTTGCTGCGTGGCGATCCCCAGGATTGGGCGTTTTCTTTGAAACCAGATGATCCTATTCTGACTAATGTAAACGCATTTTTTCAAGCCTTGGGGTTGTTGTATGATGAACCTAATGCTATTGATCAGGCTGAAAAGACCCTGTTGGCATTGAGCCAGGGTCGAGATTCTGCAGCATTGTGCTGTCAAAAATTCCGAAAGTGGCGGTCCTTACTACCTGGAATGATAATGCCTTGGCAGCTCTCTTTCGGAAGGGTTTGTCACAAGCCATAAAAGATACTATGGTGGGATTTCCTGTTCCCTCTGGTCTTGACGATTCTATGTCATTAGCCATTCAGGTTGATCGGCGTTTACGTGAAAGCAGGACTGCACGAGAGGTGTTGCCACCTGTTGAACAAGTGTCTGAACCTATGCAATGTGATAGGGTTTTGTCCAGGGAGCAACGTCAGGAGTTCAGAAGGCGTAATAAGCTGTGTTTTTTTTGTGGAGATGCCTCGCATATTATTTCTGCCGGTCCTAAACGAGAGAAACGTTTTGCGCACACGTTTTCTGTGGGTGGTGTTCAACCTAAGTTTCTTCTGGCAATTACTCTGATCTGCTCCCTGTCCACATTTTCCGCCAAGGCTTTTGTGGATTCGGGAGCAGCCCTGAACCTAATGGACTTGGATTTTGCTAAACATTGTGGATTTCCGATGACACCTCTGCGGACGCCTATCCCTTTGAGGGGGATTAATGCTACTCCTTTGGCGAAAAACAAACCTCAGTTTTGGACCCAGGTGGTAATGCGGGTTGCCCCAGACCATCAAGAAAATTGCAGATTTTTGGTGTTGCATAATTTGCATGATACCATTGTTCTGGGGTTTCCCTGGTTGCAAATTCATAATCCAGTTTTGGATTGGAAATCTGTGCCTGTGGTGAGTTGGGGTTGTCGGTGTGTGCCCTTAGTGAGGCTCCGTTTTTTTCCACCTCTCCTCAGTCGCATGATGTTCCTGACTATTTGGCGGACTTTTATGATGTATTTAGTGAGAATGAGTCTGCGTCTTTGCCTCCTCATAGGAGTTATGACTGTGCAATTGAACTGATCCCGGGGTGTAAATTTCCCAAGGGTCAGCTCTTCAATTTATCTGTACCCGAGCACGAGGCTATGCGATCCTATATTAAGGAGGCGTTGGAGAAGGGTCATATTAGACCATCCTCTTCACCCTTAGGTGCTGTTTTTTTTTTCGTGGCCAAAAAGGATGGTTCATTAAGGCCTTGTATTGATTATCGTGCCCTCAACAAAATTACTATTAAATATCAGTATCCATTACCCCTGATTTCGGATCTATTTTCCAGAGTTAAAGGTGCTTGCTGGTTTACCAAGCTTGACCTCAGGGGGGCGTATAATCTTATCCGCATTAAGCATGGGGATGAATGGAAGACGGCGTTTAATACTCCGGAGGGACATTTTGAGTACCTGGTGATGCCTTTTGGGCTCACTAATGCCCCTTCTGTCTTCCAGTGCTTCATGAACGACATTTTCCGAGACTTTGTGGATAAATTTTTGATTATCTATCTGGATGATATTTTGATCTTCTCCAAGGATTGGGATTCTCATGTGGAAAATGTTCGGACTGTGTTCCGGATCTTGAGGGAGAATTCCCTGTATGTCAAAGGATCGAAATGCCTTTTTGGGGTACAGAGCATTTCATTTTTGGGATTTATTTTGTCTCCGTCAACTATTGAAATGGACCCGGCCAAGGTACAGGCCATTTATGATTGGGTTAAGCCCACTTCTTTGAAGGCCCTCCAGAAGTTTTTGGGTTTTGCTAATTTTTATCGGAAATTTATAGCAAAATTTTCTAGTATTGCCAAGCCATTGACTGATCTGACTAAGATGGGTGCTGATGTGTTGAATTGGTCTCCGGAGGCTGTTTCTTCCTTTCGGGAGCTGAAGCGAAGATTCACTTCTGCTCCGGTTTTTCGGCAACCTGATGTCTCACTCCCGTTCCAGCTAGAGGTGGACGCTTCTGAGATTGGTGCAGGAGCTGTTTTGTCCCAAAAGGATCCTGTAACATCTAAAATGAATCCCTGTACTTTCTTTTCCCGAAAGTTCTCTCCATCTGAACGTAACTATGATGTGGGGAATCGGGAACTGTTAGCCATGAAATGGGCATTTGAGGAGTGGAGACATTGGTTGGAGGGAGCTAAACATCAAGTCGTGGTCCTCACTGACCACAAGAATTTGATTTACCTGGAGTCGGCTAAACGCTTGAACCCTAGACAGGCTAGGTGGGCCTTGTTTTTTTACACGTTTTGATTTTGTGGTCTCTTTTCTTCCTGGCACTAAGAATGTCAAGGCAAACGCTCTCTCTAGGAGCTTCTTTGCTGATTCTCCTGTGGTGACCAAGCCTGCTACCATCTTAGGCGAAGGGGTAGTTCTTTCTGCCATCTCGCCCGATTTGAGTCGTGCTCTGGAAGAGTTCCAGGAGGACAAACCTGAGCGTTGTCCCAGTGGAAAGTTGTATGTTCCTGACCAGTGGAAGAAGAGAGTGATGTCTGAAGTTCATTGCTCTGCATTGGCTGGTCATCCAGGTATTTTTGGTACTAGAGATCTGGTGAGTCGATCTTTTTGGTGGCCCGCCTTGTCTCGTGATGTCAGGAATTTTGTGCAGTCCTGTGGGACTTGCTTCCGGTCTAAACCTTGTTCTCGCTCTAGTGGGTTGTTGATGCCTTTGCCGGTCCCCAGGAGGCCATGGACCCATATTTCAGTGGATTTCATCTCTGATATGCCTGTCTCTCAGAGAATGACTGTTATTTGGGTGATTTGTGATAGGTTCTCTAAGATGGTTCATCTTGTACCACTCCCCAAGTTGCCATCTTCCTCTGAGTTGGTGCCCCTGTTTTTGCAACAGGTGGTTCGCTTGCACGGGATTCCTGAGAACATTGTATCTGACAGAGGAGTTCAGTTTGTGTCTAGATTTTGGAGGACATTCTGTTCCAAGCTGGGAATTCAGTTGTCCTTCTCCTCTGCTTTTCACCCTCAGACCAATGGGTAGACGGAGAGAACAAACCAGACCTTGGAGTCGTATTTGAGATGTTTTATTTCCGCTGATCAGGATGATTGGGTTTCATTTTTGCCCTTGGCTGAATTTGCTTTAAATAATAGAGCTAGTTCTGCCACTTTGATGTCACCTTTTTTTGTAACTTTGGGTTTCATCCTCGATTTTCTTCAGGGCAGGTGGAGCCTTCTGCCTGCCCAGGTATTGACACTGTGGTGGAGAGAATGCACCAGATCTGGGACCAAGTGGTGGATAAGTTATCTCTCTCCCAGGAAAAGGCCCAGCGGTTTTCCAACCAACATAGGACCATTGGTCCCCAGTTTAAGGTTGGTGATATGGTTTGGTTATCATCAAAAAATATCGCTATGAAGCTGGCTTCTCCTAAGTTTAAGCCTAGATTTATTGGACCTTACAAGATTTTGGAGATTACTAATCCGGTCTCTTTTCGTTTGGCTCTTCCTGTCACATTTAAAATACATAATGTGTTTCATAAGTCCTTGTTGAAGAGGTTTGTTGAACCAGTAGTTCCTGGGGTGGCACCTCCGGACCCTGTATTGGTTGAAGTTAACATGGAATATGAGGTAGAGAAGATACTGGATTCCCGTCTGGCTAGACGGAGATTCCAGTATTTGGTTAAGTGGAAGGGTTATGGTCAGGAGGATAATTCCTGGTTCTCTGCCTCTGATATTCATGCCAAAAGATTGGTGCGTACCTTTCATCGGGCTCACCCTGATCGCCCTGGTGGCGTGGATGAGGGTTCGGTGACCCCTCCTCAAGGGGGAGGTACTGTTGTGAGTTCATTTTCCCCTTCACCATTGAGGTCTGATGAACTCCCTCTTCTGGTGAAGGAAGGTAGTGAGGCTGATTACCAAGCACCTGAGCTGGATGATGATGACTGGGTGACAGGAATTGCTGACTGGATATAAGGCAGCTGACGCCCTTCTGCCTTGCTGGTGATGTCTCTGAGGGATTCTAGGAGACCAGTCTGATTCCTGCTCCTCAAAAGCTAAGTTTTCTGCTCTGCTTTTTGCATTTGTGTTTTGGTTTTGTTTTGCCTTGTTTTTCTGGATTTCTGCCATTCCCTGCTGGGGTGAGCTGAATTCCTTTTTGCTCTGTCTTCAGAAAATACCTGAGTACTGATATAGTCTTTTTGAAGCCTAGCATCTTCAGGGATTTTTTCCCTATGAGTTTGTTGGCTCTTGTTTTGATAGGGTTTTGGCGGATTGCAGACAGCAGCTTTTCTATCCTTTCCTATTTAGTTAGCTTGGGCCCCATCATTTGCTCAGCCTATCTTTCTATCTGTGTGAGTGTTTTTTCATCTTGCTTCACCATCATTATATGTTGGGGGCTGCCTATTGCTTTGGGGTCTGCTCTGGGGCAGTTTAGATTTCCCTTTCTGTCTTTAGGCTATTTAGTTCTCCGGCTGTGATTGAGGGGGTCTAGGGCACCGTAGGAACCCCCCACGGCTACTGCTAGTTGTTGTTGATAGGTTCAGGGGTCTGCAATCCGATAGCTGCCAACTTCTCTGGTTTTCTGGACTTAGCTAGTATTTCTGTTTTTGCCTCCTATGGTGACTCATTCATAACAGATTGCCCTCTAAACCTAATAACTGGTTGGGCCACCCTCAGCAGCAACAACTGCAATCAAGTGATTGGGATAACTGGCATTGAGTATTTTGCAACTCTCTAAAGGAATTTTGGCCACTTATCTTTGCAGAATTGTTGTAATTCAGGCACATTTTAAAATATGTTCCTGTGCTGAGATAATCTTATAAGAGACAATCAATTGTGAAAATTATTATTTCAAGATCTATTGATTAAACTAAACTTTGCTCATGGGAAAACCCCTTTAACCCCTTTCCTACATTGGACGTAATATTCCATCCATGTGACCTGGGCCCTAAGTCCCATGGACGGAATATTACATCTAATGCGATCAGCGGCGCCCACTTGGTGAGGGCCGCTGATTGCGGCCGGGTGTCAGCTGATTATCACAGCTGACACCCGGCACAATGTGTCAGGGGTGGTCACGGACCGACCCCGACACATTAACCCCTTGCACACCGCGATCGCGGTGTACCGGGGGTTAAAGGGAAGCATCGGCAGGGAGGGGGCTCCCTCCGTGCTTCCCTGAGCCCCCCACAGCAGCGCAATGTGCAGCGCTGCTGCGGGGGTCTCTTTCCCTACAGGTCCCCGGATTCAAGGTGGCGACGGGGACCTTCGGGGGCCTGTAGGGAGCTGACTTCCTCATTAGTTAACCCCTTTAGTGAACCCCTTAAAAATTAAATAAAAAATGAAGCAAAAAATAATGATTTATTATCATACCGCCAAACAAAAAGTGCAATAACGCGCGATCAAAAAGACGCATGTAAATATCCATGGTACTGCTGAATACGTCATCTTGTCCGCAAAAAACGAGCCGCCATACAGCATCATCAGCAAAAAAATAAAAAAGTTATAGCTCGCATAATAAAGCGATGCAAAAATAATTATTTTTTATATAAAATAGTTTTCATTGCATAAAACCTTCAAAACATAAAAAAATGACATAAATGAGGTATCGCTGTAACCATACTGACCCGAAGAATAAAACTGCTTTATCAATTTTACCGCACGCGGAACGGTGTAAACGCACGCCCCCAAAAGAAATTCATGAAACGCTGTTTTTTGTTCATTCTGCGTCCCAAAAATCTGAATAAAAAGCGATCAAAAAATGTCACGCGCCCGAAAATGATACCAATAAAAACGTCAACTTGTCCCGCAAAAAATAAGACCTCACATGACTCAGTGGGTCAAAATACGGAAAAATTATAGCTCTCAATATGTGGTGATGCAAAAACTATTTTTACAATAAAAAGCGTCTTTTAGCGTGTGACAGCTGCCAAACATAAAAACCCGCTATAAATAGTAAATCAAACCCCCCGTTATCACCCCCTTAGTTAGTGAAAAATAATAAAATTAAAAGAAAATGTATTTATTTCCATTTTCCCATTAGGGTTAGGGCTAGGGCTAGGGTTCGGGCTAGGGGTGTGTTGGGGTTAGGGTTGGAGTTAGAATTGGGGGGGTTTCCACTGTTTGGGCACATCAGATGCTCACCACTTGCAATATGGCGTCGGATCTCAATTCCGGCCAATTCTGTGTTGAAAAAGTCAAATGGTGCTCCTTCCCTTCCAAGCTCTGCCATGCGCCCAAACAGTGTTTTACCCCCACATATGGAGTATCAGCCTACTCAGGACAAATTGCAAAACAACTTTTGGGGTCCAATTTCTCCTGTTACCCTTAGGAAAATAAAAAATTGGGGGCAAAAATATCATTTTTGTGGAAAAAAATGATTTTTTTATTTTCACGCCCGGGCGTAATAAACTTCTGTGAATCACTTGGGGATTCAAAGTGCTCACCACACATCTAGATAAGTTCCGTGTGGGGTCTAGTTTCCAAAATGGGGTCACTTGTGGGGAGTTTCAATAGTTTAGGTACATCAGGGGCTCTCCAAACGCACATGACACCCGCAGACCATTCAAACAAAGTCTGCATTCCAAAACGTCACTACTTCCCTTCCGAGCCCCGACGTGTGCCCATACAGTAGTTTTCTCCCACATATGAGGTATCAGCGTACTCAGGACAAATTGGACAACAACTTTTGGGGTCCAATTTCTCCTGGTACCATTGGGAAAATAAAAAAATTAGTGACTAAATGATCATGTTTGTGGAAAAAATACGATTTTTTTATTTTCACGCCCAGGCATTATAAACTTCTGTGAAGTTCAAAGTTCTCACCACACATCTAGATAAGTTCCTTGGGGGGTCTAGTTTCCAAAATGGTGTCATTTGTGGGGGGTTTCCACTGTTTTGGTACATCAGGGGTTTTCCAATCGCGACATGGTGTCTGATCTCAATTCCAGCTAAAAACGTCAAATGGCTGGCGCTGCTTCCCTTCCGAGCTCTGCCATGCGCCCAAATAGTGGTTTACCCCCACATGTGGGGTATCAGCGTACTCAGGACAAATTGCACAATAACTTTTAGGGTCCTCTTATCCTTGAAAAAATAAGAATTGGGGGTGAAAAGATCATTTTTGTGGAAAAAATATGATTTTTTAATTGTACCGCTGTACGTTATAAACTTCTGTGAAGCCCTTGTGGGTTCAAAGTTCTCACCATATATCTAGATAAGTTCCTTGGGGGGTCTAGTTTCCAAAATGGGGTCACTTGTGGGGGGGTTTCCACTGTTTAGGTATATCAGTGGCTCTCCAAACGCGACATGGCGTCCGATCTGAATTACAGCCAATTTTGCAGTCCAATTTCTCCTATTACCCTTGGTAAAATAAAAAAAATTGAACCTGAAGTATTTTTTTGTGAAAAAAAGTTAAATGTTCATTTTTTTTTTAAATATTCAAAAGATTCCTGTGATGCACCTAAAGGGTTAATAAACTTCTTGAATGTGGTTTTGAGCACCTTAAGGGGTGCAGTTTTTAGAATGGTGTCACTTTTGGGTATTTTCTATCATATAGACCCCGCAAAGTGGCTTCAAATGTGATGTGGTCCGTAAAAATAAAATGGTGTTGCAAAAATGAGAAATCGCTGGTCAATTTTTAACCCTTATAACTTCCTAACAAAAAAAAAAATTTTGGTTCCAAAATTATGCTGATGTAAAGTAAACATATGGGAAATGTTACTTATCAAGTTTTTTGTGTGCCGTATCTCTGTGATTTAAGGACATAAAAATTCAAAGTTGGAAAATTGCGAAATTTTCAAAATTTTCGCCAAATTTCCATTTTTTCACAAATAAGCGCAAGTTATTTGAATGAAATTTTACCACTGTCATGAAGTACAATATGTCACGAGAAAACTATTTCAGAATCACTGGGATCCATGGAAGCGTTTCAGAGTTATTACCTCATAAAGGGACAGTGGTCAGAATTGTAAAAATTGGCCCGGGAGTTAACGTGCAAACCACCCTTGGTAGTGAAGGGGTTAACTATTAAGATAACTTCTTTTCTGAAACCATTCACTTTCTGCCATTCTCGCAGCAAATAAAACAGCCTCCGTAGTGTAATGCACCCCCATAGGCATCCTCTATAATGTAATGCACCCCCATAGTCATCCTCTGTAGTGTAATGCACTCCCATAGGCAGCCTCTATAATGTAATGCACCCCCCATAGGCACCCTCTGTAGTGTAATCCACCCCCATAGGCATCCTCCATAATGTAAAGCACCCCCATAGGCAGCCTCTGTAGTGTAATGTAGTTCAGTAAACTAAATACTCACCTCTATTTCTCCTGGTTCTTGTGCTGCTCCCTGCTCCCACTCATCTCCGACTGCAGACGCCGAGTACTAATGTCATTGGTACTGACGTCATTTTGCCCGCTGTCAGTGTTGGCGTCAGTGACATCAGACGCTGACAGGGGGATGTTGGGAGAGGGAGCATAAAGCTCCCGCTCTCATCACTGCGGTCAGCTGTATCGGCATCCAGCCGATACAGCTGACCCTGCGATGATGGGCGGGGGTCCCACTGCTGGCACAGGGCCCCCGCCTGCTCAGAGGCCCAGAGCGGCCGGGCGGCAGTGCAGGGAGATCGATTCTCCCTGCTCTTCCACAGAATGTAACTGTATCAGAGCGATGTGCATGCCGATACAGTTACAGTAGCGTAGCTCCGGGTGGGCCCCCTCAGAGTGCGGGGCCCTGTGCGACCGCTCCCTCTTCCCACTTGGTAGCTACGCTACTGGTTCATGCCCTCGAAAGGGAAGGAGCACCATTTGACTTTTTGAATGCAAAAATGGCTGGAATCGAGAGCAGACGCCATGTCGAGAGCCCCTGATGTGCCTAAACAGTGGAAACTCCCCACAAGTGACCCCGTTTTGGTAAATAGACCCCTCAAGTGATGTATGTAGATGTGTGGTGAGCACCTTGAACTCCCAAGTGCTTGACACAAGTTTATGACAAAGAGCTGTGAAAATAAAAAATAAATAAATCACATTTTTCCCACAAAAATGTACTATTAGCTGCAAATGTTTTATTTTCACAAGAGTAACAGGAGTAGATGGACCACACAATTTGTTTTACAATTTCTTCTGAGTATGCCAATACCCTATATGTGGGGGAAAACTACTGTGTGGATGCACGGCAGTGCTCAGAAAGGAAGGAGTAACATTTTAGAAAGCAGACTTTGAGAAAATGGTCTGCAGGCACCATGTCATGTATATAGAGCCCCTGATGTGCCTAAACAATGGAAACCCCCCACAGGTGACCCCGTTTTGGAAACTACACCCATCAAAGTTTTATCCATGGTTTTGTATAGTAAGCATTTTGAATCCACCGGAACTACACAGAATTTAATAACATTAGGTCATAATATTGAAAATGTTGATTTTTTTTCATGAAAATGTTGTTTTAATCCAAATTTGCAATTTTCACAATGTATAATAGGAGAAAACAGACTCCATCATTTGTTATGCAATGTCTCCCGAAATGATACCCCATGTGTGATCAAAAACTTCTGTTTGGGCACATGACAGGGCTAGAAAAGGAAAGAGTATACCCAGGTCGAGGCACAGCACAGGGGCCCCAGGCAGCACACAGGAGCCCGAGGCAGAACACTGGGCCCCAGGCAGAACACAGGGGCCTCAGGAAGCGGACAGGGCCCCGGCAGCACACGGGGCCCCAGGCAGAGCACAGGGGCCACAGGCAGCACACGGGGCCAAAGCAGCACATGGGGTTCCAGGCAGCACACAGGAGCAGAGACAGCGAACGTGTTTCCAGGCAGCACACGGGGCCCCATACATCACACAGGGGATGTCTCTGCCCCCTGTGTGCTGCCAGGGGCCCCTGTGCTGTTCCTGGGGCCCCGTGTGCTGCGTTGGCTGTCTCTGCCACCTGTATGCTGCCTGGGCCCCCTGTGCTCTGCTTGGGGCCCCGTGTGCTGCCTGTGGCCCTTGTGATCTGCCTGGGGACCCTGTGTGCTGCCTGTGGCCCCTGTGCTGTGCAAGGGGCCCCGTGTGCTGCCGAGGGCCCCATTGACTGTATCTGTCACCCGTGTGCTGCCTGGGGCCCCTGTGTGCTGTCTGGGGCCCCCGTGTGCTGCCGTGGGCCCTGTGCGCTTCCTGGGGCCCCACAAGTGCTGCCTGGGGCCCCTTTGATCTGCTTGGGGCCCCGTGTGCTGCCTGGGGCCCTTGTGCACTGCCTGGGGCCCTGTGCACTGTCTGGGGCCCCCATGTGCTTCCTGGGGCCCCCATGTGCTGCCTGGGGCCCCGTTTGCTGTCTCTGCCCCGTGTGCTGCCCGGGGCCCTGTGCGCTGTCTGATCTACAGCAGCTGGGGTATATTCTGACCCGGAGGGGTATAATCTGGCCTAGGCCACTTTAACCCCGGGGTTAATCTGGCCTGTTACACCTGATTGTAAATACTTCTTAGCTGTTCCTTTATATAAATGTCCTCCAGGTGCATTTGGGTCACCCTCACACCCAGGGCAGCGGGGTACCCAGTACCAGGCCGGTGTCAGGGGGATGTGTCACAGCAGCAGTGACCCGATCCGTGGCCCTGGGCACCCAATATCAATGGCGGTGATGTTAATAGTATAGTTTATATGGATAGTTCGTGACACCACCCGTGGTGTTTGGCAAGTAAGATGTTGAGCCAACGCTGCATGCAGATCCACTGAGACTGATGGTGTGGTGCAGCAAAGATGGTGGAGCTGTAGTCCCAGGGCAGTGTAGGTGCAATGGATGAGGAGAGGCGTGGAATGGTATAGATGATGCTACCCAGATGTAGCGGTACTGAAGGTGTTAGCGGCGAATGAATGGAGGACACCAGGGCTTGCAGTTTCAAAGCTTTACTCACAGTTCGTGGTACCCACTGGTGCCTGCCTCCATGCTGTGTCCTCCGGGGTAGAGACTCAATCAAACTCTCGGGCAAGTCAGGGTTCTCCTCTCCAACACTCCGCCAACATGTGCCTTTCCTGAACAACTCCTCTATTGCGCCTTTTAGTGTGAAGAACTCCAGTACCGTGGTTACTCTGAAGCTCCTCCTGTCAGATGTTCCTAGAACCTTACTTGTATGACAGACAGCTGTAGCCCGATCAGGGACCTCCTGGATCCTGGCTCTCTATCCGTGTTGCTGTTGTGTTCCAAGTCTTAGATGGGAGTAGTGCATTTACAGCCAACTACTCCACCGGTATCTGCTGCAGAACCATAAGTGTCCATGCAACCTCGGGGACCGGGCCCCGGCCTTGCGCTGAGAACCTATGGGCAGGGTTCCTCTTCCAACCCTAAACTCCTCTCTGTTCTCCTACTCCTTCGTTCCGTGCTGTTCCTTCTCTCTCTTATGGAAGCCTAGGTTGCAGTTCTACGTCTTTCTCCTTCTCTTCTCTTTCCCGTGCCAGCTGGCTCAGATCACTGAGGCAGCTGCAGCACTCTTTCTAAACTGAACTCAAGCGGAACTCAAAACTAACTTTAGAACTGAACTCCTCTCGCCTGACCTCCTGTCAGACTGACCTGCAATTCTAAACCTTCCCACTCTTTTATATGGATCTCCACTCCACCCACCTCCCAGCATATCTCGTGTTACGAAGCAAGGAATCGCCAGAGGTGCTCTGCTACCCTCTAAGCATGAGCCGCAATGTGATCAGTGCTGAACTATCCTGTGTGTGGGATGCAGGTGTGGAGCGTGGAAAGGAGTTCCCAACTTACCTAGGCGGTGGGGCACTACACCTTAGGAGAAGGTGCAGTACCTCTGTGGCGACTGAGCCTCAGGGGCGCCACACATCTACTGCATCCAGTTTCACTTACGCTTTTGTCTCATTATATTCCCTGCTGTCCTGGTCCTTGCTAATAACAATGATGAACTTGGCACTCAAATGTGTGAAAAAATTGATTCCATTTCATTTGCATCCAAATCACATGTATTCTAAACGTTTTCGGTCCTTCATAGGACCTTCATCAGAGAATTGTCAATATGATTAACTGTTTAAAGACAAATGTAAAAGAAAAAACAGAAAAAAGAAAAATTAAGTATCACATGATGCATAAAGAAAATTTAGGCAAAAAAGGGAAAAAAATACATAACAAGTTGCGTCGAATAAGTATATATACAGTCCTGTATTTAGAGATTGTTGCACAAAGACACATAATGCATAATCCGCGAAGATATGTGAAAATCGGTGTTAAGGAAAAAACCAACCATACTATTAATGGTAAAAGTGAGGAAATTGAAGTGAAGCTCCTCCGGAATAGAAAAAAGGATATAAAGTGCTCCAAGATGCTGGGTGCAGTTTGTGACAAAGTCGAAAAACAATATGGTAGTGCCTATATCATATGTGGTGTGAATATGTTGGTCCTCCTAGGAGGAAAAAAAAGGGGGAGAGTGAGGTTAGGCAATATGATATAATAGTGCAATATATACATTTTTATCACATACGTGCATAATCCATTCATAGGTAAGAGGTTAGGTGTTCTAATCCCTATTTTGCCTGGATGCAGCTTTGGAAACTATGTACTTTTAATAGCGCTATTGTATAGCGACATAAGTCACTGTGGGAAGGCGCTGGAAAAGAGGGAAAAGAACCAATGCTGAGTATACCCAGGTTGTATATTTAAAATGCCGTATGTGAGAGTCAGCCCCTTACTTTACCTGCGTTGGTGGCCCCTTGTGGCTTGCGGTGTGTACCGCTTTGAGCAGAGGACGTCATGGTCCGGCGTCTACTTCCGGGTATTTAACCCGGTGGGAACGCCCCCTCAGATCGCGTCATTGCGGTCACATGATACCGCTGTTTGGGCCTGCGCTATGTGTAGGAAGCACATATTAGATCACGTCACAGCGGTCACCTGACCCCGCTGTTCACGCCTGCGCTGTGTGTAGATATCAGGGCATTAATGGTGCGCATGACACCGGGAGAGACCGCGTCATAGCGGTCACACAATAACGCTGTTTGGGCCTATGCTATGTGTAAAGAGCACATATCGGATAGTGTCACAGCGGTCACCTGACCCCGCTGTTCTGTGTGTAGTGATCAGGGCACTAATGGTGCGCATGACAGCGGGAGATATCAAGAATTTAAACAGTGCTAATGGATCGCATTCCAGCGGTCACATGATCAGGGTATATGCAAGCCCTGATAGAGGAGAAACAGCATAAGCTGGTCCTTGCTGATATGTGTGAGAGTTCTGGTGCATCACTGCCTCTGGTCCGTGCAGCTCACGCTGACCTACGGCTTACATAATCCACCTTACCAGGTGAACCACATCACGTACTATCCATACGTGATACAATATTACTGGAGGTGTTAATTGTGATAGGTTAATTGGGTGTTTTACCAATAATTGAGGGAGGGTGCTGAGTTCACAATTGATGCTAGAGTTTAAAATTTTAATTTTTGGTTACATGTGTAAATTCAACACAAATATCCCACAAATCAGTATTACCAAATTGGTTTTAACCACCCCAGGTCTCATCAGTTTTGGCTATATAAAAATTCACAAAGGATAGCCAAGTTCTTATATTCAGATATGACAAGGGATGGCCTGAGTTTTGGAGTTGATAGGTTGGCAGGTAAATTGTGCAAAGTTAAGCAGAAGCAAAGTAAGGATCTAACAGTTAATTGCAGTCCAAACCCACAATACATGGGTCATAATTTGCTGACAAAGTTGAGAAGTCACTATAGTTTAGATTCAACTTCTCAATTGATGTATAATTATCCTCTTACTGTATACTACCAACTTAACTTGGGGAACTGTAGGAGAAAGCACTGATCTGCAAGAAGCAGCCACAATCTATTAAAGCCAAAACAAATTGTGGTACAAAAGGATGATACAAAATGATACAGACCACACTAAGGCTGGTTTCACATTTGCGTTTTTTTGCGCTGGAAAAAAACGCATACGTGCGCATGCGTTTTTTCCCCTATATTTAACATGGGTGCGCATACCTGCGCGCTGGTAAGCGCATGTATGCGATTTTCATGCGCTGCGTTTTTTTGGGGTGTGCGTTGGTATTTTCCAGACGCAGCATGTTGCATTTTTTGGCCCTGGAAAAAAGCGCATGCGCACGTATGCGCACGTTTTGCGCTAAAAATGGCCATTATAGCCTATGGATGCGCATACGTGCGCACTGGCATGCGCAGGTATGCGTTTTTTTAGCGCTGCGTTTTTTTGGTAGTGTCCACTTGTTGTCCTAGTTATAATCTTCTAAAGTAAAAAAAAAAAAGTCTATATAAAGGAGGTGCCTGCCAAAACTCTGCCACTACTACACTGACAGATTGAAGAGCAGACAGTCAACCAAGAACCCATTATATCAGCGAAGAATGTGAGTATATTACATTATATGCCTGTCCTTTTAAATTATGTATGTACTAATGATTTTTATTATTTTTACATGCAGTATGTCTTCAGAATCAGAGTATTCCCCATCGCGGCAGGAATTGGCGCAAGCAGACCGTGAGGTGATTATTTTCGTGCATCTGGTAAGTATATCTGCTGCTTCTCCAAATCTCTTACTTTTTTTCAACTTTTTTAAGACATCGTCATCATCATCTTCTGCGGACGGGACTAGTGAGGGCGAAGAGCAGGAGCAGCGAAGCCAAGTCCCGGTGGTGATACGGAATGTAAGTATCAAATGATTTGTAATGTTCTTTATTTTTTATCTTCTATTTTTACTCTTTTTTATGTTTCTTTTTTTGTAACTTTTTATTCAATTTAAATTTGATTATTCTAATGAATGTGTTTTGTCTAGGTTCCACAACGGGATGAAGACGTCTACCTGGATAATGAGCAGCTCATCAGCCTGGTCCAGGAGCGTTCGCCGTTGTGGGACAGCCGTGACCGGCTGCACAAGGACATTGTGGTGACCCGGCGGCTATGGAATGAGGTGGCCGCAGCGTTGATGGATGGCTGGGACAGCGCCACAGCATCCTCCAAAAAGGCGTTTAGTGAGTATTTCCCTGCTCTGTATTGTGCCGCAGTGACTGTTGTCCTTGACGGCACTGTTGGGTTTCGTGCTAGGCATATTCTAGCAGGAAACCCAACAGTGTAATCGGGGTCTACAGTGACTGCTTTGAGTATTGTATTGCTACATTGTGCCGCAGTGACTGTTGTCCTTGACGGCACTGTTGGGTTTCGTGCTAGGCGTATTCTAGCAGGAAACCCAACAGTGTAATCTGGGTCTACAGTGACTGCTTTGAGTATTGTATTGCTACATTGTGCCGCAGTGACTGTTGTCCTTGACGGCACTGTTGGGTTTCGTGCTAGGCGTATTCTAGCAGGAAACCCAACAGTGTAATCGGGGTCTACAGTGACTGCTTTGAGTATTGTATTGCTACATTGTGCCGCAGTGACTGTTGTCCTTGACGGCACTGTTGGGTTTCGTGCTAGGTGTATTCTAGCAGGAAACCCAACAGTGTCATCGGGGTCTACAGTGACTGCTTTGAGTATTGTATTGCTACATTGTGCCGCAGTGACTGTTGTCCTTGACGGCACTGTTGGGTTTCGTGCTAGGCATATTCTAGCAGGAAACCCAACAGTGTAATCGGGGTCTACAGTGACTGCTTTGAGTATTGTATTGCTACATTGTGCCGCAGTGACTGTTGTCCTTGACGGCACTGTTGGGTTTCGTGCTAGGTGTATTCTAGCAGGAAACCCAACAGTGTCATCGGGGTCTACAGTGACTGCTTTGAGTATTGTATTGCTACATTGTGCCGCAGTGACTGTTGTCCTTGACGGCACTGTTGGGTTTCGTGCTAGGTGTATTCTAGCAGGAAAACCAACAGAGTCATCGGGGTCTACAGTGACTGCTTTGAGTATTGTATTGCTACATTGTGCCGCAGTGACTGTTGTCCTTGACGGCACTGTTGGGTTTCGTGCTAGGTGTATTCTAGCAGGAAACCCAACAGTGTCATCGGGGTCTACAGTGACTGCTTTGAGTATTGTATTGCTACATTGTGCCGCAGTGACTGTTGTCCTTGACGGCACTGTTTTTTTTTTATCAACAGTGGACAAAGTCCGAACACGTTGGTGTTCGATCAAGGACCGCTTCAACAGTGATGTTCATGCTGAGGGCCAGGTTCGCAGTGGATCTGCGTCAAGGACCAGAACTAGATACCGTCACTATCACGCGTTGCAGTTCCTAAGACCGGTCCTTGCCACGAGATCGTAAGTATTATAAATTTTGGGTTTTTATTTTTATTAATCTGTGTTTTTCTAATCCACAGCTGATGCTTCTTGTAAAGGCATGGTAGTAATGATTTTCCTTTCTTCAACAGCACCTGGAGCAGCACCCTGCAACCTGGCCCTGGAGCGGTCCTTCCTCGGACGTCCTCTGACCCGTCCCAGCCATCCGACAGCCAGGAAGCACCTTGCAGGTCAACCACACACACAGCTGGTGACCAGGAAGCTGGGCCATCAGGTGTTCCCCTGTCCCAGGTCTCTGCCACTGGTTATGCGGGCACTACCCGCCAGCGGCAGAGGGCCTTGGACAGGAATGTCTTGCCCGAGTTTATGCATTTGAGCGAGACATTTAATTCCAGCCTCAAGTCACTGTCCGACAGAGTTGAAAGCGGTTTTGCACTCATGGAACGTGGTTTTAACCACTTTGAACACCGCTTCAATTCTGTAGAACAGCGCCTTGACCGTCTGGAGGCCGACCTCAACAGACCAGCACACCATTTTTTTAGTAAGATTGAAAAGGGCATGGCGGAACACCTTAGTCCTGATCAACAGCTGAATGTGCTGCAGGCCTGCAACAATGCTTTCTTGCAGGCTATGCAGCATAATCGGTCAGCAGTCAGTGGTGTCCTTTCCACCTGTGCCACCATTGACTCGCTTCACCTCACTACCGACTTGTGCTGCATACCACTGCACGGACACCTCTATTCAAAGCCAGGACACCCACCGTTACACCACCACAAGTCTGAGTGCAGCTGGTCACTTCACCGACACCACCATGGCAAGCGCTGCTCCTGTCTGGAGCACCACCGCCACTCCCATGCATGCGTGGAGCTCAGCCACCACTAGGCAAACATGGAACAGCCCTGCCGCTACAACAACATGTAGTAGCCCTGCCACCACCACTCTGCAAACCTGGACCATCACTGCCGCCACCAGTCCTCCTGCAAGGACGAGCACTGACAACGAAGAGCAGCAGCAGCAGCCACCTCAGCAGCAGCAGCCACCTCAGCAGCAGCCACCTCAGCAGCAGCAGCAGCCACCTCAGCAGCAGCAGCAACCACCTCAGCAGCAGCAACCACCTCAGCAGCAGCAGCCACCTCAGCAGCAGCCGCCACCTCAGCAGCAGCCGCCACCTCAGCAGCAGCCGCCACCTCAGCAGCAGCAGCCGCCACCTCAGCAGCAGCAGCAGCCACACCTGCAGACGGGGGACCTACACTCAATATTTGCCCCTAGTTCAAGGCGAAATCTTTCAAGGCGGGCATTGGGCCAAAGTCGGTCCAGGCACACAAGCCTACGGCGACATGCCATTACAACTAATGTACCTGAACAGATTTCCTCTCCTCCAAGTGTTCCTAGTTTAATTCCCTTAACTGGACTACCTTCCCCCACAAGTTTTGTTGCCCCTTCCCCTCAAACACCGTCTTCAACAGCAAGTGTTGCATATTCCCTGCACACCCCCAAATTGAAACCATCTGCCCCCAAACGCCGGAAAAAATAATTTTTTGGTTTATTTTTGTGATAAAAAATAAATTTACATTTGTGGTTCACCATTACTAAGTTTCATTAATGTTGTTTGCGCCGCTCACACACACTGATGGGTAAATACATGTTAAAAACCAACCCAAGGCCTAGTATAGTCATATGTGAAATAACACGGACTAGTATAGTCATACCAAGGCCTAGTGTAATAACTCGAGTTTTACCAACTTGGATCTGGTTTCATGAAAAACAAACTGTTGAAACTTGTCTTAAAAATAAGTTTCTTTCTAGTTTCACCAGTTTGTTTTTTGTGAAACAAGATGCTAGTTGTTAAAAATCGAGTTATTACAGTAGGCCTTGGTATGACTATACTAGGCCGTGGTATTTCACATATGACTATACTAGTAGGCCCAAGGCCTACTATACTCATATTTGAAATACCACGGCCTAGTATAGTCATTCCAAGGCCTAGTGTAATAACTCTAGTTTTACCAACTAGAATCTGGTTTCATGAAAAACAAACTGTTGAAACTTGTCTTAAAAATAAGTTTCTTTCTAGTTTCACCAGTTTGTTTTTTGTGAAACAAGATGCTAGTTGTTAAAAATCGAGTTATTACAGTAGGCCTTGGTATGACTATACTAGGCCGTGGTATTTCACATATTACTATACTACTAGCCCCAAGGCCTACTATACTCATATTTGAAATACCACGGCCTAGTGTAGTCATTACAAGGCCTAGTGTAATAACTCTATTTTTACCAACTAGAATCTGGTTTCATGAAAAGCAAACTGTTGGTTTAAAGTTTCAACCGTTTGTTTTTCGTGAAACAAGATCCTAGTTGGCAAAAATTGAGTATGCCTTGTTATGACTATACTAGGCCGTGGTATTTCACATATGACTATACTAGTAGGCCCAAGGCATACTATACTCATATTTGAAATACCACGGCCTAGTATAGTCATTCCAAGGCCTAGTGTAATAACTTGTAAGTTGGAATGGAGCAGATTACATTCATCCACTCAATGCTGACTTGTATTCCCCATGGACTTTCATTGTGGTTGGGTTTTGAGGGTTGTGTTTTGAGAAAATCACATACTTTGTTTTCAACTAGTTGCACAATTTTCTCTTGAAAAAGAATGGTTTCCTGATTCATGGCCTGCAGCTTTGCTCGTTCCAATATATTTCACGCAGACTAGCAATGCTGCATTTTAACTCATATGTGTATTTACCTGCCCAGGTGTGTGAACATCAAAAAATTCAGTTATACATGGGAAGTTTTTTATTAAATTGGAGTTTAAAAAATATAGTGCACTCAGTAATGGTATCAAATAAGGTTTTTTATTACCATAAACAAACAAAAACATTACACCATTTCATCTTGCCAGTGCACCCGTCCTACATCAGAAATAAAGTAGGCCGCAAATTGGTCCCTCATTTGGCCAACTTCAACGGATGACCTGAGAGTGTGCTGAGTGAATTCAGGCAATGGGTTAGGAGCATCATCGTCCAGTTCAAAGGTCGGGTGCTCTTTAGCCATCACAAAGTTATGTAGAACCACACAGGCCTTCACCACCTCATCGACTGTTTCAAGTTTAAGATTAATGGCCGTGCCCAGAATTCGCCATCTGGAAACAAGAATCCCAAAAGCACACTCGACAGTTCTTCTGGCCCTGGTCAGCCTGTAATTAAATATTTTTTTGGTGTGGTCCAAGTCCCGGCTGGAGTAGGGTTTCAGTAAGTTTCCGCACATTTGAAAAGCCTCATCGCCAACCATTACAAAGGGCAGTGGCGGAGCTTCGGTGTGAGGAAGAGGCCGTGGCATAGGGAAATTAAATTGGTTGCCATACAACCTCCGGCCCATGTCTGAGTTTTTAAAAGCCTGTGAGTCATTACCACGGCCAAATGCTCCAATGTCCACTGCTACAAACATACATCCGGCATCCGCAATCGCAATGAGTGCTATTGAAAAGTACTTTTTGTAATTATAGTACTCAGATCCCGTTCTTTGGGGTTTGATGATCCGTATGTGTTTACCATCAACAGCTCCCAAACAGTTGGGAAAATTGCATACTGTCCAGAATTTGTCAGCAATTTCCATCCACTTTTCAGCGGTGGGCAGGGGCATAAATTCTGGGCAAAGAACATTCCAGAGAGCCCGGCAGGTGTCAGCAACAATTCCAGACAAGGTAGAGATTCCAATACGGTACTGGAAGTGTAGTGAAGATAGGGTTTCTCCAGTCGCCAGGAATCTGTGAACAGACAAAGAAGTAAAATTAATATTTATGTATATTATTTTAAAAAACTATAAAATAAAATATTAGTACATTCACGAAAACTAATTACCCAAGGTTTTGAATACTAAATTTAAAAAAAAAACATCAGACCGCACCCCTTGGTTTTTAAAACATACCGTAATGTCACCAGTAGCCGTTCCTCAGGAGGAATCGCACGACGGAGCTGTGTGTCCTGTCTCCGGATGGATTGTTGGACACGAGCAAGCAAATCCATGAAACTTTCGTGGGACATCCTGATATAATCTGTAAATTTCTCCGGGTTTGCCTGTAGCTCGCTGTAGAGGGTGTGGTATGCCCCACGGCTCTCCCGGAGTTCAACAATCGGATGTATCCACATACGCCGCCGTCTTCGCTGCCTCTCTCTCTTCCTTTGTTCATGGCAAGCAACTGCATACGCCTGAGCCATCGCGATGTCCAAATCCAAGTTGAAGTGAAAACTCTTCCAGCGCAGATCCATGGTCACGAGAAGAATCAAGCAAATGTGAAGAATACTGTAGACAGGGTCTATATATTAACATACCACACCCACAATGAAGTCCCATTGGTCTTGTGTGTTGTTGAATGGTTGTTTTTTCATTTTTGTGGGGTTTTTCCAAAATCTGTAAAAAAACGCAAACGCACAAAAAACGCATACAAACGCGCAAAAACGCTGCGTTTTTTTCCTGCATGCGCATAAAAATGCTTGAAAAAAACGCAGCGTTTGTATGCATTTGTATGCGTTTTTTTAATGCGTTTTTTTGCGGGAAAAACGCGCTGCAAAAAAAAGCAAGTGTGAAACTAGCCTCACTAGTAAAAAAGTAGTAAGAAAAAAGGCTATAGTAAATGCCACCATAGAACCTATTCTCAAGAGATATAGCCATACTTAGTAAATAAATATAAATCTTTATTAGCAAAATGCAAAAAAAGTTAAATATTTTTTTTTTTACATAGCCACAGTGAGCAAGCACTTAAGGGCTAAGCGATATCGCTAGCAATATCGCTATAACGTCACTGGTTTTTGTGACGTTATAGCGATATTGCTTGCAATATCGCTATGTCTGATACTTACCTCCGACCGGCTCCCCGCTGGTTATCGCTGATCGCGCGAGAACGTTCTGGACCGTTTCTCGTCGTCAGCTTCCTGCTGGGCTTCCTGTGGAGAGGCGAGCGACGAGCGTGGAAGCGGGCGGGAGGACATCAGGATCGCCTCGACTGACAGGTAAATAGCGACCCCCCATCCTCTGCTATGTCGCTGGTGAGATCTGCCTGTGTGGAAGCTCACTAGCGACCACTTAGCGATGCACCAGCGATCCTGACCGCGTCATATCACTGGTCGGGATCGCTGGTGCATCGCTAAGTGTGACAGTACCCTAAGGCGACAAAACAGCAGGAGGAGATGAATTCATTAACGTTATAAACAGTACATCAGGTACAAGTACAAGAGTTGTGAGAATCATGTGGGAATAGTGGATGAGGGCAGGTATATCTCGCCCAGATTCCTTTCCTATGTGGCCTAGTCTGGTCAGTATCGCACCTGTTTGCTAATGAATAATGGGAGGTGGATATAAAAGGATGCCAGGTGGTTGTGTGAGTGTCTCAGCCTGGGAACACAGAGAGCCTGTCTGTGTGAGAGACACACGTGAGTGGAAGCAGTGCCCACTGCAACTGTGGTTTGGCTGGACGGGAGAAGCCCGCCAGTTGGTAGTTAGGTTGTCCATTGTTTAGTTAGTGCCGGACAGGCAAGGATTTGTTTTATGTTTTATTTCCTTTTGCATTGCTTTCACCGTTAATAAACCTGACCCAGGGTCAGTTACACCCGAATCGCAGCTCTGCGCCTGAGTTTCATGCTGAATGCACGTGACCTTTGACACCAGCAAAGGCGATCCCGGAGTGTTTTATCACATTGTGGTGGAGAACGCGGGCATCACGTTGCAAGCATGAGCATGGAGGACGTGGTGAAAGCGCTGGTACAGTCCACCGCCGTCCAGCAAGAAGCTAATCGGGTGATGATGGCCCAGCTGAAGGAGTTGGTGGACATGACAGTTACCGATCGTTCGCTTCTCCAGCAGGTGGCGCAGCGTTTGGCAAGCTTACCTGAGGTTAACCTGGAAGCCGAGTTGAGAGTGATTCACGTGAGTCAGTACTGGCAGAAGATGACGACAGAAGATGACGTCGAGGCATACCTGACTACGTTTGAACGGACGGCGTTGCGAGAAAAATGGCCGAAGGCAAGATGGGCCGGCCTGATTGCCCCGTTTCTTTCCGGTGAGGCCCAAAAGGCTTATTATGACTTAGAACCTGAAGCTGCGCAGGACTTTGACAAACTGAAAGCCGAGATCTTGGCCCGGCTGGGAGTGACGACCGCTGTCCGTGCACAGAGAGTGCATCAATGGACTTATCAGCCGGATAAACCACCGCGGTCACAGATGTTCGACCTGATCCACGTGACAAAGAAGTGGCTACAACCCGAGGTGCTGACAGCGCCAGAGATAATCCAGAGAGTCGTCATGGACAAGTACCTGAGAGCTCTACCGCCAGCCCTGAGGAAGTGGGTAAGCCATGGAAATCCTACGACGGCAGATCAACTGGTGGATCTGGTTGAACGTTACTCCGTGGCGGAAGGACTCCGAGACGACGCTACCCCACCTCGTTCTTCATCATCTCCACGTGGAACCGGTAAGACTGTTCCAGGGAGTAGGGGAGATGGAAAAATCCCTAAGACAGTGGGGGAGGAAAACGGGACTGCCCGCACTGCGAGGCCGAGAGTAACGAACTATGGTCTAAGCAAGGGGCCCGTTAGGTGTTTCCGCTGCCAAGAGATGGGACATATTGCTGCGAACTGTCCGGTCACTACTGAACCCATGCAGTGCGATGTCACAGACTCTAAAAACCGCATGTCTATGGTTGCACGGGTAGTGAGTGTGAATGCCGGTCAAAAGGATGTGGAAAAACACTTGTGTGATTTAACTGTTGATGGCAAAAATGTGGTGGCATTGTTAGACTCGGGAAGTGTGGTGACTCTGGTGAAGGCCAGTCTGGTGTCAGCCCCGACTGGACCATCAGACAAATTTTCTGTAACGTGTGTGCATGGAGACACCTGTTCGTACCTCACCACGGTCATATGCATTACAACTTCCTATGGGTCTGTGCAACATAAAGTGGGACTCGTCCCGGCGTTATTGCATGATGTTATCCTGGGCCGGGATTTTCCCCACTTCTGGCAATTGTGGGAGAATCAGTTGATGCCTTTGGGTAATAGTGTACATGATTCTTCTCCCAGGGCGCGTGTGGGTCCCGAACCCCGGGAAGAGGTCTCCCCGGAAGACTCGGGGGAAGAGTCTGCGGGAAATGACCTGCAGTTCCTGTTTTCAGTCATGGCGGGTGATACGGAGGAGACCGGGGAAGAGGAGGAGGCTGACAGCCGTCCACCTCCCCGTTTGCCGGATTTAGAAGTTCAGAAAGATGACTTCCAAAGCGAGCAAATAAAGGATCCTACCCTTTCTCAGGCTAGGACAAATGTAAAAGTGATAAATGGGGTACCCGTAGAACCTGGCTCTAGGCTGGCATATCCTTACATGGTTCTGGAGAATGATTTACTCTATCAGATAGAGAAAAAGGGGGAAGATACGGTTCAACTATTAGTCGTGCCAAAACCCTACCGGCGGCAGGTGCTGTAGCTGGCCCACGGACATGTGATGGGAGGTCACCTGGGAGTCCAGAAAACCACCGAAAGGATATTACACTGTTTTGTTTGGCCAGGCATGCATCACGATATCCGTGTATATTGTGAGTCTTGTCCTGACTGCCAAGCCTCTCCACCTAAGCTCCGGTTCTGTAGCCCTTTGGTACCCCTACCTATTATTGAAGTCCCGTTTGAGAGGATTGGGATGGATTTAGTTGGGCCCCTTCCACGGTCTGCACGTGGACACCAACATATCCTGGTCATCTTGGATTATGCCACTCGTTACCCGGAGGCCATCCCTTTGCGTAACACGGCCACCAAGACGATTGCCAAGGAACTGGTGCATGTGTTTAGTCGGGTCGGTATATCAAAACAGATACTCACCGACCAGAGGACCCCCTTTATGTCCAGGGTAATGAAGGAGGTCTGCCGATTGTTATAAATCGAACAGTTACGCACATCCGTGTATCACCCTCAAACAGACGGGTTGGTCGAACGGTTCAATAAAACTCTGAAGCAGATGCTGAGAAAGGTGATAGACAAGGATGGGAAGAACTGGGACTATTTACTTCCGTATTTGCTTTTTGCCATCAGGGAAGTACCCCAGTCTTCCACGGGATTCTCGCCTTTCGAGTTATTGTACGCCCGACGTCCTCGCGGACTGTTAGACGTTGCAAAAGAAACCTGGGAGGGTCAGGTCACTCCGTTTAAAACAGTGATAGATCACGTCACACAAATGCAGGACTGTATTGCGGCTGTTATGCCTATCGTCAAAGAACACATGATACAGGCTCAAGGAGCCCAAAAAAGAATCTATGATAGGGGCGCCAAGATCCGTACATTTGCACCCGGAGATAGGGTGTTGATCCTGGTCCCCACGGTGGAGTAAGTTCCTGGCAAAGTGGCAGGGCCCCTTTGAGATCAAGGAAAGAGTTGGTGAAGTAAACTACAAAGTATACCAGGCAGGTAAACGGAAACCTGAACAGATTTATCATGTAAATCTGATAAAGCCCTGGAAGGATCGGTCTGCCTTGTCAGCGGAGCTGGCCCGTCCTGTCTGCTCGCATACCGTACCGGAGGTACGGGTTGCAGAGACTCTCTCGGAGTGGCAAAAGACTGAGGTCAGGCAGTTTCTACTTCACAACCAAAAGTTTTTCTCAGAAAAACCCGGGCAGACTACGCTAATAAAACATGACATCGTAACGGAACCTGGTGTCACAGTTCACGTAAAGCCCTACCGAATCCCGGAAGAGCGCCGTGAAGCCATTTCCCGAGAAGTGAAGGCAATGTTAGAGTTAGGTGTCATTAAGGAATCGCACAGTGCTTGGTCCAGCCCGATTGTGCTAATTCCTAAACCGGACGGCACCATCCGGTTCTGCAATGACTTCAGGAAACTGAATGCGGTCTCAAAATTTGATGCCTACCCCATGCCCCGGGTCAACGAGTTGATAGATTGGTTAGGAAAAGCCCGGTATATTACGACCCTAGACCTAACAAAGGGGTATTGGCAGATCCCTCTGGTGGAGGCTGCCAGAGAAAAGACAGCATTTGCTACCCCAGAAGGTCTATTTCAGTATGTGTATATGCCGTTTGGTCTGCACGGAGCACCGGCGACCTTCCAGAGACTGATGGATCGAGTCCTGAGGCCACATAGGCAGTACGCTTCGGCCTATTTGGACGACATTGTCATTTACAGCTTGGACTGGGAGACTCATCTCCAGAAAGTACAAGCTGTGATTGACGACCTGTGGGAGGCAGGTCTAACCGCGAACCCCAAGAAATGTCACATCGGGCTAGAAGAAGCCCGGTATTTGGGGTATGTAATTGGGAGCGGTGTTGTTAAACCCCAGGTTGATAAGATTCAGGCGGTTCAGGACTGGCCACAACCTGTCAACAAGAAGCAGGTGCAAGCCTTCCTGGGGATCGCCGGTTATTATCGCCGGTTCATACCCAATTTTGCAGCCATCGCTACCCCCCTGACGGATCTTACAAAAGGGAAAGACTCCGTCATGATTAAATGGAGTTTAGCGGCTGAAGAAGCCTTCCATAGCCTAAAACGGACACTTTGCTCTCAGCCCGTACTGGTGACTCCGGACTTCCGCAGTGAGTTTGTGGTACAAACGGATGCCTCTGATACCGGTATCGGGGCCGTACTCTCACAAGTGAGGGACGGAGTGGAACACCCAGTCCTCTATCTCAGCAGGAAGCTGAATAAACACGAGCAAAGGTATGCAGTCGTAGAAAAAGAGTGCCTCGCCATTAAGTGGGCTCTAGAGGCCCTCAAATATTACCTGGTGGGCCGAAAGTTCAGGCTGATCACTGACCATGCCCCTCTCAAGTGGATGCACTTGAACAAGGAACGGAATAGCCGGGTGACCCGGTGGTTCCTTGCCCTGCAGGCCTACACTTTTACGGTGGAGCACCGCCCAGGGGTACAGATGGGAAATGCAGATGCCCTGTCCCGAGTGCACTGTTTGGCGGGTGTCATTGCTCGACCGGAGTGGTCTGAGCAGAAGGGGGGGATATGTGAGAATCATGTGGGAATAGTGGATGAGGGCAGGTATATCTCGCCCAGATTCCTTTCCTATGTGGCCTAGTCTGGTCAGTATCGCACGATTCGCACCTGTTTGCTAATGAATAATGGGAGGTGGATATAAAAGGATGCCAGGTGGTTGTGTGAGTGTCTCAGCCTGGGAACACAGAGAGCCTGTCTGTGTGAGAGACACACGTGAGTGGAAGCAGTGCCCACTGCAACTGTGGTTTGGCTGGAAGGGAGAAGCCCGCCAGTTGGTAGTTAGGTTGTCCATTGTTTAGTTAGTGCCGGAAAGGCAAGGATTTGTTTTATGTTTTATTTCCTTTTGCATTGCTTTCACCGTTAATAAACCTGACCCAGGGTCAGTAACACCCGAATCGCAGCTCTGCGCCTGAGTTTCATGCTGAATGCATGTGACCTTTGACGCCAGCAAAGGCGATCCCGGAGTGTTTTATCACAGAGTATATAAGAGGATAATTATACATCAATTGAGAAACCTGATGTACCAAATATCTACATGTCAGCCAACCGGCTGAACAAATGAAGCATAAAATGTAGCCATAAATGTCCCCAGGCTGTTAATATCAGCTCACAGCTGTTTGTTTATCCTTTACTGATTATAGGGGAGACCCTATAATAAAAATTTTCTTGGGTCCCCATAAACTAACCAGTAAAGTCTAAGCAAACTGCTGTGGTCTGTTAATAATAACCTTTTCCAGATTAGTAACATCAGCCTCTAGCCGTGGGCTTTCCCTCTGCTGGTTATCAAAATTACAGGGGAGCCCACACCAATATTTTATTCAATTCTTAATGTTACACACAATGTACACAGTGGTTGCTGAATACAACTCCCATCATTGTCACCTGGTCGAGCGGAACTCAGGAAGACCAGGCATCAATGATCAGAGCTGTCTTCAGAACCCGGGACCTGGCAACAGCATGAACTGTAAGGCTAAGTGCACACGTTGCAGAAAATTTCTGCTCAAAAACCTGAATCACTTCCCAGAAACTGCACCTATATTTCTGTGGTGCTTTTTGCGCGTTTTTTTGCGCAGTTTTGATGCGTTTTTTTCCGCAGCGGTTTCAAACCGCATGGAAGAAGCCAAAACCGTGGAAAAATCCGCAAAATTAATTAGCATGCTGCGGTTTTTACCGCGATGCGATTTTTTCACGGTAAAAAACGCATCAATGTGCACAAAAAGTGCAAAATGCATAGAAATGACTGGGAAGCTTATTTTTAGCGGTTTTATAGTGAAAACCGCGGTAAAAACCACTAAAAAAGCGCTGTGTGTGAACACAGCCTAACGCTTTTTCTCATGCACCAGAATATGTCACACGGATGTCATCCTTGTGTCATACGTGGACCACTCGCATATTGCCCGTGCTGTGTAAAGAAAAGGACATGTCTGTTTTTTTCACACGAACACAGGGTCCATGTGAAAAACCTGACATGTGCGCATTACCACTGAATACAATGGGTGTGCATATGTCTGTATTTGTGGGCCTTAAAAAATGGACCACATACGGACATAAAAAATAGACATGTGAATGAGAGCCTAACCCAGCTTTCAGCCCTCAGCTGTTCTGCGATCCAGGGTAGAAATAGAAGGTGTTAAGGCCCATAGTGATAGTCGTATTCAGCGCTATGCAGGGCTGGTCCAAGTTTACCTTCACAATGACTAGCACTAGGCTCTTTCACTGCCGGTGCGTGTATCATGGGGTAGAGACAAAGTATAGCCATAGCTCCGCTTCGGCTGTTCTCCCAGCTTCTATACTCACCTCTCCGACGTTTTCATTGCTCCATTAGCTCTTCCACCTCAAGGGCTGGGACGCTTCTCTCTGCTGCGTGCATAAATTAAATTATATAATAATTTCATCTCCCTTCTGTGACCGGTCTCCCTGGGAATAAAATGAACCAAATCTCAGTGTCCACAGGCTGTTGCTTTACCAGTAAGCCACAGCTCACTATGCTGTTTCTTTCAAGCTCTGGGACATGCAGTACATTATAAATCCTATAAAAAGAAAAAAATACCTATCTTAAATAGGCGATAAGACCAGAATACCAACAAGATCAAACAGAAACCCAAAGAAGGGTATTCAACAAAGGGGGCAATCAGAAAAGTCAGCTCAATATTTTATTCAATAAATAAATCACATATAAAAACAAACACAAGAAAAGGACAAATTAAGAATAATTAAAAAAAACAGCTCTGGAGGGTGAGGGGTGTGCCCTCAAGAAAATGGTGTTGATAAATCTAAAGACAGATCACATACCCTTGTGATTTTGGCTTGATAGCATGCACAGAAGTTGACACAAATGGGTTTGAATGGCTACTAAAGGTAACATCCTCACCTGTTACCTGTTTGCTTGTAATCAAGGTGTGTGCATAAAAGCTGAGTGTTTTTGGGATCCAGACAGACTCTTGCATCTTTCATCCAGCCACTGACGTTCCTTGATTGTGAGTCATGGTGAAAGCAAAAGAATTGCCAATGGATCTACGGGAAAAGGTAGTTGAACTGTATAAAACAGGAAAGGGATACAAAAGTATAACCAAGGAATTGATAATGACAGTCAGCAGCGTTCAAACTGTGACTAACAAATGGAAAATCAGGGGCTCTGTAAAAACAAAACTACGGTCAGGTAGACCAAAGAAATTTCAATGACAACTGCCAGAAAAATTGTTTGGGATGCAAAGAAAAGCCCCCAAATAACATCAGTTGAAATATTGGACTCTCTGAAAACTAGTGGTGTGGCTGTTTCAAAATGCACAATAAGGAGGCACTTGAAGACAAATGGGCTGAATGGTTGAGTCACCAGAAAAAAACCATTACTGCGCAAATGCCACAAAGTATCTCACCTACAATACGCAAAACAGGGCAGAGATAAGCCTCAAAACTTCTAGAACAAGGTAATTTGGAATTATGAAACCAAAATTGAACTTTTTGGGCCATAACCATAAACGTTACATTTGGAGAGTGGTCAGCAAACCTATGATGAAAGGAATATCATTCCTACTGTGAAGCACGGAGGTGGATCGCTGATGTTTTGGGGATGTGTGAGCTACAAAGGCACTGGAAACTTAGTCAAAGTTGAAGGACAGATGAATGCAACACGTTATCAGCAAATACTGGAGGCAAATTTGCAATCATCAGCCCGGAAGCTGCACATGGTACATACTTGGACGTTCCAACATGACAACAATCCAAAACACAAGGCCAAGTCAACCTGTCATTGGCTACAGCAGAACAAAGTGAAGGTTCTGGAGTGGCCATCTCAGTCTCCTAACCTCAATATCATTGAGCCACTCTGGGGAGATCTCAAGCATGCAGTTCAGGCTAGACAGCCCAGTAGTTTATAGGAACTGGAGGCTTTTTTGCCAAGAAGAGTGGGCAACTTTACCATCTGAGAAAATAAAGAACCTCATCCACAACTACCACAAAAGACTTCAAGCTGTCATTGATGTTAAAGGAGGCAATACACGGTATAAAGAAATAGGATATGTAAACTTTTGATCAGGGTCATTTGGATGTTTTTGGTTTTCATTATGATTTAAAAAGAGAAATACAGTAGTTTGACAATAAATGGCTTCACCCAACCACTAACCATGAGTGGAGAAAAAGCTTTGGTGTTATCATTCATAATCTCTTCAAAAGGGTCAAGAAAGCAAAAATTCTGCTGGGGTATATAAACTTTTCATCACAACTGTATCTCTTTTCAGCCCTTAAAAATTAACTTATAATTGGTGATTATTGGGCGGGCATTATTTTGGGCAAAAGATATATATACATACAGTACAGACCAAAAGTTTGGACACACCCTCTCATTCAAAGTTTTCTTTAATTTCATGACTATGAAATTTGTAGATTCACTCTGAAGGCATCAAAGCTATGAATTAACACATGTGGAATTTTATAATTAACAAAAAGTGTGAAACAACTGAAAATATGTCTTATATTCTAGGTTCTTCAAAGTAGCCACCTTTTGCTTTGATTACTGCTTTGCACACTCTTGGCATTCTCTTGATGAGCGTCAAGAGGTAGTCACCGGAAATGGTCTTCCAACAGTCTTGAAGGAGTTCCCAGAGATGTTTAGCACTTGTTGGCCCTTTTGCCTTCACTGAGCGGTCCAGCTCACCCCAAGCCATATCGATTGGGTTCAGGTCTGGTGACTGTGGAGGCCAGGTCATCTGGCGTAGCACCCCATCACTCTCCTTATTGGTCAAATAGCCCTTACACAGCCTGGAGGTGTGTTTGGGGTCATTGTCCTGTTGAAAAATAAATGATGGTCAAACTAAACGCAAACTGGATGGAATAGCATGCCAATGCAAGATGCTGTGGTAGTCATGCTGGTTCAGTATGCCTTCAGTTTTGAATAAATCCCCAACAGTGTCACCAGCAAAGCACCCCCACACCATCACACCTCCTCCATGCTTCACGGTGGGAACCAGGCATGTAGAGTCCATCCTTTCACCTTTTCTGCGTCGCACAAACACACGGTGGTTGGAACCAAAGATCTCAAATTTGGACTCATCAGAACAAAGCACAGATTTCCACTGGTCTAATGTCCATTCCTTGTGTTCTTTAGCCTAAACAAGTCTCTTCTGCTTGTTGCCTGTCCTTAGCAGTGGTTTCCTAGCAGCTATTTTACCATGAAGGCCTGCTGCACAAAGTCTCCTCTTAACAGTCATTGTAGAGATGTGTCTGCTGCTAGAACTCTGTGTGACATTGAACTGGTCTCTAATCTGAGCTGCTGTTAACCTGCGATTTCTGAGGTTGGTGACTCGGATGAACTTCTCCGCAGCAGAGGTGACTCTTGGTCTTCCTTTCCTGGGGCAGTCCTCATGTGAGCCAGTTTCTTTGTAGCACTTGATGGTTTTTGCCACTGCACTTGGGGACACTTTCAAAGTTTTCAAAATTTTTCGGACTGACTGACCTTCATTTCTTACAGTAATGATGGCCACTCGTTTTTATTTACTTAGCTGTTTTTTTCTTGCCATAATACAAATTCTAACAGTCTATTCAGTAGGACTATCACCTGTGTATCCACCAGACTTCTGCACAACACAACTGATGGTCCCAACCCCATTTATAAGGCAAGAAATCCCACTTATTAAACCTGGGAAGTGAAAACCATTTCCGGTGACTACCTCTTGAAGATCATCAAGAGAATGCCAAGAGTGTGCAAAGTGCTAATCAAAGCAAAAGGTGGCTACTTTGAAGAACCTAGAATATAAGACATATTTTCAGTTGTTTCACACTTTTTTGTTAATTATATAATTCCTCATGTGTTACTTCATAGTTTTGATGCCTTCAGAGTGAATCTACAATTTTCATAGTCATGAAAATAAAGAAATCTCTCGTCTGCTGTGCGGTTCTTTGTGTCGGGGCCACCTCCCTGACTTCTTTTCTCCTCAGTCCCCTGGTCGAGCTCTCTTCTACTGTTCATTCTCCTTCAATGTCTCTTCTCCTCTTGAGCTCCTCCCAGGACTGCAACCCTCTGGAACCCTCTCCTGTCCTATTTATCCCCCTCCTCGGGAAATCCCCTCCTGGGTTCCTGTCTCCCCGCCCCCTATGACTAAGCGGTTTCTAAAGCTATAAGCTGCTGTCAAGTCCTGTACTCGTGCTCCCCCCTGCCATCTTGTGGTCAAACTTAGGTAATGCACTCCTATTCCATTTTCCCCCAGCTGTTTCCCTTCTATTATTATAAACGTCCATCTACAGTGCACCCAGCATCCCTTCTTCCTACAGACAAGTCCGTCCGTCAGGTCACCTTCCCTACAGTATAGCAGCAATTTAAATTATCACAGTGCAGCTCCTCTTTCCCCAGCTTCTTTCCCTCCTAAGGGATCCTCTTCAAATCCAGGCCTGCAGAGTACCGTAATATGAGGAACCATGCTAGTAAAGACCTGCATTAAGAAACTCAACTCTAAAGATCTGATGGTGATAATACTACCATGAGGGCAATTTGTACATTCAACTATCATAGAGAGTCAACGTTCTCCAGGTCTCATTCTATTTTTGCTTTTACGGTCACATTAATTTCACTGCTGTTAACAGGATGTGGGAGGACACCTGCTGCCATAGCACAGGATAACAGAAAGATAGGTGAGGAGTCTGAAGGGGGAGCTCAGCAGCACCGACAGCTACTCAGTGACTGACTATGATTGTCATCTCAGCCAGCTATGCAGCCATATAATAGTCAGTGTAGCATTATCCTGTGGCCGCATAAGTCACTGACATACAGTTGTGGCTAGAGTTGAGCGAAACGGGTCGAAAAATTTCAAAAGTCGTCGACTTTTGGCAAAGTCGGGTTTCATGAAACAAAACCCGACCCTAGGATGAGGTCGGCCACGAGGTCGGCGACTTAAACGCCAAAGTCGCATTTCAAAAGTTTGTTTTGCGCTCTTTTTCAGCCAATCAGGATCCACGGACACTGTGGGCAACGTGATGACATAGGCAGGGGTCACCACCATCTTTCAGAAGGGCATGCAAGTGATTGGCTTGGTTTGGTGGGTGTCACAGGGGGTATAAAAGGGCGTGCACGCCGACCGCCATGTTACTCATGCTGATCTCAGAATAGGGAGAGCTGCTGCTGCTGATTTTGTAGGGAGAGCGTTAGGCAGGGAAGAAGACACCAAAAACTGCTTCTGCTGCTAGTGATTTTGCCTGTACAACACACCAGTCACTGTGTGTGCAGTGCAAGTGGAGACTATATTTTGCTGGATCAGCAGTGTTGGTTGTTAGGCTGCCTTCTAAGGCTTCCTGACGGCTGCATTGCTGTTTACCCACTGCTCTGCAAACTGCTTTTTTAAAAGCAATCCCAATTTTTTTTTTGTCCTGGTGAGGTACTGAGCGTGCATTTTTTCACACCATACAGCGGTGCACACTCCTCACACAGTACCGTGTAACGGCTGTTATCACAGCCACAGTGAAGCTGTGTGTCACTCTGTAAGGATAAGTCGAGGACATGTTCCGTTCTTACAGACCTGCACCTTCTAGTTTTGTCTAGCTTTCAAACAGTTAAATATATTTGCTGTTTGATCACATTCAAAACTATAGAGAGACAGCGTGTGTCAGTCCGTATACTTAAAAAACACGGAGCTTGACAATTTTGCGTACACTGGACAGCCGTGTATGTGCACGCTCCTCTCTCAGTACTGTGTAACGGCTGTTATCACGGCCACAGTGAAGCTATCTGTGTGCCGCTCTGTAAGGATAAGTCGAGGACTTGTTCCGTTCTTACAGACCTACACTCTAGGGAGATTCCTATTCTGCCCAATTCTATATACACCTTGTAGTTTGTCATACACTAGCCAATTTCTGCCTGTGACATAGCGCTGTGCTATTCAGTGGGCCTCACACAATCCAAAAGTGTCCAGTGTCCACAAGTGTGTGCAGAAATTCAAAATCTCCATTATCCTCTAGTGACATTTTTCACACCTGCGACATCGAGCCTGTGACATAGCGCTGTGATATTCAGTGGGCCTCACACAGTCCAAAAGTGTCCAGTGTCCACAAGTGTGTGCAGAAATTCAAAATCTCCGTTATCCTCTAGTGACATTTTTCACACCTGCGACATCGAGCCTGTGACATAGCGCTGTGATATTCAGTGGGCCTCACACAATCCAAAAGTGTCCAGTGTCCACAAGTGTGTGCAGAAATTCAAAATCTCTCCTGTCCTATAGACACCTTGTACCTTGTTTTACATTACTATATAGTTTGTTGGATTTTGTCTACATTTCTATAAAAAATGAGGAAGGCTGGTGGAAGAGGCCGTGGAATTGGGCGGGGGTTGGCAGCTGGTAATGATGGTGCTGGTGGTGGATCTGATGGTAGTGGCAAAGGCAAAATAGGACCGAATGCAGGAGGTGTTGAGCCTGCGTCATCGTCTGGCTCCACAAGGCCTTGAAGGCTTAGTTTTCTAGGAGTTTGCAAACCGCTTTTAAAGCCAGAGCTTCAGGAAAAAGTTTTGTCTTGCATTGCTGACTCAGCCTCCAGCTCTATCGCCTCCTCTTCTGAAGTTGTAAAAAATAAAAGCACTGAGTCGTCATGGGAGGCTCATGTTCATGAACCACACCTATCCTTGTGTCCTTCACCCCAACCAAGATTGAAGGATGACGCAGGCCATACTACTGATTACTCCATGGAGCTGTTTTCACATACCATGCCTGGATTATCAAGTGAAATGGTGAATTACCCAGGCCAAGATAAATCTGACATGGAGTGCACTGATGCACAGCCACTGATAGATGATTCTGCTGGTACATTCACTCAGAGCACTACATTGTCCTTGCAGTGTATAGAGCCAGATTCTGACCCTGATGAGACTCAGGTGCCCCTTCCCGCACACTATACCACCATACACGGTGACACAGAGGAAGGTGCACATGACATTGAAGAGGAGGTGATGGATGACCCAGTTGTTGACCCAGATTGGCATCCATTGGGGGAAGAGGGTGCTGCTTCCAATAGCTCAGATGAGGAGGAGGAGCATCCACAGCAGACATCGACATCGCAACAGCTGTTATCTGGCAGGCCCGGAGCACTCCAAAGACAGGTTCCAAAAATCAAAAGAGTTGCTGGACAGCTTGTCCAGAGGGTCAAAATATCACAGCGTGCTAGGCCGCAAAATGTCTGCCAAAGTAGGAAGAGTGCAGTGTGGCACTTTTTTGAACAAAATCCTCATGATCAGGCCAAGGTTATCTGTAAGAAGTGCGCAAAGACCTTTAGCCGAGGGAAAAATCTGAAAAATTTGAATACCAGTTGCATGCTTAGACATTTAACCAGCATACACTTGCAAGCGTGGACACAACACCAAACCTCAAGTACCACATGTGCAACTGATCACAAAGAAGGTAGTCAGCAACGCTACATTGTTTCCCCCACTGTAAACCCACCGGTTAGCACAGCAACAAATGTTGAGGTGTCGTTGCAAGGCCACAGCAGTCAGGGAATCCCACTGTTATATCAACGAAAGACTGAATCTAGTCCATCAGAAAGAACACCAACTCCATCACCATCATCAACCCTCTCTCAGTCCGCCCTGTCCACCGCTACTTCCACCAAAAGCAGCTCTCAAGTCCAGCTCACCCTCCCAGACACTATGAGTAGGTCAAGAAAGTACTCAGTCTCTCATCCGCGTACACTGGGTTTGAACGCCCACATTGCCAAACTAATCTCGTTAGAGATGATGCCCTATCGGTTGGTGGAAAGCGCAGCTTTCCGTGAACTCATGGCCTATGCAGTACCACGCTATGACCTACCCAGTCGCCACTTCTTCTCTCGCAAAGCCATCCCAGCCCTCCACCATCATGTGAAAGACCGCATTGTCCATGCACTCAAGCAGTCAGTGAGTGGAAAGGTGCACCTCACAACTGATGCATGGCCAGGGCCGTTACGTGTCCATCACTGCACACTGGGTTAATGTGGTGGATGCAGGGTCCACAGGGGAAAGCGATGGTGGGACAGTGCTGCCTAGCCCACGGTATAGGAAACAGTTGGCTGTAGACGTTCGACCCTCCTCCTCCACCAGAAGCGAAAGCTCGTCCACAGAGCGCAGTCGTACGAGCACTCCATCTGCAGCTGCCACTGTTGCACACGAGGTGTCCCCCTATCGAGCAGCTAGTGGAAAGCGTCAGCAGGCTGTGTTGCAGATGATGTGTTTGGGCGACAGACACACCACCGAGGTGCTGGCCGAGTACTTTCAGCGACAAACTGAGTCATGGCTGGGCAGTGTACATCTTGAGGCAGGCAAGGTAGTTAGTGATAGCGGACGTAATTTTGTGGCATCCATAGCCCTTTCAAAACTCTGTCACATACCTTGCTTGGCTCACACCTTGAACCTGGTGGTGCAGTGCTTCCTCAATAATTATCCGGCGTTAACAGCCCTGCTCCAGAAGGTGCGAAGACTGTGCGTGCACATCCGCCGGTCGCCTGTACACTCCATTCGTATGCAGAAGCTGCAGCGATTGCTCCACCTTCCCAACCACCGCCTCATTATCGACATTGCAACAAGGTGGAACTCCACCCTGCACATGGTTGAGCGGCTGTGCGAGCAGAGGCAGGCCATAATGCATTTGTTTGAGGATACACAGCCAGGCACTTTGAGAGCAGACATGGAGTTGACAGGTGTGCAGTGGTCGAAGCTGAAAGACCTCTGTAAAGTCCTTCAGTGTTTTGAGGAATGCACACGGCTGGTAAGCGCAGACAACGCCATCCTAAGCATGAGCATCCCACTTATGCGTCTGCTCATGCAAACTTTGACGCACCTTAAGGAGCAGGCGTCTGCAGCCAATGTTGACGAGGAGGAAGAGGTGGAGGGAATCCTTGATGACATTCAGCCATTGTCTGCTCAGGGACCTCTCCTGGACGAGATGGAGGAAGAAGAGGAGGATGATGATGGGGATGATTACTTAGGGGAGGAGGATGCATCTCGTGGGGCAAGTGAAAATGTTGGCGTGGCAAGGTCTGGTACAGGGTTTGTGCGTGACTGGAGGGATGTGGATTTGCCAGAAAGTGCTCCTCCACCCAGCACTCGCAGTGCATCATTGACACCGGGAACATTGGCCCACATGTCAGATTATGCCTTGCAGATCCTAAAAAGGGACCCACGCATTGCCAAAATGATGAACGATGACGACTACTGGTTGGCCAGCATCCTGGATCCACGCTATAAAGGCAAATTACAAAACATCATGCCACAGGAGAACCTTGACCTAATATTGGCTACTAAACAAGCAACTCTGGTTAACCGGTTGGTTGAGGCATTCCCAGCACACAGCAGCGGTGATGGTTCTCACACGAGCCGTATGGGCTGGGGGCAGCTTGGCAGAGGTGTTCGTGGTGCATACAGCAGAAGTGGCGTTGGAGACAGGGGTTTCATGACAATGTTGTGGACTGATTTTTCACGGACCGCTCACACAACTGGTAATACTGCATCGATGGAAAGTGACAGGAGACAGCAGTTGTCAACTATGGTTACAAACTACTTTTCCTCCCATATCGATGTTCTCCCACACAGGTCATTCCCCTTTGACTATTGGGCCGCTAAACTGGACACCTGGCCTGAATTGGCACAATATGCCTTACAGGAGCTCGCTTGCCCAGCTGCAAGTGTGCTATCGGAAAGAGTCTTCAGTGCAGCTGGATCAATCCTGACAGAAAAAAGGACCCGTCTGTCAACCCAAAATGTGGATGATCTAACCTTCATTAAAATGAACCATGCATGGGTTTCCAAGGATTTTGTCCCACCTTCCCTTGATGACACATAGGTTGCCAGAAAAATGGCTTGCTTTGGTTCTCCTCCTATTCCGCGAACTTGACCTATTTTGCCTTTTGCAGCAGCTGAATGACCCACATCTACATATGCCACTTTGTAAACCTCCCTAAGTGGGCGGCCCCCCCCATGGCCGGGGTCACCACCTAGCACACAAAACCATGCGAGTGCCGTTGCCCTGGACAGGTGGGTAGGCCGACTCTTGGGCGCGGGCACTGGCATAGGGTCCCTCATAGTGCAATCAAGTGTCTCTGACAGTGGTGGTGCACACCCGCCGTCAGACACACCGCCGTACTATTAGGGGCCCACTGCCAGTACCGACGCCCACGAGTGTGCCCCCCTTGCTTGGGCAGGGCCCCAGCATTTGCAATGTTTACCTCCCTGCTCCTCCGCTGTGTAGTCTGGGCTATCAAATCCTTCACTGGGACTGCCACTACAAATTGATTGAACTGAAAGATGATGGTTAAGATGTAGCTATGCCTTGTCCTGCTGGCCAGGCTCTAGCTCCAGATGATCAGTGGCTTCCATTTCTTATGGACGTCGACTCACAATTACATGCAGTGGTGGTTTATCATCAGCTTTCACAGTTTTCCTACTCACAAACGTGTGACATTCCGGCGCACATTTCAAAATGTACCCTCTCATGCCAATCAAATAGAATCGCCTACGGCCTGTGGTTTCTGTCTTTTGCACTCCAAAGTTACGTGACAGATCATGATAGCCAGTGAGCACCATCTTTACATCGCTCCCTGTGATAAAAATTGGATTGAGATGAGTAACAGTGATGGAATCAACGGAAGTGCGATACAGCAAGACTTTATTCACAAAAAAATGTTTTCACTGTCTCAACACACAAATTAATTGAGGGTCAGCATCGCCTATGAGAATTGTGATGGAAGTTTTTCCCGTGAATAATAATTCCTAGATTTCTGCAATCAATAGCCTTTATGTCACTAATTGTATGCATCTCATTTCCTATTGCGGAGAGGCTGGACTGTATTACTGAGACAGAAATATATATGAAGATTTAAAAATAACACCAAAAGTATATAGTTGTGTACGCCTCAAATGCATTTCCTTTTTTCCACTTTTTAGATTGCTGTGTAATCCATACTGAGAACACGGAGATTTTACATGTTTAAACTATGCTATATATACCTGCTATCCAGTGATAAAGTACCCTTTCTCAACTTTGTACAATCTGGTCAAATCCATACTGGGCCTGAGAACATCTGAGTCTGCCTCCTGATCTATAGACATATATTTTTAATGTGTAAACTAGGCTACATATATACGTGTTATCCGGTGAAACTGTACCCTTTATCAACTTTCTACAATGTTGTTGAATCCATACTGGGCCTGAGAACGGCTGCTGAGCTGCTAAGCAAGCTACAGCACCTGTGGTTTGGACATGTAATTTTTTCAGGAATGACGGTTAGGCCTAACTCCGGAATTGTGGTTGACCTGAACTTACTGGGAAATCATCGTTCGCGGGGAATAATCTGAATCCCAGATCCCCATCACTAACGGAGTTCAGCAGGTTATCTGCACCTGTAAGCGACAAAAGCTGGTCCTTTCAGTGTAGCGTGCATGCAGCCCTGGACATGTACTGGAATGCTAGATCTGTTATTGCTCGATCCCACGTGCCACAGCCTCGCGTATCCCTCTAGTAAGCTTGACGCGTACCGCGGGGCCATGCCGGAGTCTCGGTCGTTAACGGAATAAAGCTGAGAAATCGCTAGCACAGCTACAAACGGACATACCACACCACACACAGAATCGACAAAGCTTGCAATCCGTCCATCTTTTCTGTAGCTTGTATGGTAGTGGTTTCCCGGGTGCAGTCCAATTAAGCCACAGGCTCCACTCCTGGTGTTGCCCTTTTGGACATTCCTTTAAGGTTCAGCTTTGCAATCATACTGCCCCCGGAAACCAAAAACTTTGCCTTCAGGGATGCTGTTTGGAGGTTCATGGGAATAACGCCGCCCGATCAGCAGTCGGCATATGGGTCGCCCTCCCAGGGCTGTGGGGTACTTGGTACTGGGCCGGTGTCAGTGGGATGTGTCACAGCAGAGGTGACCCGGACGGTGGCCCTGGGCGCCCATGTAAATGGCGTGGTATAATGGTAAAGAGTTTATATAGATAGTTTGACGCCACCTGTGGTGTTCAGCAACATAGATGTTAGGCCAACGCTGCATGCAGATCCTCTGGGACTGATGGTGTTGTGCAGAAAAGATGGTGAAGCTCCCCACACGTGGAGCTGGAGTCCCAGGGAAGTGCAGATGTAGTGATGGGGGAAAGGCACAGGCGGTGTAGGTGCTGGTACCCAGATGTAGCGGTGCTGGAATAACTGTAGGACACCAGAGCGTGCAGTTCCAAAGCTTTACTCACAGTCTGCAGGTTACACAGATGCCTGCCTCCGTGCTGTGTCCTCCGGGTCAGGACCTCTGCCAACCTCCGGGACCAGAATGGAAAGCTCCCTTCCAACACTCCGCCAACATGTACCTTCCTGAACGTCTCCTTTCTAGCGCTTGTGGGGGAAGCACTCACAGGACCGTGGTTCACTGAAACGCCTCCTGTCTAACAGATGTTCCTCAGACTTTACTTGTATGGCAGACAGCTGTAGCCTTTTCCTTCTGCCTCGCACACGTCGATGCTGGGGCCTCCGAGCATTAGTTGGGTACAGAGCATTTACAGCTGCTACTTCCCCCGGTTTCTGCTGCAGGAACGTCAGTGTCCCTACAAACTCGGAGACCGGAATCCGGACCATGCGCTCCAGCTAGGAGTGAGCCTTAACTCTGCTCATCCTCCAGCTACCCTTCTCACGTCCACACACTTCCCCTTCCCTGCACAGAGTGCCCTAACTTACCTCCTCCCGACCACAGAGAGCAGCTACTCAGCAGTCAGGTTCAGAGGTCTCCCTGCTGGCCTGGAGTGGGAAATGTGTTGTGTGTTGGTTTCACTGCTAGAGAGATCCTTCATTGCTCCCAAGCTTGACAACACACTCCCTAGGAGGAAGGCAATGCCACAGTGGCGACCGTACTCTTGGGGACGCCACAAGTGCACTGAGGCCCAGCCACTGCTGGATGATGCTGCAGGTACATTGACCCAGACCACTACATTCCCCTCGCACTCTGCACAGCCAGAATCTGACCCAGAGGAAACTCAGGTTCCCCTTCCCGCATACTATACCACCTTACACGGTGACAAAGAGGAAGGTGCAGATGAAAGTGCAGTTTCCTTGAGCAGGTGGGGGGGCATACTCATGGGCGATGGCACTGGCACAGGGCACCGCATAGTACGCAAAAGTGTCTCTGCCGGTGGGAGGGCCTAAACAGCCAAGTGCAGTGAGATGGAAGATGGGGACAGCAAGGAGTTCAGAGTAGTGCAGGGATTCCCTAGCAAGGAGACTTATGTAATTGTTTTCAATGTTGGGACAGCAATTTTTGGGGAGCACTATACTCTGGTGAATGATATATGGGGCCCACCATACACTGGAGCATTCCAAAGGTGGACATCAGACACTGGAGCAGCATTTACGGGTCCCATTATACACTAGAGCAGTAGAAATGGGGCCCATTATATATGGAGCATTATTTGGGCCCATAAGACAGTGGAGCTTCATCCATTGGGACCAACATATACTGTAGCATTATGTGGAGCTCATCATACGGTTTGAAACATTATATGGGAATAATGATTCCGTATGGAGAAATATATGGGCCTCATTACTCTGTATAGCGCACTAAGCGCTGGCCATAATACTGTATGGAGTTATATACTGTCCGTTTTTGGAGGTATTGGAGAATTTAAAATGGATATCAGTCATGAGATGTAAGAAGTGAAGTATTTTTCATTGTACTATACTGCTATTTCTCTGCCGTATCGAGCATCATGAGTTGTGGTATGTGTTAAAGGGGCGCTCTTTGGCCCTGGGCCCACGAAAACCTGGAGCCAGCCCCCCCCCCACAACTGTAGCCAAATAACCCCCATTTTTCAGTGCGTAACTAGTATTATGAAGTTAATTAAGGTTGACAAGCTTCAGTAACAAGAATTTATGCTTTTGGCATTCAAATGGGCACTGTTGGTGTGTTTCCTGTCCTCCTCTCACTGCCGACTTTAATTCTCCATTGACTTACATTGGGTTTCGTGTTTCGGGACGACCCCGACTTTTCCCTATAGTCGGCCGATTTTGCTCGACCCGACTTTTGGAAAAGTCGGGTTTCATGAAACGAAACTCGACCCTAAAAAAACAAAAGTCGCTCAACACTAGTTGTGGCCAAAAGTATTGACAACCCTGCAATTTTGTCAAATAATACTCAGTTTTTTCCTGAAAATGATTGCAATCACAAATTCTTTGGTATTATTATCTTCATTTAATTTGTCTTAAAAGAAAAAACACAAGAGAATGAAGAAAAAAGCAAAACATTGATCATTTCACACAAAACTCCAAAAATGGGCCAGACAAAAGTATTGGCACCATCAGCCTAATACTTGGTTGCACAACCTTTAGCCAAAATAACTGCGATCAACCGCTTCCGGTAACCATCAATGAGTTTCTTACAATGCTCTGCTGGAATTTTAGACCATTCTTCTTTGCAAACTGCTCCAGGTCCCTGATATTAGAAGGGTGCCTTCTCCAAACTGCCATTTTTAGATCTCTCCACAGGTGTTCTATGGGATTCAGGTCTGCACTCATTGCTGGCCACCTTAGAAGTCTCCAGTGCTTTCTCTCAAACCATTTTCTAGTGCTTTTTGAAGTGTGTTTTGGGTCATTGTCCTGCTGGAAGACCCATGACCTCTGAGGGAGACCCAGCTTTCTCACACTGGGCCCTACATTATGCTGCAAAATTTGTTGGTAGTCTTCAGACTTCATAATGCCATGCACACGGTCAAGCAGTCCAGTGCCAGAGGCAGCAAAGCAACCCCAAAACATCAGGGAACCTCCGCCATGTTTGACTGTAGGGACCGTGTTTTTTTCTTTGAATGCCTCTTTTTTTCTCCTGTAAACTCTATGTTGATGCCTTTGCCCAAAAAGCTCTACTTTTGTCTCATCTGACCAGAGAACATTCTTCCAAAACGTTTTAGGCTTTTTCAGGTAAGTTTTGGCAAATTCCAGCCTGGCTTTTTTATGTCTCGGGGTAAGACGTGGGGTCTTGCTTGGTCTCCTACCATACAGTCCCTTTTCATTCAGACGCCGACGGATAGTACGGGTTGACACTGTTGTACCGTCGGACTGCAGGGCAGCTTGAAATTGTTTGGATGTTAGTCGAGGTTCTTTATCCAACATCCGCACAATCTTGCGTTGAAATCTCTTGTCAATTTTTCTTTTCCGTCCACATCTAGGGAGGTTAGCCACAGTGCCATGGGCTTTAAACACGATAGACAAAGGAACATTCAGGTCTTTGGAGATGGACTTGTAGCCTTGAGATTGCTCATGCTTCCTCAAAATTTGGTTTCTCAAGTCCTCAGACAGTTCTTTGGTCTTCTTTCTTTTCTCCATGCTCAATGTGGTACACACAAGGACACAGGACAGAGGTTGAGTCAACTTTAATCCATGTCAACTGGCTGCAAGTGTGATTTAGTTATTGCCAACACCTGTTAGGTGCCACAGGTAAGTTACAGGTGCTGTTAATTACACAAATTAGAGAAGCATCACATGATTTTTCGAACAGTGCCAATACTTTTGTCCACCCTCTTTTTTATGTTTGGTGTGGAATTATATCCAATTTGACTTTAGGACAATTTTTTTTGTGTTTTTTCATTTAAGACAAATTAAATGAAGATAATAATACCAAAGAATTTGTGTTTGCTCCCAGGGCTGTGGGGTACTTGGTACTGGGCCGGTGTCAGTGGGATGTGTCACAGCAGAGGTGACCCGGACGGTGGCCCTGGGCGCCCATGTAAATGGCGTGGTATAATGGTAAAGAGTTTATATAGATAGTTTGACGCCACCTGTGTTGTTCGGCAACATAGATGTTAGGCCGACGCTGCATGCAGATCCTCTGGGACTGATGGTGTTGTGCAGAAAAGATGGTGAAGCTCCCCACACGTGGAGCTGGATTCCCAGGGAAGTGCAGATGTAGTGATGGGGGAAAGGCACAGGCGGTGTATGTGCTGGTACCCAGATGTAGCGGTGCTGGAATAACTGTAGGACACCAGAGCGTGCAGTTCCAAAGCTTTACTCACAGTCTGCAGAGAACATTCTTCCAAAACGTTTTAGGCTTTTTCAGGTAAGTTTTGGCAAATTCCAGCCTGGCTTTTTTATGTCTCGGGGTAAGACGTGGGTTCTTGCTTGGTCTCCTACCATACAGTCCCTTTTCATTCAGACGCCGACGGATAGTACGGGTTGACACTGTTGTACCGTCGGACTGCAGGGCAGCTTGAAATTGTTTGGATGTTAGTCGAGGTTCTTTATCCAACATCCGCACAATCTTGCGTTGAAATCTCTTGTCAATTTTTCTTTTCCGTCCACATCTAGGGAGGTTAGCCACAGTGCCATGGGCTTTAAACACGATAGACAAAGGAACATTCAGGTCTTTGGAGATGGACTTGTAGCCTTGAGATTGCTCATGCTTCCTCAAAATTTGGTTTCTCAAGTCCTCAGACAGTTCTTTGGTCTTCTTTCTTTTCTCCATGCTCAATGTGGTACACACAAGGACACAGGACAGAGGTTGAGTCAACTTTAATCCATGTCAACTGGCTGCAAGTGTGATTTAGTTATTGCCAACACCTGTTAGGTGCCACAGGTAAGTTACAGGTGCTGTTAATTACACAAATTAGAGAAGCATCACATGATTTTTCGAACAGTGCCAATACTTTTGTCCACCCTCTTTTTTATGTTTGGTGTGGAATTATATCCAATTTGACTTTAGGACAATTTTTTTTGTGTTTTTTCATTTAAGACAAATTAAATGAAGATAATAATACCAAAGAATTTGTGTTTGCAATAATTTTCAGGAAGAAACTGAGTATTATCTGACAAAATTGCAGGGGTGTCAATACTTTTGGCCACAAATGTAACTCTGAGTATGAAACTGGGGCAGTTTATACTTATGCAGATTGCCACTCTGGCCCATCATCTGCTTGGGGGATGCCAGAGTGGTAATTATTGCCACCCAGTATGAAAGACTCTCAGTGAGTCTGAGTCTGTCGTTATGGAATGATATAATGAACTATACTACTTCCTTCTAACATACTTTGTGGTTAATGTTTTCTTTCATTCATATTTCTGAATTAATAAAACATTATATAAATGTAGCATTTAATATATTTCCATACACTTCTCAACATGGAAATTGTGGCTTTTATCCTAAGTCATGTGACAAGGCTTGTTAAAGGGTCGACATTGTCTTTTAGGATTGCCACTTAGTACAGGTGGCACTAGAGTTCTAGTCCTCTTCCTATCTGAAGAGACAATTTGCATATTTCCCAAAGGAGCATTGTGGATTAAAAGTCTCCTCATATTGGCATGCTTATAATGTCGCTCTCTGCAATAAATGTTACCCCTTGAACACCAAAAAGGAAAACTCGTGGAATTATGGAAATCACAGGATAGATAGACATGTTAGGCTGGCTTCTCACTTGTATAATGAAAAAAGGAGAAATATGCAGCACTCACCAATAAAGCTAAAAAACTGTGCGTCTTTATTTCACATGAATTCCATCAACAGGTATGTGGACATGCAGGACGTTAGAGGAATGCTAGGGGAGGGAGGTGCCGGACAACGGCCGTTTCGCAATTACTCGCTTCTATGGGTCCAGGTGAGGGGATTAGCTTAAGGTCATTTCCTTTATAGCACCACAGACCTTACTAATTAACATACATAACGAGTTGTGAGACAAACATTTACAAATATATGTTTAGCAATATAATTATACCATACGCAGAGTGCAAAATTGTCAGAGACACCGCACTGCACTTGCTCATAGAGCCAGTACGCGTGTCCTGAGTACAGAAGCAGTGCTAAAAGATACCTGTAGAGACGGGCAGCAGAGGTGACCATGCGTGCTTCAGGCTAATAGTGTCAGGGTCCAGTCAGCGCTGGAAAGTAAAGAGGCATAGGACCTGTGGACACTGAAACTGAATAGTCTGCACGGGACCTATGGTCATGTGACTGCAAGGGGGCGGGGCTTAGCGTCCTGTATTCGGATAGGACAGGGCACCATACAACAACTCAGAGTCAGGCAAAACAGAGGTCACAGCAGTACGGGCAAATGAGGTACAGGAGGGACAAACAGACGGGTAGTCAGACAGAGCCAAAGGTCATACACAAGAGGGCGACGTGGTACCAAGGGGACGAGAAGAGAGAAATCTGGTCACAAGCAGAGAGTCATACACGAGAGGTAGCGCAGTACAAGAGGGTCAGGCAGAACTCGTAACAGGGACAGAACCAGATCACAACCGAACAAGCAAGCAAGATATCAGGCACAAGGCACACGTATACAAGAGGTCACTTAACTCAGCCGAGGGCAGGAGTATAACTGACACCGGACCCAGGTCCAGTGAGCACTAAATAGCCTCCTGCTGCCAGAGAGAGGCAGCACAATTAACCCATAGTCTAACCAGGACGGGTCAAAGCGAAATCCCTTCCTGGATCATGACAAAAATACTTGGAAAGGATAATTCTTTCCATATCGATTTACAAGATAATCTATATTTTTACAATATCATAGCAAAATTATAATCTATATAACTTTATATACAATCATTTATAAAACTACTGATAGATCGATCCGGTCATTTAGTCCCAGGGGACCTTGTGCAATCGCTTTCAGGATCCATTTTGCTTCTTGTTGCAGTAAAGCTTTGTCATGGTTGCCTCCTTGAGGTGGAAAATTGACCTTTTCAATCCCTGCAAAACTCAAACTTTCTGGGTTAGCTTTATGCACATCTTGAATATGCTTGATTAATCGCAGTGAGCCCTTTCCTGAGGTAATAGATCTATAGTGTTCACCAAAACGTATCGTAAGTGGTCTTATAGTTTTTCCAATATAAAAATAACCGCATGGACAGAAAATAATATAAACCACAAATTTAGTTTGACAAGAAATATAGTTTTGCACCTTATGTTTAATAGAGCCAAAATGTATAGAATTCCCTGTCAGGTGAAGATGACAGTATTTGCAGTGGCCACATTTATAATTTCCTTTTACTGATAAATCTCGTAGCCAATTTTTTTGAGGGGGACGAAGTCTATGATGTACTAATAAGTCACCTATATTATGTGCCCTTTTGTATGCAAATTGCGGAACTAGTTTACCATCTGTGTGCAAAGTTTTATCTGCATCAATTAGATGGGAATGTTTTCTCAATGCTGCATGTATTGCTCTATCCATTGGGCTATGTTTGAAACAAAATTTAAATTAAATTTTTTTGTAGGTTTAACTAAACTATTTAATTTTTTAGTCCTTTCCTTTAATAAATCCGTTTGACACTTGTGTTGGGCAGAGCTCCATTCAGCTCCGCCTACGTCGACATGTGTCCTGCGTAGCTATCTTTAACATTGGGTGCGCAGGCCATGCGGGTGCATGCGGATACCTCCGCATGCATCGTTTTGATGCTGCGCTGACCGCAACAAAATACACAATGATTAACACCTCCCTTGCCGAACACCACACGTGGCGTCACGAATCACTTATAAACTTTATTCCCAACTCAACCCCTTTTACATGGGCGCCCAGGGCCATGGACCGGGTCACCTCTCCTGTGACAATCCCCTCTGAGAGACCGGCCGGGTACCGAGTACCCCACAGCCCTGGGAGGGCGACCCATTTTGGCGTCATGAACAGGATTATGGAGCCCGGTATCCCCGGGTCCTGTGTGCCAGAGACTGTGTTGTGTGCTATAGACTGTGTGTGAAATTGGCGCCATTGCCGCCATTATCTCGCTGATTGGTGCGCGTGGGAAGGAAAGGGGGCAGGCCTTCATGGGCGGAGCCAGCCAAGAAGCGCGAAAGGAGAAGAGCGCGCGGGAAGTGAGAAGCTGAGGCCTGCAGTACCGGCGTCCCCTGATCCCGCCGAGGAGCAGCATCCGGTAAGCCAGCGCAACCCCGCGGCCTGGCCCACGTTAACTAGGGGGGAGAGAAAATGTCTGAGGACAATGCCAATGTAGCGGTGGACACTACCACTAACCTCCCAGCGCTGCCAGATGCAGGGTCCAGCGCAGCTGCGGCTCCAACAGCGCCATTGAATCCGGCAGCCAGCGCTGCCTCCAGGGCACTGCAAGAATCAGCGCCCACCGCAGCGGTCCCCATAATGCTGCTGTCTATGCCCTATATACCGGGAGCGGCCTGGCTACCGCAGTACTCGGGTGAGTCACATACCCTGAGTGAATTCAAAGAGAGACTGTGCAGTTCATAGAATCATAGAATGGTAGAGTTGGAAGGGACCTCCTGGGCCATCTGGTCCAACCCCCTGCTCAAAGCAGGATTTGCTAAATCATCCCAGTTAGATGTCTGTCCAGCCTCTGTTTGAAGACTTCCATTGAAGGAGAACTCACCACTTCTCGTGGCAGCCTGTTCCACTCATTGATCACTCTAACTGTCAAAAAGTTTTTTCTAATATCTAATCTGTGTCTCCTCCCATTCAGCTTCATCCCATTGCTTCTAGTCTTTCCTTGTGCAAATGAGAATAAAGTTGATCCTTCTACAATGTGACAGCCCTTTAGATATTTGTAAACAGCTATTAAGTCTCCTCTCAGTTTTCTCTTTTGCAAACTAAACATTCCCAAATCCTGCAACCTTTCCTCATAAGACAGGGTTTGCAGACCGGTCACCATTCTGGTCGCTCTTTTCTGAACTTGCTCCAGTTTGTTGATGTCTTTTTTAAAATGTGGTGCCCAAAATTGGACACAATATTCCAGATGAGGTCTGACCAAAGAGGAGTAGAGGGAAATAATTACTTCACGTGATCTAGACTGTATGCATCTGTTAATACATCCTAGAATTGCATTTGCCTTTTTTGCTGCTGCATCACACTGTTGACTCATATTCAGTCTGTGATCTATTAGTATACCCAAGTCTTTTTCACATGTGCTGTCACTTAGCCCTATTCCTCCCATTCTATATATGCTTTTTTCATTTTTATTGCCCAGATGTAGTACTTTGCATTTCTCCCTGTTAAAAACCATTCTGTTAGTTGCTGCCCACTTCTCCAGTTTATTTAAATCTTTATGAATCCTCTCTCTCTCTTCTCTAGTATTAGCTATCCCTCCTAGCTTTGTGTCATCAGCAAATTTAATCAGTTTACCCTCAATTCCTTCATCTAAATCGTTGATAAAGATGTTGAACAATACAGGGCCCAGGACAGAGCCCTGTGGTACCCCACTTGAGACATTCTTCCAACTGGATGTGCAGCCATTTACGACCACTCTTTGGGTCCGATCACTAAGCCAGTTATGAATCCACCTAACAGTTGCCTTGTCCATTCCATACTTAGTCATTTTTTCAATAAGGATTGTATGAGAGACTTTGTCAAATGCTTTGCTGAAGTCAAGATATACTATATCTACAGCATTTCCTTGATCCACCCAATCAGTAATACCGTCATAGAAGGAAATTAAATTAGTCTGACATGACTTATTAGTTACAAACCCATGCTGACTCTGTTTAATCACTTCATTCTTATCCAGGTATTGACATACATGTTGTTTAATAATTTGTTCAAAGATCTTTCCTGGTATAGAAGTCAGACTCACCGGCCTATAGTTTGTTTGAGGTGTATCCTCTATCTGAAAGTTAGAAAGTGAACATTCTTATTGGGCAGCTAACAGGTGCAGCACAGAGAAAAGTAAAAGCCTGGCAGGACACTGACAAAGAGACTGTTAAAAAGATCCTGGCTAAGCTCAGAAGCACCTTTGACACCCGCCCTGCAGCTGAAATAAAGATGAGATTGTTTGGATGTAAGCAGAGAGCGCAGGACAGTATACGGGACTATGCTCAGGAGGCACTGCGAGCCATAAAGCAGATGGATCCAGACAGTGTGCAGGACGGAGACAAGACTGTTAAAGGAGAAGTTTATTGAAGGACTCCTATCCAGTACCCACAGAGCACAGCTGCACATTATAGCCCTGCAGAACCCTGACCTGGACTTTGCAGACTTCAAGGACAGGGCTATCCGGGTGCAGCATGAACCAACTGTCAGCCGTCTAGCGCCCCCTAGGCACCCAACGATCACCTACCACCAGGAAGCAACATCTTTCCCTTCCATCCCTGTGGAGGCTGATGCACAGACTCTGGATAAAGATCCTACAGAAGAGCTGCGTCTTCAGGTCCAGGAGTTGACCAAAGGAATGGCTGCACTTACTAAAACCGTGCAGTCCCTGCAGGTGTCCTCCAAGGAAAAGATCCAGCTTGCTTCCTGTCCAGAGGATGTCCCGTGGCTCTGGAGGAGGAGAACCCCGCCACTCCGAGGGGGGAACAACGATCGCTATGACCAGGACGGATGTCCCATCTGTCGTCACTGCCACAAAGCAGGCCACCTCGCAAGATTCTGTCCTTTAAACGAGTAACCCCTGGGGCAGAGGGCCAACCCCCAGGAGTAGGACCACAAGGTCCAAGGAACTGACGAGCCAAGTATGTTGGAGGGAGACTGATCCTTCCAGTGGTGATTAACGGCATCCACATGAACGCTTTGCTGGACACTGGCTCCCTGGTGACTACTATGCCCTATATCCTCTACAAGCGATATTGGGCTGACTGTAAACTCAGCCGTGGCCCAAGTGATGAGCTAACAGTAGTTGCCAGTAAAGGTCAGTCTTTACCACAAGTGGGATGCAAAGAAATTACTGTTAAAGTGGGGAGGGTGGAGTTAAACTCTCAAGGTCTGATAGTTGTGGATATTGATCGACGAGAACGTAATCCCATGATGACTCTTGGTACAAATGTAATTGAAAATTGTCTTTCCGAGGTTATTATCTTGTTGCAACAGGTGGCTGAGACTGCTGGTTCCAGTGAACAACGAGTCCTGCAGAAGGAGATCAAGGCCCTGATGCAAAGACAGCAGGTAGAACTCTCTGGCGGAGAAATTGGCAGTGTCAGAGTGAGTGATGCTTTCCCCATTGCCATACCCCCCAGATGTGTAATCTTGATATGGTGTCGGGCAGCCATAGGCCTCAGAGGAAAAGATTACCAGACAATGGTAGAACCAGTGTATTCTGATAGCAGGCCCACTGTCCTGACAGCCAGAAGGGTAGTTGATGAATGTAAAGGGAGAGTAACTGTACGCCTTTTGAATTGTGGGGAGGAGGAGGCCACAATACCTCGGTATGCCACAGTTGCTAAGCTGCTCACTGTCTGTAACAATGCAATGCAGGCAGCAGAGCCCTTGGTCTCATCCGACCAGGTGGAGGACAATGGCTCTGCCAAGCAGCTGGAGGAGTGGTGCCAGCAACTGCAAGTGGGGACTGACACTACACCTTCATACCAGAAAAATGGGGTTTACAGGGTGACCCAGGAATATGAGCGGGTATTCAGTAAACACCCCCTAGATTTTGGGAAGGCAAAAGGGGTTCAACACCATATCCCCACTGGAGATCATCCACCCATAAAAGAAAGGTACCGGCCTATACCCCCAACACAATACCAATGTGCCAAAGGTATGTTGAGAGAGATGAAGGAAGCAGGGGTTATCAGAGACAGTTGTAGCCCCTAGGCAGCTCCAATAGTTTTTGTAAAGAAAAAGGATGGTACCATGAGAATGTGTGTTGATTACAGAAAAATTAACAGTATTACACATAAGGATGCCTACACATTACCCAGAATCGAGGAGTCATTAGCTGCACTTAAAACTGCTAACTATTTCTCCACCTTAGATCTCACTAGTGGGTATTGGCAGGTTCCCGTGGCAGAGGCAGACAAGGAGAAAGCAGCATTTACCACCCCAATGGGTCTCTGTGAGTTCAACTATATGCCATTCGGGCTCTGCACCGCCCCAGGAACATTTCAACAGCTGATGGAGTGCTGCCTGGGACACAAGAACTTCGAGACGGTCCTGTTGTACCTTGATGATGTCATTGCTTTCTCCAAGACTTATGAAGACCATCTGAAGCACCTGGCAGAGGTGTTTGAAGCCTTGTCCAACTTTGGCCTGAAGGTGAAGCCTTCCAAATGCCACCTCCTGAAGCCCAAGGTACAGTACCTCGGTCATGTAGTGAGTGCAGAAGGTGTGGCACCAGATCCTGACAAAGTCACAATCATCCGGGATTGGCCGAAGCCCAGCAACCTCCATGAGGTACGCCAATTTCTTGGGTTGGTAGGCTACTACCGAAGGTTCATCAAGGGCTTCACTGAAATAGCCACTCCTATGCAAAATCTTCTGGTGGGGTAGTCCAAGAAGGCCAAACAGAAAAGTTCAACCTTTGAATGGACTGAGGAGTTGGAGAGATCCTTCACCCGACTGAAGATGGCTCTCACAGGAGATGAAGTTCTGGCCTACCAAGATTATGACCAACCCTTTGTGTTGTATACTGATGCCAGCAACGTGGGACTTGGAGCAGTACTGTCACAGGTACAGAATGGCAAAGAAAGGCTGATCTACGCCAGCAGGAAGCTTCGTCCCACTGAAAGGAACCCTGACAACTACAGTTCCTTCAAGCTGGAGTTCCTGGCCATAGTCTGGGCTGTGACTGAAAGATTTAAGCATTACCTAGTTTCAGCCAAGTTTACCATCTTCACGGACAACAACCCGTTGACTCACTTGGAAACTGCATAGCTAGGTGCACTGGAGAAGCGATGGAAGGCTCGGCTGTCTAATTATGAGTTTACCATCAAGTACCGGGCAGTGCATAAGAATGCCAATGCTGACGCGCTGTCCAGAATGCCTAATCTGCCAGATGCAGGAGAAGACCCTGAGGCTCTTGAAGAAATAGAGTTACCTCCCTTCCACCGGCCAATCGCGGCCCAACGTGCTCAAGGAGTGAGAAACAGGCAGTCTGGCTTGAAAGAGGTCACCCTAAATCCATTGCCCCATCATGACTGGGCAGAAACGCAGGATAGTGACCCCGCAGTCCGCATGGTGAAGGAGCTACTGCCACGAGCTGACTCACACCCAAAGTCGGATGCTCCTGAAGAAATCCAGCAGTTGTGGAAGGAAAGAGGCCGGCTGTTCATCTATGAAGGAAAGCTGTGTCGGAGGAGTATCAATGCCCGTACTCATGAGTTGGTCTAGCAGGTGGTAGTCCCAAAGAGAGAGGCATCAATGGTCCTGGAAGCATACCACAATGGAACTGGCCACTTCGGATGGAAGAAGTTGGAAGCATTGCTCCGGGAGAGGTTCTACTGGGCTGGTATGAGGAAAGCCATTGAAAAGTGGTGCCGAGAGTGTGGACAATATAACCTGTGCAGAAAGGATCGAAACAGCCAGAGAGCTCCTCTACAGCCAATAATAACCAAACAGCCACTTGAGTTGGTCGCCCTAGACCATGTAAAGCTGGTCCCCAGCCGCTCAGGCTACATCTATGCTCTTACCATCGTGGACCACTACTCAAGATTCCTGGTAGTTGTGCCTGTCAAAGATCAAACAGCCAGGACAGCAGCCAGAGCCTTCCAACAGCACTTCTGTAGACAACATGGATACCCATGTAAGTGAGTGCTTACAGATCAAGGTCCAGCTTTTGAGGCAGAAGTGTTACAGGAATTCTGTAACTTTGTACAGCTTCTGTACAGTTGCAAGAAGATCAGGACAACACCGTACCATCCACAGACCAATGGCATGTGTGAAAAGATGAACCAGGTAGTGATTGACCTACTGAAGACCTTGCCTTTTGAGGAGAGGAATCTGTGGTCAGAAAAGTTGCCAGATCTGGTAGACCTCTACAACCACATTCCTGTGAATTCCACCAACTGCACTCCAGTCTACCTAATGAGAGCGAGGCCTGGTAAACTGCCTGTTGATTTGGATATGGGAGTCCTTACCCCTGAAGTGACAACACCAGATGCTGACTGGGATACAGAGAGGCAGCAACAGTACAGAAGAGTTCAAGAGTGTGTGGAAAAGAGTCTAGCTCAGGCAAGACAAAAACAAGAGAGGAACTACAATCAGCATGCACCTGCAGTCCCCTTGTCACCATGAGAACAAGTCCTCAAGAGGAAAAGAAGACTGCATAAATTGGATGATCAATGGGAAGCTGAACCCTACACCATTCTGCCCTCAGATTTTGACAATACCAAGGTGTGCCTTGTTAGTAAAGATGGAGGAGAAACCTCAGCAGCAGTATCAAGGGATCATTTGAAATTATGCCCTGACCAGCTAAAGGAAAGAATGGAAGAGCAGAATAACATCCAACCCATAGAAGAAGAAAAGGTCAGCACTATACTTGGAGAATCCCCTGCCAATTGGACTAAAGTAAATGATGCCATAGTGGTGCCAGTGTTGACATTTCCCCAACTGGTAGTACAAGAAGAAGTGACTCATGAGAACTCTGAAAATCAAGAAGTTCAGGTAGCAGATGCCATATCAGCAGTGGAGCCAGAGAACCCTCGCCCTGCCAATGGTGAATCTGTCATACTCATGGTGAGACTAAGAGTCGGTAGGAAAATACTACCCAGGTTACCCACACCAGAGTTATGCAGGTCTACCCGTACTGCACAAAGTATACCCCCCATCAGATATCGTGTGTAGATAAGTTTATGTGAATGTTGAAATTGTGTATATATGTAACTGTTCTCAAGTTTTGTGCCTACAGATAATCTGTAAGAAGCCTTTTTGAAGTTTTTGTTTCATGTTTTGATGGACATTGGACCACAGGACTTGTGTGGTCAAAACCAATTTGCACATAATTCATCATTTGCAAAGGAATGGACCATAGACATTGATGCTTGGACTTATCATCATAGGACTATTTTTGGAGCCTTTGGTTTTTGTAAATTTTTCATTTTTCTTAAATCTTGTAACCTTCATATTGCTTACATGTTTATATGTTTATATGTTTTTCATGTTTTTCTTTTATCAGTCCAGGAGTACTGACTTGCACTAGGGGGGAATGTGGCACCCCAAGGAGTATGGTCGCCATAGTGGCATTGCCTTCCTCCAGGGAGGGTGATGTCAGGCTTGGAGGCAATGAAGAGTCTCTCTAACAGTTAACCATGTCATGCAGCACAGTTCCCACTCCAGGCCATTAGAGGGAGCTCTGAACCAGAATTGGGGGAGGAGTGCTCTCTGAGGGCCAGGAAGGGAAATGAGGAGTGAGTGTGAGGAGGGTAACGAGTGTAGACATGTGGAGAGAAGCTGGATGTTGAGCTGAGGATAGAGAGCTCCCTCCCAGTGATAGAGCATGATCTGGAGCCTGGTCTCCACGGTTGTATGGATACTGAAGGTCCTGCAACAGAAACCAGAGGAATAGGAAGCTGCAAATGCTCTATTCCCAACTAAGACTTGGAAGCACAACAGCGACGTGTGAGCCAAGAGAGATAGAGGGCTACAGTTTTCTGCCATACGAGGTAGTTCTAAGAGAAGATAAGGAGGAACTTCAGTGTAACACTGTACTGCATGTACCTCAAGCCAGCGCTAGGAAGGAGACTACAGAGAGATCCCTGAGTTGCTTCCAGGCTAGCCTGCTCCTGTGCCATCTGTAACCAGGACCCAGGACTTCGTTTGCCAAGTAAAGGTAAAGAAACTGCACCCTGTTGTGTCCTTGCCTCCTTCCTGCAACATCCTCATCACTACTACATTTCTGTGCCAAACACTGCACCCTATTCCTAAACATTCCGCTACACTGCCCTGGGACCAACAGCCCTACCTGTGGAGGGCTACAACATCATTGCTGCACTACACCATCTGTCCCAGAGGATCTGTCTGCAGCGTCGGCTTAACACCTCCCTTGCCGAACACCACAGGTGGTGTCACGAATCACTTATAAACTTTATTCCCAACTCAACCCCTTTTACATGGGCGCCCGGGGCCACGGACCGGGTCACCGCTGCTGTGACAATCCCCTCTGAGAGACCGGCTCGGTACCGAGTACCCCACAGCCCTGGGAGGGTGACCCATTTGACAAGGTGGAGGGTGTCTATAGGATTGGTGAGAATTTGGATCTCACTAGAGATTTGAGGACGCTGACAATGATGCTCTCAGTCCAAGTATCTACGCAGGCAGCCTAATAAGCAGGACTGCTGCACACGCAAAAGGGTGGAAAAATGAACGCTTGGTAACTGTGCAGAAAAGAGGAAGAAAAGTATTTTTGCTTTTAAAAAAGCAGTTTGTACAGCATTGTGCAAACAGCAATGCAGCTATCAGGGAGCCTTATAAGGCAGCCTAATAACCAACAGAGCTGATGCACAAAAATAGAGCCTCCCCTGTCACTGCACACAAAGTGTTGTGTTGTAAGTGGAATTCGCTAACAGCAGAAGCAGTTTTTTTGTTCTTCTTCCCTGCCTAGCGCTCTCCCTACAGAATCAGCAGCAGCAGCAGCTCTCCCTATGCTAAGATCGGCATAAGTAAGATGGTGGTCGGCGTTCACACCCTTTTATAGCCCCTGTGATGCCACACAAAGCCAGCCAATCACTTGCATGCCCTTCTCAAAGATGGTGGTGACCGATGCCTATGTCATCACGTTGCCCACAGTGTGCATATTCCATCATTGGCTGAAAAAGGGCGCTGGAAGCATCTTTTGAAACGCGACTTTGGTGCTCTGGTCGCTGACCTCGTGGCCGACCTCAGGCTATGGTCGGGTTTCGTTTCATGAAACCCGACTACAGCGAAAGTCGCCGACTTTTGAATATGACCGACCTGTTTCGCTCAACTCTAGTCATCATCATTATCAGGTGGCAAGCCTCTGTCAATCTCTAGAATCACTGCGTTGAGAAACACGTGATGGTGTCTCCGCAGTGCTGGATGTTGATCTCCATGAGTTCATTCATCCTCATTTTTCACAGTCTTTTACTAGGCATTGCTCCTACCAGCCAGTTTCCTACTCAACACTGATGAGGGGCAATACCCCGAAACAGCTGTCTGTGGATGGATACCATGTTTTGGCATAGGTGGTTTCCTTCATTAGAGACTGCCCTTCCCGTGGTTGTTCCTTCCCGGGGAAAGACCTGGCTGGTCATTGCTTGCGTTGAGAAACATGTGATGGTGTCTCCGCGGCTTCTGTTTTGCATGTTTTGCATATTTCCCATAAGGGATGGGGTCAGTGCTCTAGAATCACTGCGTTGAGAAACACGTGATGGTGTCTCCGCAGTGTTGGATGTTGATCTCCATGAGTTCATTCATCCTCATTTTTCACAGTCTTTTACTAGGCATTGCTCCTACCAGCCAGTTTCCTACTCCACACTGGTGAGGGGGAATACCCCGAAACAGCTGTCTGTGGATGGATACCATGTTCTGGCATAGGTGGTTTCTTTCATTGGAGACTGCCCTTCCCGTGGTTGTTCCTTCCCGGGGAAAGACCTGGCTGGTCATTGCTTGCGTTGAGAAACATGTGATGGTGTCTCCGCTGCTTCTGTTTTGCATATTTCCCATAAGGGATGGGGTCAGTGCTCTAGAATCACTGCGTTGAGAAACACGTGATGGTGTCTCCGCAGTGTTGGATGTTGATCTCCATGAGTTCATTCATCCTCATTTTTCACAGTCTTTTACTAGGCATTGCTCCTACCAGCCAGTTTCCTACTCAACACTGATGAGGGGCAATACCCCGAAACAGCTGTCTGTGGATGGATACCATGTTTTGGCATAGGTGGTTTCCTTCATTGGAGACTGCCCTTCCCGTGGTTGTTCCTTCCCGGGGAAAGACCTGGCTGGTCATTGCTTGCGTTGAGAAACATGTGATGGTGTCTCCGCGGCTTCTGTTTTGCATGTTTTGCATATTTCCCATAAGGGATGGGGTCAGTGCTCTAGAATCACTGCGTTGAGAAACACGTGATGGTGTCTCCGCAGTGTTGGATGTTGTTCTCCATGAGTTCATTCATCCTCATTTTTCACAGTCTTTCACTAGGCATTGCTCCTACCAGCCAGTTTCCTACTCCACACTGATGAGGTGCGGAGTTTCCTGAATACCTTGAGTGTTGTCTCTTGGCCTTCCGGCATCGCCACTTCGGTGGCTTAAGCCGGTCGCTGCTTTTGGGAGACAGCCAGGAGGTTTCGGGGAGGAAATCCTTGGAGTTGTGGATGATGGGAGTCCGACTTCAATTCTCTGGGACCGGTGATAGCCGGGTCAAAAATGGATTCAGGACTGACATCGCTGAAGATAAGAAGTTGCATTTTTCCCTGGGATATTTGGTCAACATGGTGTTTTATGACATCCTGAAGATTTGGAAGTCTGATATAATATGCCTGCAGGAGTTTAGGAGAGAAGGCAGGTATGTACTGGTGCTATCTTCTATGGCGGCTTGCCAGAATTTGTTTACTGCCCTGAAAAATGGAGTGGCAAATCCTTTGCTGGAAGGTCTTACCTTTACTGTGCTGTACTCTAAGGGAGATATCCCACTTGTAGTTTTCATGCACAACCCGTTTGTTTCCCTGGAGGACATTGCTTTATTTTTGAAAAGACATTGCATTTATGTTCAGTACTCCCACAGGGTCCTGAATGGAGAAGGGCTCTGGACTGGGAAGTACAAATTTTTTGTGAGATTTGGGATGGATCCCCAAGGCCCGGGAGGCATCCATTAGCCCCCTCTTAATTTTTCAATTGGGAAAAATACTGGTTTTTTGTTCTTTCCAGATGCCCCGATGTATTGCAGGAGGTGTAAAAATTTCGGGCATACCCAGGATAGTTGCAAGGAGATGCCAACTTGCAGGAATTGCAATGCTTCTGGCCATATGGCAAAAGACTGCACAAATCCTGTTATGTGTAATGCTTGTGGTGAGGAGGGCCATAAGTATCGGGACTGCAAGGCCAGGATCAGTCCTAGGTCTTACGCTGAGGTCTCAGGTGGGGCAGCTACACCCCCTGCTGCTGTTTTTGACATTCCACAGGTTTCAGACCTGGGAGTTATTGAGGAACCTGGAATCATGGATGCACATGAGGAGGCCCTGCCCCAAACAGAGTCTCCCAGCCCAGAGGTGGCAGATTTGGAAGCTACTGATGTTGAATGTGAGCTCCCTCATCAGTCTGATGTCTGTGGGGAGGGGGAGTTGGAAGGTACTCTTGGCAATACCCCCAGTGTATCTTGGTTTGCTACTGAGGAGGAGTTGGCCAGTTGTGGAGATCAAGGTGACTTCACTCTTGCGAGGTCTTCTGAGGACGAGGAGTCTGGAACTTCCTGTAAGAAGCCCAGAACGGATTGGGCAGACCCCGGTGAAGTTGGTTTAAGTCCGGTAAGTGAACGTAGTTACCCTCAGAATTCCTTCTCTCCAGACACCAATGCTTTTTTAGGCATTCCCGCAGACGTAAACAGATTCGAGGAGTTGCAGTTCCAAATGGAAGACGAAAACGGCTGAAGAGGAAGTGGCGTGTTTGTCGTCATGTAAATAACACAGTCATGTTATGGCTCCCCAAGCTGGTTGGGGCATTGCGTCCCTGAATATCAGGCAAATTAGATCTAAATTCAGGAGGGCAATCGTTCTAGATTATATTAAACAGATGAATGCACACATCTTTTGTCTTCAGGAATGTGGGATTGTGGACACGACAAGCGATAAGGACTGGCCTTACGGACAGCATGTATGGTCTGGCTCATGTGTTAATAGGAATTATGGTGTAGTGATATTAATGGGTAACAGGGAGATTAGTTTAGATAGCTACACGGTGGTAGAGATAGGTAGATGTATAATTGCACATGTTAGTTATAGGGGGTGGCGGACTAGAATTATTAATGCGTACTGTCCATCAGGACACAACAGGAAAAAGGAGCGTCTGGCTCTTTTGGAAAAATTAAGTTTGTTTCTTCCGGGCAAAATGCCTACAGTTTTAGTTGGAGACTTTAATTGCATCACAGAAGGGAATTGTGACATAACTGGTAAAAAGTTATCCGATCTTATTTCTGATTTTTCCCTTCTAGATGCTGCTGCTCTGAAATTTGGCATCCCACCACCGCCAACGTACCATGCTGATAGGGGTGGTATTGCATCCAGGATAGATAAAATGTTGTTTTCCAAAAATATGTTGTGTATGAATTTTGAACAAAATGCTGTACCTTTTTCTGATCATGAGTGTTTGAGAGGTGTGTTTAGTGCGATTGATGACTGTGTGTATGGGGGTGGGGTTTGGAAGCTGAATGTAAGACTGTTAGAAGATGAGGATGTGATGAATGAATTAAAAATAAAGTATAAAGAGTGGAGAGTATGTAAGAGGGATTTTGCGTGTGTACTGGAATGGTGGGACTGGGTTAAGGTGTGTTGCAAAAAAATTCTTCAAAAAGTGGGGCTATAAAAAAGCTGCTATTTATCGGAGTAGATTTAATGATTTAAACAGGCGCTTAGACTGGTTAAGGAAGTGTGGAGAAATTGGCATGGATGTGTCTGATCTGCTGGCTGAGACAAAGAGTGAATTAAAGAGTGTTATGGATGAAAAAGGGAAAGAAATCATCTATCGCACCAAAATAGAACATCTTGAGAAAGATGAAAAGTGCACGAGGTTCTTTTTTAAGAAAATGAATGGGAGAAAGGCTGATATGGATAAAATCCTGGATAGGAATGGTTTGTGTGTGTCAGATGAGAATGTGATAAAGGAGGTGAATAGGTTCTAAAGCAAGTTATATGATAAAAAATGGATTGATTCTGGTCTTGTTTCAGAAGTGCTGAATGGGTTAGAGAACAAGTTGGATAGTGGAGAATGTGATATTTTGAATGAGGACGTAATTATGGAAGAAGTAGAAAATGTGATGAAGAGTGCTAAAAAGAATACGACACCAGGTAAAGACGGATTGCCGGTAGAATTCTATGTGAAGGCGTGGGATTTTCTGGGTGCTGATTTGACTGAGATATGTAAGTATATGTGGGAGAGTGGTAAGTTGTGTGAATCAATGAAAGAGGGGGTGGTTGTGCTTGTGCATAAGGAAGGTGAGAGAAAGTGTTTAGAGAATTGGAGACCTATAACATTGCTGAACGCAGATTACAAAATCTATAGCAAATTGTTGGCGAATCGTATGCGTGAGGTGATTGGTAGTGTTGTGGATGAGGATCAAGTGTGTGCTGTGCCTGGGAGAAGTATGAGTGATAACTTATTGTTATTAAGGGATTTGATTGGAGACTGCATGGGAAGGAAACGGAAGTGTATGGTTCTGTCAATTGATTTTGAGAAAGCGTTTGATAGGGTCTCGCATGTGTTTTTGTTTAAAGTTCTGGATAGAATGGGATTTCCTCAAAAATTTGTGAATGGGATAATGTCTTTGTATGATTGTGTGCCAAGTGAGTTTCTTGTTAATGGGTGGTTGAGTGAGAAAGTGAATATTAAGTCTGGTGTAAGGCAGGGGTGTCCCATGTCCCCTGTCTTGTTTGTATGTGTGATTGAACCTTTGTTGTGCTTGGTGAGACGTGATAAAATGATGCGAGGTTTGTTGGTACCTGGGAGTGGTGGGAAACATGTGAAAGTTCTTGGATATATGGATGATGTTGTGGCTGTGAGTGAAAGTGTTGCGTCTATCAGTAGGGTTAAGTTGCTTCTGGAGTTTTTCTGTGGTGCATCTGGCTTTAGAGTGAATTGGAATAAATGTAGTTTTAAATGTTTTGGGGATGCCAGGGTTAAAATGGAGGGGGTAAAGTGTGAGGAGGGTGCTATCAAAGTGCTGGGAGTATTATTTAATAAGGACTTGGAAGGTAAGGAGAGCTGGGAGGAGTGTGGATTGCGCATAGAGCGTAAGTTAAATTTTTGGCGACTGAGAGACTTGACCTTGAGTGGTAAGATTTTGGTCATAAAAGCGGTGATTCTTCCGATTTTGCTTTTTATTGCAACAGTTTTTCCACCGTCATGTAGGAAAATAAAAAGAGTGGAAAAGTTAGTTTTTACTTTTTTCTGGAGCAGTAAAATAGAGAAACTTAAGAGAGAGAGTCTTTTCAAGGCGTGTCACCATGGTGGCATGTCCTTTCCAAACATTGAGATTTTTCTGGGGCTTCAGTATATCAAAACTGTTGTTATTTTGCTGAATAAAGGAAATAAGGGAGCGTATATGGCAAGTTATTCTGCTGGTTGGATGTTATATGGCTTATGTTAGAGAAAGAGGGATGCTAGAGTGCCTGTTGCTTTCAAGTGTCCGGTCTGGTATGAGGTGATTGAGAAGTTTGTGAGGAAGCATGATTTACTGAGTGTACCGATGAATGATTTTAGAATGGCTAAGAATGTGATGAAAATAATACGTAAGAATAATGTGGAATGTAATATTGTGGGGCTGAGAGGGAATGAAGTTTCGGTTGCATGGAAGAGTTTGGGAACACACGGAATGTCTAATAGACAAAGGGATATTGTATGGATGTCCTTGCACAATATTTTGCCTGTGCGACAGGTTCAGAAGAGACGAGGTCTGACCAGAACTGATGTGTGCCCGAGGGAAGGATGTGGTGGATGTGAGACTGTGTGGCATACTATGTGGGACTGTGATTACGCGTGCAGTGTGTGGAAGTGTGTAGGTGGGTTGTGTAAGGAGTTAGCAGGTGTGAGTTTTATTGACTGGCGTGTTGCGATGTTTGGAATTGGTGCATGTGGTCGTGTGAAAAAAAGAATCCTATGGTTAATTACGACTTGTGTGATGCAGAGTTTGTGGGATGTGAGGAATTTAGGAATTTTCAAAGAGAAGCATGTATCTGTGAATAAGTGTGTCGGGCTGATCCTTTCTAGATTATACTTGATTTATAAATTAGACAGCGAAGGCGGTGGTGGTTCTGATGCAGAGGGTGTCTGGAAATTTAAAAAATGGCAGCACCTGATCAAATATCAGTGAATGTTAGTGATGTTTATTGATGTTCAGGATGTCTTTTGTGTATACCCTTGGTTTGTTATACTAAAATAAATATGAACCATGATGATGAGAGTTGAAACAACAACGTTTAAGTTGATGAGCTTATATTGAGTTGTTTATAACTAACCTGAATGGTTTTAAAAAAAAAAAAAAGAAACAGCTGTCTGTGGATGGATACCATGTTTTGGCATAGGTGGTTTCCTTCATTGGAGACTGCCCTTCCCGTGGTTGTTCCTTCCCGGGGAAAGACCTGGTCATTGCTTGCGTTGAGAAACATGTGATGGTGTCTCCGCGGCTTCTGTTTTGCACATTCCCGCCTTGACACCGGCCCGGTACCGAGTACCCCCGCTGCCCTGGGTGTGCGAGGGCGACCCACGGGCACCTGTAAAATGGACTCTACCCCCCTTTTACATGGACGCCAAGGGCCACGGACCAGGTCGCCGCCACTGTGACACTTCCCTCTGAGATACCGGCCCGGTACCGAGTACCCCACGGCCCTGGCGGGCGATCCATTTTTGGCGTCATGAACAGGATGACGAAGCCCGGTACAACTGGGTCCTGTGTGCTGAAGATTTATTACATTGGACTTAAGATTGCTGAGAATGTGCAAAAGGACCAAAAATAATAGACTGTAAAATGGACTCTCAAAATGGCTGCCGGCGCGGTGAAGAAGGGCGTGACAACATAGGTGGCCCTAAGAAAAGAGCGCAAACTGTCCTGGGCCTCCCCTGCCTGAACTTCTATGCATCCGCAACATGGCCCACCCCCCAGAGGAGTTCGTATACTGGCTTGGTATGGAGGCAGAGGAAGAAGACGCTGCCCCCAGAAGGAGGAGCGAGGCCCTGTGGCGGGAAGGGAGCCCAGGAGGGAGAGAGAACGCCAGGACACCATATTGGAAGAAGCACGGAGGCCTGAAGAGCGCGAGGAGGCTGAACTGATCTTCCTCGGTGCACTGATTGAAGGCTCCAACCCCACTTCCACCATGGAGCGCCAGCAGCTGGAGGACGAAATTGCCCAGCAGACCCACTGTCTGCGACTGAAGCAGGAGGCTTTGTGGACTCTGAACTTGCATCACGTCCAGGAGGGGCCTACACCAACGGTACCTTCACCACCGGTACCCACCGCCGCTGCACTGTTTCTCCCTCAGGCAGCACCTGCAGAACCTGCGATGCCATCGGCAGCACCTGTCAACACCTCCACGCTGCAAGACAATTCGGTCCTTCACATGCACGTGGAGGGCTGGGATGGCTTTTCGCGAAAAGAAGTGCCGACTGGGTAGGTCATAGCATGGTACTGCGTAGGCCATGAGCTTGTGAAAGCTTTGCTTTCAACCAACCAGTAGGGCATCATCTCTAACGAGATTAGTTTGGCTTCAAAGCCAGTGTACGCGGATGAGAGGATGAGTACTTTCTTGTCCTACTCAGAGTCTCTGGTAGGGTGAGCTGGACTTGAGAGCTGCATATGGTGGAACTAGCAGTGGACATGGCGGACTGTGAGAGGGTTGGTGATGGTGATGGTGTTGGTGGCATTGCTGATGGCCTAGGTTCAGTCTTTCGTAGCAATAACATTGTGATTTCATGAATGCTTTGCCCATGCGACGACACCTCGACATTTGCTGCTGGTGGTGTGCTAACCGGTGGGCTTACAGTGGGGGAAGCGATGTAGCGTTGCTGACTACCTTTATTCGGAGCAGGTGCACATGTGGTACGTGAGGTTTGGTAGTCCATCCATGCTTGCAAGTGCATGGTGGTTAAATGTCTAAACATGCAACTGGTATTCAAATTTCTCAGATTTTTCCCTCGACTAAAGGTCTTTGTGCACTTCTTACAGATAACCTTTGCCTGATCATTAGGATTTTGTTCAAAAAAGTGCCACACTGCACTCTTCCTACTATGGAAGACATTTTGAGACCTTGCACGCTGTGCTAATTTGACCGTCTGGCCAAGCTGTACTGCAACTCTTTTGATTTTTGTAACACATTTTTGGACTGCTACGGTCATGCCAGATAACAGCTGTTACGATGTCGTTGCCTGCTGCGGATCCTCCTCCTCATCTTCTGAGCTATTGGCAGCGGCACCCTCTTCCCCCAATGGATGCCAATCTTGGTCAACAACTGGGTCGTCCATCACCTCCTATTCAATTTCATGTGCACCTTCCTCTGTGTCACCGTGTAAGGTGGTATAGTATGCGGGAAGGGGCACCTGAGTTTCATCAGGGTCTGATTCTGCCTTAGTACACTGCGAGGACAATGTAGTGCTCTGAGTGAATGTACCAGCAGAAAAATCTAGCAGTGGCTGTGCATCAGTGCACTCCATGTCAGATTCATCTTGGACTGGGGAATTCACGATTTGACTTGCTAACCCAGGCATGGTATGTGAGAAGAGCTCCAGGGAGTCATCGTTAGTGTGGCCTGCCACATCCTTCACTTTTGGTAGGGGTGAAGGACACAAGGAAAGGTGTTGTTCCTGACCAGGAGTCTCCACTGACGACTCAGTGCTTTTATTTTTTGAATCTTCAGAAGAGGAGGCAAGAGAGCTGGAGGCTGTGTCAGCAATGTAAGCCAAAACTTGTTCCTGAAGCTCTGGCTTTAAAAGTGGGTTACTTACTCCCAGAAAAGAGAGCCTTCGAGGCCTTGTGGAGCCAGACGATGACGCAGGCTCAACACCTCCTGCCTTAGGTGCTATTGTGCTTTTGCCACTACCAACAGATGCAACACCACCACCATCGGGACCAGCTTGCAACCCCCGCCCACTTCCATGGCGTCTTCCACCATACTTCCTCATTTTTGTGAAAATGTACCCAAAATAACACCAGCTCTATGGTACTGTAAAACAAGGTAGAAGGTGTATCTACTATTGGTGAGAAGTTGAATCTCACTAAAGATTTGAGGACGCTGAACTATTGTCTCAGGCCCAGGAGAGATTACACCTCAATGTAACAGGCTGAAATTGGATGGTGTATGACAAGGTGGAGGGTGTCTATAGGATTGGTGAGAATTTGAATCTCACTATAGATTTGAGGACGCTGAACTATTGTCTCAGGCCCAGGAGAGATTACTCCTCAATGTAACAGGCTGAAATTGAATGGTGTATGACAAGTTGGAGGGTGGCTATAGGATTGGTGAGAATTTGGATCTCACTACAGATTTGAGGATGCTGAACTATTGTCTCAGGCCCAGTAGATTACACCTCAATGTAACAGGCTGAAATTGGATGGTGTATGATGTGGTGTCCCCAGGAGTATGGTCACCACAGTGGCATTGCCTTCCTCCAGGGAGGGTGATGTCAGGCTGGGAGGCAAAGAAGGGTCTCTCTAACAGTTAACCATGTCATGCAACACATTTCCCACTCCAGGCCAACAGAGGGAGCTCTGAACCAGAATTGGGGGAGGAGTGCTCTCTGAGGGCCGGGAGGGGAAATGAGGAGTGAGTGTGAGGAGGGTAACGATTGTAGACGTGTGGAGAGAAGCTGGAGGTTGAGCTGAGGATAGAGAGCTCCCTCCCAGTGATAGCGCATGATCTGTAGCCTGGTCACCACGGTTTTATGGATACTGAAGGTCCTGCAACAGAAACCAGAGGAATAGGAAGCTGTAAATGCTCTATTCCCAACTAAGACTCGGAGGCACAACAGCGACGTGTGAGCCAAGAGAGATAGAGGGCTACAGCTGTCTGCCATACGAGGTAGTTCTAAGAGAAGATAAGAAGGAGGAACTTCAGTGTAACACTGTACTGCATGTACCTCAAGCCAGCACTAGGAAGGAGACTACACAACCCATCTGATAGAGAGATCCCTGAGTTGCTTCCAGGCTAGCCTGCTCCTGTGCCATCTGTAACCAGTACCCTGGACTGCGTTTGCCAAGTAAAGGTAAAGAAACTGCACCCTGTTGTGTCCTTGCCTCCTTCCTGCAACATCCTCAGCACTGCTACATCTCTGTGCCAAACACTGCACCCTATTCCTAAACATTCCGGTACACTGCCTTGGGACCAACAGTCCTACTTGTGGAGGGCTATAACATCATTGCTGCACTACACCATTTGTCCCAGAGGATCTCTCTGCAGCGTCAGCTTAAAAGAAAAACATAACTAAATTCTTTTAGAACAACTTGAAAAATTGAAACAGATTGTATGGTTTGCAAACTATATGTACATTTGGCAAAATGACCAGCACAACATCACGGATCAGCAGCAAAAGGTCACATCTCTCCCAAAACACTTAATGTGTGCTTCAAAACAATATGTGTGGTTTATACAAATTGACAGTTCCCTCAAAATGCAAAGTCTCTTGACCTGTGTTTCACACAGTGTTTTGAGGATGAATTCAGCTCTACTCCCCCCTGCAGATTCCTCAGACAATGGCCACATTTACAAATGAAAGGATGCTAATTGGAGCCATCAGAGTCATCAGTTCTGACTAAGGGTCATTTGACCCTCTTTCCGGACTTCAGGGGGAGCTCGAAATTTCTAGGACTTCTAGTGTTAATAACAGAATTGTGAAAGTGTAACCAGGGGAACACCAACACCAGTCCTGCTGGAAGATTATCAAGAACATATCTTCAAATGTGCTCATGGTGCAAGGAGCCCACCTCGAGGAGAAACTCCTCCGAGACAAGTTTAACAATATTCTTAATCAGCGATGTTTTATCAATGGCAATGATATGAATTGGTATTTCAAGCCTAACTGTCCCTATCTTACACTGGGACACCAAGTGTGAGTCAATGAAGTTCATGGATGACTCACAGTCCACGAAAGCTTAAGTGGGTGTGTAGCAATCCCCACAACAAGGTTCCACCTCCAAAAACATTTTTTGGAATGAGGAAAAAGGTATCTGAGAGTTTGAGTGACCTCCACGACAATCACCCAGACTCAGCAGCTTGTTAGTTGGTGGGCAAGAAGGGCAGTCATTTTTCCAATGTCCAGGATTTCCACAATAAGAACATAATCTCCCTTCCCATCATCGCCTTCTCTCTATTTTCTTGAGATTGGTGGCCCCAACCTCCATAGGTTCTGTATTAGGGATGGGCGAATCTACTCGTTAGGACTCGTTACTCTGCGAGTAGTAGGGGACTCGCAGGACTCTGTACTCTGCGAGTTTCCAAGCGATTACTCGCACAGTAACGAGTCCAAAGTAAATCAATGGCAATCCTAGTTTTGGTCCGTTTTGTATTCTACTCAGATTCTCAGATCAATGCTTTCTGCTTTCAGAGTTTAAATCCGAGTTTTGCTTTCAGAGTTTAAATCCGAGTTTTGCTTTCAGAGTTTAAATCCGAGTTTTGCTTTCAGAGTTTAAATCCGAGTTTTGCTTTCAGAGTTTAAATCAGAGTTTTGCTTTCAGAGTTTAAATCCGAGTTTTGCTTTCAGAGTTTAAATCCGAGAGCATTCAGAGTTTTGCTAACTCGCTATCACTGTAGGATCATTTTTGACAGTCAATCCGGGTCCAGCAGCAGAGGAATCGCTGCAAACTCGCTTCCCCATTAATTAACATTGGACTCGCTAGACTCGCAACGAGTAGCGAGTCCTGCACTCGGACTCGTTAGAGTCTAGCGATTCCGAGTAATTTAGGATTCGCCCATCCCTATTCTGTATATGATACCACATCGGAATTAGCCCGATGTAAAGGAACCTCTTGCTGCATTACACCTCTCTCCCGCAACCTCCGAACCATACGAATGGCCTGAGCTGAGTGGCGGATGGAGAGCCAGAGCGTCTTTAACACTAGAAGTCCAAGAAATTTCGAGCTCCCCCCTGAAGTCCCAAAAGAGGGTCAAATGACCCTTTGTCAGAACTGATGACTCTGATGGCTCCAATTAGCATCCTTTCATATGTAAATGTGGCCATTGTCTGAGGAATTTGCAGGGGGGAGTAGAGCTGAATTCATCCTCAAAACACTGTGTGAAACACAGGTCAAGAGACTTTGCATTTTGAGGGAACTGACAATTTGTATAAACCACACATTTTGTTTTGAAGCACACATAAAGTGTTTTGGGAGAGATGTGACCTTTTGCTGCTGATCCGTGATGTTGTGCTGGTCATTTTGCCAAATGTACATATAGTTTGCAAACCATACAATCTGTTTCAATTTTTCAAGTTTTTCTAACAGAATTTAGTTATGTTTTTCTTTTAAAAAAAGATGTGAAAGAAGTGGGTTAAAAATGACAGACAAAAAAACAAAACAAATTAATTGTGTTGATCCACCTCAACAAAGGTCTTGTAAAAGAGCAAAAGAATGTAAGCTGCTCCTGAGTGTCTGCCCACCCCCCAGCTGCATTGTTGTGCGGGGGGATATGCATAAGGTTGCTAACACCTTAGCAAATTTGCATGCAGCCTTTTGTGCTGTGGGGATAAATAGGTGACTGCTTCACCTATTTTGTTCACAACTCAACTGGCATTGGAACTGATCCTGAGCAACACCAACCCTTGTGACTCAGATGGAGAAGACTCACCTTGTGACTCACACACACACGCACCTCCCACTGCAGCCTATTGTAAATATGTGTGGAATTGTTTTATTCCTTGTATTTTTTTTATTATTTTTATATCAAAAATTAAAAGCATGGAGACAAATAACAGTTGTTCTTTTGTATATTTTTCACACTGACATTTTAGTCCTCTTGACTTAGACACAAATGCTTCTGGTCATTACTCACAGCTGTACCTTGCTCTAAAATTTCTAATTCTCTATTTAAAATATATAAAAAATGATTCATTGTTTCAGTGCTTTTTTGCTCAAATAAAACTAAACTAAATGCAATATGTATAGTCTTTATATTATCAAATACAATAAAATGAATAGAACTAACTAGAAACCAAAAGGCTAAACTCAATGGAAAACAACAACCTCCTGTGGTGCGACAGTAGTGGCCTTAACTACAGAACAAAAGATGGTGATTATAGGATGTTAGATAAAATCCTTCAGGTCATTCGACCTGTCTTCCAAAGGTAGAAATGTTAAATGACCCCTCTCTGGGACTTCTAGTGTTAAGGTAGCAGGACCATTGAAACGCATATGATTTTAAATGCACTTTAAGCCTGTGACTGTCACTGGTAAGAATTACCCGTTTTTGTGTCTCTGGATATGAAGAAGGAGTTTAGACTTATGTGCTTTTAATGAAAATGAAATAAAAGTTATTTTTTATTGATATCAACCACACTGGACTTCTGCTTCACCAATGTTAAAGATAGGTACGCAGGACACATGCCGACATAGACGGAGCTGAATGGAAGAGGTGCAGCAGTGGGCGATGATGTCCTCTTCCTTGCTGCCCATCGCGGCTCCTGCGCAGGCATACTTTATCTGCCCTGTTGAGGGCAGAGCAAAGTACTGCAGTGTGCAGGCACTGGGCCTCTCTGACCTTTCTCGGCGCCTGCGCACTGCAGTACTTTGCTCTGCCCTCAACAGGGCAGATATAGTACGCCTGCGCAGGAGCTGTGACAGGCAGCAAGGAGGAGGACGTCATCGCATGAAGATGGGAGGCTACGGACCCGGACCGCGACACCCACTGGACCGGACCGCTCCCAGGTGAGTATAATATAACTCGTTTTTCTTATCTTTCAGGTTACATCGGGGTCTTATCTACAGCATTACAGAATGCTGTAGATAAGCCCCTGATGGCAGTGGCTGCAGCTTAGGCCTGTTTCACACTTTCGTTTTTTTCAATCAGTCAAAATCCGCCAAAATTTGAAAATGGCGGATCCGCTTTTCTTGTGGTGGATCCGCCATTTTTTCCCATTGAAATACATTAGTGGCGGATTGTAGCGGATGGTCGTCCGTTACGTCCGCTATTCGGCTGATCCGCCATATTCCTGGCGGATTCTGTCTGAGGTGGACAGAGTTTGCTACGTTTTTTGGCGCCGTCATAATAGCGGACAATGCCGGATCCGCCGTCATCCGCCAAGTGGTAGAATGGGCCCCTATGGGCGGCAGATCCGCCGGGATCCGCTATTTTGCGGAATCCGCTAAATCGCACTGAGCATGCTCAGAAAAAAAGATACTTTTCCAGACAGTCCCAAAATTATATAAGGTGGGCTAATTAATCATTGGACCCAGACAGCCGGCACCAGCCTGACTGAAGACAGAGCCAGGGCCATCCAGCCAGCACCTGCCCAGCAGAGACACCCCCAGCTGAGAAGAAAGAGAGAGAGCCTGCCAGCCTGCCATACCCAGCTGGAAGACCCCTGGAGCAAGAGGCCTGCCAGAACCTGCCCAGCTGCACAGCACCAAGCCAGGACGGAGAGGCCTGCTACCAAGCCACCAAAGCCTGCAATTGTGTATTAAAACTATTTGTGTGGGGCATGTCTGTGTGTGTCTGTGGCTTGTCTGTCTGTCTGTCTGTGTGTGTGTGTCATGCGTGTTTGTGTGTGGGTTTTTTTCATACTTTATTTTATTTTCATACAACTGTAATTTTATTTTAATATTTGCAAGTATGCTTGGATTTTGTTCTGTGTGCATTGTATTTGGTGTAACTGCTATTGTATGTGGTGTACTTGGGCCCAGACAACCGGCACCAGCCACACTGAAAACCCAGAGCCAGACATCCCTCACCAGCCAGACTGATAGAAGACCGAGCTAGAGCTATAAAACCTGCCTGCCCAGCTGCAAGTCTTCCACCTGCAAGACCCCTGGAGCGTGTGTGTGTGTGTGTGTGTGTGTGTGGCCTGTCTGTGTGTGTCATGCGTGTTTGTGTGTGTAGTTTTTTTCATACTTTAGTTGTTTTTCTGCTGCGTGTGTATTGTATTTTATTTTAATATTTGCAATTATGGTGTGATTGTGTTGTGTAATGTATGTGGTGTATCTGTTGGCTATCAGTGTTTTTTTATTTTCCATTTATTGTGGTATTTAAAATAAAGAGCGGAGTAGCTCCTATTTGTGTAAAAAAAAATAAAGAAAAAAAAAATAAAAACTGTTTTGAAAAACTCTCTGTAGTATCATTTTAAAACCAGGTAAAATTAAGTGGTAAAATTAAGTATGGTTATGTACCATAAAGGTACTTTAATTTTTGGGTTTTGGTATACAAGTGTGGTTATACTCTCAAGTGAGAGATTGCAATTTACACATTACCCATTCAAACACTTGTGTTTACTCTCTGTGAAAGTTAATTACACACCTTCAATCACTGGTTATACTCTCGGTGAGAGTTTTTCAGGGAATACACAGCAATTACACACCTTCAATCACTGTGGTTACACTCTCAGTGAGAGTTTTTCAGGGAATTCAAACACATGCAAAACACAAAGTGTGGGGACACACAGCAATTACACACCTTCAATCACTGGTTACACTCTCGGTGAGAGTTTTTCAGGGAATTCAAACACATGCAAAACACAAAGTGTAGGGATACACAGCAATTACACACCTTCAATCACTGGTTATACTCTCGGTGAGAGTTTCAGGGAATTCAAACACATGCAAAACACAAAGTGTGGGGATACACAGCAATTACACACCTTCAATCACAGTGGTTACACTCTCAGTGAGAGTATTTCAGGGAATTTAAACACATGCAAACACTTAAAACTGCATATACTCAGTTTCAGGGAATTACACACATTAAATACCAATGAAGATTTATTTTTTTATGATATTTAAATTTTGTTTTCACTTTCATATCATTTCAGGAAGGCACGCACACCCGCAAGGCCGCAGCAGACCCGCCAGGCAGCAGCACACCCAGATAAAAGATTGAAATTTTATCAGTAAGTATAAAGGCGTGAAAGCTTGTGATATCCTTTGTATAGTAGCTTAACAAGTGTCTTTATACTTGCAGTTCACTTCAGGAAGGACCGCAGCAGCAGCCACACCGCAGCAGACCCACACAGAAGTGTGAAATTTTATCAGTAAGTATAAAGGCCTGAAAGCTTGTGATATCCTTTGTATAGTAGCTTAACAAGAGTCTTTATACTTGCAGATCACTTCAGGAAGGACCGCAGCAGCAGCCACACCGCAGCAGACCCGCAACAAGCCAGAACGCAGGAATGTCTTCTCCTGAAAGCTCCCCCTCACATCATCAGCAAACTGAGGTAAATAAAAAAAAATTTTTTTTTACTCTTATTTATTTTTTTTTTAAACCCTATATCCATGTATTATGTTTTCACAGGAAGCTGATTCAGAGGAGCTTCCAGGAGGAGACATGCAGGGTGGAGAGACGCAAGGAGGGGGCGTGCAGAGTGTAAGTTTAGGACATACAGACATACATACATAATGCTACACCCAACACAAACATTCATCACAGTGCACACACAATAACTACGCATCCATCCAAAACAAAAAAAAATTTTTTATTTTACAGTCTTCACAATCTGGTGCCCGCACTAGAGCGACTCCCAGGACATCCCAGGGTCGTCGAGGTGAAGCATCTGGTGGTCGGCAAACGGTAAGTAACCCTATTTGGATAATTGAGTAATGAACATCATGTGTTTGAATAGAATGTAATTTTTTTTTTTTGTGGTATTTTTTTTCTTCACAGGTTTCACAGCGTGCTCCCCGGAGACCACTGGAGGAAGGTATCATTATTGACACAGATGACCTCATCCATGAGGTTGAAATCCGGGAGCCGCTGTGGAACATGGGAAACCGTTTACACGCCGACCAACCAACCACCCGATGGCTCTGGGATGAGGTCTGTTCCGCAGTTATAGAGAACTGGGAGGAGCTCAATGCGAGGGCCAGGGATTTAGTGCGTAAGTATTACAAATTCAGTAACTTATATTCCAGCATGTGAAGTGTTGAATACTAAACCCTTTTTTTTTTTCTTCACAGGTGACAGGGCTATCACACGGTGGCGGTCGCTCAGGGATCGCTTCAAGAGAGACTTCAAAAAGGAGATGCAGGCACTGAGTGGATCGGGAGGACGCCGGGGAGCCCAGTACAAGAACTACAGAGCCCTGGGGTTCCTCCGATCGACTATGGTGTCCAGAAGGCAAATATTCCACACCATTTCTGTAGTACAAATGTTTACATGTTTAACCAATTTTTTTTTCAGCAGAGTTAAATTAAATATCAATATCTTTAATATATATTTTTTTCTCTTTTTTTAGCACCATCTGCAGCACTCGGGAGTCTGCATCAGAGTTGCCTCCCTCTGGAGTGATCCATTGTGAGACCGCCCCCGGTGACCACATCGAGGTATCCGACCCCTCTCTACCTTCCCTCTTGTCTCGTCCCTCTATCCCCTCCACCAGCACTGGAGCAGCAGGGCAGACTTCATCACATGAAGCTGCTGGTGACGACTTGTTCCCTGTTCCCCACCCCTCAGACACTGCCGCAACATCTCGACCAACTTTTGGTTCTGGCCGGCAGCGTCTGAGGAGTCAGGAAAGGATGACCTTGTCTGACTGTTTGAGTCTAAACTCATCTGTCCAGCATGGTTTCCAGACTTATGGACACCAGTTATCTTCTGGGTTAAGCATGATCAATCAAAGTATCATGGAACTCAGAGGATACATGGAACAAATGAATTTAGAATCAAACCAGATGCCGAGACATATTTTTTTTCAATCTGTTGTCCGGCAAATGGAAGGTTTAAGTACTCACCAGCAGATGCATGTGATGCAAGCCTGTCAGAATGCTCTAGTGGAGGTACTAGCAGAAGCATCCCATCCTCCCCCTGTCCATCCTCCCCCTGTCCATCCTCCCCCTGTCCATCCTCCCTCTGTCCATCCTTCCACAGTCCATCCTTCCCCCGTCCATCCTTCCACCACCATCCATCATACAACCGTCCCTCCTCCTACCACTCCCTCTCCTTTCTCTAGTTCCCCATTCCATTCTTCCCAGTACCTTCCTTCCCCATTGCATTATACCCCAATGCCCTCACCATACCCACCCCCACATACACCTTCAATGTACCCACAAACTTCGTCTGTCCATCCACTCCCGTCCCAACCACATGTTTTAAACCCCCCCTTCCACTTCTGATCCTCACCATCTCCCTTCCCAGTCCTCTACACCCCTCGATGTGGTCAACCCTGTTAACCCCTCCGATACTATCTCCACCCAACAGTATCATCATTTGTAATGTAAATTTGCTTTTTCTTAAAAAAAAAAAAGGTAAAATCTATACCAAAAAAATTACAAAATTTTACAAAAAAAAGGTTAAGATATACCAACCAAAAAAAAACAGTTTTTAAAAAAAAACTTTGAAAAATTCACAAATAAACAATGTTGTTTTTTTCAAAGAACTTTATTGTGTCGTTTCTTTTTTGTTCTTTATTTCTTGGGAAAGATTCAAAGTACACCAGTGGTGTAAAAGGTAAACAAAGCACAACACTTGGTAACACAACACTGGGTAACATTTCACAGTACACCTGTGGTGTACAAGGTAAAAACAAACAACACTTGGTAACACAATGCTTGTTAACCCAACACTTGGTAACATATCAAAGTGTAAAAGTTAAAAAAAAAAAAAAAAACACTTGGTAACACAACACTTGGTATAACCCAACACTTAGTAACATATCAAAGTGTAAAAGTTTAAAAAAAAACCTAACACTTGGTAACACAATGCATGGTAACCCAACACTTCGTAACATATCAAAGTGTAAAAGTTAAAAAAAAAAAAAATTGGTAACACAACACTTGGTAGCACAACGCTTGGTATAACCCAACACTTGGTAACATTTCACAGCACACCGGTGTTGTAAAATGTAAAAAAAACACAACACTTAGTACCCACAATTGGTATTTAAAAAAAAAATTTATACCATGTCATCTTGCCAGTCAAGTTGTCCCTCTGGTGTCAGAAAATAATCTGCAAAGGTGTCCCTCATTCTTGCCACTGACCCAGTACTCCGAAAAGTTGGCTGCTGATAATCCCACAAGGTGGTTTCAAACAGATTTTCTTCCATGGAAACAGGTTCCTTTGAAAGTACAAAGTTGTGCAGGATGACACATGCCTTCACCACCTCATCCACAGTCTCTGTTTTCATTTTTATGGCTGTTAACAGGACTCTCCATTTGGCAGTTAAAATCCCAAAAGCACACTCCACCACTCTGCGCGCTCTGGTCAATCGATAGTTATATATTTTTTTGCGGTGTGTCAATCCACGACTACCATATAGCTTGAGTAGGTGTTTGGAAAGCTGAAAAGCGTCATCACCAATGCACACAAATGCCATTGGTCACACAAATGGCATTGGTGGGCCAGTTGTTCCAGGGAGTGGTCTTGGAGGTGGAAAGTTAAAATTGTCTCCATACAAACGACGGCCCATGGCGGACATCTTGAAGATCTGAGAGTCATTTGAACCACCGTATGCACCAATGTCCACGGCAATGAATTTGCAGTTTGTGTCCGAAATGGCCATAAGGACAATAGAAAAGTATTTCTTATAGCTGAAAAACTGTGAACCAGATCCGATGGGTTTCACAATCCGAATATGCTTTCCATCCACGGCACCAATGCAATTTGGAAACTGGCAGATTTGTTGAAAGTTTTCCGCAATCTCCAGCCACCTCTCCTGTGTTGGCTCTGGGATGTACTCTTCATGTAGAGAATCCCAAAATGCCCTGCAGGTCTGTTGGATAATTCCAGAAATAGTTGAAATCCCAATCCGGAACTGGTAATGGAGGGAGGTGAAGGATTCTCCAGTTGCCAGGAATCTGGTAAAAAAAGGGAAAAAAGTAAAATTAATACAAAATACAAGCCATAACATAACAATAAAAGCCTGCAGAATCTTAAACATTTTAAAAAATAGATAACTTACCGAAGGGTCACCATCAAACGCTCCGCCGGTGATATAGAAAACCACATTTGTGTGTCCCTTCTCCGGATTTGTTCTCCAACACGCTCCACCAATATCTCGAACAATTCCTGCCTCATGCGCACATAGTTGAAGAACTTTTCAGGGTTATCCTTCAATTCCAGGTATAGTGTACAAAACACACCACGGGTAAACCTCTTCGCATTAATTGGATGAATCCACTGCCGTCGTCTCCTCTGATGCAGGATTCACAGTCTTCTTTTCTCCCTCTGGAGAGCAATAATTGCCAACCGATTCCAGTGAAGATCAAATTTCACACAGAAGCTGTCAATACTCGCAATAACTCCTTCCATACTCGCACTAACTCCTTCCATCGCTGCCACTAGCTCTAAAACCTTTCAAAGATTTTGTATGATAACACCCTAGATATATTTCTCCCTAGTTTCCAGTATCCAATCACATTTGGGAGCATTTTCCAAGAGCCAATCATATTTGGGAGCATCCCATTTTGGAGGTGTGGAAAAACGGATCCGCCAGAAAACGGATCCAACGGAAGGGGAAAATGGATGCCAGCAGATGGGACGGATCCGCTTTTTGACGGATCCGTACAAAAATCTGTATAGCGGATCTGTAAAAAAACGGATCCATACCATCAGCTGGCATCCGTTTGTAAACAATTTTGGCGGATCCGCCATTTTCACTTTTTGGCGGATTTTGACTGATTTAAAAAAACTGAAGTGTGAAACAGGCCTTATATACGAAAAAAAAGGTGGGTGACAGATTCCCTTTAATGATAAGCAAATAATTATAAAAATTGAAACAAAAATGTCAAAACCTCTCAATTTATTTAGTACCAAGTAAGGGCACAATACACAAATATAAGAACTTACACACCTTGGCTGCCAGGGGAGTACCATCCATAGCCACAGTCCATGCAGCCTCATTGTGAAGTCCCTCATCCCCCATTTTCACAATGCAATATCCACATCCTCAGGTCACGGATAATGTTGGAAAGAATGATGGATCAGGGTGCCAAAAGTGTGTGTGTGGCGAGGGGTTGGGAGTACTGAGTGTTGACCATTATACTGGGGGATTGTGAGGTACTTTGTGGGCCCCCATACTTAGTTGGGGACTGTGTTGTCTCCCATACTGAGTGGGGGCCCGCTTACTGTGTGTGTGCGCTGTTGGGTTCCTCATTCTGTGTAGTGGGGTATATTGGCTCTCATATTGTGTGAGGGGCTGTGGGAGCCCTTATGCTGAGTGATGGATTGTGGGGGTATCGTACTGAGTGGGGAGTTTTGGTGGTCATTATACTGTGTGAGATGCTGTGGGGACCATGGTACTGTGTGAGGGATTGTGGGAGCCATCATACTGCCTTTGGGTCTGTAGGGGCCATCATACTGAGGAGGGGGAGTGGGCACCATCATACTGAGTGGGGCACTGCAGAGGCACCTATGCTGTTTGAGGATCTGTTAGTACCCTCATTCTGTGGTGGTCCTCATTCTGTATGGGGGAGTATTGCGGCCCCCATTCTGTGGGGGCCCTCATACTGAATAGGTGGTTGTGGAAGTCCTCATACTGAGTGAGACATTATATTGAGTGGGGACATTATACTGAGAGGAGGCTAATGGGGGTCATTATACTGAAAGTGGGGGCTGTGGAGAACTGTAAGGGTCATGCTCATTACGGGACTGTCGGAGTTACCATACTGAGTTGGGGCCATCATAATGAGTGGTGTGCTGTGGTTGCCCTCTTTCTGTGTGAAGAAGTATGGGGACATTATGTTGAGTGGTGGACTGTGGGGACTATCATACTGAATGGGGTATTGTGAGAGTCATTATAATGTGTGCAGGGCTGAGGGGACCATCATACTGTGTGTGAGGTTGTCTGGGTCACCATACTGAGGCCTCTTTCACACCAGTTTTTTGCTGTGAGTTGCAAACCGGAAAAGTGTGAAAAAACGGATCCCTTTTTGTTTTGGAACAACCGGATGCCACCGGATGTGTTTTTTGGCTGGATATGCTGCATCTAAAATTTAAAGGAACAGCGATCGAGAGAGAGATAGAGATGCAGTTTAAAAAAGCGGTATGGCACAGACAAAAAACGTTGCATGTAACGTTTTTTGCAGAAGCCGCACCATCAATTTTTGCCGTATCTGGCAAAAGCTGGACGCGACACACGGCCATGCAGCACCAATGTAAGACAATGGAGAAAAAAACGGATCCGGCGACACATATCGCCAAATCCAGTTTTGAACATTTTCGCCGCAGGGCACCGGATTCTGAAAGCCTGAATTGTGAAAGTAGCCAGAGAGGGAAGCTATGGGTGCTCCCATAATAAGTGTGGGGGCTGTGGGGATGTCATTCTGTGTGGGGAGCTGTGGGGGCCATTGTACTGAGTGGGGTCTTTGTGGTCAATCATACTAAGTGAGGGCATCGTACTTGTATTGTAAGGGTTTCAAATGGATTGTGATGAATAAGAAAATGCTCACACAAGAATTGAATTTACTAAATTGATTTACTTAATAAATGAATAAACAATATAAAACTATAAATACATATGCATCATCAATCGGAAACAAACATTATTCATATGTTACATTATTCAGATAGATGTCGACCACTCATCCTCCAGGAGACAAAAGAGACAGAGCACATGTGTCCTGGTTCTTTTAAATCTCCAGCTAAAAGGTGTGTCCAGCCCCACCATGTGGGGAATGATGTCACAAGTCTATTGTCCATTGGCTATAAACACATCCCCTCAATTTATCCCCCCAAAAGCATCCTAATGTGTCTTAGTTAAAAAGCTTTGATCTATCCTTGAATGCTAATGAGAAAGTCCCCTGAAACCAAATAGATGAGAATTCACCAGATAACATCCTTGGGAAAGTTAACACACCCAATCTAATTAGGGTAGTTGCCTTGAATATCAATGGTCCTTTGTTGATGGATAAACAAATGACCGGTAATTTACATTCCTTTATCTTAAGTAAGTTTCAGTGACCTTTTGCTTACCTCCCTGGAAGTAAGGATACAGTATATATTATATTAAACTGATTGAAACCATAGGCTTTACTAACACACTGTAGTGACCGCTTCTGTGCCGTGTCATCCGGGTCAGGGACTCAGTCAACCCCCAGGCAAGATGGAATGCTCCCTTCCACGCTCCGCCAACTTATGTGCCTTTTCTGAACGTCTCCTCTATAGCGCCTTTAAGTGAGAAGATCTCCTAATACAGAGTTCCTCCTGACGGATGTTCCCAAGAACTCTACTTGCACGGCAGACAGCTGTAGCCTGCTTCGGGGACTCTCTACTCCTAAGTCCTGGCTCTCTATCCGTGTTGCTGTTGTGCCCTCAAGTCTTAGTGCACTTACAACTACATGCCCTGGTGTCCTCCATTCCTTCCTGCTTCCATCCGCCTGGCACTGCTACATCCCCTGCGCCAAGCACATTTAGTGTTCCAAGCAGGGAACCACCAAAGGTGCTCTGCTTCTCTCTAAGCAAGGAGCTGCAATGTGGCTTTGCTGAACTACTCTATTGTGTGGGGTGCGAGTGTTGCAGCATGGTCAGGAGCCCCCAACTTACCTGGATGGTGGGGAACCACACCTTATAATAATAAATAATACTTTATTTCATCACTGTCCCTGATGGGGCTCACAATCTAAATTCCCTATCAGTATGTCTTTGGAATGTGGGAGGAAACCGGAGTGCCCGGAGGAAACCCACGCAAACACGGGGAGAACATACAAACTCCTTGCAGATGTTGTCCTTGGTGGGACTCGAACCCAGGACTCCAGCGCTGCAAGGCTGCAGCGCTAACCACTGAGCCACCGTGCTGCCCTACCTTAGGAGAAGGTGCAGTACCTCTGTGGCGACTGAGCCTCAGGGGCGCCACACTTACACATACAATATATTAGAAGTATATATAGGGTTTACAGTAAAAAAATACACCGAAATGTGCAGTGTTGTTTTTCAAATCTAGTTCTGTGTTAAAGGGGTGGTCCGAAGGCAAAGTAATTTTCCTACTAATCTAAACTATTTTCTAATATATTTTCTATAAAAAATCCCTGTCTGATTGTCTGATAACGATTTGTTTGAGAGTTTCCAGTGCATGCTGGGATACTCAAACAAAGCATCGTCTGAGCCATGGGCACAGGTTGCAAACACTGCCACAGCCCCTGCCCTCTTCCTGAAATGAAGAGTTATCAGTGCCACTTGTTTCAGAGTCTGGTCCCTGCTCTGTCTCCTGTGCACTGTCCTCTGCCTCATGTGCGCTACCCCCTGCCTTCTGTGCACTGTACACTTGTAGCTGCGCCTTGTTCCTTGTGGACAGAGAGAGTGCACTCTGTTGTTGGCTTAGAGGAGTAGTAATAAGTAGGCAACAGAGAGGTGTCACAATACCTGGCGTGCAGAAGGACTAGCACCACTCCCGCAGGTGGCATCACTGGTCTCTTCTGGGTATTGTAAAATCACTCCTCTGCTGCCGGCTTATTACTATTCATCTAAGCCAATAAGCCAAAAACATAGTGGACTCTGTGCACAGGGCACAATGTGCAGGTGACAGGAGACAGCGCACAGGAGACAAAGGGACCAGGCACTGAACCGAGCATCACTGATGATGCTTCGTTTCAGAGAGGGGACAGGGGCTGTGACAGTGACCGCAGTCTCTGCCCACTGCTTTGATGACGCTTCGTTTGAGTATCCCAGGATGCACTGGGAGCTTTTAAATGAATTGTCCTCAGACAGGAAGTAAAAAAAAAAATTGGCAAACAGATAGTGAAGTTAGGGAACGGTACGGAATTTATAATGGAAGTACCGGTATGTTAGAAAATAGCTTAGATTACGTTATCAAATAGGGAGTTAGGAGGGAAATGATTTTGCCTTCGAACCACCCCTTTAATATCAATTCACAACATCTAAGACACCCGGAGGTCTTCATCTTGTCTATAAACCATATGATAGTGGCTTCTGATCCTAGCTAAAAGCTGTCATGAATGTGGTTAAGATGCCATGACTTGATTTCCAAGTTCTGACCCTGCTTCTGGAGTTCACCAACCATTTTAATTGCAAGTCAGCAATTTTTGTACTCTTTTCTAGCTTAAACAAAGATGTCCTTCTCAAGGTTAGGATTCCAAAGTGACACAAAGTCACCTGTGAACAGCGGATAAACAATGACGGTAGTACAACTCGCATTACTTCAGTATTTCCCTATGGAAAGAAATTTGCATGCAAGTTTGCAAAAAACTGCAAAGAACAAAACTTAATGGTGTTTTAAAAATAACTTTCTTTAGGCACAGGGAAACATTGAAATAGTAAACTAGTAAAAATAAGTCACTTCTCCTGTGCAACCACATGTAGTAATGGAGCCTTGGCCTTATATAGTCCCCGCTTAATTGTAAAGTGCTGCGGAATATGTTGGCGCTATATAAATAAAAATTATTATTATTATATAGGGAAATTCTGCAAAAAAGATGAGGGACTTCAGAAGACATGTAAATTGGTATAACTCATTGACTAAACAAGTTCTAATTGTGCCCTAATTTCGTAACATAGCAAATAATGCTCTCAGGAACTCTGTGCCACCAAGTGATACCGTGTGTTGAAGTTATTCTCCCATAAGATCAATGGTTATAGGAGAAAATACCTACAGAACAGGAACTGCAATTGAGCATGCCATGATTTTATGTTAAAAAAAGCCTCCCCATGTACCTCTATAAGGGCTCATACTCACTGGCGATAAAATCGGACGTTTGCAATCCGATTTAAAATCGGATTGCACTCTGACCAATATTAGTCAATGGGTGACATCTCACTTGCGATTTTTTTCCCATCCAAAATCGGACTGGAAAAAAATCGCAGCATGCTGCGATTTGCAGCGTTTTTCGCCAATGCAAGTCAATGGGTGCTATTAAAAAAGCGGACCAAAAACGGACCATCTGTTTTCCATCCGTTTTAAATGGATACATTACCATTCTGTGGCATAGAACACTTTAAATGGTGCTATAAATGACTGTAGAAAATTAGTTGCTGCGAAAAAAAACGGATTGCAAACGGATGTAAAACGGATAGAAAATGGATGGAAAGATTAAAAATCGCATAGAAATCGCATGACACTCGCATAGCACTCCACTCATTTTTACAGTCCAGAAATTGGACCTTTTTTTAATCGCAAATGAGGATGAGCCCTAAAAGATCAAACCCATTGGAAGGTACAACAGGGTCCCATACCTCCCTATTGGTTCCATGTGACAGTCTGTAAAATAAAGATCCATAAAATGGTACATCTTGCGGCTAAGTAAACTCCATTATTACTTTGTCACATGGGTGTTTTATTGTAGAGCCACTTTTTTCATGCATTTATACCTTAACCACACCCGACTGATTGTTCTAAAAAATGGTAGCAAAAAAAGTTATCACACTAACCAAAGTTCAGCTGTTGGATTTTTTTTACATTACAGAAATGGCATTTCTTCAGCCAAGAAATGTGGCAGAAATTGTAGTTGGAGAAAACAAAAAGCAAAAAACACAAATATCCTGAAATAAAAAAAGTAAAAAAAAAACTGCAAATAACGCATAAAGGTAATAATAATAATAACGGTATTTAGTAAAAATAATTTTGATCAAAATAATGTACAAGCCATCCCGCCACGTCAAGGCAACCCTTGTGGGACAGTCCTAACTCTAGTATTTAAAAACTTTTCACTTGCCAAGTGACGTGAATGTGAACAAGGATCGAGGGGCTGATCCACTAGTAACAGCTTAGGCCAGACAGGATGGTTTTCCCAGCTCAGAAAGAGGGCGGTCACACCCATATATGCACAGAATGCACAATGAAATGTTTTTTGCTTTTTGTTTTCTCAGGGTTAATGGTCATGTGTTAATATGCACTTACTTTGTGCATACACATTAACTTACTTTCTCAGTTCAGACTCCAGTTTTTTATTCATTTCATTGTGCATTCAGTGCATATATGGGTGTGACCGCCCTCTTTCTGAGCTGGGAAATCCATCCTGTCTGGCCTATGCTTTTACTAGTGGTTCAGCCGCTCGACCCTTATTCACATTCACGCCACTTGGCAAGTGAAAAGGTTTTAAATACTAGAGTAGGGACTGTCCCCCAAGGGTTGCCGTGACGTGGCGGGATGGCTTGTACATTATTTTGATCAAAATTATGTTTACTAAATACCCTTATTATTATTACCTTTATGCATTATATGCAGTTTATTTTTTACTTTTTTATTTTCGGATATTTGTGTTTTTTGCTTTTGGTTTTCTCTGGTTAATGGTCATGTGTTAATATGCATTTACTTTGTGCATACACATTAACTTACTTTCTCAGTTCAGACTCCAGTTTTCTTTTTTTGCTTTTTTTTTAGAAATTGTAGTTGGCAGTTTTTAAAAAATGGCTGCTGCAACAATGCATAAAAATGCTCTATAACTAATGTGAAAATAGCACTCCTTGGCTACTACTGGAACCTCTTATTTTAGTCTGATTTTGCCTTTTGGGCTGGAATATCTCTTTAGGTTTGAATGATCATTTCCTATGCATGTCCATGTCTGCTTGCTACAGCTTTACAAAAAAAACCTGTCCACAACCAAAACTTTTCATTGGCTTTAGTGGTCATGTGACATCAGCAGCGTATCGTCGCTGACATCTCCATTGATGCCCATCAAAAGTGTCAGCGATCTTTGCTGCTGGAACGGTGACATCACCGCTAGAGCCAGCTAAATCTCGGTAGGTGACTATAGCTTTGTTATATTTTAATATAATATATTATTTTTTATGTTTCATAAGCTAAGCAACTAGTAAAATTTAAGTTTTTCACAGTTGTAAGAGGGGGCTAGGACGGTAGTAGTAGCCAAGGACAGCGGGGTTCTGGTGTCCTGGCCTCCTCCCACAGAAAAACCATCAGCTTCTACCGGCGTACCTGTTTGAGATGCTGGTCCACCATCAGGGATTCCACAGCAGTGCGACCCAACTCCTATTCACTTGGTTCCAGTGCTCAGAGTTGGAATAACGGACACAGATATCAGTTCTGATGCCAAATGAACTATTTTACTTTCTTCTTCAACGGTCCCGGACACATCAGTTACGTTACAGTTCATACAGCCTTCCTCCTGCACTTTCCCTTGCTTACTTTCTATGTCCTCACGCACATTCCGGGGTAGTAGCACCCTAGGCAGTACTGCAGCATCACTCCTGTGAGACCTCAAGATATAGGGGATCCCGTTCATCCGCTTCGCCTCAGACTTGCAGGCTTCAGCTCTATTTAAGATCTGCCACATTGTGAACACTCTGCGCCCTGCACGACTCTTGTGCCACTTCTTCTTTTCTGTTCTTGCTGCTGACATAAACTGCAATTTATCCAGGTGCTCCGATCTTATCCAGCACCCGTCTGACTGTGCCCGTGATTTCCTGCTTTTTATCAATGTTGCATAGCTGCTATGGTGTCCTGGACTTAGAGCCCTTGGGGACTTGTCGGGCGTGCTCGCCCTTCTGCCTTTTACCTATGACCTACGCTTGCTTAACCCATAGCTGCTCCTCCTACAGTTAACCCTTATGTGAACCTATCAACAATACCTAACAACGCCCATTAGTATTATCCCATCTAGTGGCCCACAACTGAACTACGCTTACCCATTCTATGGAACTATATACTAACAGTGCCCTCCACTATTGAACCCGAAGGATGCACTGGCTTACGCTAAACTAATACAAAACATATTACAATACAATACAATTTATACAGCATGGTAACACATGTAATGTGGCAGTATCAGTGAGAACGGCGGTAATACACAATAGTGTAGCAGTACTGGAGCATACTCATATCTATACAATATTTGCAATATATCTATATGGGAACTCTTAAAGGGGAGGTGGCATTTAAGGGATATTCTCATTCAATTCCTTACATCATCAACCCTGTTAATATTCCTTACACCCAGTGCAAACTCAGTGCTTGCTTGCCTACCCATGTATAGTTGTGCTATCCTCATGAATTATTGAGGGCCACCTCAGACACCAAAGTCTGGATACAAAGAATTAACATTTATCACCTATCCACAGGAAAGTGTCTGATCGCTGGTAGTGGACATGTTGGCACCCCATCCAATGACTAGAATGAGATCCTATGTCCTGGTTCCTCCTCTCTGCAAGACAACAATAAGGAGGAGTTTGGACGAACAGCATTCAAGTGAAGTACAGTGATCGAACAATTATCTTATAGAAGTCTGATAAATATGAGTTTTGGTTTCACACACCATTTTCACTAGCAAAAAACACAAATATCCTGAACTAAAAGTAAAAAATATACTGCAAATAATGCATAAAGGTAATAATAATAATAAGGGTATTTAGTAAACATAATTTTGATCAAAATAATGTACAAGCCATCCCGCCACGTCACGGCAACCCTTGTGGGACAGTCCCTACTCTAGTATTTAAAACCTTATCACTTGCCAAGTGGCGTGAATGTGAATAAGGGTCGAGCGGCTGAACCACTTGTAACAGGTTTTAAATACTAGAGTAGGGACTGTCCCACAAGGGTTGCCGTGTTTACTATATACCCTTATTATTATTATTACCTTTATGCATTATTTGCAGTATATTTTTTACTTTTAGTTCAGGATATTTGTGTTTTTTGCTTTCTGTTTTCTTTGGTTAATGGTCATGTGTTAAAATGCACTTACATTGTGCATACACATTAACTTACTTGTCTCAGTTCAGATTTGTTTTTTATTCATTTCATTGTGCATTCAGTGCATATAGGGGTGTGACCGCCCTTTTTCTGAGCTGGGAAAGCCATCCAGTCTGGCCTAAGCTGTTACAAGTGGTTCAGCCGCTCGACCCTTATTCACATTCACGCCACTTGGCAAGTGATAAGGTTTTAAATACTAGAGTAGGGACTGTCCCACAAGGGTTGCCGTGACGTGGCGGGATGGCTTGTACATTATTTTCATCAAAATTATGTTTACTAAATACCCTTATTATTATTATTACCTTTATGCATTATTTGCAGTATATTTTTTACTTTTAGTTCAGGATATTTGTGTTTTTTGCTTTCTGTTTTCTCTGGTTAATGGTCATGTGTTAAAATGCACTTACATTGTGCATACACATTAACTTACTTGTCTCAGTTCAGATTTGTTTTTTAACCATTTTCACTAGGTTTATTCCCCAACATTTTATCTTTTTGAAAATTGCTGCCGACAGTTGTAGGCTATAAGTCTGTATACAAATATAAAACTCACTAAAACCTGTGGCGTTTTTAGTTACTTATAATAAAGAATATTAGGGAAGTGGAGCCAGTTGTTTCTAAACATGTCAACTCGTAAAATATTTCTCTATAATCATGAAATTACAATTGCAAATAAAGCTGGTTCTGACCGCAAGTGGTTAACTAGCTGTTCGATTTAGTATAGGCAGTCATAAAGCAAGTTTCTGGAGTAAAATGGTGCATTACTGGAACATCAGCTGCGGGAAAAATCATGAGCAAAAATACTGAAAAGATGCTTTCCTACACTGATCAGTTTTGGAAGCACTTTCTTCAGTCAGTTTTCTGAGCCAAAGCCAGAAGTTGATATAGAGAAAGAAAGTCCTCCCTTTATATACCACATTCCCTTTTTAATCCATTGTGTATAAAAAAAACACACAATTAGGGGCAGCGCTTGCTCCCACTTGCAATGAAATCAGATTGCGATTTAAAATTAGAGACCCCATGAATGGGATACCTTAGTCCTGATGGATGCCATTTTGGGGGAGGTGTTTTAGGGATTCTAAAATGGCGTTTCTGTCTATAGCAGGGAGCAGGGTTATACAGTAGAGGGAGGGATACACACACGGGGGAGTGGTAGTAGCTGTGGCCATGCCTTATTGGTTGCAGGAATGCAGGTATACAGTAACCCATGTAGCGGTGCTTGTCCAGTCCGTTCGTTGGTTTCTTAATCATGATTTTGCTATATTGGATAAGTTAGGGCCTTAATTTGGTATGATCAGGTTGCTCAGAGTTGGTCATCATGTCATTGTGTAAAGGGGAGAAAACAGCTTGTTTGATGCAGTGAGTAACCGGAGACAGAGAAGGGGTTAACAAGTATCTACTAAACAATCAATAACAGTAGTACTCCTCGCAGGGAGGTAAGGGCAATGGCAAGAGAATATACAAAATAAACTAAACACTTATCTGTTGAAGTTCCGACAGGGGGAAGGCTGAAATATCTCCCAGCGGCATCTCAAACGATGAACAAAGTCTCTGGCTCTGCTACGAAGAAATGAGTAACACTGCTGCCTGACAGTGCCGAAGGATTCAGTCCCCTTTGTTGTTGGTATGCTGGAACGTGGAAACAGTCCGTTGCATGAATGTCCCAAAAATGGCCCCAGGCACGGATCGCGAGCACGTGCATTAGCCGCAACAATCAGAGGTCTTTCGGAGTAGTCCTTTAGCTGTTGTTCCGGTATCTCAGTTGAAACAGGGGTATTCTGCGGTACGGATACAGACGGTAAGTCAATAGCGTCAGAAGTAATCTCAAAGTCAGCACGCGGAGGTCACGAAACAGAGGGGTCGTCAGTAGGAGCTGGGGAGAGGGAGTCAACCGTCTCCTGTCGCCTTCCGCCAAGTCTGACCCGTTCCCGTGCTCAGGCCCCCTTAAGTACCCTGCGCCCCCTGCTGTCTGACCAGATGGTTTCTCCCTCTCAGAGGAAATCTCCCCCTTTAACAGTGGTGACAGCCCCGATAGTTCCGGCCTTAAAGGGCACCGCACACCGCTGACTCCGTCTTGTCTCACATTCTTACAATGGCAGCTGGCAAGATCGGATCTTTGGTAAGCCAAGTGGTGGTAAAGGGAAAGGGGCCCTCTTTTGGGGAGGGTCACGTTCCTCTGTTTGGCAAAAGGTGAGAAATACTTGGGGTTCCTCTTGGGTTAGAGTCTAAGTGTGCAAACGTCTGGTGCAACATTCAGCAGGAGGGACCCCGAATTGGCGCATTGCGGTTGGGGGCAAAGAGATATTGGTGACAGGTTTTATTTCGTTAGCTTCCAAAGACCCTTACCTTTTCCAGTTCTCTAAAGCTTTATCCTAAATCCAGCTAAATGCTGAGAAATAACGTGTCTTCATGACTACAACAAAGAGACAGGTGATGGATAAAAGTGGCCCGACTTGGCCATTTATACTTAGATATTTTGCTAAGATGTTCTGTTAAAGGGAATTTTCCCTGCAGGAGTAATCCCCCTCTTCAACTATTGATACAGGTGCTCCACTCCTCTCTGCCAGGGATTTTGCCGTGATATACAGTGTGTTATAAGGATCCAGCTAGTCTTGTTTTAATCATGTGATGTCATAGACCTAATGGAAAAGAGAAGAATTAACTTGGTAGAAGGTCAAAATGAGCAATTGTAAATGCACAGTGCTATATAACATGATGCTATATAATATGATGACTGCAATATATTATGAGGATAAAACCCTTGATGGGAGGAGTGCTTCTTTAGACTACAAGTCTGCAGTCACGCTATGTGACTGCAGTCTTGTGGCTCCTCACATTGCGTGCACTGCACAATGTGACTTTTCTCCAGCAGTAGCGCTGGTGTCTGACTGCAATTATTCGATTTTCATATATGGGGTGACATGCCGACTAGATGGGCGCAGCCTCGCTCAATGCAAAGGTATTGAGCGAGATGGGATACAGTTAAAGTGATCATTTTTGCTGTTTTGGCCGCTATAAGATGTGGACACTGCCTTTCAGGGCTTATCTACAGCATTCTATAATGCTGTAGATAAGCCCCCCATCCGACCTGCAAGAAAAGAAAAATAACTTTTATTATACTCACCCCGGGGCAGGGCGGTCCGGTCCAGCGGCTCCCATCTTCTTGCGACGCCACCCTCCTGCTTGCTTCATGCCCCCCGGGATCGTGCTCCTGTGCAGGCGTACTTCTCTGCCCTGTTGATGGCAGAGCAAAGTACTGCAGTGCGCAGGTGCCGGGAAAGGTCAGAGAGACCCAACGCCTGTGCAGTGCAGGAATTTGCTTTGCCCTCAACAAGGCAGATAAGTACACCTGCGCAGGAGAGTGATGCCAGGGAGCCATGATGCAAGCAGTAGGGCGGTGTCGCAAGAAGATGGGAGGTGCCGGACCCGGACCTGCGACACCCTTAGGACCGGACCTTCCCGGGTGAGAATAATAAAACTTATTTTTCTTATCTTGCAGGTCGGATCGGGTGCTTATCTACAGCATTATAGAATGCTGTAGACAAGCCCTGATAGGCAGTGCCATTAAAGAGAATGAATATTCACTGCTCTCCACGCCTATGGGAGTAGAGTGCAGTGAATATTCATTCCCTTAAGTAACGGGCACATATGATTACCCAGCAGCAGGAAGCCAGCTACTGTGCCCGCTATTAAAGAGCAATGAATATTCACTGCTCTTCACGCACGGCGTGGAGAGCAGTGAGTATTCCCGCAGCTGTCCTCGGCTTGTACGCAGTGCATGACATCACTGTCATGCAGGGACGGCGTTAGAGGCAGGCAGACCAGGCAGCTACCTAGGGCCCACGCTCCTCCGTAGGGCCCCAGCCAGTGGCTGCTATGGGGCCCATAAGAGGGGCCCCACACCGCCTTCCTTCCCAGCACTGCGCATTCAACTTATCGGCATCATGGATGCCGACAGAGTTGAAAACAGTGATGAAGGAGAGCGCCAGATGACACTCCCTCTCCCCAAACACAGTATATCAAAGAAGCTGACAGCACTCACTATGTTGGGGTGCCCGTTCCAGGTCCAAGGAACCCTTTTGGAAAATTGGAAAATCCCAGCAGTCATCAAATAGAACAACAGCGCTCCATCCAAGTGTAGTAGTTAAAAGAAAACTATTTCGCCATGGTAAAAAACCTAAGTTTCAACCAACAATAGGTCTTTGTCAAGTGCACTGAGCTAGCTTAAATAGTGTGGAGCCACAACAAGCATCAATCACCATCAAGTCACAGCCCACACATAAAATGTTTGCCATAAATTACAAATAAAAGACATCAAATACATATAAGGTCCACATCATTTACAATAAATATGAATATAATATACACCATCAAAAAACAAGTCGAATTGACATATATCAATGTTATGTTCATCTCCATACCAGCAAATGAAAGACATGCATCCTCATCTCTATAGAAACCATCATTCAATCATTAAGACCGGATATTAATTAATGCAAAAATTACCATTGTGACAGCCCAATCATACTCACTTACTGAAAAGGGGCCAGATAATCCATAATCAGGACGGGCCACCAATCCATGGTCATCTCTCATCATTTCCCAGGTCGGCGTCTGTATAATCACCAATCCCATATTTGCTATTAAAATCCAGCGGCTGAGTCGCACATATGTCACCCGCCAGGCCATGTGACACACAAGAAACACACCACCAGCCACCAGGCGTGTACAGCCACCGGAAGAAGTACCGTCACATGAACGATACAACATCCATCAGCTGCACACCGCACACATCACTAGCCGGCACCACAGTCTCTAGGAAAAAAAACGCAGCTCATCTAAAGGAACGATATCGCCCATATCCATGGTAACGAAAAAACTTAGGCGCTTCCATAATGGGAGAGTGAGACTACCATTATATTTTTAATCCCAGTATTTTAGAAATTTTACAATCACCAAATCATTGGAAAAAAATATACCAAAACCAACAAAGACAATTTTAAATCTTCATTGGCTTCTCATTAACACAATACAACAGATCGAGATGTGCACATATCAAAAAGTGAAAAGAAAAGAAAAACACAATAATAAAAATAAAGAAGCAAAATATATGGGCAATCAAGGGGCAGGGGGAGGGAGAGCAAACAACATATCGATCACATATCAATTGAAACACATATCAAACATAGTGTCCTCCATCATCTCACTCCCCATGTCCGTCGACAGTCACCAATAGGACCCTAAGAAAACAAAAAGAAAAAATTAATGTCCAAAAAAATTATAATGTAAACCAAAAAAGAGAGCGATAGGCTAATTATGATGTATAAGCATGCAGATTAAATTCTATATTCAAACCTCTAGGTTGTAAGGTACCCAATGTATAAATCCACCTTAATTCCTTCTTTTTCAATGTCTTAAGCCTGTCGCCACCTCTCCTTTGTATCGGAACACTGTCAATCACTCCAAATCTTGATTGATTCACAGAGTGTTTATTCTCCACAAAATGTTTTTGGACTGATAATTCCATTAACCCTGTTCTAATTGTGCTTTTATGCTTACTGATTCGGTCACTCACCTCCATTGTTGTCTCTCCTACGTATACCATACCGTAAGGACACACAATCATATACGCTACATAGCTAGACGCATAAGTGTATCTTTCTTTCAACAAAAATCGTTTTATCGGTATGAGGATGATAAAATACTTTGCCGTTTAACATATTATTACAACAAGCACATCCTAGACAGGGAAAGTTCCCATATCGGCGAGTGCTCAAAGTTTGTTGAATTGAGATTTTGGACGTACCACAATCAGATTTGACTAGTTTGTCTCTTAGATTACGACCTCTTCTAAAAGACAAAATCGCACGAGATTCAAATTCTGGGATAGATGGTAAACCTCGATGCAATAGAGCCCAATGTTTCCTCAGAATCATTCCAATCTGTTTACTTGCAGGATTATACGTGGACACAAATAGGATGCGTTTACGTGTCTGTCTTATATGTGATTTATTGCGGGTCACCTCCTGTGTAAGATTTAAAGCCTTATCCTTATACCTAAGTGCTTCTTTCTTAGGATAGCCTCTAGATATAAATTTGTGACAGAGCTCATCAATTCTTAGATCAACAACACCCTCATCTGACACTATCCTCCAAACTCTTAATATTTGGCTCCAAGGTAATGAGCTCAACATTTTTCTTGGATGATTGCTATTAAACAACAAAAAACTATTTCTATCTGTACCCTTTACATATAAATCAGTGTTCAATTTCACACCATCTTTATATACTAAGGTATCCAAGAATTGTATCTAGGTCATAAATTGTGTCAAGGTAAATTGTATCACAGGATATATTTGATTCAATTCCAACTAAAAATTGCATAGCTCTCCAGGACTACCATCCCATATAAAAAAAAGTCATCAATATAGCGCCACCAGGCTCGGACATGGTGCCAGAAGATGGATTTGTATGCTTTATGGTAATTGCAGATTTGCTAGCCAAATCATTCAGGGTTTTCTTCTCCAGAGATGTTAAATTTTGTCTCATCTTAGGCCTAAAATTATCCTTTAATCTCTCCACATCTTTCTGAACCAATTCAATATATGATTCCACAAAGTGATTCTTATTAGGTGGCTGAAAACTGCTCTTGTTATGGAGCCCCACTTCCTGTAAAGCAAAACCCTGAATGGAGTCCCACTGTCACGATCCATTTTTGGATCTGTGGCAGATCTAGCTTCTCAGATTAAAACTTTTTTCCTTTCAGGCCATCAGGGGTTAATGTCAGTTTTTTTCCTCCACTGGCCTGCTGGTGTTACTGCAGTGCTGCTGGGTCAGCTGATTTAGGTGGTGACCACTCCCACCATCCATTATAGAGTCACCTAATGCATCAGCTGACTGTTGGTTATACAGGTCCTTTCTGGAGACCAGCCTAGCAGAAGTAGCTCTCTGGTGCCTGCCACGTTTTGGTGTTAAGAGTTCTTTTGCTGTTGATTTCTGCGGTGTGGAGCTTTGCAGTGGTGCATATAAGCTAACTGTGGTGTTTTTTCTCCTAGTCTCTTTTGGTGTTTGTCACTTTCCCCTGTGTGTATTATCTGCAGTGGCAAAGGCTAGAGTGCTCCTTGCTGTCCAGTGCATTAGCCAGGGCAGAGACATGTGACACTAGGGATTAGGTTCCTGAAGGTGGCAGGAAGAAGGACCTGCATAGGGTGTTAGGGGAGTACAGGGACAGGCTCAGGCTGAGCTCAGGTGGTGACCATCCCTCATTCCCTATCGCTGGACCTTCATTTTGCCTTTTCCATCCCGTTGTGTGTGAGTTGCGCCGTCCGTTGACCAACCACCTGTTGGGGTCGAGTTACACCGTGACACCCAATCTCCATTGGTTGCACTTTCTTTCTTGTATGAAAAAAATGAGGTCAGCCTTAACCTTCTAGAAAAAAAGCATAAAGATCAACTTCAATCTCGAACCAATCAGGATTATTAGACAGGCAGAAAGAAAGGCACCTAGGCAAAATATCAAGTTCAATATCAGACAAAGTTACCGATGAAATATTTACCACCAACTCTCTATTCCCTAATTGTCCTTCCGTCTCTCTACCATATTCCTTGCCCTCATTGTAGTGTTGCGTAATGTTCTCTGTTCCCGAGGTACACCTCTGTTTCCGGCCTCCTCTGTGGCCCCGTCTTTTGGTGTAGTTTTGTCTACTTTTAATTTCCACAAAAATTGGGTTCAATTTGTTCCTTCCGCACTGGAATCATCCGTGGCATCTGATTCTCCAGTTGTAAAACCAAAATTAGATTGTTTTTTCTCCTATGGTCTCTTACGTCTCCGTGACAATGTAAATTTCCCTCAACTATTGTTCATATATTGATTGACTCCTGTATTCCAGGAGAATATACATCCTGTCTTGTAGTCTTCCGTATCACAGAACCACTTCGTCCTCTTAGTTATTTCAATGTTGCCCCAGAACTTAACCAGTTTCTCATCCACCTTGTTCTTCAAGGAGCCCCATTATTGTGCTGTCAGCTGTACCTTCAATTGACTCTCCAAATCAATGATATTCTTCTTCCAGCAATAAGGTAGGTCTTAAATGTGGTCGCAGCCCACGTGGAATCCTACGTACCTTGTATTATTCAGTAAGAATCATGACATGTAGCTCAAATGAGATGAGTTTCCTCTTCTCATTTTCCCACTTTGTCCTGAGCATGTCAGTTGTGGGTTTACTTAAAAAAGTATTATCGGTATTAGAGCCAGACAGTATTCGCATCACTGGCATCATCATTGGTATATGAAGAGATAATGGCAGTATGTAGATCACCCACATCCAGATTTGTCTTCGCTTCCGTCAACACGGAATGGGTGCACGCCAGTCCAGGTTCAATCAGTCCAAATATATCGAAGAAGCTGACAGCACTCACTATATTGGGGTGCTCGTTCCAGATCCAAGGAACCCTCTTGGAAAATCCCAGCAGTCATCAAATAGAAGAACAGCGCTCCATCCAGGTGTAGTAGTTAAAAGAAAACTTTATTCCGCCATGGTAAAAAATGTATAACTTAAGAGGGACTCAGCGCCACCTCCCCCCTCCCCTGCATTGCGCATTCAACTTATCGGCATCATTGATGCCGACAGAGTTGAAAGCAGTGATGAAGGAGAGAGCGTCAGATGACACTCCCTCTCCCATCACTCCTTCTCTGTTCTTGTGACTCATCAGTGGAGCAGATAAGACCGGAGCAGAGCCTGGAGCAGCCCCGTGAACGAGGATTGGTAATTAGTGTGCATGTGTCTTCATTAATGTGTGTGTAGTGTACTGCGTGTGTATGCATCTGTGACATCGGCGGTTATGCCCGCCGATGCCCCTGCTGCTGCAGCGCGCACCGCAGCGTTTCCTCACCTGCGCGCTCCCGTCCGGTCACGCGCCCGCCGTCCACTCGTCCTCACAGTGGCTCCTGGCTCCCGCCCCCTGGTTCGCGCACACCACCTCCCGCTCTCTCTCTCCAGCGGTGGGCGGCGCTGAGGGGCGGGCCTGGGGGACGCACTTCCGGGGGTTGCTGTATTTCAGGCGTCCTCGCTGTTAGGAGGACGCCTGATGATTGTGTAGTTTTTCTGCACCCTCTGGCCTCTACAGTTCTCCTGTAGCTTAACCTCTCTCTGCCTGATTCGCCCTGTCGTCCTCAGTCTCGTGTCTCCCTTCCCTCCCAGTCTGCCTGGGCGCTGCCTTCCTTCCATCCCCTGTGCCGTCCTCTGTCTCCAGTCCGCCTTGGTCTTCCACTTGCCTTTCTCCCGTATTGTTTCTTTTCCTGTGCCACTGGTCCTTGCTCGTTTTTCGCACCGTTGCCTCCCCAGTCCTTTTGTCCGTGGAGCCGTCCCTCTTGGTTCCGGCTGTCGCGCCTCCGTCCTCTGTGGTCCTGCCCCAAACGATCCCTGTATAGGGGTCGGTCTTCACCTGGCGTGCTCGGCCCAGGGGCTCCGGATCCGCGATCCAGAGGGTCCACTCTCTAACGTAGTTTTCTCCTAAATATTACAGTATCATCAGGCCATGGACCCCGCCGGTGCCGCGGCTGCCACTCAAAAGGAACTGCTTTTCCTTAGAGAGAATCAGACCCGTATCATGTCGTTCATGAAGTCCATGGACACCCGGCTCTCCGCTCTTCAAACCGCAGACCCAGCGCACGCACCTCTCTTAGTCAGTCTCCAGCAGGAGCTCGCACAACAGCGCGATGCTCAGTCTCACATTTTGGGGTATATGGCGTCCGTGGATGATCGGCTGCTTTCTTTGCAGTCCTCTGCGGCCGCTTCCACCCAAGCCCGGGACGCCGTCTCTTTTCCTCCCCCCCGTCTCGGTAAACCGCCCAGGTACTGTGGGGACCCAAAATTGTGTAGGGGATTTTTAAATCAGTGCAGATTGCACCTTGATCTGTTGCCCCAACAGTACCCCACGGACCGTGCTAAGGTGGCCTTTATAATCTCCCATCTTGAGGGGGAGGCGTTGGCTTGGGTGAATCCGTTATGGGAGAGGGATGACCCGGTGGTGACTAACATCCAGTGTTTTTTGGAGACATTCCGTAAGGTTTTTGATGAACCTGGACGCCTTGCTTCCTCTACAGAGGCCCTTTTTAACCTCAGCCAGGGGTCCCTTACGGTAGGGCAATACGCCATCCGTTTCCGGACCTTGTCCTCGGAGCTGGGGTGGAATAACGAAGCCCTGGTTGGTGCGTTTTGGAGAGGCCTTTCTAGTAAAATCAAAGACGAGTTGGCCGGGCGTGACCTTCCCACCACCCTGGAAGATCTCATCTCCCTGGCTACCCGTATTGACTTGCGTTTTCAGGAACGCGCTAGAGAGTCAGCCAGGGAGAAGAGGCCCTTTAGATTATACCAAGCTCCCATTCCGCGCACCGTTGCTCTCCCTAGTAACACTGCCCCTGAGCCTATGCAAGTAGATCGCATCAAGCTGTCTGAACAACGGCGTAAGGAGAGGATGACCAAGGGACTCTGTCTCTATTGTGGAGGGGCCAATCACTTCATACGCACTTGTCCTGAGAGACCGGGAAACGCATCCGCCTAGGCCAGGTAGGAGAGGGCCCCCTAGGTGATCCGACCCCCTCTCTTCCACTTACTGTTTCAGCTCTACTTATTTCAGGTCGGGGGCGTAGCTCTGTGGAGGCGTATGTGGACTCGGGCGCGGCAGGCAACTTCATCCACCAGGAGGAGGTTGACAGACTCCAGATTCCCGTGGTCGTCCTAAGTAACCCTCGAGCAATCACCTCCGTTGATGGCAAACCTCTTCCTGGGCTCATCACCACGGTAACCACTGAAGTAAACCTGCAAATTGGCGCACTTCATTCTGAGAAGATTGCCTTTTATGTCCTGCCTCAATTATCCCACGCCATTCTCTTGGGACTACCTTGGCTTAGGCGGCATGAACCAGTTGTCGACTGGCGCTCCGGAGAGATCCTGCGCTGGGGGCACGCCTGCCATGTAAGCTGTTTACGTACCCTGGTTCGTTCCCATCCTCAGCTTAAGCTTAAGCCTACAGACCTCCCTGGTCTTCCTGTGCCATACCACGCCTATGCTGATGTTTTCTGCAAGAAAGAGGCGGATTCCCTGCCTCCGCACCGGCCTTATGACTGCCCCATCGACCTGATTCCTGGAGCGGTTCCCCCCAGAGGTAGAACATACCCTCTCTCTCCAGCCGAGACCTCTGCCATGACGGAATATATCCACGAAAATCTGTCCAAGGGGTTTATCCGAAAGTCCTCCTCTCCCGCGGGCGCGGGTTTTTTCTTCGTCCGGAAGAAAGATGGATCACTGCGGCCTTGCATTGATTACCGGGGTCTGAACAAAATCACCATCAAAAATCGTTACCCCCTTCCGTTGATTCCGGAGCTTTTTGACCGGCTGAGAGGAGCCCGGATCTTCACGAAGTTAGACCTGCGGGGAGCCTACAATTTGGTCCGAATCCGTGCTGGGGACGAGTGGAAGACGGCCTTCAATACCCGTGACGGGCATTATGAATACCTAGTCATGCCATTCGGCCTTTGCAATGCCCCCGCTGTGTTCCAAGAATTTATCAATGAGGTATTCCGGGATCTACTCTATTCCTGTGTTGTCATCTATCTGGACGACATTCTCGTTTTCTCCCCCGATCTGCCCTCTCATCGCAAAAGTGTACGCTTGGTCTTGCACCGCCTTCGAGAGAACCAACTCTACGCCAAGATCGAGAAATGCCTTTTTGAGCAGTCGTCACTACCCTTCTTGGGATATGTCGTCACCGACTCCGGTCTAAGGATGGATCCCGAAAAACTCGGTGCGGTACTCAAGTGGCCCCGTCCAGTGGGGATTAAGGCCATCCAGCGGTTTCTTGGGTTCGCAAACTATTACCGTCAGTTTGTGCCTCACTTTTCTACGGTTACTAAACCCATCACGGACCTGACCCGTAAGGGAACGAAGCCCAACAGCTGGTCCCCTGAAGCGGAAAACGCTTTCCAAACTCTGAAACGTTCTTTTGCGTCAGCACCCATTTTGCATCGGCCTGTGACCAGCAGACCCTTTGTCCTGGAAGTGGATGCCTCCTCCACTGGAGCGGGGGCGGTCCTGTCCCAGCAGGCTTCGTCCGGATGGCTGGTTCCTTGCGGCTTCTTTTCTAAAGTCTTTTCACCGGCGGAGTGCAACTACTCCATTGGAGACCGAGAATTACTGGCCATTAAGATGGCCTTGGCTGAATGGCGGTATTTACTCGAGGGGGCTGTACATCCCTTTACCATCCTCACGGACCACAAGAACCTGGCTTATCTGCAGTCTGCCCAAAGGCTCAATGCCCGGCAAGCCAGGTGGGCCCTGTATTTCTCCCGCTTTGACTTCCAACTTCACTTCCGACCGGGTAATAGGAACATCAAGGCCGATGCCCTTTCCAGGTCGTTGCAGTCTTCAGAGAGGGATGAAGTCCCATCCTATATTATCGAGCCTACTAAGATGATCACCGTGGCTCCTGTGAATTTTGCTATCCCTCCGCCCGGTAAGACCTTCGTCCCTCCAAGCAGACGTATAGAGGTGTTGGGCTGGGGACATTCCTCCAAAATTGCTGGACACGTTGGGACAAAGAAGACTCTCTTACTGCTGTCCCGGTATTACTGGTGGCCCACGCTTCGCCAGGATGTGATGGACTATGTGGCCTCTTGCACAATCTGTGCCCAGAATAAGGTGGCTAGGACTTTGCCCGCCGGTCTTCTTCACCCGTTGCCAGTTCCTGAGGCCCCCTGGCAGCAGATCGCCATGGATTTTGTGACTGACTTACCCCGCTCAGCCGGATGTACCACCCTCTTAGTCGTGGCAGATCGTTTTTCCAAAATGGCCCATTTCATTCCCTTACCGGGACTACCGTCCGCCCCGAAGTTGGCTGAGATCTTCATCCACCAGGTCTTCAGGCTGCATGGTCTTCCTCAGCGGATTCTGTCGGATCGGGGGGTCCAGTTCACCTCCCGCTTCTGGAGGGCACTCTGCCGGCTTATGGGTACATCTCTCGACTTCTCCTCCGCATATCATCCTCAGACCAACGGGCAAGTGGAGCGAATTAATCAGGGGTTAACCACCTTCCTACGTCACTTCGCCAACGCTCATCAGGACGACTGGGTTGCGCTCTTACCTTGGGCTGAATTCTCGCACAATAATCATCCCAGTGAATCTACCACCAAGTCACCTTTTTTTGTGGTAACCGGTCAAAACCCAGGTATTCCGTTGCCTTTCTCCACCTCTACAGGAGTACCCGCAGCCGATTCTCTTGCTAAAGAATTCTCGCAGATTTGGAGAGAGACCAGGGATGCGCTCAAAAGTGCCAACGACCGAATCAAGAAACATGCAGACAAGAGACGGAAGGACGTGCCCCCGTACCATCCAGGTGACAAGGTCTGGCTTTCAACTCGACATATCCGTCTGAGAGTTCCCTCTTATAAGCTGAGTCCTCGGTACATTGGACCGTTTGAAGTGATTGGACGTATTAATGCAGTGGCTTACAAACTGAGGTTGCCTGCTTCGCTCCGGGTGCCCAACGCTTTCCATGTCTCGCTCTTGAAACCCGTAGTCCTGAATCGGTTCCAACCAGTTTCCATCGTCCCTCCCTCACCTGCTATCTCGGACAACGTCTTCGAGGTCAAGGACATCTTGGCTATGAAAAAAGCCCGGGGTAAGACCCTTTTTCTTATCGATTGGGTGGGTTTTGGTCCCGAGGAGAGGTCCTGGGAGCCTCGGGAAAATATCAACGCCCCTCGCATTCTGAAAAAGTTTTTGGCCAATCTCAGTAAGGGAGGACGTAAGGGGAGGGGTACTGTGACATCGGCGGTTATGCCCGCCGATGCCCCTGCTGCTGCAGCGCGCACCGCAGCGTTTCCTCACCTGCGCGCTCCCGTCCGGTCACGCGCCCGCCGTCCACTCGTCCTCACGGCGGCTCCTGGCTCCCGCCCCCTGGTTCGCGCACGCCACCTCCCGCTCTCTCTCTCCAGCGGTGGGCGGCGCTGAGGGGCGGGCCTGGGGGACGCACTTCCGGGGGTTGCTGTATTTCAGGCGTCCTCGCTGTTAGGAGGACGCCTGATGATTGTGTAGTTTTTCTGCACCCTCTGGCCTCTACAGTTCTCCTGTAGCTTAACCTCTCTCTGCCTGATTCGCCCTGTCGTCCTCAGTCTCGTGTCTCCCTTCCCTCCCAGTCTGCCTGGGCGCTGCCTTCCTTCCATCCCCTGTGCCGTCCTCTGTCTCCAGTCCGCCTTGGTCTTCCACTTGCCTTTCTCCCGTATTGTTTCTTTTCCTGTGCCACTGGTCCTTGCTCGTTTTTCGCACCGTTGCCTCCCCAGTCCTTTTGTCCGTGGAGCCGTCCCTCTTGGTTCCGGCTGTCGCGCCTCCGTCCTCTGTAGTCCTGCCCCAAACGATCCCTGTATAGGGGTCGGTCTTCACCTGGCGTGCTCGGCCCAGGGGCTCCGGATCCGCGATCCAGAGGGTCCACTCTCTAACGTAGTTTTCTCCTAAATATTACAGCATCATAGTGTGTGGGGGGCTGAACTATACTGTGTGCGTGAGGGGCTGCATTATATTGTATAGTGTATGTATGCATTATACTGTGTGGGGGGTTGCACTATGCTGTGTGTGAGGGCTACATTATACTATGTGTGTGGGGGCTGCATTATACTGCGTGTGTGTATGCAGCCCCCTGCACTATACTGTGTGTTGGGGGCTGCATTATACTGTGTGTGGGGGCTGCATTATAAAATGTGTGTGTATACATTAGCGTGTGTGTATGCATTAGCATGTGTGTGGGGGCTGCACTATACTGTGTGTGTGAGGGTGCTGCATTATACTGTGCGGGTGGCTGCACTATCCTGTGTGTAGGGGGTTGCATTATATCCTGTATGTGGGGGGGTCTGCATTATACTGTGAGTGGGGGAGGCTGCACTATACTGTGTAGGTGGGGGGACTGCACTATGCTGTGTTTGTGGCGGCTGCACTATGTTTTTGTGGGGTCTGCACTATACTATGTTTGTTGTAGCTGCATTATACTGTGTCTGGGAGGCTGCAATATACTATGTGTGTGGATGACTGCACTATACTGTGTATGTGGGGGGCTGCAATATACTGTGTGGAGGGCTGCACTATACAGTGTTTGTGGGGCCTGCATTAAACTGTGTTTGTGGGGGGTTGCATTATACTGTGTGTGTGGTGAGGGCTGCATTATACTGTGTGTGCAGTGGGGGGCTGCATTATACTCTGTTGGGGCTGCATTATATTCTGGGGGGGCTGCATTATACTCTGAGTGGGCTGTATTATACTCTGTGAGGCTGCATTATACTCTGAGGGGGTTTCATTATACTCTGAAGGGGGCTGCATTATACTCTGAAGGGAGCTGCATTATACTCTGGGGGCTGCATTACACTGTGTGGGGCTGCATTATTCTCTGAGGGGGCTGCACTATACTCTGGGGGTTGCATTATACTCTGATGGGGGCTGCATTATACTCTGAGGGCTGCATTATACTGTGTGTGGGGGCTGCATTATACAGTGTGTGTATGCAGCCCCCCACACTATACTGCAAGTTGGGGGGCTGAATTTTACTGTGTGTGGGGGCTGCATTATGCAATGTGTATGTATGCGTTATAGTGTGGGGGGGCTGCACTATACTGTGTGTGTGAATTGTCATCAGACAGGAAGTTAAAAAATATGGACAAACAGATAATGAAGATAGGGAATGGCACAAAATTTATAATGGAAGTACCGGTATGTTTTAAAATATCTTAGATAATGGTATCAACTAGATAGGGAGTTAGGAGGAAAATGATTTTGCCTTCGGACCAACCCTTTAACATCAATTCACAACATCTTAGACACACGGAGGTCTTCATCTTATCTATATAAGTTATGTTAATGGCATCATATGTTATTGGCATCATATGTTAGTGGCATCTGATCCTAGCTAAAAGCTGTCATGAATGTGGTTAAGATGTCGTGACTTGATTTTCAAGCTGTGACCCTGCTTCAGGAGTTCACCAACCATTTTAATTGTAAAGGCCCCGTTACATTTAGCGATGCACCAGCGATCCCGACCACGATATGACCTGGTCAGGATCGCTGGTGCATCGCTAAATGGTCGCTAGTGAGCTGCCAAACAGGCAGATCTCAGCAGTGATGCAGCGATGCTCGGCGGTCATTACTTACCTGTCAGACGGCAACTCTGGTGACGTCCTCCGCCAGCATCCACGAGGGTGTAGGGTGAGTTGTGGCAGTAGGTATAGCGTATGGCAAGCATCTAAGCTTTGAAGTTGCTTTTTTCCATGGACTCATTGACCAATTCATGTTTTTTTACAGTTGGTGATCTGTACTCAGGAATTCATCAAAATTGCCAGTGTTACTTGTGTTCTTCCAGACTTTGTTGCTGCCATGTACAAGAAAAAATGTTTTCAGTGCCGATTCAAATCCTTTCTATATTCTACAATAATGCAGCTCTTCTTTGCAATTTGTCTAGAGTGAAGTGTCACAGTCTGTATAGCATATGGCAGACATCTAGTCAGGGATTATTGCCTTATAAATTCTTAGCTTTGCTGTTCTTTTTATCTTAGTGGCCTCATTGACCGATTCATGTCTTATACGGTCGGTAATCTGTACTCGGAAATTCATTAAAGCTGCCAGTGTTCCTTGCATTCCCCCAGACTTTGTTGCTGCCACGTGTTAGGAATCTGTGTTCTGCCATACCTATGCAGAGATCCAGTTCTTCACATTTATCTCCAGAGGCTAAATCCTTTGTACCAGCTTCTGAGCATGCTCACAGGACGAGCTCCTATTGGAGTTCAGGTGTCAGGTGCTCAGGTCCTGCTCTGAATCTTATTGGCTCCTCTGGGAGTTCTGGAGATTTCCGGCAGGTCCCGTACGCTATAAAAAGTGCGCATGGCTGTTCCGCCATGCGCTAGTATAGTCATACTTGCTGCTGTATGTTTGTTGATGGATGGACTGGTGAATGACTCATTTGAAACCCCCATTCCTTGGTTACTACGAATGTGTGAGTGTTTGAGTCAGAGCCAGTATTAGCACCAGCGCGCCATTGCTCCAGCGCCCAGCAGCTTAGCGTCTGACATCGCGCCTGCGTTTCAGCGGTATGTCCCTGCGGCACTATCTACGCTGCGCTGCTTTCGCAGTTGAGAGAGTGTTCGCAGGAGCAACGTCTCTGTTACAGACTCACGGTAGGTCTAGACGGAGTGTGTCCTGTCATCTAAGGCCACTCCTGTGACCGAATACCATGTCTGTCCCTCTGAGTCTCTGAGTTTTCAACAGACTCAGCTGTTATGATCGAGTCACCATAGGAGGCAAAAACAGAAATGCTAGCTAAGTCCTGAAAACCAGAGAAGTTGGCAACTATCAGATTGCAGACCCCTGAACCTATCAACACAACTAGCAGTATTCGTGGGGGGTTCCTACGATGACCTAGACCCCTCGATCACAGCCGTAGAGATACATAGGCCTAAAGAAGGAAAGGGGAAATCTAACTGCCCCAGAGCAGACCCCAAAGCAATAGGCAGCCCCCCACATATAATGACGGTGAAGCAAGATGAAAACACTTACACAGACAGAAAGACAGGCTGAGCAAAGACGGGGCCCAAAAACTACCTAGACAGGAACGGACAGGAAGGCTGCTGTCTGCAATCTGCCAAAACCCTATCAGAGACAAAAGCCAACAAGCTGATATAAAAATGGCCCTGAAGCAACTAAGCTTCAAAAACTAAATCAGCACTCAGGTACATTCAGAAGACAGAGCTCACGGAACACTGCACACTCCAGCAGGGAGTGGCAGAATCCAAAAAGCAAGAAAAACAAAAACAAATCTTAGATGCAAAAAGGCAAAACAGAAAACTTAGCTTTAGGAGAGCAGGAATCAGACTGGAGTCCAAGAGTCCACAGAGAAATCACCCGCAGGGCAGAAAGGGCGTAGGCTGCCTTAAATCCAGTCAGTGACTCCACTCAGCCAATCGTCCTCATCAGTCCCAGGTGTCTGATAATCAGGCTCACTACCTTCCTTCACTAGAATAGGGAGTTCACCAGGCCTCAGTGACGGAGGGGAAAATGAACTCACAACACTCAGCGTTTTGTATTTATGTTTTTGCTTGCAGCTCTGTGTGTGAAACAGAGCTTGCTCCAGCGTTACTATTGCATATGTTTATGCTTGCAGCTCTGTGTGTGTAACAGAGCTTGCTCCAGTATTACCACTACATGTGCTTTAGCTTGCAGCTCTGTGTGTGTAACAGAGTCTGCACAGTGCACTTGGGTGACGCCTTTAACCCTGTGCACACTACCGCCTCATAGCTCTGTCACGTCCCAGCAGCGGTTTTACCATCTACCGCACGGTGGACCCCGAGCGGTGAACGCACTTTATTATAATTTTATTTAGTGCATTCCACTGCTCATAACATTATACTAGCGCCAGGGTCTGGCTAGCCATGGCAGAACAGCAGCAACTACTGCAGTGCATTAAGCAGCTCGGCGACCGGGTGGCCGCTCTTGAGAAGTCCCTCTCAGCTGCTCAAGCTACTGATGCTGCTGTACACGCTTTAACTGACGCGGTAGCACGTTTGTCCGTATCCACCCTTGCGCCGACAGTTACCCGCCTCCCGTTGCCCGATAAGTTTTCCGGGGATGGCGCCTCTTGTAGGGGCTTTATCAGCCAGTGCTCGATTCACCTGGAGCTGCTGGCTGCACAATTCCCTACGGAACGGGCCAAGGTGGCATTTATCATATCCCTACTGTCGGGCAAGGCTCTGGAATGGGCTACGCCTTTATGGGAGCGTGGTGATCCTGATATTCGGTCCGCAGCCCACCTGCTAACTGCAATTAGGCAGGTGTTTCTCGGTCCGCGGGTCACACACGACACTTCGCTACAACTTCTCGCTCTGTCCCAGGGATCCCTCTCGGTCAGCCAGTACGCCGTCCATTTTCGGGCACTGGCGTCTGAGTTGGAGTGGTCCGATAAGGCCCTTATCCCAGTTTTTTGGAGAGGATTAGCGGAGCGTGTCAAGGATGCTCTCTTTACGAGAGAGATCCCCACCAGCCTGGAGGAGTTAATATCTGTCTCCTCACGCATTGACCTCCGCTTCTCTGAGCGTGGTTTGGAGCGTGCCCACTCCAAATAGAGAGGTACTCCAGCTCCCGAATTTTTTTTTACCTCTGGAGCTGCCTGAACCAGAGGTCTTACCCCCAGAGCCCATGGAGGTGTCTCGTGCCAGTTTTGATACACCTTCGGCTCAGGAGCCCATGTGCGATTGTTATCGTGTGCACGCTGCTTCTCCGGAAGCTAGCGCCCCACAGTGGTCGGGCTCCGAGCCGGTCGACGAGACCTTTGTCCCTCCTCATCTCAGGCCTAAAGTCCTAGCGTGGGCACACGCATCCAATAAGCACAACCATCGTGGCTATATGCAAACCATGAGGCTGTTGGCTGGTGCGTATTGGTGGCCGCACAGGGCTCGGGACATCAAGAAGTTCATTCAGGCTTGCACCTTATGTGCTCAGCATAGCCTTCCTAGGCAGACTTTGGCGACGACCGCCAACACACAGCGGCATTCCACTGCCACTCCCGCTCCGGCCATCTCCCAGATGTCCCTTTTGAAACCTGGTGATCTTGCCTCCACCGATGCCTTCCACGTGTCCTGGGTTAAGGTGTCACCAACCAGGACACCAGCCTCGCCTTCGGACGAGTCTAAGCCCTACGCCACGATTGGGCACAGGCTTGTGGGTCGGAAGGCTCTGGGAGGGGGGGCCTTAGGAGGGGGGGTAATGTTAGGAATCTGTGTTCTGCCATACCTATGCAGAGATCCAGTTCCTCACATTTATCTCCAGAGGCTAAGTCCTTTGTACCAGCTTCTGAGCATGCTCACAGGACGAGCTCCTATTGGAGTTCAGGTGTCAGGTGCTCAGGTCCTGCTCTGAATCCTATTGGCTCCTCTGGGAGTTCTGGAGATTTCCGGCAGGTCCCGTACACTATAAAAAGTGCGCATGGCTGTTCCGCCATGCGCTAGTATAGTCATACTTGCTGCTGTATGTTTGTTGATGGATGCATGGACTGGTGAATGACTCATTTGAAACCCCAATTCCTTGGTTATTACGAATGTGTGAGTGTTTGAGTCAGAGCCAGTATTAGCGCCAGCGCGCCATTGCTCCAGCGCCCAGCAGCTTAGCGTCTGACATTGCGCCTGCGTTTCAGCGGTGTCTCCCTGCGGCACTATCTACGCAGTGCTGCTTTCGCAGTCGAGAGAGTGTTCGCAGTAGCAACGTCTCTGTTACAGACTCACGGTAGGTCTAGACGGAGTGTGTCCTGTCATCTAAGGCCACTCCTGTGACCGAATACCACGTCTGTCCCTCTGAGTCTCTGTGAGTTTTCAACAGACTCAGCGTTTTGTATTTATGTTTTTGCTTGCAGCTCTGTGTGTGAAACAGAGCTTGCTCCAGCGTTACTATTGCATATGTTTATGCTTGCAGCTCTGTGTGTGTAACAGAGCTTGCTCCAGTATTACCACTACATGTGCTTTAGCTTGCAGCTCTGTGTGTGTAACAGAGTCTGCACAGTGCACTTGGGTGACGCCTTTAACCCTGTGCACACTACCGCCTCATAGCTCTGCCACGTCCTAGCAGCGGTTTTACCATCTACCGCACGGTGGACCCCGAGCGGTGAACGCACTTTATTATAATTTTATTTAGTGCGTTCAACTGCTCATAACACCACGTACAAGAAAAAAAAAATATTTTCGGAGCCTGTTCAAATCCCTTCTATTTTCTATTATAATACTTGATATCTGCAATTCATCTAGGTTGAGGTGTTGCAGCAGGTATAGCGATGTACAATAACAAATTATATTGTGGTACATACCATGATATCCAGAAAAATCGATATAAATACTTTTATGCCCAACAATAACGAAAGTATTCTTTAAGTGATGCCTTTATTGGCTAATGACAAGCAAATATAAGTTTCCAAGCTTTCAGAACAATCAGGCATCTGTTGGACATTCCCCTGGGCTATTCCAGCAATCCATTCCTAGGAGTCAGCTGAAATCTACCCAAGATCAGTCCTGGAGTAGCACCTGGATCATCTCCCTTGTCTCTCCATGGACCTCGGCGTTGTTAGCTGCTGCATGTCCATGATCAGATATGGTGAGGCTCCTAGTCATGACCCTCCAGGAATTCCTTGAGCTTTGGCGCAGTGGTTCCACCACCCAGCTTGTATTGGGAGGAGTGATGCCTCCTAAAAATAAGCCAAGGAAATTAAATTGGGCATTTTGTTACAAATAGAGAGGCAGTTGAAATGTTCTTCTTAGTTATCTGGAGCCCCTCTGGTGGAAGTGAGAATTGTATCCTTGTAGCCATGTTGTGAGTGATAAATCCAGGTGTTAAACTAAGTCATAATTTCAAAGAATTGAACATCTTTATCAGTTTGAATTCCCAAATTTTACTCTCTCTGTCGCCCTTAAAATGACCTTTTAGTGTTAAGACTTTTAAATCTGTCATACAGTCTCCAGGTCCAGAGAAATGTTTTCCCACAGGTGTGTTCAGTTAAGTCAAGATTGTGTGTCTGTATAGATTCATCATTGTTTGTAGTTTTTGCATGGTTTCCCTAATATAGATACCTCCAGGGCACCTTGTACATTGTATCTTGTACACCACAAACTGTATTTGCATTTTTTATTGTTACATGGAAAAATGCCAAACTTGTACCCACATATTACTAACAAATACAGTCCACATACCAAACACAAATCAGGACTATAAATGTGTTGCAGTAGGGATAGTGTATGACAGGCATCTAATCAGTCATTATTGCCTTGGAAATTCCTTGCTGCTGCTATTCTCCATGGACTCATTGACCTATTAGTTTTTTTTATGGTAATCTGTTCTCTGAAATTGATCAAAGCTGCCAATGTTGCTTGTGTTCCTCCGTACTTTGTTGCTGCCACGTACAAGAAAAAAAACTTTTCGGGGCCGGTTAAAATCCCATCAATATTTTACAATAATACCTCTCTTATCTTCAATTTGTGTAGGGTGAGTTGTGGCAGTAGGTATAACGTATGGCAAGCATCTAATCAGGGATTATTGCCTTATAAATTCTAAACCTTGAAGTTGCTTTTTTCCATGGACCAATTCATGTTTTTTATAGTCGGTGATCTGTACTCAGGAATTGCTTGTGTCACTTGAGTTCCACCAGACTTTGATGCTGCTACGTACAAGAAAAAATCTTTTCAGTGCCAGTTCAAATCCTTTCTCTATTCTACAATAATACAGCTCTTATTTGCAATTCGTCTAGAGCAGAAGTCTCAAACACGCGGCCCGCGGGGCCCCTGAGGCAGTCATCTGTGGCCTGCGGTGCACCACGTTGCACTCCTTGAGGCGGGTAGAAGGGGAAGGTAGTGGCACGCATTCAGGAGCGTGCGATGGCTGTGTGTACTGTGTGCACAGGACCTGTGATGAGGTCACAGGATGGGGAGGAGTCAGAGGTCACATGAGCGCGCAATGGCTGTGTCTTTTGTGTGCACAGGACCTGTGATGAGGTCACAGGGGAGGAGTCAGAGGTCACATGATCAGGGTCTTCAGTGTCTGCAGGACTCTGCTGTGCTGGTTGTCATGGCGCTGGATGCCGGTAAGTTTATTTGTGGGGTCAAGAGGGATTTACAGGGTGGATGTAGCAGAGCCGAGTGTGTACGAGGTGTATAGAGCGGAGCCGTGTGTACGAGGACCGAGGTGTACGGAGCAGAGCCGAGTGTGTATGTGGTGTATGGAGTGGAGCCGTGTGTGTACGAGGACCGAGGTGTACGGAGCGGAGCTGCGTGTGTACGAGGTGTACGGAGCGGAGCCGAGTGTGAACGAGGTGTATGGAGCGGAGCCGTGTGTGTACGAGGACCGAGGTGTACGGAGCAGAGCCATATGTGTACGAGGTGTACGGAGTGGAGCTGCATGTGTACGAGGTGTACGGAGCGGAGCTGCGTGTGTACGAGGTGTACGGAGCGGAGCCGAGTGTATACGAGGTGTACGGAGTGGAGTCACATGTGTATGAAGTGTACGGAGCAGAGCCGTGTGTACGAGGTGTACGGAGCAGAGCCATGTGTGTACGAGGTGTACGGAGCAGAGATGTGTGTGTATGAAGTGCACAGAGCGGAGCCACGTGTGTATGAGGTGTGCAGAGCCGTGTGTACGAGGTGTACGGAGCGGAGCTGCGTGTGTACGAGGTGTATGGAGCGGAGCCGCGTGTGTACGAGGTGTACGGAGCCACATGTTTATGAAGTGAACGGAGCGGAGCCACGTGTGTATGAAGTGTATGGAGCAGAGCCACATGTGTATGAAGTGTACGGAGCGGAGCCACATGTGTATGAAGTGTATGGAGCGGAGCCGCGTTTGTATGAAGTGTATGGAGCGGTGCCGTGTGTGTACGAGGTGTGCTGAGTGTAGATGTGCGTGTATTTTGGCATGGCACCAGGGCCCATAACTTTGTAGTTACGCCACTGCTCACGCTAGAAGAGAAGAGTGCGCCACTTCATAGTGGCTGTGGCCCTGCGTGATGACATCCCTCTGGCGCTGTGTAATGACATCACGCCAGCGCGCAGAGAGCGGAGGTGTGACTTTCCCCACATTGCTGGATTTTGCAAGTGACTGTGGCTGTGCGTGCACAGCGAGATGATAGCGCCGGCTCACATACAGAGCTGATACTATCATCCGCTGAGGTAAGCTGTACATCACAGCTGACAACCTATTTAAATGGCCACAATCGGTATTAGCACCGATCGCGGCCGTTTAACCCCTTAGATACCGCTATCAATTGTGACTGTATTAAGTTTGAAAGGAATGCGGCCTGCCAGCTTAAATTTTATTTTATGTGCAGCCCATTTACTCTGCCGAGTTTGAGACCCCTGGTCTAGCGTGAAGTGTCAAAATAGGTATAGCGTATGGCAAGCATCTAGTCAGGGATTATTGCCTTATAAATTCTTAGCCTGCAAACCATGACAGTAAAATCTGGTGCTCCTTGCCTTCTGCGCTATGTGCCTGAAAAATATTTCCCGATTACTTGTCGGGTGTTGGGATATTCAGGAAAAAGTGGACCTCAGTTTGTTGGAAAAAAATGTCCTATTAGCCCTTAGAACATTTTTAAAACTTGGGGCCAAAACAACATTTTAGTGTTAAAAATGTAATTTATTCTTTCTTCACTGCTCAATGGTATGAAATTCTGTGAGGCACATGTGGTGTCAATGTGATCAATGCACACCTATATGAATTCATTATGGAGTGTAGTTTGTAAAATGACATTTAGGGGTATCTGAGTACTCAGGAGAAATTGCACAAGAAATTGTATGGTGTAATTTCTTCTGTTACCCATATAAAAATGCAATATTTGGGGCTAAAAACATATTTGTGGGGAAATATGATCTTTTTTATTTTTTATGGCTCAATGTTATAAACTTCTGTGAAGCACCTGAGGGTTCAATGTGCTCACCACACATCTAGATCATTTCTCTGAGGGGTCTAGTTTCCAAAATGGTGTCACTTGTGGGGGATTACCACAATTCGATACTGGCTAAATTCAGCATAGGGTATTGAATAAACACACAATTTGCTAAAGGCAACTAAAGATCCCTATTAAAGAAATTGGGATAAAACATAACTTTTATTCAATTTACAAGGGAATGCACATTTAAAAATTACAGGACTAGTGTGTGTGAGTGTGAGTGTCACTCAGAATTGACTTTGTGACAAAAGTGTTTGTCCATGAATAACCTATTAATTATTGCACTTTCCTATTTCTCTTTAATGCATGGATACATTTGCACAATTAGTGATACAGCTGTCATCTTGGGTTTCTGTCACGAATGACTCTAACTCATCCCATTGGGGCAAAATTTAAATTTACCCGAGATTAATACAGTTCTATCCACTTGATCTCCTTAAGCTACTAGTGGCTATTAATATATAGGAAGGGCAGTAGATCGCTTTATCTTTTGAACCACTTTCTAACATCGGCGTGTCCGGTCCGATGGGTGTCATGGGTCTTGGTCCGGCGCCTCCCATCTTCTTGCAATGCTGCCCTCCTGCTTGCTTCATTGCTCCCCGGCATTGTGCTCCTGTGCAGGCGTACTTATCTGCCCTGATGAGGGAAGAGCAAAGTACTGCAGTGCACAGGTGCTGGACCTCTCTGATATTTTCCAAGGGTAACAGGAAAAATTAGGCCCCCAAAGATGCTGTGCAATTTGTCCTGAGTACGCTGATGCCCCATATGTTGGGGTAAACCACTGTTTAGGCACACCTCGAGGCTTGAAAGGGAAAGAGCACCGTTTTACCTTTTGAACGCAAAATTGGCTGGAATCAATGGTGGCGCCAGGTTGCATTTGGAGACCACCTGATGTGCCTAAACAATGGAAACCCCTCAATTCTAACTTCAACCCTAACCTCAACACACCCCTAACCCTAATCCCAACCCTAACCACAAACCTAACCTCAACACACCCCTAACCCTAATCCCAACCCTAACCACAACCCTAACTCTAATCCCAACCCTAACCATAACCCTAACCACAACCCTAACCCTAATCCCAACCCTAACCATAACTCTAACCACAAACCTAACCCCAACACACCCCTATCCCTAATCCCACCCCTAACTCTAATCCTAACCCTAACTCTATTTCAATCCTAATCCTAATTCAAACCCTAACCTTAATTCCAACATTAACCCTTACCCTAATTCCAACCCTAACCCTAATTCCTACCCTAACCCTAACTTTAGCCCAACTCACTTTAGCCTAACTCTAACCCTAATGGGAAAATGAAAATAAATATGTTTTCTTTATTTCATTATTTTTCCCTAACTAAGGGGGTGATAAAGGGGGTGTATTTACTATTTTTTTTATTTTTATCACTGTGATAGGGTCTATCACAGTGACCATAATGAACCAATGGGAAAAATCTTCCTATTGTTGCTGGGTGCGGGCCAGCAGATCTCGGCGAGTGCACTGCACATGCACCCGCCATTTTCTTACCGGAAGAAGATGCCGGCGACCGTGGGGGGAGGCCTGGAGACAGAGGGACACCGTGAGGTACAGGGGGGGGGGGTGAAAATTAAATGGCAAATCGGACTTTCTTTTTTTTTTCCGGCCGCTGTTATAAAATGCAACTCTGTGGGCCGCTATACACTTTTATAGTTTAAGTACCCTTAAATACCACTGTTAAAAGGCGTATCAGCGGTCGTTAAGGGGTTAAGGCTCAAATATTTCCACATGGTTTTTGTGTGTATGAGGTGTGGGGAGCCATGTGTGTACGAAGTGTATGGAGCAGAGCCGTGTGTGTAGGAGGTGAACAGAGCAAAGCCGTGTGTGTACGAAGTGTATGGAGCGGAGCCATGTGTGTACAAAGTGTACGGAGCGGAGCCATGTGTGTATGAGGTGAGCGGACCCGTGTGTGTATGAGGTGAGCGGACCCGTGTGTGTACGAGGTGAGCGGAGCCGTGTGTGTACGAGGTGAGTGGAGCCGTGTGTGTACGAGGTGAGCAGAGCCGTGTGTGTACGAGGTGAGCAGAGCCGTGTGTGTACGAGGTGAGCCGAGCCGTGCGCATACGAAGTGTACGGAGAGAAGCCGCGTGTGTACGAAGTGTACGGAGCAGAGCCCTGTGTGTTCGAGGTGTACGGAGCAGAGTCCTGTGTGTACAAGGTGTACGGAGCGGAGCAGCATGTGTATGAGGTGTATGGAGAGGAGCCGCGTGTGTATGAGGTGTGGGGAGCCATGTGTATACGAAGTGTATGGAGCGCAGCCGTGTGTGTACGAGGTGAGAGGAGCCGAGTGTGTATGGGGTGTACGGAGCAGAGCCATGTGTGTACGAAGTGTGCGGAGCCGTGTGTGTATGAGGTGGACGGAGCGGAACCGCGTGTGTATGAGGTGGACGGAGCAGAGCCACGTGTGTATGAAGCGGAGCCCACGTGTGTACGAAGTGCATGGAGCGGAGCTGCGTGTGTATGAGGTGGACGGAGAGGAGCCATGTGTGTTCGAAGCGGTGCCGCGCGTGTACAAGGTATACGGAGCGGTGCCGCGCGTGTACGAGGTATACGGAGCGGAGCCACGCATGTACGAGGTGTACGGAGCGGAGCCGCATGTGTACGAGGTGTGCGGAGCAGAGATGTGCGTGTATTTTGGCATGGGGGCCCATTTGAAAGTTCGTACCGGGGCTCATAACTTTGTAGTTACGCCACTTGCCTCTATCCTATTCTTGATTAAAAAAAAAGCTTCTATATTGATTGAGATTCTCTTGTATTCATCAAACTTCACTCCGGATTTTGTAAAAAAAAATAATACATACTAATACTTCTGTTTTTAAAAGCATTCTTGCTTTGTACCACTAATATATACAGTATATACACACAATCATGGCCGAAAATATTGACACTCTTGAAATTGTTCCAGAAAATTATTGCAATTACACATGTTTTGTTACACACATGTTTATTTCCTTTGTGTGTATTGGAACAACACAAAAAGCTGGGGAAAAAAGGCAAATTGGACATCATTTCACACAAAACCCCACAAATAAGCTGGACAAAATTGTTGGCACCTTCATCTTACTGTAATATTTGGCTGCTTAGTACCTTTTGGAATAAATAACTGAAATCAATCGCTTCTTACACCTCACTACTGGACTTTTTGATCACTCTTCTTTTGCAAACTGCTCCAGATCTCTCATATTTGAAGGATGCATTCTCCCAGCAGCAATTTTAAGATCTCTCCACAGGTATTCAATAGGATTTAAATGTAGACTCAATGCTGGCCACTTCAGATCTCACCAGTGCTTTGTTTCCATCAATATCTGGGTGCTTCTTGAAGTATGTTTGGGGTCAGTGTTCTACCGGGAGACCCATGACTTAGGACACAATCCAAGCTTTCTGACACTGGGCACTACATTGTGACCCAAAATTTTTTGGTATAATCATCAGATTTCATGATGACCTGCACACTCACAATGCAACCAGTGCCAATGGTAGCAAAACAACCCCAAAACATCTTTGAACCTGCACCATATTTGACTTTATGTACTATGTTCTTTTCTTTGTAGGCCTTATTCTGTTTTCGGTAAACAATAGACTGATGTGCTTTACAAAAAAGCTCTATCTTGGTGTCAGGGTTCCACCCCTCAGTGTGTATGGGATGCAGTTACTGACAGCTCAGCTATCCAGTCTGATGCAGGGGCATGCTGAACCTGTCAGTACTTTGATTGACAGCTCAGTCATCCAGTCTGGTACAGGGGTGTGCTGATCTGTCGGTGTGTAGATTGACAGCTCGGCCATCCAATCTGAGACTGGGAGGCTCTCTCTGTCTCCAGGTGTTTGCTATCCCAGGTGATTGCCAGGCTACTTTCCTGGGCTATCACTCCCAGACCTCTGCCAGATGTACATTCAGCTATTGTGTGGTTTGTCTGTCTGTGCCTTGCATTCTGTTTGTTAATGTTTCATTGCCTGACCTTGGACCTCGTTCTGATCATCTGTCTGTTTAACCCATTCTGCTCTGATCCACTATCTCCTGGTATTCTGACCTCAGAACGTTACCTGACTACGCCTTTATATCTCTTTTCTGTTTATGACGTAAGTTCCTGGCTTCTGACCTCAAATTCCTTGACTATCCCATGTCACAGCTTGTCCGTGAGAGATGACTCAGCGTCACACTTGGTCTCATGTATCCAGAAGACATTTTCCCAGAAGAAATTTACCTTACTCATGGACATTTTGGTAAACTGCAGTCTAGCTTTTTCATGTCCTGTGCCAGATGTGGGTCTCATGGATCTCCTGCAATAGTGTTTCATTTAATTCAAATGTTGACGGATAATTTACACTGATGCACACTGAGCCTGCAGGACAGTTTGAATTTCTTTGGAACTTCAATGGGGCTGTTTATCCACCATCCGAGCTATCCTGCATTGCAAACATTCATTAATTTTTCTCTGCTGTTCACGTCCAGAGTGATTAGCTATAGCGTCATGGGTTGTAAATAGAGATGAGTGAGCCTTTCAAGGTTCAGTTCGATTTGATTCGCCGAATGTTTAGACTCACAGTAGAAATTTGCAAATGGCACAGCAGCAGTCAGCCATGGGCCATGCATGAGGTCTGGCCTAGCATTTACAGCTTGGAATTGAAGTTTCAATGAGGACCTGTTGGTTATGGGAGCAGTGTAAGCCTTCTTAGCTAGGAACTATGATACCTCATGCAATACCTCCAATTTGTTTTTATTTTTGTTCCAGCCACACTCAGATGGCACACTCATCAGTTTCATACAGTACTATTGCTAGAAAAACATAAGGAAAGTATCACAGGTAGTTGACTGAAAGTAAATGCAGTCCTCCCTGTCTGGAAGCCCTACTTCTACAGGTAACACACATGAAGAAGTCTCAATTTGGATTCCCACGTTTCAAAAAATTACTGTCACACACCACTAAGGTGGCATCAATTTCCACAGAGTAGAACCAGTATAATATGCCTCTGACACACATTCCACCACAGGTTTTTACTTTTAGGCCAGCAAGGGTTAATGTTCAAGGTCCTGTTTCCGTATCCTCTGTGGTGTGGAGCTTGGCAGTGGAACCTGGAGCTAAGTTATTTGGGTATTTACCTTGTCTGTCTCGTGCTTGTCACTATCCCCTGTGTTTTTTACCATCAGCAGTGGTGAAGCTAGCGTAATTGCCGGCTAGTGCACTAGCCAGGGTATTGTGAGGTGACAGATAAGGACTAGGCATGTGACGGCGGTGGGGGAAAGGACCCGCATAGGGCATTAGGGGAGCATAGGGATAGGCACAGGTTGTTGTTTAGGAGGTGCCCCATCCCTCTTTCCGTATTGTTAGGGCCTTCCTCTCCACTTTCCCATTCCATTATGTGTGTTGTGCCGTCCGCTGGACCGACCCTTTTTGGGTCGTGACATTATTACCAACCAGTACTATTTTCTGGGGAACCCATAGCTCAAGCCAAGGCTTTTGCTTGCCTGATCCACACCCTCATGGATGAGGTCAAAGAGTTGTGGACTCAGGTGATGCAGCAGTTTCAGCAGGTGTCGAGGTTCTTGGTCTCGGCTCATGTCCAGGCTCAACTGGAACCCAAAATATCTCTCCCTGACAGGTTCTCTAGAGGGAGAGATACATTTTTGGTCTTCAAGGAAGTCTGTGTGTTAGGCTGGGGTCACACTAACCGACGCAAAATACGGTCCGTAGTTCACATGCGTAATACGGATGAATGACCCCTAAATAGTGCTCCGTATGTCATCCGTAAGCAAGGTGTGGTTGTGTATTTTGCGCATGTCTGCATCCGTATGTAATCCGTATGGCATCCGTATGCAATCCTTATGGCGAGATTTTCTCGCTGCCTTGCAAAATGGACATATAATGGAGCCCTATGACAGGGTTTACAACAGAAACGAAATAATAGATATAGACACATAGAATGCATATATATATATATATATATATATATATATATACATACACACACATACACATACACACACACACACACACAAGTCATTGGGATAAACATATATATATATCACAGAGTTCTTCATAGCAGAATAGCCGCTAATTAAATTGCCGGCTTCTATCAAATCATTCCCCAGCCAGACATGAAATGACACATGGTTTACATTCAGTAAAGCATTTCATTTCATGTTTTTTTATATGTCCCTGACTAATAATTAGATGAGGGCTTGTGTGCAAAATTTGGGAGTTGTAGTTGTTATTTTAAGGGGTTAATTCATTGTTAAAAAATGCGTGGGCTTCTCATTGCCCTATAGTGGTGGCGAATGGGTTAATCTAACAAAGGGTTAATGTCACCATTCGATTGTACGGTGACATTAACCCTTTATTAGATTAACCCATTTGCCACCACTATAGGGCAATGGGAAGCCCGCGCATTTTTTAACAACGAATTAACCCCTTAAAATAACAACTACAACTCCCAAATTTTGCACACAAGCCCTCATCTCATTATTAGTCAGGGACATATAAAAAAAACATGAAATGAAATGCTTTACTGAATGTAAACCATGTGTCATTTCATGTCAGGTTGGGGAATGATTTGATAGAAGCCAGCAATTTAATTAGCGGCTATTCTGCTAGTCTTAGTTTCTGTTTTCAGTTTGTTTCTGCAGCCTTCTCTTTGTTTTCTATTAGGAGGTGACCCGTTTTTGTACCCAGTCCTTAGATCTTTCAGGGACCCCCTTCCCCCTATCTATAGGTCTTCGCTTGAGATTAACCTAGGATCGTCGGTGGGTCTATTCACAAGGAATGGGTCGCCCACTCCATAATAGGGTATCAGCCTAGTCTGTTGTGAGTTCATTTTTCCCTTCACCATTGAGGTCTGATGAACTCCCTCCTCTAGTGAAGGAAGGTAGTGAGACTGATTACCAAACACCTGGGCAGCTAGATGATGACTGGGTGGCTGGAATTGAGGACTGGATATAAGGCTGCCGACGCCCTTCTTCCTGGCTGGTGATTTTCCTGCTGGATTCTTGGAGACCAGTCTGTTTCCTGCATCTCAAAGCTAAGTTTTTCTGCTCTGCTTTGTACTCTTCAGTTTTGTTTTTGTTTTGCCTTGTGTTTTGGGACTTCTGCCATCCCCGGCCGGGGGAGAGCTGAATTCCATTTTTGTCTCTGATCTGTTGATATTTTGCTCTGTCTTCAGAATATACCTGAGTGCTGATATAGTCTTTTGAAGCCTAGCGACTTCAGGGCCTGTTTTTCCTATCAGTCGGTTGGCTCATTTTGATAGGGTTTTTGCGGATGGCAGACAGCAGCTTTCCTATCCTGTCCTATGTAGTTAGCTTGGGCCCCATCATTTGCTCAACCTATCTTTCTATCTGTGTTAGTGTTTTCATCTTGCTTCACCGTCATTATATGTTGGGGGCTGCCTATTGCTTTGGGGTCTGCTCTGGGGCAGTTTAGTTTTTCCCCTTTCTGTCTTTAGGCTATATAGTTCTCCGGCTGTGATTGAGGGGTCTAGGGCACCGTAGGAACCCTCCACGGCTACTGCTAGTTGTTGTGGATAGGTTCAGGGGTCTGTAATCCGATAGCTGCCAACCTCTCTGGTTTTTCTGGACTTAGCTGGTATTTTGTTTTTTCCTCCTTCGGTGACTCATCATAACACTAGTCGCAGTGCAGGGTCAGTTTCCCCCCCTCCTACCCTAGTCCTGTGCTGCAGAACCATAACAGATCCCCAATCCTGGGCTTTCTCCCTGCCAACCGATTCACCATCTTTGTGGTTGATGGATGAGTTTTCGTGCTGCTGTATGGGGATCCTGATGGCATCTCCCTAGCTGAGTCTCGACTCTGTAAGATAAAGCAGGGGGCCAGCTGGCTGAGGAGTACTGCTCAGAGTTTTGGAGATAGGCCACTGACACTCAGTGGAATGACCCTACTCATAGAAGCCTTTTTCGTCAGCGTCTGTCAGCTAGGCTCATCTCAAACTAGGTAGCCTGCGGTTTGCCGTGGGACAGTGGTATGTTTTTTCCATGGTCTGACTGATCATTTCATCATTGTCTGCCCAACTTGCGCCATTCGATTGTACGGTGACATTAACCCTTTGTTAGATTAACCCTTTTGCCACCACTATAGGGCAATGGGAAGCCCACGCATTTTTTAACAACGAATTAACCCCTTAAAATAACAACTACAACTCCCAAATTTTGCACACAAGCCCTCATCTAATTATTAGTCATGGACATATAAAAAAACATGAAATGAAATGCTTTACTGAATGTAAACCATGTGTCATTTCATGTCGGATTGGGGAATGATTTGATAGAATCCGGCAATTTAAATAGCGGCTATTCTGCTATGAAGAACTCTGTGAAATATAAATATATATATATATATGTTTATCGCAATGACTTGTGTGTATATATATATATATATATATATGTATTCTATGTGTATATATCTATTTTCATTTCTTTATTAAACCTGTCAGTGTGAGTTTACTGTATAGCGCACTGAATTGCCGGCTTTTCTAAAAGACACCGGGTGCGTATTTCTTGCAAGTCACATGTGTGGTCCGTGTGTAATGCGTATTTTTGGCGCACCCATAGACTTTCATTGGCGTACTACGGGCGTAGTACGCTGACAATCGCAGAATGCTGCGAATGGCACGGACCGTAGAATACGCCCGAGAAATATACGGCTGTTGGGAGCAAACCCATAGAGAATAATTTGTCCGTGTGTAATGCGTGCTTTTAACGCCTCTCACTTGTCCGTATTCCTCGCCAGTGTGACCCCGGCCTTATATTTCAGGCTTTGCCTTCATTCTTCATGGAGTGAGGATAACATGTGGGGATTATTGTCTCCCTTCTCAAGGGTGATCCTGTTAGAATCTGTTCAGTTTGTGACTATCCACCATTTTCTTGTGGTGTTCTGGCTGCTGGTCTTTTTCCCCTGGTGCTGGGTTTGTCTTGGGTCAGGTGATTGTATCACCCTCTATTAGACTGCCCATGTCTCCCATTCCTTGCTGGACAACAGTGTTAATCCGCTTGAAGTCTGGCTTGGAACCTTGCTTTGCCTTCTGTGTGTTTAATTAGTGCAGTTCTGGGACCTCTGGATCTGCTAGTCTTAGTTTCTGTTTTCAGTTTGTTTCTGCAGCCTTCTCTTTGTTTTCTATTAGGAGGTGACCCGTTTTTGTACCCAGTCCTTAGATCTTTCAGGGACCCCCTACCCCCTATCTATAGGTCTTCGCTTGAGATTAACCTAGGATCGTCGGTGGGTCTATTCACAAGGAATGGGTCGCCCACTCCATCATAGGGTATCAGCCTAGTCGCAGTGCAGGGTCAGCCCCCCCCCTCTTACCTTAGTCCTGTGCTGCAGAACCGTAACAGATCCCCAATCCTGGGCTTTCTCCCTGCCAACCGATTCACCATCTTTGTGGTTGATGGACGAGTTTTCGTGCTGCTGTATGGGGATCCTGATGGCATCTCCCTGGCTGAGTCTCGACTCTGTAAGATAAAGCAGGGGGCCAGCAGGCTGAGGAGTACTGCTCAGAGTTTTGGAGATAGGCCACTGACAGTCAGTGGAATGACCCTACTCATAGAAGCGATTTTCGTCAGGGTCTGTCAGCTAGGCTCATCTCAAACTAGGTAGCCTGCGGTTTGCCGTGTGACAGTGGTATGTTTTTTCCATGGTCTGACTGATCATTTCATCATTGTCTGCCCAACATGTGCCAAAGTTTGTACTCCATCACAAAAGCCACGCTCCCCTGGTCGTGTGGAGGGAGGCGACCAGAGTGTGTATATTTCCTCCACATTTAATAATAATAATAATAATAATAATCTTTATATAGCGCTAACATATTCCGCAGCACTTTACAGTGTGCACACATTATCATCACTGTCCCCGATGGGGCTCACAATCTAATTTACCTATCAGCATGTTTTTGGAATGTGGGAGGAAACCGGAGTACCCCGGAGGAAACCCACGCAAACATGGGGTGAACATACAAACTCCTTGCAGATGTTGTGCTTGGTGGGATTCGAACCCAGGACTCCAGCGCTGCAATGCTATCCACTGATTCACCGTGCTGCCCTTTACATCTCAGTTCAGCATTACGGCTGTAGTGGTGGTTGGTGGGGAGACTGAGACGGTACCAGTTCTTGTGGATAGTAGAACTGGAGTCAATCTGGTGGATTCTCGCTTTGTACAGACCCACGGTCTGATCGGTACTATGCTGGCGAAATCCAGTACCATTTGGGCAATTGACTCTGTTCCTCTCAGTCAGAGGAGTGTGACACAAGTTGTAGATAATATTAACCTGCGTATAGGGACTCTTCATGAAGAGTCCCTGTCGTGCTACATCTTGGAGGGTATGCCAATTCCCATCATCTTTGGCTTATCCCTGGCTCAAGAGACACAATCCAGTCATAGATTGATGGTATGGGGAAGTAGTGAGTTGGGACCAGTGTTGTAATGGTCTCTGCCATCCTTCTTGAATCGACCCCTTCTTCTCTGGTGGAGGCAGCTAAGGTGCTACTGGGGAATAAGGGCAGGATTCAACCCTCAACACAAGTTAACCCCGAGTCTCAATGTGCACTCTGGAGGAGGGATCAGGGGAGGGTGGCGGTTCCCCCTAAATATAATGAGGGTATGAGTTTGGTGACACGGAGGGATGCCTCTGTTGTCTGTTCCTCAAGGAGATTACCATCAGTTGGCAAACATATGCGTAGAAATAAACGTTTAGGTCCAGATCTGTGTGTGTGAATGAGTAGGCATGGGTGTCCACTAAAAACGTCACGTGGAAGTACGCATCTGGGACCTGGAGTTCGAGGGTGATCGGTATTGGATGTCGGCCGTTCTCAGCTCTAGGATCTTCCAGTTGGAGTTGCACCCAGCGATGCAGGTACATAACGTATTCCACAGGTTGTCGCTCTAGAGATTTGTTGCGCCTCCAGAGCCTACATTATTTCCATCACCATCAGGCTGCGTTTACCGTAAACCTGAGGATCAAGTGACTGTGGAGGCGAATCCTAGTTTGTTGAGGCGTCCTCACTGTACGTCATTTCCTGTGTAATCTGGGGTTAAGGGTCCAGAGGCCCCTCATTGAAAAGGGGGTACTCTCACAACTCATTTTTTAAGTCATCACAGCTCTGGTTCTGCTTTAATTTAAACGTGGTTTTTACTTTCAGGCCAGCAAGGGTTAATGCCAGTTTCCTTACTGTGTTGCTTGTCAGCTGATGTGGGTGGTGATCACTCCAAACAGCCTTTAAATAGCCACAAGATGCATCTGCTGACTGTTGATAATAGAGTTTTCTATGTAGACCAGCTTTGGAGTTGAGCTCTATGGTGTCAGTACTGAATCTGCTACTTCTGTGGAGTTTGGGGTCCTGTTTCCATATCCTCTGTGGTGTGGAGCTTGGCAGTGGAGCCTGGAGCTAAGCTACTTGTGTATTTACCTTGTCTGTCTTGCGCTTGTTACTAACTCCTGTGTTTGTACCATCTGCACTGGTGAGGCTAGCGTCCTTGCCAATCAGTTCACGAGCCAGGGTAATGTGAGGTGACAGTTAGGGACTAGGCACGTGACGCCAGTGGGGGGGAAGGACCCACATAAGGCATTAGGGGAGAGTAGGTATAGGCACAGGTTGTTGTTTAGGAGGTGTCCCATTCCTCATTCCCTATTGTTAGGGCCTTGCTCTCCCATTTATCATCCCGTTGTGTGTGTGTGTTGTGCCGTCCACTTGACCGACCCTTGTTGGTTTGTAAAAATAGTACACTGGTGAGGTTAGCGTCCTTGCCGATCAGTTCACTAGCCAGGGTATTGTGAGGTGACAGTTAGGGACTAGGCACGTGACGCCGGTGGGGGGGGAAGGACCCACATTGTGCCATCTACTGGACCGACCCTTGTTGGGTCGTAAAAATAGTGCAGCAAGAATGCGCTTCCATGAGGTCCAAGTCCATGGTGTGTTGGTGGCACGGTAACACTCAAGGTTGCTTTCTCCGTCCCCTCCAACCAACCACAGACAACAGAGAGGGGATCATTATCCTCTTCATCTGCTGCCAGTCCATCACCTCATCCTTCTCCATTTGTTCCTTGGCTCCTGTACCTTCACTAACAGTTTGTCTGGTACCATGAGCCCCCCTCCTTTGCTGTAAGAAACCCCCCCATAACACATACATACTAACATAGTTTTGAAGGCTGAAGGAAGACCTTATGTCCATCTAGTTCAGCCTATTTTTAGTGCAGCTGTTCTGCATTGTTGATCCTGGGGAAGGCAAAAAACCAACAGAGTGGAAGCCAATTTTCTCCATAGGGAAAAAAATTCCTTCCCCAAAGCTGGGTCAACCATCTACCTATAATATTATAGGAACATTGCAAATCAAATGGTTAACCAGTAGACTGAAAGACTTCTGTGATGTGGAATAGTGGCAGAGAAATTGCTGTACCACCAAGATGACGACGTGAGTCATGCGAGGCAAGTGCGTGAGGTTGCCCCGGCGTAGGGCCGCCACTAGGTTTGCACTGTTATCGCACACGGCCTTCCCTGGCTCTAACTCGGCCTGAATAGCTGTCCACAACTCTTGAGCTATGTGACTGCAATCTTCAAGGCATATTAATTTGAACACAGTCTGATTGCGGTGAGCTATAGCTGTACGGATTGGTGGGGGGATTCTATCTGCATTGTTGGAACATGTATCTGATTAAGGGAAAGGTTGAGGGCACAGGTGGAGGCCCTAGAGGAGGTGGAGGAGCCAGAATCATTGGAGGAACTGTTAGATACAGAGGTTTGTCCCGCAAGCCTTGGGAATTCAAAGACTTGTGGAGCAGCCCCTTGACCACATGTCCACACAGCCACCAGTGACTTAGTGTCATCCTTTTAAAAAAAAAGGCAAGGAAACAAAAATTTTAATTACCTATGGTTGTTTTTGTTTTGTGTTATTGATTACTTTGTATATATTTGTCCTATACAACTTCTCAGAAGATTAAAGAGTTAGGAGAGAGTTAATTAATCATTGTTGTTGTGGTTTATTTTGCTCCTAAATTTATATCCCAAGTTTTCATCTACTGCCAAGAATAGTAGGGGCGCAACAAAATAGTTTCGCCTAGGGCGCCGTAATCTCTCGGGCCGGCCCTGCAACTGAGCAACTGGTACTGGTGGGTTGCGACAGCCATCAACTTTCTGAAACCATCTGTATCCACCAGGCGGAAAGGCAGCATTTCTGTGGCCAACAGATTGGAGATGGTGGAGTTCAAGCTCTTAGTTTTGGCATATGTAGGAAGAAACATTCTTTTACATGATCACAACTGCGGAACCGAGGGCTGGCTGCTGTGCAGAGGGTGGAGTACGGAGAACAGGACAAAAATAGGGAATTTACCTGCTGCAATGTAGTCCTTATTATACTGAAAGGGATGACATTACAGTTACCGGATGGTATCAATTTGGGGGTACCTCACGTAGTAACAGCTAGATCAGCTCAGCTGTCAGTGATGGTTAGGAAAGTTGAAATGTAGAAATTCCTTCCAGCTCAAAGGTAGTCGGTATGAAATAGTACAGGATCCTAGGGGAGGGGGAGGTCAGTGAGACAGTTCATGAATCGTTGAATGCCGTTGTGCTTATGCCCATGAATACTGAATGGACCATCCTGTTTGGTCAGTTAAAAGAGTGATGGTTTAAGTAGAATGACTGTGAATTGAACAAATACAGAAACACAAAGGAACCTGGTATGGAGTGATAGATTTAGCTAAACTTCACCATACCAATTGACAAGAAATACTGGAATAAGTTTTCTTTCACATGGAAGGGAAGACAATATACTTTCACACGTCTTCCCAAAGGGTGGATACACAGTCCAACCATTTGTCACCGGGTAGTGGGAGAAGACTTGGATGAGTTTGTTCTTCCATCAGACATGCAGATATCTCATTATATTATGGTACAGAGAAGGAACAAAGTACCCTTAGGGTTTTGGAATAGAAAATTACTTGAGGCAGCTCAGCATTACACTCCCTTTACATGTCAATTATTGGCATGTTGCTGGGCATTAATTGATAAAGAGCAATTAACAATAGAAGATGAGGTAACAATCAGACCAGAGATCCCAATCATGCAGTGGAAACAAAGCACTCCAAAACCCTATCTCATAGGGCATGCCAGGGAATCAGAACTGGGCAAAACCAGAAGTGAGTGGGATTATATTATTGCATGAGAAAATAGCTAAAAGTTCCTATAGGACTTCAGCAGCAAGAATTACAAAAGTCACACAGGGAATTACCAGTAGCATGGGGGGTTCCTTTTGACAAATTGAGTCCTGAACAGCGAAAACATTCTTGGTTTACTGATGGGTCTGCCAGATATCAGGGTAATAATCGAGTGTGGAAAGTGGTGGGGTATCAGCCAGTTAGTAACAGGATGCTAGTTACCACTGGTGAGGAAAAGAGTAGCTAATATGCAGAACTTTATGCAATCTGCAGTGTCTTGAAACAGGAGTCATTGAGTGAATGTTATTTGTACACGGATTAATGGTCTGTGGTAAATGGGTTGATTACCTGGTGTAAGGATTCGACTCGCTTAGGTGCGGTGGGAGTCAAACATGAGGCACGTTCCTTTAAAATTTCACAGGGTTTATTACTCCATAAACCAGAGACAGCACATAAACAGTCCTTAGCTGGGCTGTGTTCCCTCAGGTCCTGTGCACACAGGTCAGGGCAATGTCCAGAGCAGCGGTCTATCTGCAGCCGCAGACACAGGAAGGCTTCTCCTTCCTTGGAACACAGACCACTCTCTGTAGTGTCCCACCTGGACACATGGAAGTCTGTCCACACTCTGCCAGACCTCCTCACAGTCTCCCTCACATGTGCCAAACACCTTAATTACATAGCCCTGTAACCACACCCATAGGTGAGGTATGGACCACATGAGCTGGTCACATGGTCAGGACTTCACCACAGGTCCTGAACATACACATCTTCAGGCAAAACGGAGTACATTCCGCACCCAGTGCACTAAATGACATCTTTAGTGCTCATGTACACTATAGGCAAAATACTCCGGGTTGCATCGCAGGGAGCATCCCTCCATGTGACATATCTCCCATTAACCACGCAATCACCTGTCACACCACATATCCCCCTCCTCTGCCTAAAGCCGTGGGGCTTGGCACTTTCTATTACTCGACCAGAGATCCTTCTCGGTTGTCTCTGCCAGTCAAATCGTCTATCAAAGTCAGGCCCTGCTAGTGAACTCTTCAGTAGGCGTCCCTTATCCGACTCTGTCTTGTTCTTTGATAAAGATGGGCCCACGTCAGACCACCCGCATCCCTGGCGGTCAGTATGGTGTTGCGACTCCCTTGCCCCCATACCTCTTGTCTGGACTGACTCTTTGTCACCACGTCTTCTACAGGGTCTCCTGCCTAGGTCACTCAGCTCTGAGCTAACTGAGGCATCACTACTTCCTCTTCCATCAGGCCACCTACTGTCCTCTCTCTGCTGGCCATTTCTCCTAAGGTCTATAAGGTCCCGAGAGCAGCCCTTCCATTTATCTCTATGTACTCTCTTATCTCCATCTTTAGGACTTCCAGTCTTAAGTGAACCTCTTTGCCTTTCTATACCGCGAGTTGAAGGAGGCGGCCATCTTCTTTCCATTTCCTCCAGCTCTCTACTGATCTGCTTCCTCTCAAGTCTTAGCTGCTCTACTTCTTTCAGGTATGACACGCGATACTCCAGGAGCATCCGGATATTCCCAAGGCTCTCCATGGACCCGACAACGAGGAATGGAACCATCCCATCTTCATCCTTGTCCTGGGCTTCGTCATCAGCCGGAATCCTCACTCTCATCACGCCAGACCTGTTCACCATGTCCTGCATCACTTTCCCAAACCTTCCGATGACTTTCCTCACCAGACCTCCGGGCACTTGAATGATGTCTTCTGCAATGCCCTGCTGACTTTGAACTTTCCTCGCACACTCTAGACATCGAGCGGCTTCTTTTTTTCCCAACAGGATCATCTGCCTTGTGCGGAGGCATTGTAGATGCATATCCCTCAGGATAGTAACCCGCTTCCTTGTGACTTCCTTAGATGACAGTATGACCAGCTGCTTCGTCTCTGGTGCCCAGATCACACTACATGCTTCTATAGCCTTCCTAAAGGCCTCATGCACACCTTCCTCAGCACAGGCTTCCTGCATGTCTTCTGGTACTTCAATTACAACCTTGAAGGTCGTGGACTTGCTCTCATCCTGAACAGATGGCTCTGGGTTCCCTACGGACACTTCCCTCAAGATATCTGTCACGATTGGATGACTGTCTTGTGCAGCCCTTGGCTCACCATCTTCCTGAGATTTACAGTCTTCAGGACCCTTTTCCAAGATGGGCTTTGGCAGTTCTGCCTTGCTATCAGGCGGGCACGGCTGCTGTACGTCTTCGCCAATCCACTTCTCCCGTAGAAGACCTTTTCCTACTCCACTGAGTTCTTGCAGAACTTTATCTCGCTCCTCTGCCAGGTAGCGACGCTCATCCTCTCTCCTGAGAATCTCCTGTTGATACTTCTCTTGGGCCTCTCTGAGCACCTCCATATCTTCCAACAGGGTCTTGTTCATGGTTTTACACGCTGACAGGTGACCTCTGAGCTCAGAGACTTCCTTCTCCAGCTCATCCACTCTGTGCTCAGTCACTTGTCTCAGTGCTTTGCCTGCCAAGAGCTCGGACTCTAGGTGGTGCAACCGCTCCACCTGCGCGGAGTTGGCGACTTCCAGACTCGCCACCTTCAGACACACCCTCGCCAGCTGCTGACACATCTCTTCGCGCCCTTGCTCCAAGTCTCGTAGGTGCGCTTCTACCTGGGGCAAACTGTCATTACACTGGATTCGTGCTTCTGTCTGACAAACACTGTCTTCAGCCCTAGTGGTTGCTACTGGCAATAACATATTACAGTCACGCCTGGTACCTGTGTCACACCCCACCGCATGGGAAATGTTCATGTTGCTCTCTGTTCGGGTGTCAGGTCCACTCTTTTTAATTACCACACCACTATCAGTCTCTCTCTGGTACCCGTCAGGTGACATCATGTCCGTAAGTGGGGCCGACGCACTGTTCTCTCTGGTCATGTTTAACTTAGGCCTGTCAACTTTAGGAGGCGGACTTTTCACACCATTACCTCCCATACACATTATATCAACAGACACTTCTCCTTTTGTCCACCAGTCCCACAGGGCTTCTAAGTCCCGCCCTATTACCATAGTATACTGTAAGTCTGGGTCTACTGTCACTACATGGTACGTGGAACTCTCAGTCGTGTCAATGTAGAGGTATGCTGTCAAAAGTTCTTTATCGTCCCCACCAAAGCCATTCACTCTCGTCACCGTCCCAGGCAACACAGAACGTCCAGGAGTGGTTTTTAGCACAGATACCGGACTCCCAGGGTCTAACAATCCCATCACCCGTTCTCCATCCAGCCAGAAGGGGCACTGTAGTGTCGGTTCACTGACCGAGCTACTCACAATCGTCTCATCTCCCAGCCCACCATCCGTCATATCACGAGACGTCAGGTCCTTAAGTTGGGCAGTTGTACTTTTTCTTCTGGTCAGTTCTACCTCTGACCTGTCCATGTCAGGAGCCATCACTATCTCAGTGTCCGCTGGCCCCACAGTCGAAGCATCTCCATCGTCCGACAAAACATCATCAAACAGAACAAAGTCCCGGCCCCTCTCCCAGGCATAGACTAAGTCCCGTGGTATCCCTCCACCTTGGCACTCACCACCCTTGGTCCCCTCAAACACTACTCTGTCTACTGCGTAGTTCACCGTGACCCCGTGTTTACAGCGAACCCTGACGTTTTTCTCGGACAGAGAGAAAGTGAGAGGAGTTCCTGTCAGAGTCACCTGATTCTCTGATTCCAGCTGACCAAAGGCTCCTTCCCGGTGCAGCATCACTGTACACATCTGTGGCCCGTCATTACTACCTGGAAAGGATATTCCACATTCTGAAAAAGACCTGCACATACACTGCGGTACTCCAGACGTACCTACTGAGTCACCCAGTGCTGTCACTTCTTCAAACTTGGCCCCTTTCTGGACCACCACCCCGCTTTGGGTTTCCACCCCCTCCCGGGACTCCACCCCATTTTGGGTTACCACCCCAATTTGGGCCACCGCCCCCTTTGGGGACTCCACCCCTTTACGGGCTACCACCCCGATTTGGGCCACCGCCCCCTTTTGGGACTCCACCCCTTTACGGGCTACCTCCCCGATTTGGGCCACCGCCCCCTTTTGGGACTCCACCCCTTTTCGGGATCTCCCCATGTCTGTCCTGCAGAACCTCTTAGGCCACAGTTCACACAGTACAGTTTTTTTTTTTCCTTCAGGCTGGTACTGGCCCTTTAAGCACGACACCACTTCTTTCTGGCACTGCCTCAGCTCCTGCCGTCGCTCACAAGCAGCTGCTGGTGTCTCTGCAGCTCCTGCTGCGTCGTCTTCGTGGACCCGCCGATCCACCGGAAGCCACTTGTTGCCCTCAAAAGGAAGAAAAAAACCACAAAAGCGCGCCCATAGGGCCTTACCAGTGCAGGTATAATGGGTATAACAACATAATACAGGGTACTCACCCTTTATAGTTGTGTAAAGCCACAACTACTGTATCCGCTTAGATATATGTAATAAAGCTGCAGCAGGATGGTGTAGACAGACAGCGTCTGCTACCAATGCTCAAATAGGAGATTCCAAAAAGAAAAAACATCAGGTCCCCGCGCTGCGAGACCTTCGTGACGCCCTCACCACAGCAAGCACTTTCGGGTTTTTTTTTTTTTTTTTTTTTCCAGAGAAACGAGGAGAAAAAAAAAAAAACACATGCACAGTCTCTCACTGACTCTGGTCAGTGCAACACGGATTCCTGTCCGTTACCTGCTGGTGTCAGCCACACAGGTTCTCGGGTACCTTTTCTCCTCATAGGCATCCCACAAATCTCCATACAGTCATTTCCTCTGACCTCGGTCAGTATTACTCACGATTTTCCATACCGTCTGTGCTCCTGGGAATCGCTGCCCGCAGTCTGTCACCAATTGTAAGGATTCGACTCGCTTAGGTGCGGTGGGAGTCAAACATGAGGCACGTTCCTTTAAAATTTCACAGGGTTTATTACTCCATAAACCAGAGACAGCACATAAACAGTCCTTAGCTGGGCTGTGTTCCCTCAGGTCCTGTGCACACAGGTCAGGGCAATGTCCAGAGCAGCGCTCTATCTGCAGCCGCAGACACAGGAAGGCTTCTCCTTCCTTGGAACACAGACCACTCTCTGTAGTGTCCCACCTGGACACATGGAAGTCTGTCCACACTCTGCCAGACCTCCTCACAGTCTCCCTCACATGTGCCAAACACCTTAATTACATAGCCCTGTAACCACACCCATAGGTGAGGTATGGACCACATGAGCTGGTCACATGGTCAGGACTTCACCACAGGTCCTGAACATACACATCTTCAGGCAAAACGGAGTACATTCCGCACCCAGTGCACTAAATGACATCTTTAGTGCTCATGTACACTATAGGCAAAATACTCCGGGTTGCATCGCAGGGAGCATCCCTCCATGTGACATATCTCCCATTAACCACGCGATCACCTGTCACACCACACTGGCTACCAATTGAGCTCAGAATGAATGGAAAATATACAGCAAAAGATGTGTGGGGAAAGAGTTGTGACAAGATATCTGGGCAATTGTGCAAATAACTAAAGTGACTGTGTTTAATGTTGACGCTAATTGTGCTTCAGGTACACTGAAAAGACTCTTCAGCTAAGTAGCAGATGAACATTCCAGAATATCAGTTGCTGAATCTAATAAAAAGACTGACACCACTGAGGGACTTCTCTGATTGACTCAGTTGGCACATCAGAAATATGGACATCTGGGAGAAAAAGCTATTTACCAATGGGCACAGACCATAGGGGTGCCCATCAGGTTAGATTTGAGAAAGGTTTTGGCTCCACTCATTCTTTAAATGATGGTGCAAAGAATTGGGTAAAATAACCTGGGGATAAAGGTCCCCCAGAGCCTGCAGAGGTGATTGCTAGAGGGGAATACAATGTGTTGATAGTGACAAAACCAGGACAAGTAAAGTGGGAACATGTTATAACAGACAGGTGTTATCTCAGAGAGTAGTCTGTTCTTTCTTTTAAGTGTCTAATACAAATTTGGAGATGTGACCGACGGTGTTACAGGCATGGTCCTTTTGGTCTCTGTCATTACCCAACCGTTGTATCAACAAAGAGAAGTGCCAGTCAAAGAAAATGTGGCATTGTGGAAAATCTCATCTCCCGAGATCTTGATCCCAAGATCTCCGTCTGAGCATGTGCCACCGTCCGGCGACTATTTTACTGGAGTCCACTGCACAGGAGGAAACCACAGAACTTCCGGGGGGCTCTGGCCTTTCACGAAATGTTGGCAGAGCCCCCCCGCAGCAGCGCACACCCTGGGCAGCGGCGGTGGGAAGCAGCAGTGGACACCCCAGGCAGCAGCGGCCGCGGACACCCTGGGCAGTGGCGGTGGGCAGCAGCAGTGGACACCCCGGGTAGCATCAGCCGACATCCCAGGCAGCGGTGGCCACGGACACCCTGGGCAGCGGCAGTGGGCAGCAGCAGCAGACACCCCGGGAATCAGCACTGCCGGGGACTCCCGAAGCGGCACACTGCACATTGGACACCCCCTCATCTCACCCTGTGGCCTACAGCATCTCCCCACTCCTGCCTCCTCCAGCAGCGACCCTGGGACCCCGCACCAACCCCGGTAAGCAATAAGAAGACACATGGATTTTAAGAAGCACCACCATTTTATTTAAAAAAACATTTTTTTCCTTTTTTTTCTCCTCAAAATTTGGGGTGCGTCTTATAATCTTATAATCCGAAAAATATGGTATATAGGTGATACTGGCTGCTATATCTGTATAATCATAGTATCACTTATGTAAGGTATATACAGAATATACAGCTGTCTATATACATTATATAGGTGATACTGTGACTCTGCTGTATATACATTATATAGGTGATACTGGCTGCTAAATCTGTGTATAATTACAGTATCACCTATATAATGTGTATACAGCAGTCTATATACACTCACTGGCCACTTTATTAGGTACACCTGTCCAACTGTGTGTTAAGACTTAATTTCTAATCAGCCAATCACATGGCGGCAACTCAGTGCATTTAGGCATGTAGACATGGTCAAGACAATCTCCTGCAGTTCAAACCGAGCATCAGTATGGGGAAGAAAGGTGATTTGAGTGCCTTTGAACGTGGCAAGATTGTTGGTGCCAGAAGGGCTGGTCTGAGTATTTCAGAAACTGCTGATCTACTGGGATTTTCACGCACAACCATCTCTAGGGTTTACAGAGAATGGTCCGAAAAAGAAAAAAAATCCAGTGAGCGGCAGTTCTGTGGCCGGAAATGCCTTGTTGATGCCAGAGGTCAGAGGAGAATGGGCATACTGGTTCGAGCTGATAGAAAGGCAACAGTGACTCAAATTGCCACCCGTTACAACCAAGGTAGGCAGAAGAGCATCTCTGAACGCACACTGCGTCGAACTTTGAGGCAGATGGGCTACAGCAGCAGAAGACCACACTGGGTACCACTCCTCTCAGCTAAGAACAGGCATCTGATGGCTACTTTCAGCAGGATAATGCGCCATGTCATAAAGCTCGAATCATCTCAGATTGGTTTCTTGAACATGACAATGAGTTCACTGTACTCAAATGGCCTCCTCAGTCACCAGATCTCAATCCAATAGAGCATCTTTGGGATGTGGTGGAACGGGAGATTCGCATCAGGGATGTGCAGCCGACAAATCTGCGCCAACTGTGTGATGCCATCATGTCAATATGGTCCAAAATCTCTGAGGAATGCTTCCAGCACCTTGTTGAATCTCTGCCACGAAGAATTGAGGCAGTTCTGAAGGCAAAAGGGGGTCCAACCCGTTACTAGCATGGTGTACCTAATAAAGTGGCCAGTGAGTGTATATTATATAGGGAATACTGTGACTTATAAATACAATATATGGGTGACACTGCTGTATATATGTTACAAAGGTGATCTGCGACTATACACACCAGTCACAGTATCACCTATTTCATGTATATACAGCAGAGTCACAGTATCACCTATATAATGCATACAGTTAGGGAATTTAGATTGTGAGCCCCATCGGGGACAGTGATGATAATGTGTGCAAACTGTAAAGCGCTGCGGAATATGTTAGCGCTATATAAAAATAAAGATTATCATTATTATTATTATATACAGCAATATATATATTGAACAGATGTTTATATAGTATGTTGCTGAGTATATAATATACAGTATGTAATATATAGTGTGGAATCCACACTGTATGCACTGGCCCATCTCTACACTAAAGTATATACTATATACACAGATCCACTCTATATTGCTTGCCACAGTATATTTTGTGGAACTACAGTTGTGGCCAAAAGTATTGACACCCCTGCAATTCTGTCAGATAATACTCAGTTTCTTCCTGAAAATGATTGCAAACACAAATTCTTTGGTATTATTATCTTCATTTAATTTGTCTTAAATGAAAAAACACAAAAGAGAATGAAGCAAAAAAGCAAAACATTGATCATTTCACACAAAACTCCAAAAATGGGCCAGACAAAAGTATTGGCACCCTCAGCCTAATACTTGGTTGCACAACCTTTAGCTAAAATAACTGCGACCAACCGCTTCCAGTAACCATTAATGAGTTTCTTACAATGCTCTGCTGGAATTTTAGACCATTCTTCTTTGGCAAACTGCTCCAGGTCCCTGATATTTGAAGGGTGCCTTCTCCAAACTGCCTTTTTTAGATCTCTCCACAGGTGTTCTATGGTATTCAGGTCTGGACTCATTGCTGGCCACCTTAGAAGTCTCCAGTGCTTTCTCTCAAACCATTTTCTAGTGCTTTTTGAAGTGTGTTTTGGGTCATTGTCCTGCTGGAAGACCCACGGGCTGAAGCAGGCTGAAGCGGGGTGGTAGCGGGCAGGCCGCAGCCGCGGGCTGGAGTGAAATGGCAGCGGCTGCGAGGGGCGGAGGACAGGCTGTAACAGGTTGGAGCACAGCGGTAACAGCTGCGGACGACCGTGGGCAGGTGGTGACCCCGGATTGGAGTGAAGCGGCAGTCTCTTGTTGGTAAGTTCAGCGCTTACTCTCCGCAGGCCACTGTAAGTCTCCCCTCTGCCGCTGGTCACCTCTCTGGTCACCGTCTGTCACTCTGGCTCTCTCAAACTCCCACAGTCTCTTGCTTCGTGTCTGCCGTTCCGCCAACTGACTCCCCTGTGCACTCCCTGTCCCTTTTATACTCGCCCCTCCCCTTGCTGTCCTGTCACTCCCAGCAGTCCACTCTCCTCCTCCGTTCCCCGGGTACAGTTCCCTTAGGAACCTAGATGACGGTCCCCTTGGTTCCAGCCCGGACACTCTGTGGGGGCCCTTCTCCCTACACTCCCCCATCCTGTATGCTCGCCAGTCCTCGGGCGAGAGTTTCAGTATACTTGGGTTGGTCTGCGGAGATGTCAATTTTTGTTGCCACATGAACTGGTCCTGTTCGTATTGTTCGGGGGGTTTGCTGGATGTTGACCGCTCGGAGCGTCTTAGTTCGACTAGGGTGGAGTCTTCTGGTGTGGTGGACGGTGGTGGGCTAGCTGGTTCGGGCAGGTTAACTGTGTCAGTTGGTTTGTCATTGAGTAGAGAGCCCCTGGATATTGTGGGGAAGTCTTCTTCGTCATCCGGGTCCCAGAAGACTGGCAATGGTTCAGAGACCTGAGGAGTAGGTTCAGGTTGTATCGGGTCGGTGGAAGTACATGTGCGTAACATATTACGGTGCACAATGCGAGTAGGCAGCATTCCGTCTTTCTCGAGTCGTATTTCGCACACAGGTCCTTCAGGGTTTATACGGCGTAGGACCCGATAGGGACTCTCTTCCCAGCGTGGCTCTAATTTGTTCAGGGGGCGTTGGTCTAGTGCGAGTACTCGGTCTCGGCTTTGGAGGTTGGGAGGTGGAGATAAATTCTTTCCTGGGTGTTCTAAGTCTTGGAGTTTGGTATGTACAATTCGATGAAGAGTTTGCAGTCGGTGCCGGTGATTTCGTAGGGCTGGGGTTCCTCTGGGTCCAATTCTACCTCCGTGATCCCTTTGCCTTCTCGTCTGAATAGCAGGGAGTAGGGGGTATAGCCAGTAACTTGGTGTACCCGGTTGTTATAAACCCATACTAATTCAGGGACATATTCGGGCTAACGGGCCTTCTTGTCACTCTCCAGAGAATGCAACATTTGGATTAATGTCCGATTAAATCGTTCGCAGGCCCCATTTCCCTGTGGGTGGTATGGCGTGGTCCGGGATTTGTCAATACCGTAGAGACGGTGTAGTTCCTCCATAATTTTTTAGTCGGAATGTATCCGTTGAGGGCAGCCGTATACTTGTATGAAGTTTCTACAAATTGCGGAGGCAGCCGACTCCGCGGTCTGGTCTCGAGTGGGAGTGACCACAGCGAACTTAGTGAAATGGTCTACCATGACGAGGCAGTGTTCGTACCCCTGGAATGCGGGACCAATAGTCAGGTAATCCACAGTCAGAAGCTCGTGGGGCACTGAGGTCATGATTGTTTGTACTGAGGCTCGCTGTGCGGGCGGTTTGGCTAATTCGCATAGGCGGCAGGCCCGGCAAGTCTCGTCCACAACAGCATGTAAGCATGGATGGTAAATTATCTGTTGTAACCATTGCAAGGTCTTTTGAGCTCCGAAATGAGCCCCTTTTTCGTGGGTTTCTCGAGCCAGTTCATTAAGTTGGTGTCATGATCCAGGTTGGATGATGACAGAATAAAGCACATGTAACCTTTTTTTTTCCTTAAGCTGTGTGCTTAAGTTTGGTTTTGACCCCGGTGGCAATTAGGGTCATTGCACAGTAGTGTCTTTTGTTCTAGTTTGCCCCCGGTGGTGGTTAGCATTATTACACGGGAATCTGTTATGATTGAGTCACCGTAGGAGGCAAAAACAGAAATGCTAGCTAAGTCCAGAAAACCAGAGAGGTTGGCAGCTATCGGATTGCAGACCCCTGAACCTATCAACACAACTAGCAGTAGCCGTGGGGGGTTCCTACGATGCCCTAGACCCCTCGATCACAGCCGGAGAATTAAATAGCCTAAAGACAGAAAGGGAAATCTAAACTGCCCCAGAGCAGACCCCAAAGCAAAAGGCAGCCCCCCACATATAATGACGGTGAAGCAAGAAGAAAGAACACAACACAAACAGAAAGATAGACTGAGCAAAGACGGGGCCCAAGCTAACTAGATAGGAAAGGACAGGAAGGCTGCTGTCTGCAATCCGTGAAAAACCCTATGAAAATAAGAGCCAACAGACTGACAGTGAAAAAGGCCCTGAAGACGCTAGGCTTCAAAAAGACTATGTCAGCACTCAGGAATATTCTGAAGACAGAGCAACCGGCAAAAGGAGAATCAGCTCACCCCAGCAGGGAATGGCAGAATCCAGAAAAGCAAGGCAAACAAAAACAAAACACAAATGCTAAAAGGCAAAGCAGAAAACTTAGCTTTAGAGGAGCAGGAATCAGACTGGTTTCCTAGAAGTCCACAGAGAAATCACCCGCAGGGCAGAAGGGCGTCGGCAGCCTTATATCCAGTCCGTGACTCCACTCAGCCAGTCATCATCATTAGGCTCAGGTGCCTGATAATCAGGCTCATTACCTTCCTTTACCAGAATAGGGAGTTCACCAGACCTCAGTGACAAAGGGGAAAATGAACTCACAACAGGAATCACTAACAGGTGTGATTCCTCTGGCTTAACTATAAAGGTGTGTCATGTGCTCTCACTCACTGTTGGTGATATTGGTCATTTCAACCATCCTTGGGGGAAGAAGGATCTAGAGAGAGTTCCTGGCAGCTCAGTCAGAGCCCTGGTGTGGAAGGAGCTAGAGAGAGTTCCTTGCAGCTCTGACAAAGCTTGGTGAAGCAGCAGCTATTCTGGAGGAAAGCTGCATTCTGGTGGTGGACTCTGTTGCTGGGAGCAAGAGCAACAGAGCAAAGCTAAGTGGTGTTACCCCTGTTTTTGTAACTTTCCTTTTGTGTGTTTCAGTGCAGTGGTGGGATTAGTTTCTGCACCGTCCATTTCACTAGAAAGGGCTAGGTGCAGGGCGAGCTAGGGTTTTTAGGTTCCTGATCGGTGCCCGTTGTGGAACCGGCTTAGGGATCGTTAGGAGTGTAGAGACACTGACTCAGGGGAGTGCAGCAGGTCTCCATGTCCCCGTTCCCTATCGCAGGGCCCTCCATTGTATCAGTTTCCCTGGTGTTTCCCTTATTATTTAAATTTGCCCTGCTGGAGGCGGTGTGTCCAGTTACACGTGTACTTCTGAAATTCACCTGCTGGAGGTGGTGTATCCGGCTGCACGTTATATTATTTAAATTCGCCCTACTGGAGGCGGTGTATCCAGGGTCATGTGTGTCAGAGAAATTCGCCCTGCTGGAGGTGGTGTGTCCAGTCACACATTGATCATCACATTATCACCAACCATAACATTTTTCTCTGTAGAGCCATGGGCCAAGTGCAGACCGGTGAGCAGTTGCTGCTGGACCTCACTGAGGTTAGTGAGGAGCTGAATGATGTGTTTCAGCAGCACCTTCAGCGGAATTATGGGTCTGAGGCCTATCCTCTGCCTCAACTAGAGGGTCCATATACGGTTTTGGCGAGGATGTGCCATGGAGTCCCTGCTGGGGAGCAGGACTTGCTTATACAGGCGGACGTACCCAGGCAGGTGGGTCGAGATGGTGTCCCCATGGTGCTGCCTGGTGTTCCCCAAGGTGAAGGGGTGCGTCCCTGCAGTGAGCAGACTAATGATTTAGTCCTTGGCACTGACGCCGAAATTTCTGTACTATCAGAGAAGCCGTGCCCTCCTGGTCATGTGGAGGAAGACGACCTGGGAGTGTATATTTCCTCCTCACCCTCAGAAGGTACTATGTCAGCAGAGGTGATGGTTGACGAGGTACCTGAGGGCATACCGTTGCTTGTTAACAGTGGAGCAGAAGTCAGTCTGAGTGGTGAGACACCGGACAAACCCATAAGCATCCAGGCCATTAACTCTGTCCCACTGAGCCAGGGGGGGTTAAACCTAGTCATAGAAGACATCGTGCTGTATAGTGAACATCATGATGAGTCCCAGTCATACTACGTCTTGGAGGGAAATCCAGCACCTATCGCTGTGGGCCCCCCTTGGTCTAAAAAACACAACCCGGTCTTAGATTGGCGGACTAGGGAAGTAGTCAGCTGGGAGCAGTCATGTGAGGGCTGCTGCCTAGTGGCTACTGTCCCTGCCATCTCTCTACAATCGTCCCCTTCCTCTCCTGTGAGAGCAGCGGAAATGCTGCAGGAGAGTAGGGGCAAGGCTCAATCCTCGCCATTAGCCAACCCTGAGAGGCGCAGACCTCGTAGTAGGAGGGGTTGGAGGGTGGTGTTTCCCTTGGTGAATTGTGGGGGTGTGAGTGTGGTGACACAGGGGGACGCCTCTGTTGTCAGTTCCAGAATGAGTTCACCGAATTTTGACAAACGAATGTGTGGCAATAAACATTCAGGTCCGGACCTGTGTGTGAACGAACATGTATGGGTGGCCACCAAAAACATCCAGTGGAAGTGTGTTGCTGGGGTCTGGAATTCTCAGGTGATCGGGGCGTATCGGCTATCCAGGGCCCGGAGTCTTCCCAGCTCGAGTTACTCCCAAACATGCACATACACAACTCGTTCCCCAGGTCGGCGCTTCGGAGATGTGTGGTGCCTCCAGAACATACATTGCCAATACCAGCGGTGCTCATTTGTCATAAACCTGAAGTGCAGGTAGTTGCAGGTGTGAACTCTGGATCTGGGCATCCCTGCTGTAGGTGGTTCCCTGATGAGGAGCGGTCTTGAGGGTCTGGAGGCCCCTCATTGAGGGAGGGTACTATCATGATCCAGGTTGGATGATGACAGAATAAAGCACATGTAACCTTTTTTTTTCCTTAAGCTGTGTGCTTAAGTTTGGTTTTGACCCCGGTGGCAATTAGGGTCATTGCACAGTAGTGTCTTTTGTTCTAGTTTGCACCCGGTGGTGGTTAGCATTATTACACGGGAATTACTAACAGGTGTGATGCCTCTGGCTTAACTATAAAGGTGTGTCATGTGCTCTCACTCACTGTTGGTGATATTGGTCATTTCAACCATCCTTGGGGGAAGAAGGATCTAGAGAGAGTTCCTGGCAGCTCAGTCAGAGCCCTGGTGTGGAAGGAGCTAGAGAGAGTTCCTTGCAGCTCTGACAAAGCTTGGTGAAGCAGCAGCTATTCTGGAGGAAAGCTGCATTCTGGTGGTGGACTCTGTTGCTGGGAGCAAGAGCAACAGAGCAAAGCTAAATGGTGTTACCCCTGTTTTTGTAACTTTCCTTTTGTGTGTTTCAGTGCAGTGGTGGGATTAGTTTCTGCACCATCCATTTCACTAGAAAGGGCTAGGTGCAGGGCAAGCTAGGGTTTTTAGGTTGCTGATCGGTGCCCGGTGCGGAACCGGTCTAGGGATCGTTAGGAGTGTAGAGACGCTGACTCAGGGGAGTGCAGGAGGTCTCCACGTCCCCGTTCCCTATCGCAGGACCCTCCATTGTATCAGTTTCCCTGGTGTTTCCCTTATTATTTAAATTCGCTCTGCTGGAGGCGGTGTGTCCAGTAACACGTGTACTTCTGAAATTCGCCTGCTGGAGGCGGTGTATCCGACTGCACATTATGTTATTTAAATTCACCCTACTAGAGGCGGTGTATCGAGGGTCACGTGTGTCAGAGAAATTCGCCCTGCTGGAGGCAGTGTGTCCAGTCACACGTTGAGCATCACAGTTGGGTACCAGGCGAAACTACCTGCCAAATCGTCATAGATGTTGTCCTTGATGTCATTTTACGATACAATAGTCCCTTTCGGATAACCAGCCTCTCCCATTGTCGTAACATCAGTGACATGTCCTGAGTCAAAGTCTGTCTTTGGGAGTCAGTGGGCAGTTTGCCAGCGGCGACCCATTTCCGGAGAAGCCCAATTTCTTTGACTTCTTGCTGCTGATGGATCCATTTATCACGGGATTGTTCCAGCATGCCTCTTAGGGTCTCCGAGGAGAGTACTTTCTGGGTGGCAGCTGTGAGCACGGCAGCAGTGAGGGCGAACGGTATCTCTTCCCCTTCCAGTTCGTCGTCTTGACTCTTCCCTGGTGTTGTATGTCGAATCCTGGAGAGGGCGTCAGCGTGTACATTCCCGGCCCCTCTTTTATAGATGATTTTACAGTTGAATTACGCCATTCGGGCCACCCATCTTTGTTCCAGAGCCCCCAGTTTGGCGTTCTCCAAATGAGCCAGCGGGTTATTGTCGGTCCGCACCACTACTTCGGAGCCCGCCAGGTACTCTGCGAACTGCTCCGTCATGGCCCACACTACTGCGAGGAGCTCGAGCTTAAAGGAGCTGTAATTGTCAGGGTTGCGCTCGGAATCATGGAGTGAGCGGCTTCCATATGCGATCACTGTCTCCCGGCCGTCTTGAACTTGTGACAACACAGCCCCCAGCCCGTGAAGACTCCCGTCAGTGTGCAGGATGAACGGTTGCGAGAAATCCGCATAAGCTAACACCGGAGCATCCGAGAGCGCAGCCTTAAGGTCTTGGAAGGCCTTTTCTTGAGGTTGTAGCCACTGGATTTTTCGTCCATTTGCCCCAGCGGGAGCCCCCTTCAGCAGGCCGTGCAGGGCTCGAGCTCGACATGCAAAATTCTTTACGAAACGACATTAGTATCCGGCCAACCCCAGGAAGGCCCGCACGTCTTTTATCATCTCGGGGTAGGCCATCCCTGAATGGCAGCAACCTTTTCCTGGGACGGCCTTACGCCCTCCGCCGAGATGATATGGCCCAAATATTCAATCTGGGTGCGAAATAGGTGGCATTTTTGGGGTTTTACCTTCAACCCGTACTTTTGCAGCCGGCCGAGTACCTGCCCCAACCGCTTCAGGTGGTCCTCAAACGTAGCAGCATAGATGATGATATCATCCAGGTATATCAATGTGGCCTCGAAATTGAGATCTACCAGACACCGCTCCATCAGCCACCGCTCCATCAACCACTGAAAGGTCCCCGGAGCGTTGGCCAGTCCGAATGGCATTGGATTGAACTCAAATAGTCCCATAGGAAGTAAGAACGCCGTCTTAGCTCTGTCTTATTTTGACATGAGCACCTGCCAGTACCCACTGGCCAGGTCCAAAGTCGAAAAATACGTCACCTTCCCCAAGGCGGACAAGGATTCTTCTATTCGGGGTAGTGGGTACGAGTCTTTGATGATGCAAGCATTCAGCTTTCGATAGTCCACGCAGAACCGTAGGGTGCCATCCTTTTTGTGGACCAACACAATGGGAGCCGCCCAGGGGCTCTGGCTTTCTCGAATAACTCCCTTCCGTGGCATTTGGGCCAGGAAAGTTTTCACAACTTGGTAGAGTAGTGGAGGAATCTGTCGATATCGTTCGTGGATGGGGGCTGCTCCTGCCATGGGAATTCCAAGGGTGATGGCGGTGGTACATCCAAAATCTTCCTCATGACTAGCAAATACCTCGTGGTACTGTCCGAGCAGTGTTTTTATCTGGGAAAGCTGAACTGAAGTTAGTCCGGAGAGCTCGGCCAGCATTTGTTACAGGATGTTTCAACCCTTCTCCTGAGTTGAGATTTTGGTAGCCTGTAGAGTCCGGATAGTTACTTCCCAAGGGTCCTCGGATTGCACTCTCAATTGAACCCCAGGGGCCGGCAGCACTTCTTCCAAAGGCCTTAGTAGCTTGGCCAGTTCGGTCCGGGGCTTCAGGACGATGTTTTGGTCTTCAAGGTTGATGCAGCACACCAGGAAGGTCCCTTTTGCACTGTGGTCAGGGAGCGGGCCACCAGTATGCCAGGAGGCAAGCGCTCCAAGTAGCATGGATCCACCTGCATCTCTACGCCCTGCAAGGGTATCGAGGCTCGAATTGGCAGGGCCATCACCGTCTGCCCAGGGGGCAGTACAAGCAGGGGAGCCTTTGGCGCCATGACTTTGCCCAGAGCCTCGCCCTCCCGGTAGTCCTGATATACTCGCATTTCCCGCACCAACTGCTGGAATACCTGTCCTTGGGCCATGCGGGAACCTCACTGCTTCAGTATCTTGTGCGTGGGATCATTGAGGAGCAGATTGCCGAACTCCTGTAGTATGTTCATGCCCAGAATGACTGGATGCTGCTTATCGGTTTCCCCTTGGGTCAAAACCACTCCTCTGCGGCCGAGGGATTTACCGCACAGCGTCACCTGTACCCACACCACCCTGGCAACAGGGACCGGTAGTTGATTGGCGGCTACTAGTTTGATCATGGGTCCCCACTGGGGTCTCGCTGCTTCGGGGAAATTTTGCCGGAAATAAGTTGCAGGCATAGTTGTCACTTGTGACCCCGTGTCCACTAGGAACCGGACGGCCCGGCCCTCTACTTCTGCCCATACCACCGGGCATTTTGCGACCAAATCTTCGGGACTTCCACCACCCCTAACCGTGGTTTCTGGCTCCGAGCAGCATCCCCCCAGCCCGGAGCCCTCTAGTTTAATGGCCGCCGAGGTGGGTATCTCCCACGCTGCGGACACTCTCGGGCGTAGTGGCCCGGCTCCCCACACTCATAGTACCGGGTCTGTGCAGACCGACCACCCCGGGTGGAGCGGGGCCCCCAGGGGCCGGGATTGAAACTAGGCCGTCCAGTCCCGGACTTAGTCCTTCTCTTCATTTCGGCCAACTCGCCCTTGATATTCTTCAATTCTTGTTTCATCTCCTCCACCCATTGAGGCTCCTCAACTGCGTTCACGGAAGCCTCCACACTCCGGACCTTTCCCACGGGGACCCCCATCCCCTGTTCCTGCTCTCGAGCGCGTGCTTGACTTCCCACCTCTGAAAAGTCTATACAGGGATTCATTCTGACCTGCTCCCGTAATGCCTGCTTTATTAACGGGTCCCGCAGTCCATTCACCAACAGGTCGCGTAGGGTAATGTCAATAGGTCCTACCCCTACACCGTCCTTCCTTTCGATGGCTGTATGCAACTCTTGGAGGACATTCATATACTGGTTGATGGTCTCCCCCTCTACCTGCATCCGACTGGACAACCGGGTCCTTAGCTCTCCCACATTGGTTGGGTCTCCACGGGTCTGTTCTAAAATCTGTAAAACTTTATCAAAGGTGTTACAGTGTCCCAGGGGCCTCAACATTACTGAATTCCGAACCTCCCCATCTAACGCCATGAGAGCTACTTCAGCTTCCAGGTCAGGAGTCATCGGGTGCATCCAAAAGAGTCCCCGCATCCGTTCTGTCCAGGTCCATAGCATGGTATTAGCGCGAAATGCTGGATTTGGGGCCCTCGCTATCTGTCGAGTTCACGGCCCTGCCCTTGTCTGGGGCGTCGTTGTCCGCGCAGTGACGAGACGCGAGACTGGATTGAACTTTGGCTAGAGAACTTTTATAAATATAAGCCACTAGGGCTATGCTAAGCAACCAAAACACAATAACAACTATTGTCCTCCCAGGGACTCTGTACAAACAAACACTTTCAGAGAGAACACAACTAACCCGGCAAAGGCCGGTTGCTATAGGGCCGCGATATGGCCGACTACGGGTCCTTATTTCCTATAGTGTCACTTATCCGTCCTGATGTGCCTTGGCATCTATGATGAGGCTGCTTTGGTGTCGCAGCTGCTGGGCCCAGCTGCTGAAGATCTGTCGTAGTCTTCGGTGCCCAGGAGGAGTTGGGGAACAACAGGCCCTGAGGAAGTCCTTTGATGAGGTAACCCCCTGTAGAAACAGCAGGGTTCTGTTCGTAAGCGAGTTCAATGAGACTCCTGTCTCCAAGCAGGGTTGTGTCACAGTTACCAGGAGTGGCGGTTGGCAGGCCACGTGCATGGCCTGGGTCTAGGCAAAGAGTTTCTCTGTAGGCGAGGCGTAGGCCCCAACTGCCGACTGCAGCGGGGTGACGTCAACTCCGGGCGATGAGGAACAGGCCGCAGCCGCAGGCTGAAGCGGGGCAGTAGCGGGCAGGCCGCAACCGCGGGCTAGAGTGAAGCGGCAGCGAGGGGCGGCGGACAGGCCGCAACAGGCTGAAGCACAGCGGTAACAGCTGCGGACGACCGTGGGCAGGTAGTGACCCCAGATTGGAGTGAAGCGGCAGTCTCTTGTTGGTAAGTTCGGCGCTTACTCTCCGCAGGCCACTGTAAGTCTCCCCTCTGCCGCTGGTCTCCTCTCTGGTTACCGTCTGTCACTCTGGCTCTCTCAAACTCCCACAGTCTCTTGCTTCGTGTCTGCCGTTCTGCCAACTGACTCCCCTGTGCGCTCCCTGTCCCTTTTATACTCGCCCCTCCCCTTGCTGTCCTGTCACTCCCAGCAGTCCACTCTCCTCCTCCGTTCCCCGGGTACAGTTCCCTTAGGAACCTAGATGGCGGTCCCCTTGGTTCCGGCCCGGACACTCTGTGGGGGCCCTTCTCCCTACATATGCACCACACACACTGTATATGCTGTATGCAGCCTCTTGCGCGGTACCACCAGCAAAACACCATCGTGAACACGCCGCTGCCGGGATCAGCAGAATGAATCACTGACCGCCGCCATCTTTGTACAGGAGGAGCGCATGCGCAGTTTTAATGTGACCGCCGCTATCTGTCTGCGCACAGATGATGGCAGTCTGATTTACTGCACCTGCGTGAATTCCGTGCAGGCGCAGTGAATCATTCAGCTGATCCCAGCAGCAGATGCGCAACGTGTCTAAATGGCAGAGGAAGTCGGTCACATTAAAGGGGTTTTCCCATGAACGAAAGTTCATTTTAAAAATTGTCTGTGTCTGACCGTGTACGGAGCATTCCACATCTCATGGGAAGGGGAGGAAGCAAAAGACAATACTGACATTACAGCAGGGGATCACAGAGGATTCATTTTGTGAGGTAAAATATTTCACTGACTGATTTTAAACAATATTTTACCTCACAAAATGTATCCTCTGCGATCCCCTGCTGTAATGTCAGTATTGTTTATTGCTCCCTCTCCTGCCCAGTAGCTGTGGTATGTTCTGTACACGGTCAGACACAGACAATTTTTAAAATGAACTTTAATTCATGGGAAAACCCCTTTAAAAAGCAAATATCAATGCCAACATCAAAAAAATACCAAGAATATACCATCAAGAGAAAAGGATGGCTATCCAAATTACTGCAAAAACATGACAAGGGGGATAGCACATGGGGTAGAGAGGTCAAAGAAGAGAGCACAGAAGGGAGAAGTCAGCACATGGGGAAAGAGAGAGTGGATAGGTGGGTGAGCCCATGGGGGGAAGAGATTCTCAACGCTGCAAAGCCTGCCCCCATCATGACATTACCGCCCTCCATCAAGTATGTATATATATAATGTATATATATATATATAATCACTCCGATAAGTTGTGAAAGAAGGGGCAGACTTTATTAGCCCATGTGGCAACTTTTCAGATCCATAACATAACCTTTCTCTTCCGTGGAACTGAAATGTTGCCACATGGGCTAATAAAGAGGCCACCCCTCCCCCCCGGTTGCACAGGGCCCCAGCACTTGAGATACCTCTTCCCGCTCCTCTGCTGTGGCGTCTTCTGACTGTGATGTTTCAGGTCAGAGGGTGCAGTAACGTTGCGCCTGTGCGCACTTTGCCTGAACAGTCACAGTGCAGAGAGCTGGAAGACCCTGACGTTGAGGAATCCGGAGCAGAGCAGCGGCCAGCAAGGAGAGGTGAGGATTTCATTTTTTTAATGTTTTCAGCAATATATGGGGCCCATCCTATACTGGAGCATCATATGGGGCCATAAAACACTGGAGGATTATATGGAGCATCATATGAGGCCCATTCTATACTGGAGCATCATATGGGGCTCATTATAGTGAAGCATCATATAGGGCCCATTATATACTTGAGCTTCATATGGGGCCCATTATATGTGGAGCATCATATGGGGCCCATTACGTATGAAGCATCATATGGGTCCCTTTATATATGGAGCATCATATGGGGCCCATTACGTATGAAGCATCATATGGGGCCCTTTATATATGGAGCATCATATGGGGCCCATTATATATGGAGCCTCAAATGGGGCCCATTATATATTGAGTATTATATGGGGCCCATTCTGTTTGGAGCAATATAGAGAACACATCATATACTGTATGGAGCATTATATGGGCCCATCACATTCTGTATGGAGCATTATATGGGGTCCATTCTGTATGGATCAAGATATGGGGCTCAATATACTGTATGGAGTATTATATGGGGCGCATTATACAGTTTGGAGCATTATATGGGGCTCATTATACTCCATGGAGCTATATATGGGGATCATTATTTTGCATGGAGCATTATATGAGGTTCATTATTCTGCATGGAGCAATACATGGGGCTCATTATACTACATAGAGCACTATGTGGTGTGGTACCCATAACACTGTATGGAGCAATATATGGGGCTCATTATACTGTATGGAGCAATATATTGGGCATGTTATTCTGTGTGAAGGGCTATGTGGTGCCCACAATACTGTATGGATGATTATGTGGTACCCATAATACTGAATGGAGCAATATATGGGGCTCATTAGCATGTTATTCTGTATGGAGCACTATGTGGTGCCCAGAATACTGTATGGAGCGCTATGTGGTGCCCAGAATACTGTATGGAGGACTATGTGGTGCCCATAATACTGTATAGAGGATTATACTGTCTGATTTATAACCTATTGTACAATGTACAATAGTTATCACTCATGTAATGCAAGAAGTGAAATCTTTGCACTGTATACAGTACCTATATTTCTCTGCTGTATCTGTGTACAGGGCCGCCATCAGGGCATTACTGCCCTTACTGCTGTATGGGGCCCGGTGAACAGCAGTACAAAAGGGGCCCACAGGTCAGGGGCCCCGCTCCTGTGCTTCTAATCATCAGGCCCCAAGTGCTGTGCGCTGTGGCCGGGCCTGCGGCTCGCCATGCACACATCAGCAGAGCCACCACAGCGGCAGATATCAGAGCTACAGAAGTGGAAGCGCTGAAGGACCTGTGGTGATGTCATCATTTTCACAGGCCTTCACCATTGATCAGCTCTGCCCCCTGATCACATGACGATGATGTCACCAACAGTCCTTGAGCTCACACAGCAGCAGCTGCATCTTCGCCACAGGAGCGCGGCCAGGTAAGAAGAAAGTTTTTTTTTATTTTATTTAATTATTGAAAGCGGCCAAAATGTTTCCCTGACAGGATGGAGACACATGGACCATGTGTTTCCATCCTGCCAGGGCAGATTGGAGGCACACTGGCAGATTGGAGACATGGGGGGCAGGATGGAGACAGGCAGGATTGGAGAAATGGGGCAGGATTGGAGGCACAGGGGGCAGAATGAAGACACAGGGGGCATGATTGGAGGCACAGGGGGCAAGATTGGAGACACAGGGCAGGATGAAAGACTTGGGAGAAGGATTGGAGACACAGGAGGCAGGATTGGAGGCACAGGGGGCAGAATTGGAGACACAGGGGACAGAATGAAGACACAGGGGGCATGATTGGAGACACAGGGGGCAGGATGAAAGACTAGGGGGCATGATTGGAGACACGGGGCAGGATGAAAGACATGGGGGCAGGATAGCAGTCACTGGGGACAGGATTGCAGACACAGGGGGCAGGATTGGAGACATGGGGCAGAATGGAGATATGGGACAGAATGAGACACAGGGGGCAGAATGGAGATACGGGGCATGATTGGAGACACAGGGGGCAGAATGGAGATACGGGGCATGATTGGAGACACAGGGAGCAGAATGGAGATACGTGGCATGATTGGAGACACAAGGGGTAGAATGGAGATATGGGGCAGAATAGAGATATGGGGCATGATTGGAGACACTGGGGGCATGATTGGAGACACAGGGCATGATTTGAGACACAGGGGGCAGAATGGAGATACGGGGCATGATTGGAGACACACGGGGCAGGATGAAAGACAAGGGAGCATCATTGGAGACACTGGGGGCATGACTGGAGATACTGGGGGCATGACTGGAGACACTGGGGGCAGGATTGGAGACAGATAGGGACGTATTGAAGACACAGAGCAGAATGGAGACACAGGGGGCATGATTGGAGACACAGAGGACATGATTGGAGACACAGGGGGCAGAGTGGAGATATGCGGCATGATTGGAGAGACAGGGGGCAGGATGAAAGACATGGGGGCATGATTGGAGACACAGGGGGCAGGACGAAAGACATGGGGGCAGGATTGAAGACACTGGGGCAGGATTGGAGACAGATGGGGCAGGGTTGGAGACAGATGGGGAAGGATTGGAGACAGATTGTGCAGGATTATGGGGCAGGATGGATACGATGGAGACAGATGGGGCAGGATGGGGAGATCATATGGGGCATAATGGATATTCATGAGGGCAGGATAGGAGAACATATGGCTGCAGCCAGGAATGAGACACACGGGGGCCAGGATGGGGGATATTATTACCATAGGGGCTAATTAAGGGATATTATTACTGCAGTGATGTAACTATTTTATTTTTTGAGTATACTGTTTTAAATGGGGGGGTCATCCTGTTACTGTGTAGAGTGATACTATGTTGCCTTTTTTTCTTCATGTAGTGTAATGTAGAAGTTGGGAAAAAAATAAGTAATGTGTTCTGCAAGTGGAGCTCTAGATAACTGTGTTATTTCCTGCAGAGGACGAGTCCTGGCTGGAAGAAGTGATGGCAGTCTGTGATGGATGGAAGATGAAAAGCAAAGATGAAGGACTTCTCCTAGAGACGTCACTGGTGAGTCAGTGTGTTACCTATACACTGACACTATACACTATATCACTATATACTATATACAGAGGTCCTGTGTATAACGTCACCAATGATCACTGTATTATTTATATATTACAGTGCCTTGCGAAAGTATTCGGCCCCCTGGAACTTTTCAACCTTTTCCCACATATCATGCTTCTAAGATAAAGATACCATATGTAAATTTTTGTTGAAGTATCAACAAGTGGAAAACAATTGTGAAGTTGAACGAAATTTAATGGCTAATTTTAAATTTTTGTGGAAAGTCAAAAACTGAAAAGTGGGGCATGCAATATTATTCGGCACCTTTACTTTCAGTGTAGCAAACTCACTACAGAAGTTCATTGTGGATCTCTGAATGATCCAATGTTGTCCTAAATGACTAATGATGATAAATATAATCCACCTGTGTGTAATCAAGTCTCCGTATAAATGCACCTGCTCTGTGATAGTCTCAGGGTTCTGTTTGAAGCACAGAGAGCATCATGAAGGCCAAGGAACACAACAGGCAGGTCTGTGATACAGTTGTAGAGAAGTTTAAAGCTGGATTTGGATACAAAATGATTTCCAAAATTTTAAATATCCCAAGGAGCACTGTGCAAGCGATCATATTGAAGTGGAAGGAGTATGATACCACTGCAAATCTACCAAGACCCGGCTGTCCCTCTAAACTTTCATCTCAAACAAGGAGAAGACTGGTCAGAGATGCAGCCAAGAGACCCATGATCACTCTATATGAACTGCAGAGATCTACAGCTGAGTTGGGACAGTCTGTCCATAGGACAACAATCAGGCGTACACTGCACAAATCTGGCCTTTATGGAAGAGTGGCAAAAATAAAGCCATTTCTCAAAGATATCCATAAAAATTGTTGTTTAAAGTTTGCAACAAGCCACCTGAGAGACACACCAAGCATGTGGAAGAAGGTGCTCTGGTAGATGAAACCAAAATCGAACTTTTTGGCAACAATGCCAAATAGTGTTGAGCGATACTTTCCGATATTGAGAAATATCGGATTGGATTGGATCGGACCGATACCCAAAAAGTATCGGGTATCGCCAATTCTGATACCGGAAACCCCATTCAAGTCAATGGGACAGAAATATTGGAATTAAAAAAAACCCTTTCTTTACTTGCACATCCAGTTCGGGAGGGGGGAAGAGTGTGGGCGGACACTGTGCATGTCTGTGTGTGCGGGCGGGGTCTGTACGGACCTCTCTGGGGTCTGTGCGGGCCTGCCGGGGGTCTGTGCGGGCCTGCCGGGGGTCTGTGCGGGCTGCCTGGGGGTCTGTGCGGGCCTGCCGGAGGTCTGTGCGGGCCTGCCGGGGGTCTGTGCGGGCTGCCGGGGATGTGTGCAGGCCTGCCGGGGGTCTGTACGAGCCTGCCGGGGGTCTGTACGGGCCTGCCGGGGGTCTGTGCGGGCCTGCCGGGGGTCTGTGCGGGCTGCCGGGGGTTTGTGCGGGCCTGCCGGGGGTCTGTGCGGGCTGCCGGGGGTCTGTGCAGGCTGCCGGGTGTCTGTGCGGGCTGCTGGGGGTCTGTGTGGGCCTGCTGGGGGTTGTGTGTGTGTGCAGGCATCGTCCGATGGGACTACAAGTCCCATCAGGCTATGCCTGCTACAATGACAGTGATTGACACATTAGCCAATGATGGGACAGTAGTAGTCCCATCATCCGGCTAATGTGTTGAATGTAAAAAAAAAAACATACATACTACATACATACTACATATATACTACACTACATACAACATACATACATACTACATACATACTTCATATATACTACATTCATAAAACATACATACATACTACATACATACTTCATATATACTACATTCATACAACATACATACATACTACATACATACTTCATATACACTACATTCATACAACATACATACATACTACATACATACTTCATATATACTACATTCATACAACATACATACATACATACTACATACTACATATATACTACATTCATACAACATACATACATACATAGTACATACTACATACATACTGCATACATACAACATACATAAAACATGCTACAGACACGCAACATACATACTACATACATACTACATACATATAGACATACAGCACATATAACATAGAGTACATACTCACCATCACTTTGATCCCCGAAGCAAGTGTCATCTTTAAAAAATATTAAAATAACAAACAACCGATATAATCCCTGATCCGCAGAAATCCACGAGTGTCCCACGACGATCTCCCGTGGAGAACAGTAGCATCAGCTGATGCCACCGCTCTCTAGGGGCCCCAGGAATACAATGACGGGAGGTAGGTATCCTTCCGCACTGTCTTCCTCCGCCACTGTAAAAAAATAGTCCCTAGTCTCACTTTTGGCATTGCTGTGTGAGAAAGTTCCCACGCAGCTTTTGTCATAAAGTGAGACCAGTGAACTATAGTAACCTCTCAGTGATGCACTGCAGGAGATCGTCGTGGGACACTCGTGGATTTCTGCAGATCAGGGAGTATATCGGTTGTTTGTTATTTTAATATTTTTTACAGTGAGATGACACTGGCTTCGGGGATCAAAGTGACAAGTGATGGTAAGTATGTACTCTATGTTATACAGTATGTACTGTATGTCTATACGTATGTATTGTATGAATGTGTGAATGTATTGTATGTAGTATGTATGTTGTATGAATGTAGTATATATGTAGTATGTATGTAGTATGTAGTATGTAGTATTTATGTATGTATGTTGTATGAATGTAGTATATATGTAGTATGTATGTAGTATGAATGTAGTATATATGTAGTATGTATGTATGTTGTATGAATGTAGTATACAGTATATGTAGTATGTATGTATGTATGTTGTATGAATGTAGTATATATGTAGTATGTATGTATGTATGCATGTTGTATGAATGTAGTATATATGTAGTATGTAGTATGTATGTATGTATGTTGTATGAATGTAGTATATGTGTAGTATGTATGTATGTATGTTGTATGAATGTAGTATATATGTAGTATGTATGTACTGTATGTATGTTGTATGAATGTTGTATATATGTAGTATGTATGTAGTATGTATGTTTTTTGGGTTTTTTTTTACATTCAACACATTAGCCGGATGATGGGACTACTACTGTCCCATCATTGGCTAATGTATCAATCACTGTCATTGTAGCAGGCATAGCCCGATGGGACTTGTAGACCCATCGGACGATGCCTACACACACATACAACCCCCGGCAGGCCCGCACAGACCCCCGGCAGGCCCGTACAGACCCCCAGCAGCCCTCACAGACCCCCGGCAGGTCCGTACAGACCCCCGGCAGGCCCGCACAGACCTCCGGCAGCCCGCACAGACCCCCGGCAGGCCTGCACAGACCCCCGGCAGCCCGCACAGACCCCCGGCAGGCCCGCACAGACCCCCGGCAGCCCGCACAGATCCCCGGCAGCCCGCACAGACCCCCGGCAGGCCCGCACAGACCCCCGGCAGGCCCACACAGACCCTCGGCAGCCCGCATAGATCCCCGGCAGCCCGCACAGACCCACCAGCAGGCCCACACAGACCCCTGGCAGGCCCACACAGACCCCCGGCAGGCCCGTACAGACTGCGCATCATGATGCGCACAGACCGCGCATCATGATGACATCATTTCAGCAGCCAATCACATTCACAACACTGGCTCATTGCATTATGGGAACTTCCGATTCCAGTATCCGATATTGTAAAAATATCGGTACTCGGTATCGGAATTCTGATACAGCGAATATCGGCCGATACCCGATATTTGCAGTATCGAAATGCTCAACACTAATGCCAAACGATATGTTTGGCATTAAGGCAACACAGCTCATCACCCTGAATACACCATCCCCACTGTCAAACATGGTGGTGGCAGCATCATGGTTTGGGCCTGCTTTTCTTCAGCAGGGACAGGGAAGATGATTAAAATTGATGGGAAGATGGATGGAGCCCAATACTGGACCATTCTTGAAGAAAACATGTTGGAGTCTGCAAAAGACCTGAGACTGGGACGGAGATTTGTCTTCAACAAGACAATGATCCCAAACATAAAGCAAAATCTACAATGGAATGGTTCACAAATAAAAGTGTCCAGGTGTTAGAATGGCCAAGTCAAAGTCCAGACCTGAATCTAATCGAGAGTCTGTGGAAAGAGCTGAAAACTGCTGTTCACAAACGATCTCCATCAAACCTCACTTAGCTCGAACTGTTTAAAAAGGAAGAATGGGCAAGAATTTCAGTCTCTAGATGTACAAAACTGATAGAGACATACCCCAAGCAACTTTCAGCTGTAATCGCAGCAAAAGGTGGCGCAACAAAGTATTAAGTTAAAGGGGCCAAATAATATTGCACGCCCCACTTTTCAGTTTTTGACTTTCCACAAAAATTTAAAATAATTAATAAATTTCATTCAACTTCACAATTGTGTCCCACTTGTTGTTGATTCTTCACCAAAAATTTACATTTGGTATCTTTATGTTTGACGCATGATATGTGGGAAAAGGCTGAAAAGTTCCAGGGGGCCGAATATTTTCGCAAGGCACTGTATATACAGAGCTCCTGTGTATAATGTCATTGATCACTGTATTACCTGTACACAGACACTGCATACTAAGTACAGATCTCCTGTGTATAATGGCACTTATGGTGATATTAGTATTGTGTTTTTTTTCTTACTGATCAGTGTTGTAGTATTCATTCACTATATAGTGGTAATATGTGGTCTGGACATGGTGTTGCGGTATTTGTTCCTTGTATGTGATATTATTCGGTAACTGTGGTGGTAATATGTGGTCTGGACATGGTGTGGTGTTATTTGTTCCTTGTATGTGATATTATTCGGTCACTGTGGTGGTAATATGTGGTCTGGTCATGGTGCGGTGGTATTTGTCACTTGTATGTGCTATTATTTGGTCACTTTGTGGTGATAATTAGAGATGAGTGACTTTGCCTTTTTTCGGGTCGAGTCGGGTTTCACGAAACCCGACTTTCGCAAAAGTCGGGTCGAAAGAAATCGGCCGATTATTGTGAAAAGTCGAAGTCCAACTGAAACACGAAACCCAAATGTAAGTCAATGGGGAAGAAAAGTTGGCAGTGAGTGGAGGACAGAAAACACACCTACAGTGCCCATTTTAATGCCAAAAACATCAATTCTTATTCCTTAAGCTTGTCAACCTTAATTTACTTTATAATAATAGTTAGGCAATGAAAACTGGGGGATATTTGGCTAAAGTTGTGGGGGGGTAGTGCTGGCTCCAGATTTTCGTGGGCCCAGGGCCAAAGAGTGTCACTGGGCCCCTTTAACACATGACACAATTCATGATCCTTTGATACAGCAGAGAAATAGCGGTACAGTACAATGAAAAATACTTCAATTCTTACATCACATGACTGATATCCATTTTAAATTCTCCAATAGCTCCAAAAACAGATACTATATTCCTCCATACAGTATTATGGCCACCGCATAGTGCACCATACAGAGTAATGAGGTCCATATATTTCTCCATACAGAATCATTGGTCCCATATAGAGTTGAGCGAAACGGGTCGAAAAAATTCAAAAGTCGCCGACTTTTGGCAAAGTCGGGTTTCATGAAACGAAACCCGACCCTAGGATGAGGTCGGCCACGAGGTCGGCGACTTACGCGCCAAAGTCGCGTTTCAAAAGTTTGTTTTGCGCTCTTTTTCAGCCAATCAGGATCCACGGACACTGTGGGCAACGTGATGACCTAGGCACGGGTCACCACCATCTTTCAGAAGGGCATGCAAGTGATTGGCTTGCTTTGGTGGGCGTCACAGGGGGTATAAAAGGGCGTGCACGCCGACCGCCATCTTACTTCTGCCGATCTCAGTATAGGGAGAGGTTGCTGCTGATTCTGTAGGGAGAGCGTTAGGCAGGGAAGAAGACAAAAAAACTGCTTCTGCTGCTAGCGATTTGGCCTGCACAACACACAAGTCACTGTGTGTGCAGTGCAAGGGGAGGCTATATAGTGGTGTATCAGTGGTGTTGGTTGTTGGGCTGCCTTTTAAGGATTCCTGACACGCTGGCATTGCTGTTTACCCACTGCTCCGCAAACTGCTTTTTTAAAAGCAATCCAATCTCCCTTATCCTCTAGTCACTTTTGTCACAGCTGTGCCATCGAGCGTGTCACATAGCGCTCAGATATCAGCGGGCCTCACACAATCCACAAGTGTCCAGTGTCCAAAAGTGTGCGCAGAGATTCAAAATCTCCATTATCCTCTCGTCACTTTGGTCACAGGCAGCTGTGCCATCGAGCGTGTCACATAGCGCTCAGATATCAGTGGGCCTCACACAATCCACAAGTGTCCAGTGTCCAAAAGCGTGCGCAGAGATTCAAAATCTCCAATATCCTCTCGTCACTTTGGTCACAGGCAGCTGTGCCATCGAGCGTGTCACATAGCGCTCAGATATCAGTGGGCCTCACACAATCCACAAGTGTCCAGTGTCCAAAAGTGTGCGCAGAGATTCAAAATCTCCATTATCCTCTCGTCACTTTGGTCACAGGCAGCTGTGCCATCGAGCGTGTCACATAGCGCTCAGATATCAGTGGGCCTCACACAATCCACAAGTGTCCAGTGTCCAAAAGTGTGCGCAGAGATTCAAAATCTCCATTATCCTCTCGTCACTTTGGTCACAGGCAGCTGTGCCATCGAGCGTGTCACATAGCGCTCAGATATCAGTGGGCCTCACACAATCCACAAGTGTCCAGTGTCCAAAAGTGTGCGCAGAGATTCAAAATCTCCATTATCCTCTCGTCACTTTGGTCACAGGCAGCTGTGCCATCGAGCGTGTCACATAGCGCTCAGATATCAGTGGGCCTCACACAATCCACAAGTGTCCAGTGTCCAAAAGTGTGCGCAGAGATTCAAAATCTCCATTATCCTCTCGTCACTTTGGTCACAGGCAGCTGTGCCATCGAGCGTGTCACATAGCGCTCAGATATCAGTGGGCCTCACACAATCCACAAGTGTCCAGTGTCCAAAAGTGTGCGCAGAGATTCAAAATCTCCATTATCCTCTCGTCACTTTGGTCACAGGCAGCTGTGCCATCGAGCGTGTCACATAGCGCTCAGATATCAGTGGGCCTCACACAATCCACAAGTGTCCAGTGTCCAAAAGTTTGCGCAGAAATTCAAAATCTCCATTATCCTCTCGTCACTTTGGTCACAGGCAGCTATGCCATCGAGCGTGTCACATAGCGCTCAGATATCAGTGGGCCTCACACAATCCACAAGTGTCCAGTGTCCAAAAGTTTGCGCAGAGATTCAAAATCTCCATTATCCTCTCGTCACTTTGGTCACAGGCAGCTGTGCCATCGAGCGTGTCACATAGCGCTCAGATATCAGTGGGCCTCACACAATCCACAAGTGTCCAGTGTCCAAAAGTGTGTGCAGAGATTCAAAATCTCCATTATCCTCTCGTCACTTTGGTCACAGGCAGCTGTGCCATCGAGCGTGTCACATAGTGCTCAGATATCAGTGGGCCTCACACAATCCACAAGTGTCCAGTGTCCAAAAGTGTGCGCAGAGATTCAAAATCTCCATTATCCTCTCGTCACTTTGGTCACAGGCAGCTGTGCCATCGAGCGTGTCACATAGCGCTCAGATATCAGTGGGCCTCACACAATCCACAAGTGTCCAGTGTCCAAAAGTGTGTGCAGAGATTCAAAATCTCCATTATCCTCTCGTCACTTTGGTCACAGGCAGCTGTGCCATCGAGCCTGTCACATAGCGCTCAGATATCAGTGGGCCTCACACAATCCACAAGTGTCCAGTGTCCAAAAGTGTGCGCAGAGATTCAAAATCTCCATTATCCTCTCGTCACTTTGGTCACAGGCAGCTGTGCCATCGAGCGTGTCACATAGCGCTCAGATATCAGTGGGCCTCACACAATCCAAAAGTGTCCACTGTCCACAAGTGTGTGCAGAAATTCTAAATCTCCCCTGTCCTATAGACACCTTGTACCTTGTTTTACATTACTATATAGTTTGTTGGATTTTGTCTACATTTCTACCAAAAATGAGGAAGGCTGGTGGAAGAGGCCGTGGAATTGGGCGGGGGTTGGCAGCTGGTAATGATGGTGTTGGTAGTGGATCTGATGGTAGTGGCAAGAGCAAAATAGGACCGAATGCAGGAGGTGCTGACCCTGCGTCATCGTCTGTCTACATAAGGCCTCGAACGCTTAGTTTTCTACGAGTTGGCAAACCGCTTTTAAAGGCAGAGCATCAGGAAAAAGTTTTGTCTTACATTGCTGACTCAGCCTCCAGCTCTATCGCCTCCTCTTCTTCAGTTGTAAAAAGTAAAAGCACTGAGTCGTCATTGTAGGCTCATGTTCATGAACCACACCTTTCCTTGTGTCCTTCACCCCAGCCAAGATTGAAGGATGACGCAGGCCATACTACTGATTACTCCATGGAGCTGTTTTCACATACCATGCCTGGATTATCAAGTCAAATGGTGAATTACCCAGGCCAAGATGAATCTGACATGGAGTGCACTGATGCACAGCCGCTGATGGATGATTCTGCTGGTACATTCACTCAGAGCACTACATTGTCCTCGCAGTGTACAGAGCCAGATTTTGACCCTGATGAGACTCAGGTGCCCCTTCCCGCACACTATACCACCATACACGGTGACACAGAGAAAGGTGCACATGACATAGAAGAGGAGGTGATGGATGACCCAGTTGTTGACCCAGATTGGCATCCATTGGGGGAAGAGGGTGCTGCTTCCAATAGCTCAGATGAGGAGCATCCACAGCAGACATCGACATCGCAACAGCTGTTATCTGGCAGGCCCGGAGCACTCCAAAGACAGGTTCCAAACATCAAAAGAGTTGCTGGACAGCTTGTCCAGAGGGTCAAAAGATCACAGCGTGCTAGGCCGCAAAATGTCTGCCAAAGTAGGAAGAGTGCAGTGTGGCACTTTTTTGAACAAAATCCTCATGATCAGGCCAAGGTTATCTGTAAGAAGTGCGCAAAGACCTTTAGCCGAGGGAAAAATCTGAAAAATTTGAATACCAGTTGCATGCTTAGACATTTAACCAGCATGCACTTGCAAGCGTGGACACAACACCAAACCTCAAGTGCCACATGTGCAACTGATCACAACGAAGGTAGTCAGCAACGCTACATTGTTTCCCCCACTGTAAGCCCACCGGTTAGCACAGCAGCAAATGTTGAGGTGTCGTTGCAAGGCCACAGCAGTCAGGGAATCCCACTGTTATATCAACGAAAGACTGATTCTAGGCCATCAGAAAGAACACCAACTCCATCACCATCATCAACCCTCTCTCAGTCCACCCTGTCCACCGCTACTTCCACCATATGCAGCTCTCAAGTCCAGCTCACCCTCCCAAACACTATGAGTAGGTCAAGAAAGTACTCAGTCTCTCATCCGCGTACACTGGGTTTGAACGCCCACATTGCCAAACTAATCTCGTTTGAGATGATGCCCTTTCGGTTGGTGGAAAGCACAGCTTTCCGCGAACTCATGGCCTATGCAGTACCACGCTATGACCTACCCAGTCGCCACTTCTTCTCTCGCAAAGCCATCCCAGCCCTCCACCATCATGTGAAAGACCGCATTGTCCATGCACTCAAGCAGTCAGTGAGCGGAAAGGTGCACCTCACAACTGATGCATGGTCCAGTCGGCATGGCCAGGGCCGTTACGTGTCCATCACTGCGCACTGGGTTAATGTGGTGGATGCAGGGTCCACAGGGGACAGCGGTGGTGGGACAGTGCTGCCTAGCCCACGGTATAGGAAACAGTTGGCTGTAGGCGTTCGACCCTCCTCCTCCTCCTCCTCCTCCAGAAGCGAAAGCTCGTCCACAGAGCGCAGTCGTACGAGCACTCCATCTGCAGCTGCCACTGTTGCACACGATGTGTCCCCCTATCGAGCAGCTAGTGGAAAGCGTCAGCAGGCTGTGTTGCAGATGATATGTTTGAGCGACAGACACACCGCCAAGGTGCTGGCCGAGTACTTGAAGCGACAAACTGAGTCATGGCTGGGCAGTGTACATCTTGAGGCAGGCAAGGTAGTTAGTGATAACGGGCGTAATTTTGTGGCAGCCATAGCCCTTTCAAAACTCAGCCACATACCTTGCTTGGCTCACACCTTGAACCTGGTGGTGCAGTGCTTCCTCAAAAATTATCCGGAGTTAACAGCCCTGCTCCAGAAGGTGCGAAGACTGTGCGCGCACATCCGCCGGTCGCCTGTACACTCCGTTCGTATGCAGAAGCTGCAGCGATTGCTCCACCTTCCCAACCACCGCCTCATTATCAACATTGCAACAAGGTGGAACTCCACCCTGCACATGGTGGAGCGGCTGTGCGAGCAGAGGCAGGCCATAATGCATTTGTGGGAGGATACACGGCCAGGCACTTTGAGAGCAGACATGGAGTTGACAGGCGTGCAGTGGTCGAAGCTGAAAGACCTTTGTAAAGTCCTTCAGTGTTTTGAGGAATGCACACGGCTGGTAAGCGCAGATAACGCCATCCTAAGCATGAGCATCCCACTTATGCGTCTGCTCATGCAAACTTTGACGCACCTTAAGGAGCAGGCGTCTGCAGCCAATGTTGATGAGGAGGAAGAGGAGGAGGGAATCCTTGATGACATTCAGCCATTGTCTGCTCAGGGACCTCTCCTGGACGAGGTGGAGGAAGAAGAGGAGGAGGAGGAGGATGATGATGGGGATGATTACTTAGGGGAGGAGGATGCATCTCGTGGGGCAAGTGAAAATGTTGGCGTGGCAAGGTCTGGTACAGGGTTTGTGCGTGACTGGAGGGATGTGGATTTGCCAGAAAGTGCTCCTCCACCCAGCACTCGCAGTGCATCATTGACACCGGGAACATTGGCCCACATGTCAGATTATGCCTTGCGGATCCTAAAAAGGGACCCCCGCATTGCCAAAATGATGAACGATGACGACTACTGGTTGGCCAGCATCCTGGATCCACGCTATAAAGGCAAATTACAAAACATCATGCCACAGGAGAACCTTGACCTAATATTGGCTAATAAACAAGCAACTCTGGTAAATCGGTTGCTTGAGGCATTCCCAGCACACAGCAGCGGTGAAGGTTCTCACACGAGCCGTACGGGCCGGGGGCAGCTTGGCAGAGGTGTTCGTGGTGCACACAGCAGAAGTGGCGTTGGAGACAGGGGTTTCATGACAATGTTGTGGACTGATTTTTCAAATACCGCTCACACAACTGGTAATACTGCATCGATGGAAAGTGACAGGAGACAGCAGTTGTCAACTATGGTTACAAACTAATTTTCCTCCCATATCGATGTTCTCCCACACAGGTCATTCCCCTTTGACTATTGGGCCGCTAAACTGGACACCTGGCCTGAATTGGCCCAATATGCCTTACAGGAGCTCGCTTGCCCAGCTGCAAGTGTGCTATCGGAAAGAGTCTTCAGTGCAGCTGGATCAATCCTGACAGAAAAAAGGACTCGTCTGTCAACCCAAAATGTGGATGATCTAACCTTCATTAAAATGAACCATGCATGGGTTTCCAAGGATTTTGTCCCACCTTCCCCTGATGACACATAGGGTGACAGAAAAATGGCTTGCTTTGGTCCACCTCTTCCTGGTACTTCACCTATTTCGCCTTTTGCATCAGCTGAATGTCCAACATCAACATATGCCACTTTCTAAAACTCCCTAACTGTGCTGCCTCCCCCCCCATGGCCGGGGTCACCACCTAGCGCACGACACCGTGCGAGTGCCGTTGCCCTGGACAGGTGGGTAGGCCGACTCTTGGGCGCGAGCACTGGCACAGGGTCCCTCATAGTGCAATCAAGTGTCTCTGACGATGGTGGTGCACACCCGCCGTCAGACACACCGCTGTACTATGAGGGGCCCAGTGCCAGTACCGACGCCCACGAGTGGGCCCCCCTTGCTTGGGAAGGGCCCCAGCATTTGCAATCTTTACCTCTCCCTGCTCCTCCGCTGTGTAATCTGGGCCGTCAAATCCATACTGTGCCTGACACCGTCTGAGCCTGCCTCCTGAGACATATATTTTGAATGTGTACGCTATCCATACATGTTATCCGGGGATACGGTACCCTTTCTAACCTTTGTGCAATCACGTGCAATCCATACTGGGCCTAACACCGTCTGAGCCTGCCTCCTGAGACATATATTTTGAATGTGTACGCTATCCATACATGTTATCCGGGGATACGGTACCCTTTCTAACCTTTGTGCAATCACGTGCAATCCATACTGGGCCTAACACCGTCTGAGCCTGCCTCCTGAGACATATATTTTGAATGTGTACGCTATCCATACATGTTATCCGGGGATACGGTGCCCTTTCTAACCTTTGTGCAATCACGTGCAATCCATACTGGGCCTAACACCGTCTGAGCCTGCCTCCTGAGACATATATTTTGAATGTGTACGCTATCCATACATGTTATCCGGGGATACGGTACCCTTTCTAACCTTTGTGCAATCACGTGCAATCCATACTGTGCCTGACACCGTCTGAGCCTGCCTCCTGAGACATATATTTTGAATGTGTACGCTATCCATACATGTTATCCGGGGATACGGTACCCTTTCTAACCTTTGTGCAATCACGTGCAATCCATACTGGGCCTAACACCGTCTGAGCCTGCCTCCTGAGACATATATTTTGAATGTGTACGCTATCCATACATGTTATCCGGGGATACGGTACCCTTTCTAACCTTTGTGCAATCACGTGCAATCCATACTGTGCCTGACACCGTCTGAGCCTGCCTCCTGAGACATATATTTTGAATGTGTACGCTATCCATACATGTTATCCGGGGATACGGTACCCTTTCTAACCTTTGTGCAATCACGTGCAATCCATACTGGGCCTAACACTGTCTGAGCCTGCCTCCTGAGACATATATTTTGAATGTGTACGCTATCCATACATGTTATCCGGGGATACGGTACCCTTTCTAACCTTTGTGCAATCACGTGCAATCCATACTGTGCCTGACACCGTCTGAGCCTGCCTCCTGAGACATATATTTTGAATGTGTACGCTATCCATACATGTTATCCGGGGATACGGTACCCTTTCTAACCTTTGTGCAATCACGTGCAATCCATACTGGGCCTAACACCGTCTGAGCCTGCCTCCTGAGACATATATTTTGAATGTGTATGCTATCCATACATGTTATCCGGGGATACGGTACCCTTTCTAACCTTTGTGCAATCACGTGCAATCCATACTGTGCCTGACACCGTCTGAGCCTGCCTCCTGAGACATATATTTTGAATGTGTACGCTATCCATACATGTTATCCGGGGATACGGTACCCTTTCTAACCTTTGTGCAATCACGTGCAATCCATACTGGGTCTAACACCATCTGAGCCTGCCTCCTGAGACATATATTTTGAATGTGTACGCTATCCATACATGTTATCCGGGGATACGGTACCCTTTCTAACCTTTGTGCAATCACGTGCAATCCATACTGGGCGTGAGAACGGCTGGCGAGCTGTTAAGCAAGCTACAGCACCTGTCCAGACAAGTACAGGGATTCCCTAGCGAGGAGACTTATTTGATTGTTTTCAATGTTGGGACAGCAATTTTTGGGGAGCACTATACTCTGGAGAATGATAGATGGGGCCCACCATACACTGGAACATTCCAAAGGTGGACATCAGACACTGGAGCAGCATTTACAGGGCCCATTATACACTAGAGCATTAGAAATGGGGCCCATTATGTTTGGAGCATTATTTGGGCCCATAAGACAGTGGAGCTTCATCCATGGGGACCAACATATACTGTAGCATTATGTGGAGCTCATCATATACTGTAAAGTCCTTCAGTGTTTTGAGGAGTGCACACGACTGATAAGCGCAGACGACGCCATCATAAGCATGAGCATCCCACTTATGCGTCTGCTCATTCAAACTTTGATGCACATTAAGGAGCAGGCGTCTGCAGCCGAGGAGGATGAAGAAGAGGAGGAGGGAAGCCTTGATGACAGTCAGCCATTGACCTCTCCTGGACGAGGAGGAGGAAGAAGAGGAGGAGGAGGATGATGATGGGGATGATTATTTAGGGGAGGAGGATGCTTCTCGTGGGGCAAGAGAAAATGTTGGCGTGGCAAGGTCAGGTACAGGGTTTGTGCGTGACTGGAGGGATGTGGATTTGCCAGAAAGTGCTCCTCCACCCAGCACTCGCAGTGCATCATTGACACCTGGAACACTGGCCCACATGTCAGATTATGCCTTGCAGATCCTAAAAAGGGACCCCCGCATTGCCAAAATGATGAACGATGATGACTACTGGTTGGCCAGCATCCTGGATCCACGTTATAAAGGCAAATTCCAAAACATCATGCCACAGGAGAACCTTGACCTAATATTGGCTAACAAGCAAGCAACTCTGGTAAACCGTTTGTTTGAGGCATTCCCAGCACACAGCGGTGATGGTTCTCCAACGAGTCGTAGGGGGCAACATGGAAGAGGTGTTCGTGGTGCACACATCAGAAGTGGCGTTGGAGACAGGGGTTTCATGACCATGTTGTGGACTGATTTTTCAAGTCCCGCTCACACGACTGGTAATACTGCATCAATTGAAAGTGACAGGAGACAGCAGTTGTCAACTATGGTTACAAACTACTTCTCGTCCCATATCGATGTTCTCTCTCACAGGTCATTCCCCTTTGACTATTGGGCCTCTAAACTGGACGCCTGGCCTGAATTGGCACAATATGCCTTACAGGAGCTCGCTTGCCCTGCTGCTAGTGTGCTATCGGAAAGAGTCTTCAGTGCTGCTGGCTCAATCCTGACAGAAAAAAGGACCTGTCTGTCGACCCAAAATGTTGATGATCTAACCTTCATTAAAATGAATTATGCATGGGTTTCAAAGGATTTTGTCCCACCTTCCCCTGATGACACATAGGTTGCCAGAAAAATGGCTCGCTTTTGTCCTCCTCTTCCTCGGACACTTCCTCCATTTGCAGCTGCTGAATCTCCAACATCAACATATGCCATTTTTTAAACCTCCCTAACTGGGCTGCCTCCCCCCATGACCGTAGTCACCACCTAGCGCACGCAACCGTGCGAGTGCCATTGCCCTGGACAGGTGGGTGAGCCGACTCTTGGGCGCCAGCACTGGCACAGGGTCCCTCATAGTGCAATCAAGTGTCTCTGACGGTGGGGGTGCACACCCGCCGTCAGACACATCGGCGTACTATGAGGGGCCCAGTGCCAGTAACGACGCCCACGAGTGGGCCCCCCTTGCTTGGGCAGGGCCCCAGTATTTGCAATATTTACCTCTCCCTGCTCCACCGCCGTGACGTCTTCCGCATTTCCTGACAGTGACATTCTGGTCAGAGAGCGCGATGACATCTCGTCTGTACGCCCTCTGCCTAAACAATCCAAGTGCAGAGAGATGGAAGATGGGGACGACGAGGAGTCCAGAGTACAGGGATTCCTTATCGGGGAGACTTATTTAATTGTATTAAAGGCTGGGAGCAATTTTTGGGGAGCATGTTACTCTGGAGAATGATATCTGGGGCCCACCATACACTGGAGCATTCCAAAGGTGGACATCAGTCACTGGAGCAGCATTTACAGGGCCCATTACAGAGGTCTTTCAGCTTCGACCACTGCACACCCAAAAACTCCATGTCTGCCCTCAAAGTGCCTGGCTGTGTATCCGCCCACAAATGCATTACAGCCTGCCTCTGTTCGCACAGACTCTCAACAATGTGCAGGGTGGAGTTCCACCTTGTTGCATCGTCGATAATTAGGCGGTGCTTGGGAAGTTGGAGCAATCGCTGCAGCTTCTGCATATGACTGGAGTATACGGGCGACCGGCGGATGTGTGAGCACAGTCTTCGGACCTTCTGGAGCAGGCCTGTTAACTCCGGATAATTATTGAGGAAGCACTGCACCACCAGGTTCAAGGTGTGAGCCAGGCAAGGTATGAGTCAGAGTTTTGAAAGGGCTATGGCTGCCACAAAATTCCAGCCGTTATCACTAACTACCTTGCCTGCCTCAAGATGTAGACTGCCCAGCCATGACTCAGTTTGTTGCTGCAAGTAGTCGGCCAGTACCTCCGCGGTGTGTCTGTTGTCGCCCAAACACATCATCTTCAACACAGCCTGCTGACGCTTACCACTAGCTGTTTGATAGTGGGACACCGAGTGTGCAACACTGGCAGCTGCGGATGGAGTGCTCATGTGACTGCGCTCTGTGGATGAGCTTTCGCTTCTGGAGGAGGAGGAGGGTCGAACGCCTACAGCCAACTGTTTCCTATACCGTGGGCTAGGCAGCACTGTCCCACCACCGCTGTCCCCTGTGGACCCTGCATTCACCACATTAACCCAGTGCGCAGTGATGGACACATAACGGCCTTGGCCATGCCTACTGGACCATGCATCTGTTGTGAGGTGCACCTTTCCACTCACTGATTGCTTGAATGCATGGACAATGCGGTCTTTCACATGAAGGTGGAGGGCTGGGATGGCTTTGCGAGAAAAGAAGTGCCGACTGGGTAGGTCATAGCGTGGTACTGCGTAGGCCATGAGCTCGCGGAAAGCTTCGCTTTCAACCAACCGGTAGGGCATCATCTCTAACGAGATTACTTTGGCAATGTGGGCGTTCAAACCCAATATATGCGGATGAAAGGATGAGTACTTTCTTGTCCTACTCATATTCTCTGGTAAGGTGAGCTGGACTTGAGAGCTGCATATGGTGGAACTAGCGGTGGACATGGCGGACTGAGAGAGGGTTGATGATGGTGATGGAGTTGGTGTTCTTTCTGATGGCCTAGATTCAGTCTTTCGTAGCAATAACATTGTGATTCCCGAACTGCTTTGGCCTTGCGACAACACCCCAACATTTGCTGCTGGTGGTATGCTAACCGGTGGGCTTACAGTGGGGGAAATGATGTAGCGTTGCTGACTACCTTCATTGGGAGCAGTTGCACATGTGGTACGTGAGGTTTGGTAGTCCGTCCACGCTTGCAAGTGCATGGTGGTTAAATGTCTAAGCATGCAACTGGTATTCAAATTTCTCAGATTTTTCCCTCGGCTAAAGGTCTTTGCGCACTTCTTACAGATAACCTTTGCCTGATCATTAGGATTTTGTTCAAAAAAGTGCCACACTGCACTCTTCCTACTATGGAAGACATTGTGAGGCCTTGCACGCTGTGCTAATTTGACCGTCTGGCCTAGAGGTCCTGCGGCTCTTTTGGTTTTTGTAACCCGTTTTTGTACTGCTCCGGGCCTGCCAGATAACAGCTGTTGCGAAGTCGATGCCTGCTGCGGATGCTCCTCCTCCTCTTCTGAGCTATTGGCAGCAGCACCCTCTTCCTCCAATGGATGACAATCTGGGTCAACAACTGGGTCATCCATCACCTTCTCTTCAATGTCATGTGCACCTTCCTCTGTGTCACCATGTGGTATAGTATGCGGGAAGGGGCACCTGAGTTTCATGAGGGTCAGATTCTGGCTCAGTACACTGCGAGGACAATGTAGTGCTCTGAGTGAATGTACCAGCAGATAAATCTAGCAGTGGCTGTGCAGCAGTGCACTCCATGTCAGATTCTTCTTGGACTGGGTAATTCACGATTTGACTTGATAACCCAGGCATGGTATGTGAAAAGAGCTCCATGGATTAATCTGTAGCGTGGCCTGCCGCATCCTTTACTTTTGGTAGGGGTGACGGACACAAGGAAAGGTGTGGTTCCTGACCATGAGCCTCCAATGACGACTCAGTGCTTTTATTTTTTGAAAGTTCAGAAGAGGAGGCGATAGAGCTGGTGGCTGTGTCAGCAATGTAAGCCAAAACTTGTTCCTGGAGCTCCGGCTTTAAAAGCGGTTTACCTACTCCCAGAAAAGGGAGCCTTCGAGGCCTTGTGGAGCCAGACGATGACGCAGGCTCAACACCTCCTGCATTAGGTGCTATTGTGCTTTTGCAACTACCAGCAGATCCACCACCAACACCATCAATACCAGCTGGCAACCCCCGCCCACTTCCACGGCCTCTTCCAACACACTTCCTCATTTTTGGGAAAATGTACCCAAAATAGCACCAGCAATATGGTACTGTAAAACAAGGTACAAGGTGTACAGTTAGGTCCATATATATTTGGACAGAGACAACATTTTTCTCATTTTGGTTCTAGACATTACCACAATGAATTTTAAACAAGACGATTCAGATGCAGTTGAAGTTCAGACTTTCAGCTTTCATTTGAGGGTATCCACATTAAATTTGGATGAAGGGTTTAGGAGTTTCAGCTCCTTAACATGTGCCACCCTGTTTTTAAAGGGACCAAAAGTAATTGGACAATTGACTCCAAGGCTATTTCTTGAACAGGTGTGGGCAATCCCTTCATTATGTCATTCTTAATTAAGCAGATAAAAGGCCTGGAGTTGATTTGAGGTGTGGTGCTTGCATTTGGAAGGTTTGGCTGTGAAGGAAACATGCGGTCAAAGGAGCTCTCCATGCAGGTGAAACAAGCCATCCTTAAGTTGAAAAAAACAGAAAAAACCCATCCGAGAAATTGCTACAACATTAGGAGTGGCATAATCTACAGTTTGGTACATCCTGAGAAAGAAAGAATGCACTGGTGAACTCATCAATGCAAAAAGACCTGGGCGCCCACCGAAGACAACAGTGGTGGATGATCGCAGAATAATCTCCATGCTAAAGAGAAACCCCTTCACAACAGCCAACCAAGTGAACAACACTCTCCAGGAGGTAGGCGCATCAATATCCAAATCTACCATAAAGAGAAGACTGCATGAAAGTAAATACAGAGGGTTCACTGCACGGTGCAAGCCACTCATAAGCATCAAGAATAAAAAGGCTAGACTGCACTTTGCTAAAAAACATCCAAAAAAGCCAGCACAGTTCTGGAAGAACATTCTTTGGACAGATGAAACCAAGATCAACCTTTACCAGAATGATGGAAAGAGAAAAGTATGGCGAAGGCTTGCTACAGCTCATGATCCAAAGCATACCACATCATCTGTAAAACACAATGGAGGCAGTGTGATGGCTTGGGCATGCATGGCTGCCAGTGGCACTGGGTCACTAGTGATTATTGATGATGTGACACAGGACAGAAGCAGCCAAATGAATTCTGAGGTATTCAGAGCCATACTGTGTGCTCAGATCCAGGCAAATGCAGCCAAACTGATTCGTCGTCGATTCATACTACAGATGGACAATGACCCAAAACATAAAGCCAAAGCAACCCAGGAGTTTATTAAAGCAAAGAAGTGGAATATTCTTGAATGGCCAAGTCAGTCACCTGATCTCAACCCAATTGAGCATGCATTTCACTTGTTAAAGACTAAACTTCAGACAGAAATGCCCAAAAATAAACAGCAACTGAAAACCACCGCAGTGAAGGCCTGGCAGAGCATCAAAAAGGAGGAAACACAGCGTCTGGTGATGTCCATGAGTTCAAGACTTCAGGCAGTCATTGCCAACAAAGGGTTTTCAACCAAGTACTAGAAATGAACATTTTATTTACAATTATTTAATCTGTCAAATTACTTTTGGTCCCTTTAAAAACAGAGTGGCACATGTTAAGGAGCTGAAACTCCTAAACTCTTCATCCAATTTTAATGTGGATACCCTCAAATGAAAGCTGAAAGTCTGAACTTCAACTGCATCTGAATTGTTTCGTTTAAAATTCATTGTGGCAATGTCTAGAACCAAAATTAGAAAAATGTTGTCTCTGTCCAAATATATATGGACCTAACTGTATATAGTATTGGGGAGAATTTGAATCTCCCTACAGACTTGAGGACACTGAACTATTATCTCAGGCCCAGTGTAGATTACACCTCAATATAACAGGCTGAAATTGGATGGTGTATAAAATGTCTGTATAGGACTGGGGAGAATTTGAATCTCCCTACAGACTTGAGAACAGTGAACTATTATCTCAGGCCCAGTGTAGATTACACCTCAATATAACAGGCTGAAATTGGATGGTGTATAAAATGTCAAATATAGGACTGGGGAGAATTTGAATCTCCCTAGAGATTTTAGCAAGCTGACAATGATGCTCTCAGTCCCAAGTATGGCAGCAGGCAGCCTAATAAGCAGGACTGCTGCACACAAAAGTGTGGAAAAATGAACGCTTGGTAACTGGGCAAAAAAGAGGATGAAAAGTATTTTTGCTTTTAAAAAAGCAGTTTGCACAGCAGTGTGAAAACAGCAATGCAACTATCATGGAGCCTTATAAGGCAGCCTAATAACCAACAGAGCTGAATGCACCAAAATATAGCCTCCCCTTGCACTGCACACTAACTGGTGTGTTGTGCAGGCAAAATCGCTAGCAGCAGAAGCAGTTTTTTGTATCTTCTTCCCTGCCTAACGCTCTCCCTACAGAATCAGCAGCAGCAGCAGCTCTCCTTATTCTGAGATCAGCAGAAGTAAGATGGCGGTCGGCGTGCACGCCCTTTTATAGCCCCTGTGACGCCACACAAAGCAAGCCAATCACTTGCATGCCCTTCTCAAAGATGGTGGTGACCGCTGCCTATGTCATCGCATTGCCCACAGTGTGCGTCCTCCATCATTGGCTGAAAAAGGGCACTGGAAGCATCTTTTGAAATGCGACTTTGGCGCCATGGTCGCCGACCTCGTGGCCGACCTCACGCTATGGTCAGGTTTCGTTTCATGAAACCCGACTTTTGCGAAAGTCGGCGACTTTTAAAATTGACTGACCCGTTTCGCTCAACTCTAGTGGTAATATGTGGTCTGGTCATGGTGCGGTGGTATTTGGTCCTTGTATGTGATGGAGACACCGATTCGCCCCCCCACACTGGCGATCGCCCCCCCGCCACTGAATGACATTCCATTCTTTCATTTTGATCACTCTCACAGTGATCAAAATGAAATAAAAAGTAAATAAACCCCCCGATTATCACCTCCATAGGTAGGCACAACTGATAAAATAAAGAAAATATTTTTATTTTTTCATTAGGGTTAGGGTTGGAAAGAGGGTTAGGGTTAGGGTTGGAAAGAGGGTTAGGGTTAGGGTTGGAAAGAGGGTTAGGGTTAGGGTTGCAAAGAGGGTTAGAGTTAGGGTTGGAATTAGGGTTAGGGTTGGAATTAGGGTTAGGGCTAGGGTGGAATTAGGGTTAGGGTTGGAATTAGGGTTAGAATTAGGGTTAGGGTTGGAATTAGGGTTAGGGTTGGAATCAGGGTTAGGGTTGTGGTTAGGGTTATGGTTAGGGTTGGGATTAGGGTTAGGGATGTGTTGGGGTTAGGGTTATGGTTAGGGTTGGGATTAGGGTTAGGGATGTGTTGGGGTTAGGGCTGTGGCTAGGGGTGTGTTGGGGTTAGGGTTGAAGTTAGAATTGTGGGGTTTCCACTGTTTAGGCACATCAGGGGGTCTCCAAACGCGACATGGTGCAACCATTGATTCCAGCCAATTTTGCGTTTAGAAAGTCAAACGGTGCTCCCTCCCTTCCAAGCCCCGACGTGTGCCCAAACAGTGGTTTACCCCAACATATGGGGTATCAGCGTACTCAGGAAAAATTGCACAACAACTTTTGGGGACTAATTTCTCCTGTTACACTTGGGAAAATAAAAAATTGGGGGATAAAAAATTATTTGTGGAATAAAAATGATTTTTTCATTTTCACGTCTCTGCATTATAAACTTCTGTGAAGCTCTTGGGGGTTCAAAGTGCTCACAACACATCTACATAAGTTCCTTGGAAGGTCTAGTTTCCAAAATGGGGTCACTTGTGGGGTGTTTCCACTGTTTAGGCACATCAGGGGCTCTGCAAACGTAATGATGACCGCAGACTATTCCATCAAAGTCTGCATTTCAAAACGTCACTACTTCCATTCCGAGCCCTGACGTGTGCCCAAACAATGGTTCAAACCCCCATATGGGGTACCAGCGTACTCAGGACAAACTGGACAGCAACCTTTGTTGTCCAATTTCTCCAGTTACCCTTGTGAAAATAAAAAATTGCGAGCTAAAAATCTTTTTTTTTTAGGAAAAAAAATGATTTTTTTATTTTCACGGCTCAGCGTTATAAACTTCTGTGAAGCACTTGGAGGTTCAAGGTGATTACCACACATCTAGATAAGTTCCTTGGGGGGACTAGTTTCCAAAATGAGATCACATGTGGGGGGTTTCTACTGTTTAGGCACACAGGGGCTCTGCAAATGTAACATGATGCCCGCAGACCATTCCATCAAAGTCAGCATTTCAAAATGTCACTACTTCACTTCCGAGCCCTGACGTGTGCCCAAACAGTGCTCATCCCCCACATATGGGGTACCAGCGTACTCAGGACAAACTTTACAACAACTTTTGGGGTCCAATTTCGCCTGTTACTCTTGTTAAAATAAAAAATTGTGGACTAAAAAATATTTTTTTTAGGAAAAAAAATATTTTTTATTTTCACGGCTCTGCGTTATAAACTTCTGTGAAGCACCTGGGGGTTCAAAGTGCTCACTATGCATCTAGATAAGTTCCTTAGGGGGTCTAGTTTCCAAAATGGGGTCATTTGTGGGGGAGCTCCAAAGTTTAGGCACACAGGGGATCTCCAAACACGACATGGTGTCCGCTAACGATTGGAGCTAATTTTAATTTCAAAAAGTCAAATGGCGCTCTTTCCCTTCTGAGCCCTGCCGTGCACCCAAACAGTGGTTCCCCCCACATATGGGGTACCAGCGTACTCAGGACAAACTGGACAACAACTTTTATGGTCCAATTTCTCCTGTTACCCTTGTGAAAATAAAAAATATCGTGCTAAAAAATCATTTTTGAGGAAAAAAAAGATTTTTTATTTTCACTGCTCTACTTTATAAACTTTTGTGAAGCACTTGGGGGTTCAAAGTGCTCACTACACATCTAGATAAGTTCCTTAAGGGGTCTAGTTTCCAAAATGGTGTCACATGTGGGGGAGCTCCAATGTTTAGGTACACAGGGGCTCTCCAAACGAGACATGGTGTCCAATAATGATTGGAGCTCATTTTCCATTCAAAAAGTCAAATGGTGCTCCTTCCCTTCCGGACCCTGCCGTGCGCCCAAACTTATGAGGTATCGATGTACTCAGGAGAAATTGAAATTTTAGGATCCATTTTTCCTGTTGCCCATGTGAAAATGAAAAAACTGAGGCTAAAAGATAATTTTTGAGAAAAAAAAGTCCTTTTTTTTTTTACGGATCAATTTGTGAAGCACCTGGGGGTTCAAAGTGATCACTATGCATCTAGATAAGTTCCTTTGGGGGTCTAGTTTCCAAAATGGGGTCACTTGTGGGGAAGCTCCAGTGTTTAGGCACACAGCGACTCTCCAAACGTGACATGGCAAGCGCTAAATATTCCAGCATATTTTCCATTCAAAAAGTCAAATGGTGCTCCTTCCCGTCTGAGCCCTGCCGTGCGCCGAAACAGTGGTTTATGACCACATATGAGGTATCGGTGTACTCAGGGGAAATTACCCAACAAATTTTAGCATCCATTTTATCCTGTTGCCCATGTGAAAATGAAAAAAATGATGCTAAAAGAAAATTTGTGTTGGAAAAATTAAAATGTCCATTTTTTCCTTCCACGTTGCTTTAGTTCCTGTGAAACACCTGAAGGGTTAATAATCTTCTAGAATGTAGTTTTGAGTAGCTTGAGGGGTGCAGTTTTGAGAATGGTGTCACTTTTGGGTATTTTCTGCCGTATAGACCCCTCACCTGACTTCAAATGTGAGGTGGTCCCTAAAAAAAATGGTTTTGTAAATTGTGTTCTAAAAATGAGAAATCGCTGGTCAACATTTAACCCTTATTACTTCCTAACAAAAAAAATTTGTTTCCAAAATTGTGCTGATGTAAAGTAGACATGTGGGAAATGTTATTTCGTAACTATTTTGTGTCATGTAACTCTCTAGTTTAACATAGAGTTGAGCGACTTTTGGTTTTTTAGGGTCGCGTTTCGTTTCGTGAAACCCGACTTTTCCAAAAGTCGGGTCGAGCAAGATCGTCCGATTATAGGGAAAAGTCGGGGTCGTCCCGAAACACGAAACCCAATGTAAGTCAATGGGGAATAAAAGTCGGCAGTGAGAGGAGGACAGGAAACACACCTACAGTGCCCATTTGAATGCCAAAAGCATCAATTCTTCTTACTTAAGCTTGTCAACCTTAATTAACTTCATAATACAAGTTACGCACTGAAAAATGGGGGTTATTTGGCTAAAGTTGTGGGGGGGTAGGGCTGGCTCCAGGTTTTCATGTGCCCTGGGCGAAAGAGCGCCCCTTTAACACATACCACAACTCATCATGCTCCGATACGGCAGAGAAATAGCGGTATAGTACAATGAAAAATACTTCACTTTTTACATCTCATGACGAGGCCCATCTATTTCTCCATACAGAATCATTGGTCCCATATAATGTTTGAAACAGTATATGATGAGCTCCACATAATGCTACAGTATATGTTGGTCCCCATGGATGAAGCTCCACTGTCTTATGGGCCCAAATAATGCTCCAAACATAATGGGCCCCATTTCTACTGCTCTAGTGTATAATGGGCCCTGTAAATGCTACTCCAGTGTCTGATGTCCACCTTTGGAATGTTCCAGTGTATGGTGGGCACCATCTATCATTCTCCAGAGTATAGTGCTCCCCAAAAATTGCTGTCCCAACATTGAAAACAATCAAATAAGTCTCCTCGCTAGGGAATCCCTGTACTTGTCTGGACTCCTCGTCGTCCCCATCTTCCATCTCACTGCACAGTATTTCAACTTTGCAAGTGCTGTGATCCTGAGCAAGCAGGGGGGGCCCACTCGTTGGCGACGGCACTGGCACAGGGCCCCTGATAGTACGGTGGTGTGTCTGATGGCGGGTGGGCCGAACCTGCACTTTCATCTGCAGCTTCCTCTTTGTCACCGTGTAAGATGGAACTGTATATGGGAAGGGTAACCTGAGTTTCATCAGGGTCAGATTCAGGCCGAGTAGCGTGCGAGGGGAATGTAGTGGTCTGGGTCAATGTACCAGCAGATTCATTGAGCAGTGGCTGGGCATCAGTGCACTTGTGTCGCCCCCAGGAGTACGGTCGCCACAATGGCATTACCTTCTTCCTAGGGAGTGTGATGTCATGCTTGGGAGCAACGAACGATCTCTCTAGCAGGTTAACTGATTGGGCGGCGTTATTCCCACGAGTCATGACCCTCCAAACAGCGTTCATGAAGGCAAAGTGTTTGTTTTACGTGGGCAGTATGGTTGCAAAGCTGAACCTTAAAGGAATGTCCAGAAGGGCACCACCAGGAGTGGAGCCTACGGTTAAATTCGACTCCACCTGGGAAACCTCAACCATGCCAGCTACAGAACAGATGCACACATTGCAAGCTTAATTCCGTTAACGAACGAGACTCCGTCATGCCCCGCGGTCCGAGTCCGGCTTACTAGAGGGACACGTGAGGCTCTGGCACATGAGATTGGCCAATAACTGGTGTGTCATGCCATTACATGTCCGTGGCTGCATGTGCGCTACACTGAAAAGGCCAGCGTTTGTCGCTTACAGGTGCAGATAACCCGCTGAACAACGTTAGTGATGGGGATCACTGATGACAATTATTACCCGCGAACAATGATTTCCCAGTAAGTGCAGGTCAACCGCAGTTCCGGAATTAGGCCTAACCATCATTCCTGAAAAAATGAAAAACTTACGTGTGCAAACCACAGGTGCTGTAGCTTGCTTAACAGCTCGCCAGCCGTTCTCACGCCCAGTATGGATTGCACGTGATTGCACAAAGGTTAGAAAGGGTACCGTATCCCCAGATAACATGTATGGATAGCGTACACATTCAAAATATATGTCTGTACATCAGGAGGCAGGCTCAGACGGTGTTAGGCCCAGTATGGATTGCACGTGATTGCACAAAGGTTAGAAAGGGTACCGTATCCCCGGATAACATGTATGGATAGCGTACACATTCAAAATATATGTCTATACATCAGGAGGCAGGCTCAGATGGTGTTAGGCCCAGTATGGATTGCACGTGATTGCACAAAGGTTAGAAAGGGTACCGTATCCCCGGATAACATGTATGGATAGCGTACACATTCAAAATATATGTCTGTACATCAGGAGGCAGGCTCAGACGGTGTTAGGCCCAGTATGGATTGCACGTGATTGCACAAAGGTTAGAAAGGGTACCGTATCCCTGGATAACATGTATGGATAGCGTACACATTCAAAATATATGTCTATACATCAGGAGGCAGGCTCAGACGGTGTTAGGCCCAGTATCGATTGCACGTGATTGCACAAAGGTTAGAAAGGGTACCGTATCCCCGGATAACATGTATGGATAGCGTACACATTCAAAATATATGTCTATACATCAGGAGGCAGGCTCAGACGGTGTTAGGCCCAGTATGGATTGCACGTGATTGCACAAAGGTTAGAAAGGGTACCGTATCCCTGGATAACATGTATGGATAGCGTACACATTCAAAATATATGTCTGTACATCAGGAGGCAGGCTCAGACGGTGTTAGGCCCAGTATGGATTGCACGTGATTGCACAAAGGTTAGAAAAGGTACCGTATCCACGGATAACATGTATGGATAGCGTACACATTCAAAATATATGTCTGTACATCAGGAGGCAGGCTCAGACGGTGTCAGGCACAGTATGGATTTGACGGCCCAGATTACACAGCGGAGGAGCAGGGAGAGGTAAAGATTGCAAATGCTGGGGCCCTGCCCAAGCAAGGGGGGCCCACTCGTGGGCGTCGGTACTGGCACTGGGCCCCTCATAGTACGGCGGTGTGTCTGACGGCGGGTGTGCACCTACCCACCTGTCCAGGGCAACGGCACTCGCACGGTGTCGTGCCCTAGGTGGTGACCCCGGCCATGGGGGGGGGAGGCAGCACAGTTAGGGTTTTAGAAAGTGGCATATGTTGATGTTGGACATTCAGCTGATGCAAAAGGCGAAATAGGTGAAGTCCCAGGAAGAGGTGGACCAAAGCAAGCCATTTTTCTGTCACCCTATGTGTCATCAGGGGAAGGTGGGACAAAATCCTTGGAAACCCATGCATGGTTCATTTTAATGAAGGTTAGATCATCCACATTTTGGGTTGACAGACGGGTCCTTTTTTCTGTCAGGATTGATCCAGCTGCACTGAAGACTCTTTCCGATAGCACACTTGCAGCTGGGCAAGCGAGCTCCTGTAAGGCATATTGGGCCAATTCAGGCCAGGTGTCCAGTTTAGTGGCCCAATAGTCAAAGGGGAATGACCTGTGTGGGAGAACATCGATATGGGAGGAAAAGTAGTTTGTAACAACTGCTGTCTCCTGTCACTTTCCATCGATGCAGTATTACCAGTTGTGTGAGCGGTATTTGAAAAATCAGTCCACAACATTGTCATGAAACCCCTGTCTCCAACGCCACTTCTGCTGTGTGCACCACGAACACCTCTGCCAAGCTGCCCCCGGCCCGTACGGCTCGTGTGAGAACCATCACCGCTGCTGTGTGCTGGGAATGCCTCAAGCAACCGATTTACCAGAGTTGCTTGTTTATTAGCCAATATTAGGTCAAGGTTCTCCTGTGGCATGATGTTTTGTAATTTGCCTTTATAGCGTGGATCCAGGATGCTGGCCAACCAGTAGTCGTCATCGTTCATCATTTTGGCAATGCGTGGGTCCCTTTTTAGGATCTGCAAGGCATAATCTGACATGTGGGCCAGTGTTCCCAGTGTCAATGATGCACTGCGAGTGCTGGGTGGAGGAGCACTTTCTGGCAAATCCACATCCCTCCAGTCACGCACAAACCCTGTACCAGACCTTGCCACGCCAACATTTTCACTTGCCCCACGAGATGCATCCTCCTCCCCTAAGTAATCATCCCCATCATCCTCCTCCTCCTCCTCTTCTTCCTCCACCTCGTCCAGGAGAGGTCCCTGAGCAGACAATGGCTGAATGTCATCAAGGATTCCCTCCTCCTCTTCCTCCTCATCAACATTGGCTGCAGACGCCTGCTCCTTAAGGTGCGTCAAAGTTTGCATGAGCAGACGCATAAGTGGGATGCTCATGCTTAGGATGGCGTCGTCTGCGCTTACCAGCCGTGTGCATTCCTCAAAACACTGAAGGACTTTACAGAGGTCTTTCAGCTTCGACCACTGCACACCTGTCAACTCCATGTCTGCTCTCAAAGTGCCTGGCCGTGTATCCTCCCACAAATGCATTATGGCCTGCCTCTGCTTGCACAGCCGCTCCACCATGTGCAGGGTGGAGTTCCACCTTGTTGCAATGTCGATAATGAGGCGGTTGTTGGGAAGGTGGAGCAATCGCTGCAGCTTCTGCATACGAACGGAGTGTACAGGCGACCGGCGGATGTGTGCGCACAGTCTTCGCACCTTCTGGAGCAGGGCTGTTAACTCCGGATAATTTTTGAGGAAGCACTGCACCACCAGGTTCAAGGTGTGAGCCAAGCAAGGTATATGGCTGAGTTTTGAAAGGGCTATGGCTGCCACAAAATTACGGCCGTTATCACTAACTACCTTGCCTGCCTCAAGATGTACACTGCCCAGCCATGACTCAGTTTGTCGCTTCAAGTACTCGGCCAGCACCTCGGCGGTGTGTCTGTTGCCCAAACACATCATCTGCAACACAGCCTGCTGACGCTTTCCACTAGCTGCTCGATAGGGGGACACATCGTGTGCAACAGTGGCAGCTGCAGATGGAGTGCTCGTATGACTGCGCTCTGTGGACCAGCTTTTGCTTCTGGAGGAGGAGGAGGAGGAGGGTCGAACGCCTACAGCCAACTGTTTCCTATACCGTGGGCTAGGCAGCACTGTCCCACCACCGCTGTCCCCTGTGGACCCTGCATCCACCACATTAACCCAGTGCGCAGTGATGGACACGTAACGGCCCTGGCCATGCCGACTGGACCATGCATCAGTTGTGAGGTGCACCTTTCCGCTCACTGACTGCTTGAGTGCATGGATAATGCGGTCTTTCACATGATGGTGGAGGGCTGGGATGGCTTTGCGAGAGAAGAAGTGGCGACTGGGTAGGTCATAGCGTGGTACTGCATAGGCCATGAGTTCGCGGAAAGCTGTGCTTTCCACCAACCGAAAGGGCATCATCTCAAACGAGATTAGTTTGGCAATGTGGGCGTTCAAACCCAGTGTACGCGGATGAGAGACTGAGTACTTTCTTGACCTACTCATAGTGTCTGGGAGGGTGAGCTGGACTTGAGAGCTGCATATGGTGGAAGTAGCGGTGGACAGGGCGGACTGAGAGAGGGTTGATGATGGTGATGGAGTTGGTGTTCTTTCTGATGGCCTAGAATCAGTCTTTCGTTGATATAACAGTGGGATTCCCTGACTGCTGTGGCCTTGCAACGACACCTCAACATTTGCTGCTGTGCTAACCGGTGGGCTTACAGTGGGGGAAACAATGTAGCGTTGCTGACTACCTTCGTTGTGATCAGTTGCACATGTGGCACTTGAGGTTTGGTGTTGTGTCCACGCTTGCAAGTGCATGCTGGTTAAATGTCTAAGCATGCAACTGGTATTCAAATTTTTCAGATTTTTCCCTCGGCTAAAGGTCTTTGCGCACTTCTTACAGATAACCTTGGCCTGATCATGAGGATTTTGGTCAAAAAAGTGCCACACTGCACTCTTCCTACTTTGGCAGACATTTTGCGGCCTAGCACGCTGTGATCTTTTGACCCTCTGGACAAGCTGTCCAGCAACTCTTTTGATGTTTGGAACCTGTCTTTGGAGTGCTCCGGGCCTGCCAGATAACAGCTGTTGCGATGTCGATGTCTGCTGTGGATGCTCCTCATCTGAGCTATTGGAAGCAGCACTCTCTTCCCCCAATGGATGCCAATCTGGGTCAACAACTGGGTCATCCATCACCTCCTCTTCTATGTCATGTGCACCTTCCTCTGTGTCACCGTGTATGGTGGTATAGTGTGCGGGAAGGGGCACCTGAGTCTCATCAGGGTCAGAATCTGGCTCTGTACACTGCAAGGACAATGTAGTGCTCTGAGTGAATGTACCAGCAGAATCATCCATCAGCGGCTGTGCATCAGTGCACTCCATGTCAGATTCATCTTGGCCTGGGTAATTCACCATTTGACTTGATAATCCAGGCATGGTATGTGAAAACAGCTCCATGGAGTAATCAGTAGTATGGCCTGCGTCATCCATCAATCTTGGTTGGGGTGAAGGACACAAGGAAAGGTGTGGTTCATGAACATGAGCCTCCAATGACGACTCAGTGCTTTTACTTTTTACAACTGAAGAAGAGGAGGCGATAGAGCTGGAGGCTGAGTCAGCAATGTAAGACAAAACTTTTTCCTGATGCTCTGGCTTTAAAAGCGGTTTGCCAACTCCTAGAAAACTAAGCGTTCGAGGCCTTATGTAGCCAGACGATGACGCAGGCTCAACACCTCCTGCATTCGGTCCTATTTTGCTCTTGCCACTACCATCAGATCCACCACCAACACCATCATTACCAGCTGCCAACCCCCGCCCAATTCCACGGCCTCTTCCACCAGCCTTCCTCATTTTTGGTAGAAATGTAGACAAAATCCAACAAACTAAATAGTAATGTAAAACAAGGTACAAGGTGTCTATAGGACAGGGGAGATTTTGAATTTCTGCAGACACTTGTGGACACTGGACACTTTTGGATTGTGTGAGGCCCACTGATATCTGAGCGCTATGTCACAGGCTCGATGGCACAGCTGTGACAAAAGTGACGAGAGGATAAGGGAGATTTTGAATTTCTGCACACACTTGTGGACACTGGACACTTTTGGATTGTGTGAGGCCCACTGATATCTGAGCGCTATGTCACAGGCTCGATGGCACAGCTGTGACAAAAGTGACGAGAGGATAAGGGAGATTTTGAATTTCTGCACACACTTGTGGACACTGGACACTTTTGGATTGTGTGAGGCCCACTGATATCTGAGCGCTATGTCACAGGCTCGATGGCACAGCTGTGACAAAAGTGACGAGAGGATAAGGGAGATTTTGAATTTCTGCAGACACTTGTGGACACTGGACACTTTTGGATTGTGTGAGGCCCACTGATATCTGAGCGCTATGTGACAGGCTCGATGGCACAGCTGTGACCAAAGTGACTAGAGGATAAGGGAGATTTTGAATTTCTGCACACACTTGTGGACACTGGACACTTTTGGATTGTGTGAGGCCCACTGATATCTGAGCGCTATGTCACAGGCTCGATGGCACAGCTGTGACAAAAGTGACGAGAGGATAAGGGAGATTTTGAATTTCTGCACACCCTTGTGGACACTGGACACTTTTGGATTGTGTGAGGCCCAATGAATATCTGAGCGCTATGTGACAGGCTCGATGGCACAGCTGTGACAAAAGTGACGAGAGGATAAGGGAGATTTTGAATTTCTGCAGACACTTGTGGACACTGGACACTTTTGGATTGTGTGAGGCCCACTGATATCTGAGTGCTATGTGACAGGCTCGATGGCACAGCTGTGACCAAAGTGACTAGAGGATAAGGGAGATTTTGAATTTCTGCAGACACCTGTGGACACTGGACACTTTTGGATTGTGTGAGGCCCAATGAATATCTGAGCGCTATGTGACAGGCTCGATGGCACAGCTGTGACCAAAGTGACTAGAGGATAAAGGAGATTTTGAATTTCTGCACACACTTGTGGACACTGGACACTTTTGGATTGTGTGAGGCCCACTGATATCTGAGCGCTATGTGACAGGCTCGATGGCACAGCTGTGACAAAAGTGATGAGAGGATAAGGGAGATTTTGAATTTCTGCAGACACTTGTGGACACTGGACACTTTTGGATTGTGTGAGGCCCACTGATATCTGAGCGCTATGTGACAGGCTCGATGGCACAGCTGTGACCAAAGTGACTAGAGGATAAGGGAGATTTTGAATTTCTGCACACACTTGTGGACACTGGACACTTTTGGATTGTGTGAGGCCCACTGATATCTGAGCGCTATGTCACAGGCTCGATGGCACAGCTGTGACAAAAGTGACGAGAGGATAAGGGAGATTTTGAATTTCTGCACACACTTGTGGACACTGGACACTTTTGGATTGTGTGAGGCCCAATGAATATCTGAGCGCTATGTGACAGGCTCGATGGCACAGCTGTGACCAAAGAGACTAGAGGATAAGGGAGATTTTGAATTTCTGCACACACTTGTGGACACTGGACACTTTTGGATTGTGTGAGGCCCACTGATATCTGATCGCTATGTGACAGGCTCGATGGCACAGCTGTGACAAAAGTGACGAGAGGATAAGGGAGATTTTGAATTTCTGCACACACTTGTGGACACTGGACACTTTTGGATTGTGTGAGGCCCAATGAATATCTGAGCGCTATGTGACAGGCTCGATGGCACAGCTGTGACCAAAGTGACTAGAGAATAAGGGAGATTTTGAATTTCTGCACACACTTGTGGACACTGGACACTTTTGGATTGTGTGAGGCCCACTGATATCTGAGCGCTATGTCACAGGCTCGATGGCACAGCTGTGACAAAAGTGACGAGAGGATAAGGGAGATTTTGAATTTCTGCACACACTTGTGGACACTGGACACTTTTGGATTGTGTGAGGCCCAATGAATATCTGAGCGCTATGTGACAGGCTCGATGGCACAGCTGTGACCAAAGTGACTAGAGGATAAAGGAGATTTTGAATTTCTGCACACACTTGTGGACACTGGACACTTTTGGATTGTGTGAGGCCCACTGATATCTGAGCGCTATGTCACAGGCTCGATGGCACAGCTGTGACAAAAGTGACTAGAGGATAAGGGAGATTGGATTGCTTTTAAAAAAGCAGTTTGCAGAGCAGTGGGTAAACAGCAATGCCAGCCTGTGAGGAAGCCTTAAAAGGCAGCCCAACAACCAACACCACTGATACACCACAATATAGCCTCCCCTTGCACTGCACACACAGTGACTGGTGTGTTGTGCAGGCCAAATCGCTAGCAGCAGAAGCAGTTTTTTTTTCTTCTCAGCAGGACAAAAAAAAAAAATGGGAATGCTTTTAAAAAAGCAGTTTGCGGAGCAGTGGGTAAACAGCAATGCAGGAATGTCAGGAAGCCTTAGAAGGCAGCCCAACGACCAACACCACTGATACACCACTATATAGCCTCCCCTTGCACTGCACACACAGTGACTGGTGTGTTGTACAGGCCAAATCGCTAGCAGCAGAAGCAGTTTTTTTTTCTTCTCAGCAGGACAAAAAAAAAAAATTGGGATTGCTTTTAAAAAAGCAGTTTGCGGAGCAGTGGGTAAACAGCAATGCAGGAATGTCAGGAAGCCTTAGAAGGCAGCCCAACAACCAACACCACTGATACACCACTATATAGCCTCCCCTTGCACTGCACACACAGTGACTGGTGTGTTGTACAGGCCAAATCGCTAGCAGCAGAAGCAGTTTTTTTTTCTTCTCAGCAGGACAAAAAAAAAAAAATTGGGATTGCTTTTAAAAAAGCAGTTTGCGGAGCAGTGGGTAAACAGCAATGCAGGAATGTCAGGAAGCCTTAGAAGGCAGCCCAACAACCAACACCACTGATACACCACTATATAGCCTCCCCTTGCACTGCACACACAGTGACTGGTGTGTTGTACAGGCCAAATCGCTAGCAGCAGAAGCAGTTTTTTTTTCTTCTCAGCAGGACAAAAAAAAAAAATTGGGATTGCTTTTAAAAAAGCAGTTTGCGGAGCAGTGGGTAAACAGCAATGCAGGAATGTCAGGAAGCCTTAGAAGGCAGCCCAACAACCAACACCACTGATACACCACTATATAGCCTCCCCTTGCACTGCACACACAGTGACTGGTGTGTTGTGCAGGCCAAATCGCTAGCAGCAGAAGCAGTTTTTTTGTCTTCTTCCCTGACTAACACTATCCCTACAGAATCAGCAGCAACCTCTTCCTATACTGAGATCGGCAGAAGTAAGATGGCGGTCGGCGTGCACGCCCTTTTATACCCCCTGTGACGCCCACCAAAGCAAGCCAATCACTTGCATGCCCTTCTGAAAGATGGTGGTGACCCCTGCCTATGTCATCACGTTGCCCACAGTGTCCTTGGATCCTGATTGGCTGAAAAAGAGCGCAAAACAAACTTTTGAAACGCGACTTTGGCGCGTAAGTCGCCGACCTCGTGGCCGACCTCATCCTAGGGTCGGGTTTCGTTTCATGAAACCCGACTTTGCCAAAAGTCGGCGACTTTTGAAATTTTTCGACCCGTTTCGCTCAACTCTAGTTTAACAGAATAAAAATTCAAAATTTAAAAATTGCAAAATTTTCAAAATTTTCTCCAAATTTCTGATTTTTTCACAAATAAATGCAAAAATTATCGACCTAAATTTACCACTAACATGAAGCCCAATGTGTCATGAAGAAACAATCTCAGAATCGCTAGGATGCGTTGAAGCGTTCCAGAGTTATTACCTCATAAAGGGACACTGGTCAGAATTGCAAAAAATGGCCAGGTCATTAAGGTCAAAATAGGCTGGGTCATGAAGGGGTTAACAAATATTTAATAGGATACAGTAGAGTAGAGCTTGGCCAAAAGTGTCTACCATGTTATGGTGGCGGCTTAAAAAAACTTTTGGCCAAATCAAAAGCTGCCGGCTATATGTGTGATCTGATGATGGGAACTGTTAATGTGTGACTAGTGACAAGTGGAGTTTTTCCAAGAGAGAGCGGTGGGACTGTGAACAGGCGGGGCTTGGATGGAGCCTGAGTGGAGTCTCAAGGGGGCCCCGAAAATTTTGCCAGTATGGGGCCCCGAAATTCCTAGTAGCCGCCCTGTCTGTGCATTATGAACTGTGGTATGTGTTAAAGGGACCAACTGAGACTTTCACCTGGGGCCCACAAAAACCTGGAGCCGGCCCTGTATGCACTGCACAGTACCACTTCTCCTGTCTTGTTGTCAAAGAGACGACATTGGACTTTAGGAGGGTCAATAATGGTTTAGTATTTTCAATATTACTATGGCCAAATAAAAACAAAATATTGGAAAAGCTGTTTAAATGGATTATCCCAAGTAATCCCCTCTCCTCTAGATAGAGGATAACTTTCCAATTGCTGGAGATCTGACTGCTGGGACCTCCATGATCCTGAAAATCGGAGCTCTGTAGAGCACCATGTAAATGCAGCTGTGGTCGATGATACACACTGTGGCGCCATTCACATGTGGGTCTTCAACTTTCTCATTTTAGGAGAGTGAGGGGCACGACAAAGTAAAGCAAAATTCACTGATCGGGGTGAGGAGTGTTATAGCTTGTGGGCTGGAGGGGTTTGTGTGGCAGGGCTGCTTCTTTGTCCCAGTCTGGCCCTGATAGAAAGCACCATTTAAGCAAATAGTAGACCGCTGAGCCGTACTGGAGCAGTTAAAACCACTATTCAATTTTACCTAATGTAGGGAGATTAGTCTCTTGTGAGAGAATAGAGGATGAACATGATAAGGTGCAGATGGCTAGTGCTGCATAAAGTGCGTAAGGTGCATAAGTAAACATTACAATAAGGTGCAAATGTAGAGTAACTGCTTACATTTTTGTGTAGTAACCCGATCCCCTGGCCTGCCGCCCCTTTGCGCGTTACGCCACAGCTTCTTCAGGAGTCATGTTCACTTCTATAACAGCTGATGGGTTCTCAATCACCCCAGTTTTGGAGGGTAAACATGCAGAGTTTCTGCGGCTGGAGACCTGTGTGAGAACACTTGGTATGGTCACCACATCCATAACGACCCAAGCTTAAAAAAATAAAAACAAAAGCACGGCAAAAATGTTAAAAAGGTGTATAGCAAAGAAAAATGACATCACTAAAAATTTCACTTAGTCCTTCAAAGAATGCAGCCCCTCTAATTCAAATTTTTTTCTATATGTGACCCATATACCCAACCAAGTTTGAGACCTCTGGGTTAAATGATCTTTGGTGCTGCACGAAAGATCATCGTTCTCAGTAGCACATTGTGGCAGAGAACAAAGGTAGCCTATGTGCACTGAAGAACAATGGCAGCCTATGTGCACTGAACAATTGCTTGCTCAGTGCTCACCTGAAGTGGGGTCATCCTGTGTAAGCAGGCTATTAAATGACTGCTGAGACCAGCAAGCACCGTGCAGTATGAACAAATCCTTTAGTGTTTATTACAGGCTTTTTCAGACATTCGTGATCATCAGTCCTATCTATGATCACAATGCACAGACTTACCTTGCATCTCCAGACCCCAAGCTATGATGCTGTCACGCTCAGGGTCGGGAGACGAATGGCCAGTCCGTGCATTGAGATCCAAGATTGGCCCGATTAGTTGTTTGCCTTCATTGCTATTTATAATTATGGCCTTTTGTTTTGTTCATGATAAACAAGATCATGTTGGAGATAAGTAATCTCCAGCCAAGGCCAGGAAAACTGTAACAGGTGCACAGCAAGATAGCTACGCTATGAGTTTTTCTGTGGTTAAAGGGACTAGTTTCTGTTAACTGTTGAAAATCAGGGGTGTCTTTGAGTTGATGGTTCCCTCTTGTGGATGCTGACATTACTTGCACGTTGAGCATAGGGACTCTGACATATTACTGACTTTACAGATCTTTCCTGATGTTACAGCTTGACACTGCCTTAAAGAGGTTGTGTCAATTTTGGAAGTTAGGATTGAGGATAACTCCCCCATCACTGGGACTCCCACCAATCACATGAAACTTGGGCTCAGAGCCCCATGTGAATGCAGTGGTGATCGATCATGTGCTTACAGGGGCCAAGGAAGGAGGGCAAATGCATTTATTGTACAAATTTTTGGAACTTTTAAAGTATCATACCTCAAAATTGGATGACTGCAAATAAAAACGCATTGAACTGTTTATGTCATCTGGGTTCTTGTTTGGGAGCCAGAGTATGCTTGATACACGCTATAGAGGATGTAATTACATCCAGTCCGATGTGCCCCTCTTACAGTCCCACATGTTATTTACATACCCAATTTATTCATACCCTTTTTTGTATTTTTGTCTGAATGCAGAAAACCAGCTCACATTAGCACATTGCATCTGGCCTTTTGGAGGAAAAAAAAGTCTAAATCCTTTCCACAATTTATGAGCACAGACTACTGGTTACGTGAATTGCTTCAAGAACTGATTATGGAAAACTATGAAACTACATTGAGAAACTTTATCTTTTTTAACCTATAACAGAATTTTACAGACGGATGCATAGATAGTTGGATAATGTTGCCTTCGGAACATACAGTAAATGTATTCCCACCAATATGACTGTCCATCCTGCATAGAGAAGGAATATAGGGTGAGAAATGATTTTTGATTTATTTTTAGTAGGGCACCATGCTTATAAATCCTTACACTTGTTAATCTGCTGTCTGTTACAGGATCATCTCTAACATCGCCCATCTATGTTCTGGCTGTACTCCCGCTTATCACAATTCAGTGCTAGTTCTGGTAAGAGGATTTAGTTACTTTGTGTTAACATGGAGTAGATAAAAAACTAAGAATAATTCTTTTCATTCTGTATGTGCTGTATTGGAGAATACAATTTATTCATATCAGTTATTTTGATTTCTAAGGACACATTTGCATAATATAATGTGGTGTGGAGGAGAGTTGCACCAAGGAACCTGGACAAAGACTAATCACATAGACCAAAAAAAAGTTACTTTTTTTAACCAAATTAAATCCATCTTATGGCATACAGTGTGAATAACCTTTGTGTCCTAATTTGTCTACCACCTATCCCATCAACGTGCTGACGAAGAACCTCACAAATGTCATCGGAGAATGTGTACTAAAGCACTACTCCAGTATTTTATTTATTTTAGTGCTGGAGCGGTGTCACTAATCCATGTTCTCTTCCCCTAGCAATACTGTACACTTACCAGCTGCCGTCTTCAGCTCTTCCCCGTGACGCCCCAGTCCGGCTCCACCATCTTATGACCGCAGAGGCAACAGTCACAAGCTCTCAATGTAAGTCTATGGGAGCCTCGTTCTGTCATTGTTCTGGCTCTCATAGACTTAGATTCAGTGGTAACTTCTGGGCACATCCAGCAAACACTGGAAAGATTCGGCAGGTCACAACCTGCACAAGACGACCATAAGAGAAGAAGACTGCAGTTGATAAATATAATACAAGGGGCAGGTAACTCACATTAGAGACACCACTTAAGTTCTGAAATTAAAAAAGCGCTGGAGAGGGGTGTAGGGAGATGGACCGGGCCAGTGGTACCTCAGGGACAGAACTATTGGGGCTGTCACCACTGTTGCTGGGGGGGGAGAGCTTTCTCACCAGGACAGACCTTTGCACTCGACTGTAGGGAACGGGTCAGACTTAAAAGGGACGGAGTGCGCCAATGCAGGGCTCTTGGTGGGAAGACAGACTGCGCAGCAGGAGAAGGTTGATTCACTCTCTGCAGAGAGACACCAGATGTATGGGTACCGGAATTACATCTTCCACCAAGTCCAACCGATTTTTAGCTTCCCTCGCAAGCTCCAGACGTCGAGCAGCTTTCATATTACTCAACATGATCATCTGTTTCGTGCGGAGACATTGTAGATGCATATCCCTCAGGACAGCCACCCGCTTCACTGTGTCTTACCTGATTGACAGTACGACCAAATGATGAGTCTCAGGTGCCCAGTGCACCCTACACGCTTCGACTGACTTTATAAAAGCCTCATGCACACCCTCACTGGTACAGGCTTCTTGCATGTCTTCGGGTAGCTCTATCACGCACTTGAAGATTGAGGGTTCACTCTCTTCATGGACCGAAGGCTCTCACTTTGCCACAGACTTTTCCGCCAAGACCTCTACTACGACCGGGTGATTGTCTTGTTCCGTTCTCAGCACACACTCTTCCTTAGTTTTACACTCTTCAGTCCCCCTCGCTAAGATGGGCATTTGTAACTCCGCCTTGTTATCCCTCAGAAACGGCCACTGTAATTCTTCGACCACCAACCTCTCTTCTTGCAGAAGACCTCTTACGGCTTCCCTGAGCACTACATCTTCCCTTAAGGCCTCATTTACACTTTGCCACGTTGACAGGTGACTTCTGAACTCAGAGACTTCCTTTTCAAGCTCATCCACTCGGTGCTCAGCAGCTTTTCTCATGCGTTTTCTTGTTCGATATGCTCTTTTATTGTCTTTAATTCATCCTGTAAACCTGCCACCTTTTGCTTCATATGAGAACACTCTTTAACAAGGTCCTGGAACCCGCTAACCCTATTTCTAACGGTGTTGGACCACACTCCTGGAGTTTCCCGATTTTCAATGGTCACACATTGGTCACCTCTGCCAAGTTCCACAGTTGGTCAGACCCACACTCCCATCCGGTCACACATTCTGGTATGGCGACCACCGTCATCCTGACTTCACCTTGTGGAGCACTGTCATTCCACTGTGTCCGAGCTTCTGTCTGCATAATATTGTACTCAGCCCTAGTGATTGTACTGGCAATAACATGTCATGGTCACCCCCGGAGTCTGTGTCACACCCCACAGTATGGTGAACCCTCAAGTTGCTCTCTATCTGGGTGTCAGCTCCACTCTTTATGTACCACATCACTATCAGACACACTGTGGTAGCCTTCAGGTGACATCAGGTCAGTAAATTGGGCAGACGCACCCTTTCCTCCGGTCACCCCAGAGTCTGACCCGTCAATTTCAGGGGTCATATTCTCCCTATTTTTACCACCTACATTACCTCTACATAAACTTTACCAGTTTTCCACTAGTCCCACAGGGCTTCCAAGTCCCGACCTATAACCATAACATACCATAAGTTCGGGACCACCCCCACTTCATGATATGTGGACTCCTCAGCTGCGTTAATATAGAGGTAGGCTGTCAAAGGTCCTTTAACGACCCGCCCAGAGCCATTTACTCATTTACCTCAGCCCCATCCCTGGTGACACAGAACGTTCAGGAGGGGTCCTCAGCACAGACACTCCACTCCCCAGGTCTACCAGCCCCAACACCCATACTCCATCCAACCAGAAGGAGAACTGTAGAGTCAGTTCCCTGACTGGGCCACCCACAGCACAGCATGGATCTGCATGGCATGAACTTCAACAAACCAACGGCGCATTCGCCGCAGCCTTTTTTCTTTTCACCACCCCAATTTGGATTACCGCACCCTTTTGGGACTCCACCCCTTTTCAGGCAACTACACCCTTTTGGGATACCGCCCCCTTTTGGGACTCCACCCCTTTTTTGGCAACAATCACTGTTTGGGTTACCGCCCCCTTTATGGGACACCACCCCATTTAGGGACACCACCTCCTCCCTGGGGTACAACCCGTGGACTCCGCACGGTACTCTCAGGTCCAGTTCACACAGAACACATATGTCTCTTGGGGCTTGTACTGGCCCTTTAAGAGGTTGTCCGCACTGGACCTCTGATGTCCTTATACGACACCCCACCTGCTCCTGCTGGCGCTGCCACAGTTCCTGCTGTAACCACAAACCAACAATATATAGGATGAAAATGATGAAATGGTAAGACAGGATGTTGAGAAGGCTGAACTTTTAAATTCCTATTTTGCATCTGTTTTCTCTCAGAAAGGAAATGCAACATCAACTGTTATTCACTGTCCTATTAAGGGAATAGAAGAATCCAGGATATCTATAAACAGAAAGATAGTGAGGAAACACTTAGCTAACCTAAATTAATTCAAGTCTCCAGAGTACTGAAGGAGATAGCAGAAGAAATTTTTGAACCCCTCTCCATAATCTTTGAAAATTCTTGGAGAACAGGAGAAGTGCCAGAAGACTGGAGAAGAGCAAATGTTGTTCCTATCTTCAAAAAGGGGAAGAAGGTGGACCCAGGCAACTATAGGCCGGTGAGTCTGACTTCTATACCAGGAAAGATCTTTGAACAAATTATTAAACAACATGTATGTCAATACCTGGATAAGAATGAAGTGATTAAACAGAGTCAGCATGGGTTTCTAACTAATAAGTCATGTCAGACTAACTTAATTTCCTTCTATGACGGTATCACTGATTGGGTGGATCAAGGAAATGCTGTAGATATAGTATATCTTGACTTCAGCAAAGCATTTGACAAAGTCTCTCATACAATCCTTATTGAAAAAATGACTAAGTATGGAATGGACAAGGCAACTGTTAGGTGGATTCATAACTGGCTTAGTGATCGGACCCAAAGAGTGGTCGTAAATGGCTGCACATCCAGTTGGAAGAATGTCTCAAGTGGGGTACCACAGGGCTCTGTCCTGGGCCCTGTATTGTTCAACATCTTTATCAACGATTTAGATGAAGGAATTGAGGGTAAACTGATTAAATTTGCTGATGACACAAAGCTAGGAGGGATAGCTAATACTAGAGAAGAGAGAGAGAGGATTCAAAAAGATTTAAATAAACTGGAGAAGTGGGCAGCAACTAACAGAATGGTTTTTAACAGGGAGAAATGCAAAGTACTACATCTGGGCAATAAAAATGAAAAAAGCATATATAGAATGGGAGGAATAGGGCTAAGTGACAGCACATGTGAAAAAGACTTGGGTATACTAATAGATCACAGACTGAATATGAGTCAACAGTGTGATGCAGCAGCAAAAAAGGCAAATGCAATTCTAGGATGTATTAACAGAAGCATACAGTCTAGATCACGTGAAGTCATTATTTCCCTCTACTCCTCTTTGGTCAGACCTCATCTGGAATATTGTGTCCAGTTTTGGGCACCACATTTTAAAAAAGACATCAACAAACTGGAGCAAGTTCAGAAAAGAGCGACCAGAATGGTGACCGGTCTGCAAACCCTGTCTTATGAGGAAAGGTTGCAGGATTTGGGAATGTTTAGTTTGCAAAAGAGAAGACTGAGAGGAGACTTAATAGCTGTCTACAAATATCTAAAGGGCTGTCACATTGTAGAAGGATCAACTTTATTCTCATTTGCACAAGGAAAGACTAGAAGCAATGGGATGAAACTGAATGGGAAGAGACACAGATTAGATATTAGAAAAAACTTTTTGACAGTTAGAGTGATCAATGAGTGGAACAGGCTGCCACGAGAAGTGGTGAGTTCTCCTTCAATGGAAGTCTTCAAACAGAGGCTGGACAGACATCTGACTGGGATGATTTAGCGAATCCTGCTTTGAGCAGGGGGTTGGACCAGATGGCCCAGGAGTTCCCTTCCAACTCTACGATTCTATGATTCTATGATTCTATGATATATGTTTGGGGCTATCTATTCCTTTGGGGTCTGCTCTGGGGCAGTTTAGATTTCCCCTTTCTTGCTTTAGGCTTATTTAGCTCTCTGGCTGTGTCAAGGCGTCTAGGATCATGGTAGGTACGCTCCACGGCTACTGCTAGTTGTGTGGATAGGATCAGGGGTCTGTAATCTGCTTAGTTACCAACCTTTCTGGTTTTCTGTGGCTTAGCTTGGTCTTGCTTTTCTCCTCGGTGACCCAATCATAACACTGACCCATGTGACCAGACCTCAGTCTCATCATATGGTTGTAACCACTCCCATGGATGGGCAGTACATGTGTGGTTAGTTAATTCCCACCCAGCTCTCTGACAAAAGCTGGAGTCACACATAGCAACTCCCCAGCGATCCTGACAACGATATTAACGTGTCAGGATCGCTGGTAAGTCGCTATGTGATCGCTGTTGAGCTGTCAAACAGCGTCCCTTGGATACCCGATGTGTACGTTAGTTACCAGCTCCCTGCATCAGCGCGCTGGTAACTAACGCACACATCGGGTTTCTAAGAGACGCACGTCCCTTGGATACCCAATGTGTACGTTAGTTACCAGCAGATCGCTGGTCTCCCGCCTGTCACACGCAGCGATGCGTGTTGGCCAGCGGGAGACCAGCGACCAAAGAAAAGTCCTGGGCTTTCCTACAGCGCTCAGCAATACCGGCAGGGGGGCCAGTCGCTGATCGCTGTCACACACAGCGATCTCGCACGTCCCTTGGATACCCGATGTGTACGTTAGTTACCAGCTCCCTGCATCAGCACGCTGGTAACTAACGAACACAGCGACGCCGCGCCCTCGGCGTCGCTGTGCTGATCGCTGGTGAAGCTGTCTGTTTGACAGCTCACCAGCGATCACATAGCGTCTTACCAGCGATCCAGACACGTTGATATCGTTGTCGGGATCGCTGGTGAGTCTCTATGTGTGACTCCAGCTTTATAAGTAATACACAAATACTTGTGGAACTATAAATCCCAGCATAACCATATCATTTTGGCTTACAGCGCAGAGAACCTCTGCGACACATACCGGCCATTTACAATAATGCCAGTCCCTAATTCACCATCATACTATACCTCCAAGCGCATCCTGAAGCGCATATACAGCACCCCCTAGCTGTAACAGAGGTTACTGCATCACAATAGATATATCTATAGATGGATATATCTGTGGAAAGATAAATCTATGGATAGATATATCTATGGAAATATCTATAGATATATCCATAGATATATCTATCCATAGATATATCTATAGATCTATCTAGATAGATCTATAGATAGAAATATCTATCTATATCTATCTATAGATTATCTATCTATAGTTATAGTTATATCTATACATATATATCTATAGATAGATAGAAATATAATACCAAGGCCGATATTTATTATTGAACAATATGTTTCATTTTGAAAAAAATGGTGTGGGCTTCCATGCAATTTTCTGCACCAGAGAGGGAAAGCCAACGACTGGGGGCAGATATTCATAGCCTAGGAAGGGACCATGGTTATTGGTACCCCCTGGCTGCAAACAGCTGCCCCCAGCTGCCCAAAGAAATGGCGCATCTGTGAGATGCACCAATTCCAGCACTTAGCCTCTCTCTTCCCATTGCCCTGTAGTGGTGGCATATGGGGTAATAAGGGGTTAATGTCACCTTTGTATTGTAAGGTGACATCAAGCCCAGTTAGTAATGGAGAGGTGTCAATAAAACACCTCTCCATTACTAATCCTATAGTTGTTAAGGGTTAAATAAACACACACAGCCAGAAAAAAGTCTTTAAATGAAATAAAACACTACACAGTTTTGCCATATTTATTAGACGCCTAATCCATGCGACATCTTCGATCTCCTGAAAAAAAATATAAAAAAATAAACAAAAACTCCCTGTTCTGACATAGTCCATTTAATAACGAGTGTCCCACGATGATCTCCCCTATAGAGCTGTCACATCAGGAGATGTGACCTCTCTACAGGGCCTCCAGTGACACACTGACGGGAGACAATGGCTCCTGCAGTGCATCACTGAAGAGGTTACCTGAGTTCATCCTTTCACTTTACTGCAATGCTGCATGAGAATTAGGGTTAGGGTTAGGGGACCTCTCTCCCGGCGGCGGAGGGATACAATGCGGAGGATTACCTCCGCCTGTCAGTTCATCGCGGAGCTCCTGTAGAGCACTGACATCACCCGATGTCAGTGTTCTACTCAGGAGATCATCGTGGGACACTCGTTATTAAACTGGACTATGGCAGAAAAATATGTATTGGTCGGTTTATTATTTTTATTTTTATTACAGGAGATCGAGGGCTTCGGGGACTAGGTGATTGGTGAGTATGTACTCTATGTTATATGTTGTATGTACTGTATATTCTGTATGTGTTTTTTTTTTTTTTACTACTGAACACATGCATTGTCTGATAGGACTTCTTTCCCATTGTTGGAAACTATTAATAATATGTCGTTCACAATTTCTGGAAATTGTAGAAACTTACCACTAGCCATAAAAAAAGTTACCACGTAGACAGATGATAACTGGATCATAGGCCATTCCAGCATCACACTATTTTCTTGTGTTTTATTCAATTTTTAGAGAACAGAAATTAACCACTTCTTTATCAACTCCCCTCTTTTCATCATCTAGTCTACGGTTATCCTATCTCATCCCTTCCTGTTACTGAGGTCTGCAAGATAACCCTACTTCACAAAATACATGGATAATCCTATGTATATCATGGGATACCAGTCTTACTGCATATCCATTCAGATTATACTTGTGGGTCAGACCTTCTGTTCCTTCTAACCCTATTTCTATTAAGGGATTAATATGAGGGGATGATATAGATATATATTTATGACATAATATAATAGATATTTTTATTAATATATTAAAATGTGTTAGAAAATAGAATATAGTTTACTTGTTAGTATAAGTCATAGGGTTCATATTTTCATATTGTCCAAAGAGTCTTTGCAAGTTTTCTGTGAGTTCTTGTCTTTTATCAGACTGTCGGTCTTCCACAATACATACAATCAGCCAAATCTACTGAAGTTTCCTTGTTGCAGAGAATGCGCATTCACAGTAAAGTACAGTAGTCATCACTTGGGTTTGCTTTATATCAGAGTCAGTATCAATTCTAGCTTTACGTTTACCTGGAAAACATTTGCAATTAGAATTAAGAACTTTCTTTATAACCATAACAAATAACCTTATCATCACTGCAATGATCAATATCACAAAAACTGCTTGAATTAGGAAATTAATTACACCCGATATCCATCCACCTATTCCTTTGAACAAGTTAAAAGGATTCAACCATGAGAGCCACTCATTGAGGGGTAAATCATCATCGAGTGAATTAGCTTTTCACACCCCTTTCCTTTATTATTTCAGCTTGTTCTATATCAGGGGTAACTCTCATTAGTCCTGAAGGATCTATAAAGGCAATATGAATGTCCTACTACCTGACAGAATCCTCCTTGAGAGACTGTGAGATAATTTTTTACTATGGAATGCTAATTAATAATAAATATAAGCTGTTTCATATAGGCTGATTCAACATTTAGAGCATCAAAAAGAATAATAATCAGTTATACTATCAAAAATGTCACCTAGTCGATGTATACCGCCACATATTCATAGATGCCTACCTTTTGAAGCTGTATGAACTCAATTTGAGGTAGCTGAAACAGGTACAATGGTCAGGCGGTGCACTTTTTTCCACATTTAGGCATACACAAATTACACATCCCTGTACGAAGTGAGCAGCAGCATAATGGAATTCTAGAGGGACAAAGGGTAGGAGGCACAGCTGAAGGGTATACAACATCAAAGATTAACTGGGGTGCTGCATAATTCATGGAAAGAAGCATAGGACAATTAGAGAAAAAGATCCATGCACAAAAAAGCGCACACCCATGAGTAAAAATATGTATTGACCATGATACGTAAGAAAGTGTATAAACAATTTTTATTAGTAGACAAAACAAACCACAATAAAATCAATTAAAAAGACAAAACACATCACACAGGTCCCATAAAGCAGCAATATAGCACACCACAGTATAATATACCGTATTTTTCGGACCATAAGACGCACTTTTTTCCCCAAAAATTTTGGGGGAAAGTGGGGGGTGCGTCTTATGGTCGCAATGCACGGTACCTGGTGCGCTGGTGGCAGCGGGCGGGGCTCTGCGGTGCGGTGGTGGCAGCGGGCGGCGCCCTGCGGTGCGGTGGTGGCAGCGGGCTGTGCTCCGGTGCAGGGGCGGCGGCTCCGCCGGCGTTTCTTCGCAGCCCGGAGGCCCCCCGCACACCCCTTGCTGGGCGCTGCCATGTTGAGGTGGCCTCCGGGAGCATGGACGCCGGCAAGATGGCCGCCGGTCCGGGAACGGCGCATGCGCAGCTTCAGATCTCGTGCCGAGATCTCGGGGGGCGAGATTCAAATCTCGGCAACGAGATCTCGTCCCCCGAGATCTCGGCATGAGATCTGAAGCTGCACATGCGCCGCCCCCGGACCGGCGGCCATCTTGCCAGCGTCCATGCTCCCGGAGGCCACCGCAACATGGCGGCGCCCAGCAAGGGGTGTGCGGGGGGCCTCCGGGCTGCGAAGAAACGCCGGCGGAGCCGCCGCCCCTGCACCGGAGCACAGCCCGCTGCCACCACCGCAGAGCCCACCTGTCCCTGCCACAGCTGCCCCTGCCCACCTGCCCCTGCCACAGCTGCGCCTGCCCCAGCACAGCTGCCCCTGCCACAGCTGCCCCTGCCCCAGCACAGCTGCCCCTGCCCCAGCACAGCTGCCCCTGCCCACCTGCCCCAGCACAGCTGCCCCTGCCACACCTGCCCCTGCCACAGCTGCCCCTGCCCCAGCACAGCAGCCCCTGCCACAGCAGCCCCTGCTACAGCTGCCCCTGCACAGCCCACCCGCCCCAGCCCCAGTGCAGCTGCCCCAGCACAAAGCCGCCGCCACCGCACGAGCCTGGACCACTGAATGACCCCTGTGACTACTTCTCCACCTGTGCCGGATCCCTTCCCAGGTAAGCTGAATTCGGACTGTAAGACGGACCCCATTTGACACATTATTATTTTTTTCCCTATTTTCTTTCTGAAAATAGGGGTGCGTCTTATAATCCGAAAAATACGGTAATATGGGTGAAACAAGAATCCCCAAGACAAAGTAGTATATATATGAATCCTGAATAATAGCAGAAATAGTGCCTATCTAGGCATCCCCAGAAGGCAAAAAAAGAGAGACAGAGCCCTGTATGAGATCAGAGTATTTGCATGAGGTACCTGTAATGATGGTGCCCATATGAAAAGGGAGTACCCCCTAAAATGAAAATAATCTGCATAGAAGAAAGCACCAAGGTAAGGCTTAGGCCGGGGTCACACTAGAGAGGAATACGAGTGAGAGGCGTTAAAAGCACGCATTAGACACGGACAAATGATTCTCTATGGGGTACCTCGCACCAGCCGTATATTTCTCGGGCGTAATCTAAGGTCCGTGCCAATCACAGCATGCTGCGATTGTCAGCATACTACGGCCATAGTATGCCAATGCAAGTCTATGGGTGCGCAAAAAATACGGATTACACATGGACCACACGTGTGACCTGCGAGAAATACGCAGGTCTTTTGGCTGCTGCCAGGAAATGGCTCAATCCATCATCAGGAAGCTGATACATGCAAATCACCTCAAATAGCGCTCCAGACATCCAGGAAGTCAGCCTCCATGGAGTACACCAGCGTCATGACGACATTTTTTCTGAATGTGGAAATAGTAATTGTCCAGGTGCAGGAGCGGCCCGAACTATGGGACCAACGTGATGCCCATTATGCCAACCGGGCAAGAAAGGAGGCATCATGGAGGAGCATATGTAGGCAGATGTTCCATGACTTTGGTGATCGGCCACGTGAGGAGCAGCAGAAACTGAGTAAGTACAAGCCAAAAAATTAGTAAAATTACCACACAACAAAAAATGAATATAGAATCAGCACTTCCTGTGCTTGTACTTTTTTCCTCATGAGGCCATTAGATTTTGATGTGACACGTGGTTTCACACTGCCATAATTTGGGCCAGGCCACAAGCTCCTCATCCTCCTAGCCAAACAAGTTATTAAGTGTAGTTACTTGATACATCAACTAATGTGACCCTGTGTATTTGGCCTGTATGCCCCAATTAGATATGCCACCATGGGTAGAAAGCACACCCCAGAGGCCCCATGCCTAGACTACTGGTAGCAAATGTGACCTATCAAATATGTGAATTTGACAATATTTCCTGTCACATTGCAGTGGAAGATGTGATGAGACGCTGGCGAAGCATCCGGGACCAATACCACCGGGAACGTCAGCAGCGGTCCAGGAGTGGGGATGCGGGCTACGTCAAGAGAAAGTACATATACTATGACCGCCTCTCCTTCCTCGCCCCAATTCTGGATCTCAGACCGTAAGTAGATACCTCACACCACATTACACAGATACTTTGCAGGGCCAAAAATATTTAGTTATTTTTGGCTCTGTTCTATTTCATAACAGAACTCAGTCCAACCTTACGGACAGAGGAACTGGTTCTGAAACTGACCCCATCATCGATCCTGTGTATGCAGGGGAAGAGGTGGCTGGCCCATCTTCTCCCCCTACTAGGAGCATGGCTGAAGATTCTAGTCAGGAAGTGCCATTGCCTGCACCCCAAAGCCCACCACCAGGACCATCTGGTGCTGCTGCAGCATCAGCAAGAGCAGAGGAGCAGGGCAACATCAGCAGCAGCCCAACTGGCCACATCTGGGGCTCCCCACAGCCTGCTGGTACATCCCGGCGAGGAAGAAGCCAAAGGCGGCAATTACCTGCCACTGATACCCGCACTAATGTGGACACTGGGGTCCTAAATCATTTATCCAGAGTAAATAGTGATGATGGGGTGGAGGCATACTCACGCAGCCTGGCCCTTTATCTCCGTGCCCTTTCCCGTGAGGTCAGGCTCCGTATTCGAGGATGTTTTCAGATCCTGCTTGATTCGTGCACATACCCCAATACCCCTACGAATTATTTGAATATATTGAGAGGTGGCAGCTTTCCCCAAGAAATCTCTTGCGCCTTAGGCACCCCCCACAAATGCATGCTCAAGCAGGATCTGAGGATCCTCAAATATGTGGGCCTACACCTCACCCCCTTCCTCCCACTACCCAACCTTCAATACAGCAGCCACAAATGTCTGCCTCTAGCCAACTACACCAATATGGCCACTTGTTCCCACCCAGTGTTGGAGGCTGGTCCCAACCTGGTTGGGGACGATATGGCTATCTTGGTGGGTATGAGACACGTGCCTACCACAGCCAACAAGATTCCCCTCCTCATTATTACTCTGGCCAGTACCCCCAACAATCACAGGAGGCAGGACACTACCCACATCATGGGCAACAGTATGACCCCACACAGGGCGATGTTGGGCAGAGTAGCCAGCAGCAACCACAGGCTGCTCTTCCACCTTCTCCTTCCCCAACGTATGAGAATTTATAATTCTGTGTCCACAATCAGTCTGATGCCAGGAGATGTCCAGTGCGGTTTCACTGGTGCTACAAATACCAATCCAAAGGAAAAAACAGATGGTCTCCATCACCAAACTTTGCGAAAAAAGTGAAAACTCACATTTTATCAGAATGTTTTCCAGTCATATTAATAATCCACCATGACAGGCAAGGCTACCTTACGCCTTTCAGACAGATATTACATGTCTGTACAAAAGAGAATATTTAACCATGCTATACTGGTCAAGTGAAAGGATGAAAATACACTACTCACTTGTTAAGACATAGAGAGAGCGTGATGTTCTTAAGGCTGGTCGCCTTCATTTGTGACTATAGATAGCTGGCAAAAAAGTGACTACTTCACTAAGGCCAATTTCAATTACAATGTTGTAAGGGTTCTCAAAGTCAAATCATACATATATATCCCTTAAAAATGGTACTTTATTGTTTAAAAAACCACAAATGTGGTATACACCAGAAAAAGCGTGACTAAAGATGAAAAACAAAAATTAAAGTGTTCAAACAAACAAGCCCATACTAAGGTGACACCTTGGAATCCCTCGTAAAGACTAAGCTGTATCCTGCCTGTCCGCGGAGGTTGGCACCCTAGGGGGGAACGTTGTGGCGCCCCCGCTCAACGATGGCTGTCCCTAGGGGCCCTGATAAGCCCTACCGCCACTAGTGGTCCCTTCTACCCGATGCAAGATATGGGAACCCCTATCTCTAGACAGAGACCAAGCTGCTCTAAAGAGGACCCTGTGTCCCAAAGCAAAGAGGTTAAAATTAAATAGAACACATATGGCAATCGGTGGTCAGATTAGAGCAAGAGACATCATAAGACTTCTCTAACTGCAAGACAATCTATAGGTCATCTATAAGGCCACGTGTTCGTGCCCTAAAAATTACATAGGTAAGACTAGGAGAGAGTTCAGAAGAAGAGTGGGGGAACATCTTGGGGACATAAGGCATCAAAGAGAAACCCCGCTTGCAATGCATATGTGGACGTGCCATAAAGGCGACCTCGGTGACATCAAATTTTGTGCTATAGAGGTTGTTAATGTTAACCCAAGAGGAGGTAATGTGGACAAGGTGATTCTTAGGAGAGAATGTGAATGGATATTCAGGATGGAGTCCCTAGAGCCGAGGGGGTTGAATGAGCAACTGTCGTTTGCCTGTTTCTTATGAGCCACAGTAGAATAATGTGTTCTGCTTTGAGGATATTGGTCTTTTGGGTTTTTGTTTGTGTTTCCCATTTTTAATGGGATCCCCATGCATTGTCATGGAATATTGGATATATATAAAAAATTCCCCTCCTCATTGCCGTATCTAGATCCACCCTCTAATGAATGTGAGCAGCTCTTATTAATCTCAGCTCCATTGGCATAATAATTTTTTAACAGGTGTGTGCTAGGGATGCTGTATATATATATATTGATGCATATCTATTATTATCTCCAACTATGTTTGCAAATCATTTAACATCGGATTAACAACTATAAGATCTATATATATGTGCTATAATGCTTTTTTCCTATAGGTATATATATTTTGATTGTAAAAGAGTGTTCAATTCATTTAATGAGGAGCATGCCCACTGACTCCTGTTCACACCGCTGAAGGTTATGATGCGATTTACATTTGCATACCTGCATGCTAATCATCATGCCGAAAAAAGAAAAACATATTAAGACTACTGAGCATCGGTCTATATGCCATACCTAGCGCTTTACTGTGGATTTATTTGGAGAGTGTATTTTACATGTGGGTGATATACTTCGGAGTGGACAGCGATTCTAAGCCGCAGCTCTTTGAGAGCGCTGTGAGATGGCTTATCCACAGACATTTGATTGGCGATCCAGCAGTGACGCTGCGTGTATGTCAGACGTGGCAAACAGTTTCAGCTCTGCTGATTGGTGAATGCTGGGAGACTTTCTGTCTGAGGACATCGGATTGGTCACCATGACGCTGCTGGAGAGTCCGGTTAGCTGATTGGAGCAACAGTGGATGGGTGTCGAGGCAATTGGCGCGCAGAGACGCCATGCAACGTGAGTGGGCGGAGCTATTGCTCTGCGCGGCGGCTTTAAAGAGGGGAGTTGCACTGAGTATCGGTAAGCTATTTGCACCTTTATGGGACACAAGATATCGCAGCATCGGGCCTCCTAATGAGCCTAATAAGGCGAAACGCGTTGAGGCGTTAACTGGTTGTTGGCAGGTGGCAGAAAATGCAGATGAGTATCGCTGTGGCAGTTCTGCATTTTTTCTCTATTTATACAGCAATGGGATATAGCCTTTATCCGTTCTGTGTGTTATGACTTATTAGAGTCAGTGCCTTTTCTATATATTAAGAGATCTTCTACATGAGATTGAGGCACCATTCACAAACTGTTTTTTCTATTATGATGTCTCTTGCTCTAATCTGACCACCGATTGCCATATGTGTTCTATTTAATTTTAACCTCTTTGCTTTGGGACACAGGGTCCTCTTTAGAGCAGCTTGGTCTCTGTCTAGAGATAGGGGTTCCCATATCTTGCATCGGGTAGAAGGGACCACTAGTGGCGGTAGGGCTTATCAGGGCCCCTAGGGACAGCCATCGTTGAGCGGGGGCGCCACAACGTTCCCCCCTAGGGTGCCAACCTCCGCGGACAGGCAGGATACAGCTTAGTCTTTACGAGGGATTCCAAGGTGTCACCTTAGTATGGGCTTGTTTGAACACTTTAATTTTTGTTTTTCATCTTTAGTCACGCTTTTTCTGGTGTATACCACATTTGTGGTTTTTTAAACAATAAAGTACCATTTTTAAGGGATATATATGTATGATTTGACTTTGAGAACCCTTACAACATTGTAATTGAAATTGTTTATATTCGAACCTGGGATGGCTGGTTTTCTAGCAGGCCCCATTAATTCAGATTTGTGGCTGGAAGTTGCAAATCAGGCATTCAATACAGTAGGGTCAGTTGAGGGCAATACTGGCCCCTTGGCTCTCAAAAATTTGTTTAATGAAGTCTATGGAGGTTATAAAAAACTTTTTGAAATCTTGGTGGGAACTCAGGACACTTGAGAACTATATAAAAAATCGGATAATCCCAAGAGGTTTGAGGATAAACATCAATCCTTCCCCCAGAATCTCTTCACTGGACCTTTTGAATGTGTGGATGAAGGAATCCATTGTCATCTCTCAGATTTATGCAAATCCTATTGGTAGAAGAAAGGAAGGTGTTTGAGAGGGTTACTGGGGAATTAAATAAACTGATTGAACAAGTCCTGAAATTTAAAGGGGATACTGACTTTAATAGAAGGGAGGGAGTACTACAAAATTCCGTTGAGAGATATCAGGCCCTACTAAAAGAGCGAAAGCACCTCCAGTTTCATAGAGATCTGAAGGACTTTAGTGACAATCAGGTTTTTAGTTACTAAAAAGAAAGACAGTCTGAGGCTTCTTCATCTGATATTGATACCTCTGATACAGAAAGGACAGAGAGGTATCGGGGGGTACTTATCAGTACAGAGAGACGTTGTCGAGACAGAGATGGCAAGGTGGGAGGGGCAGATATGTGAAAAAAGGAAGAGGGTCGCACAGGGGAGGTATACGAATTCCAACTCCCTCTCCCTCTCCAGGTTCAAATTTAGTATCTGGTTTAGGTTCTGGTTCAGCTCAGCCCTTTACCCCAGCTGTCTCCTCTTCCTCTTTTTTGGAACAAGGTGCGAGGACGGGTTATCAATTAAGAACTCGGTTCAACCATTAAAAGGTCAGATTATAAACCTATCCTCGCACATCCTCACTATGGATGAACAGAGTGTCCTCTCAAGAGGCCTGAATTTTGTGCCATTGAATAGGTTCAATTGTTTTGAGTGGGTAAAAGATCTGAATTTGTTTTGTAGGAAACTCAAGTGGAAAAAGTTCTTTAGACACAATAGTCGTGAGGCCTGTAGACAACAGGGCCTTAATGAGGAGGACATTGAAGGATACGAGGCGCTCATTGGACTTCTAAATGAAAATAATAGAGCCCCCATTGCTGGGAAAAGTCCCTTTACTACTTTAAGAAATAAAAGCGAAAAGATGCCACCTCTGGGGGATATGGGAAACATTGATATCTTTGCCAGTTTGGTAGAAAGGGACCTTAAGAGATTAACAGGACCAGAATGGGAGAATAATGATAACTTGTTGACCAGTGAGAGACTAGCACTTGAGGCCTTAAAGAAAAATGACCAAATAGTAGTGAAACCCTCCGACAAAGGGGGTAATATGGTAATCTTGAACCACGCTGAGTACCGTAAAATGTGCCAGGCTATACTGCAGGATAATTCGACATATGAGGTCTTAAAAGAGAATCCTATGGTCACCTTCAAAGGGGAGTTGCAATTGATTGTGGATAGGGCCCTAGTGGAGGGCTTGATCTCAAAGACTGAATTTGATTTCATTATTCCTAAGTTTCCAATGGTAGCCACCTTTTATGCATTGCCAAAGATACATAAGGGCCTCAATCCCCTCAAAGGGAGGCCGATTGTATCAGGTGTGGACTCTTTGACACAAAATAGCGGTTTATATATCGACCAGATAATACGCCCCTTTGTGGTCTCTATGCCATCATACTTAAGGGATACATCCGACCTATTGCTAAAATTAGAGGGCGTACATCTGGAGGGGGATGCTTGGTTGGCTTCTATTGATATAGAAGCCCTCTATAGCAATATACCACATGACGTAGGCATCAGAGGTGTGGGACACTATTTGAGTCAGAGGTCAATAGCTTGTAGAGGGCATAATACTTTTTTGTGCTCGCTCTTGCGATATGTATTGACCCATAATGCATTCTGTTTTGATGGAAAATTCTACCAACAGCTCAGGGGCACTGCGATGGGGTGCCCCTGTGCCCCTTCGTATGCAAACCTGTTCCTGGGCTGGTGGGAGGAGGCTATTGTGTTTGGAGGAGAAGAGAAGTGGTGGCACGGTCTGATTTCTCTGTGGTACAGGTTCATAGATGATGTCTTTATGATATGGACAGGGGAAAAAGATCAGTTTGAAGAGTTTGTAAGAGAACTGAATCAAAATAATGTGAACCTGAGATTTACCTCAGAAATTCATAAAACCGAAATACCATTTTTAGATATCAAAATCAAAAAAGATCTAATGGGAGGTGTCTCCACTAGTATATTTCGGAAACCGACAAGTACAAATAATTTATTACATTGGCAGAGCCACCACCCAGTTCCCCTCAAGAGAGGCATCCCAAAGGGACAATTCCTACGATTGAGGAGGAATTGTTCCAGGAATGACCTGTTCCATAAACAGGCTGGTGACATGTTCTGTAGGTTTAAGGCAAAGGGATACCCACAACATGTTTTAAACACGGCGTATGACTTTGCAAGGAAAGCAGACAGGGGTAAATTGCTGCAGAAACGTGAGACTGGAGACTCGACAGAAATAATAAGAGTCATCGGGACTTTTGATGTAAATCATCAGGAGGTCAGGAAGGTCCTGTCCAAGCACTGGGATGTCCTTAGGTTAGATCCGGATTTGAAAAATATCATTGGTGAGCGTCCCAATATTACCTTTAGAAAGGGCAAATCAATCAAGGACATGCTGGTCCATAGCCTTTATAGGAGACCAGGGGTTGGTGGGACATGGCTAGATAGGAGACCCTGCGGCTTTTTTAAGTGTGGGGATTGCAGTTTTTGTAAATATATGAGACCAGGGAAGTCCTTTTGTATTGCGAGTACAGGCAAGATTTTCTATCATCGTGACTTCTCTATCTGCAAGACAACAGGGGTCATCTATATGGCCACGTGTTCGTGCCCTAAAAATTACATAGGTAAGACTAGGAGAGAGTTCAGAAGAAGAGTGGGGGAACATCTTGGGGACATAAGGCATCAAAGAGAAACCCCGCTTGCAATGCATATGTGGACGTGCCATAAAGGCGACCTCGGTGACATCAAATTTTGTGCTATAGAGGTTGTTAATGTTAACCCAAGAGGAGGTAATGTGGACAAGGTGATTCTTAGGAGAGAATGTGAATGGATATTCAGGATGGAGTCCCTAGAGCCGAGGGGGTTGAATGAGCAACTGTCGTTTGCCTGTTTCTTATGAGCCACAGTAGAATAATGTGTTCTGCTTTGAGGATATTGGTCTTTTGGGTTTTTGTTTGTGTTTCCCATTTTTAATGGGATCCCCATGCATTGTCATGGAATATTGGATATATATAAAAAATTCCCCTCCTCATTGCCGTATCTAGATCCACCCTCTAATGAATGTGAGCAGCTCTTATTAATCTCAGCTCCATTGGCATAATAATTTTTTAACAGGTGTGTGCTAGGGATGCTGTATATATATATTGATGCATATCTATTATTATCTCCAACTATGTTTGCAAATCATTTAACATCGGATTAACAACTATAGGATCTATATATATGTGCTATAATGCTTTTTTCCTATAGGTATATATATATTTTGATTGTAAAAGAGTGTTCAATTCATTTAATGAGGGGCATGCCCACTGACTCCTGTTCACACCGCTGAAGGTTATGATGCGATTTACATTTGTGTACCTGCATGCTAATCATCATGCCGAAAAAAGAAAAACATATTAAGACTACTGAGCATCGGTCTATATGCCATACCTAGCGCTTTACTGTGGATTTATTTGGAGAGTGTATTTTACATGTGGGTGATATACTTCGGAGTGGACAGTGATTCTAAGCCGCAGCGCTTTGAGAGCGCTGTGAGATGGCTTATCCACAGACATTTGATTGGCGATCCAGCAGTGACGCTGCGTGTATGTCAGACGTGGCAAACAGTTTCAGCTCTGCTGATTGGTGAATGCTGGGAGACTTTCTGTCTGAGGACATCGGATTGGTCACCATGATGCTGCTGGAGAGTCCGGTTAGCTGATTGGAGCAACAGTGGATGGGTGTCGAGGCAATTGGCGCGCAGAGACGCCATGCAACGTGAGTGGGCGGAGCTATTGCTCTGCGCGGCGGCTTTAAAGAGGGGAGTTGCACTGAGTATCGGTAAGCTATTTGCACCTTTATGGGACACAAGATATCGCAGCATCGGGCCTCCTGATGAGCCTAATAAGGCGAAACGCGTTGAGGCGTTAACTGGTTGTTGGCAGGTGGCAGAAAATGCAGATGAGTATCGCTGTGGCAGTTCTGCATTTTTTCTCTATTTATACAGCAATGGGATATAGCCTTTATCCGTTCTGTGTGTTATGACTTATTAGAGTCAGTGCCTTTTCTATATATTAAGAGATCTTCTACATGAGATTGAGGCACCATTCACAAACTGTTTTTTCTATTATGATGTCTCTTGCTCTAATCTGACCACCGATTGCCATATGTGTTCTATTTAATTTTAACCTCTTTGCTTTGGGACACAGGGTCCTCTTTAGAGCAGCTTGGTCTCTGTCTAGAGATAGGGGTTCCCATATCTTGCATCGGGTAGAAGGGACCACTAGTGGCGGTAGGGCTTATCAGGGCCCCTAGGGACAGCCATCGTTGAGCGGGGGCGCCACAACATTCCCCCCTAGGGTGCCAACCTCCGCGGACAGGCAGGATACAGCTTAGTCTTTACGAGGGATTCCAAGGTGTCACCTTAGTATGGGCTTGTTTGTTTGAACACTTTAATTTTTGTTTTTCATCTTTAGTCACGCTTTTTCTGGTGTATACCACATTTGTGGTTTTTTAAACAATAAAGTACCATTTTTAAGGGATATAAATGTATGATTTGACTACTTCACTAAGGCCAGCACGCCTTTTCTAGGCATTAGCAAGTGAGTAGTGTATTTTCATCCTTTGACTTTACAGTATAGCGCGGTGAAATATTCTCTTTTGTACAGACATGTAATATCTGTCTGAAAGGCATAAGGTAGCTTTGCCTGTCATGGTGGATTATTAATATGATTGTAAAACATTCAGAAGAAATGTGAGTGTTATCTTTTATCAATAATTTTGGTTCTGGAGACCACCTCTTTTTCCTTTGGATTGAAAATTTCTAATGTAGCAATGTTGTTATTGCATAATGTTATTTTGTGTTCTGCTTGAAAATGTTACTTTTCAAAAAAGTTTTCTTATGCAAAAAGGGCAATTTGGCCCATTGCCACAGTTTTAATATGGCAATAATATGTTTTCCTTTAAAAAAACAAACAAAAAAATGCAAAAGTAAAAATTTGTCTACTACAGTTTACGTATCTGTGTGATTTATCAAAAACAGTGTCAGCATACTAACATACGCTTAGCAATGCAATGAAACAGTCATAGAATCAGAAGGGGTATAAATATATATATTTAGACACACATAAAACCAAAACTTATAACATAGACACAGCATGCTCTTGCCAAGAAGTTTCCCCCTCAGATGACATAAAGTAATTTGTGAAAATATCACGCACTTTGAGCCCAGAGAGCGGTCTATGTTGAGGGTTGATAGGTGGTCTCACCCTACGTACATTGTCCGGCCTACGCACAACACCAGCCGAGGAGGAACAATCATGTATCCTGGTGAAGTTATGAAGAACCACACAGGCTTTAACAACTTCATTTTTTTTTTCACTCAGCTGAATGGCAGACTGGAGTACCCACCATTTGGCACAAAGAATGCCAAAGGAACACTCCACCAGTCGCCTAGCACGTGATAGGCGCAAGTTAAAAATTCTGCGCCTGTGGTCAAGGTTGCGCCGGGGATATGGCCTCATAACATTGCGCGTTAACTGAAATGCCTCATCTGCCACAAGGACATAAGGGACTGATTCTTCAGTGGAGCCTGGTAGCTGGCGTGGTGGTGGTAGATCCAACTGGTTGGTGCGTAGCCGCCGAGCCATTATGGAAGTATTGAAGACTCTAGAGTCTCCCGTCCTTCCATAGGCCCCAATGTCAACAATTATAAACTTGTATTGAGGGTCTGCCAGAGCCAACAATACAACAGAAAAGTATTGTTTATAATTGAAGAATTGGGAGCCAGTGTTCGGCGGCTTACGCACCCGGATATGTTTGCCATCAAGGGCCCCAATACAATTAGGAAACTGGCATTCCTCCTCAAAGTCCCTTGATATCCTCAACCAGTCTTCCATCCTGGGCTCGGGCATGACGACTTGATGGAGTCTTGTCCAGATTTCTATACATGTTGACCTGACTATGCCAGAAATGGCAGATCTTCCAATGAGAAACTCATGGTGGAGGGCGGCATAAGACAGGCCAGTGGACAGGAAGCTGAAGAACAACAGAAATGGATAATTTTAGAATGCAGAAAGTCCAAAAAAATCAGTTACATGCTGACCAAACTTGGTAGGAATTGAGATAGACTAGCACACACATATTTGGTTGCACAATGACTAAGTGATATTCAGTACATATTAGACCTAACATTCTGGTCTGTAAGTTTAAACATATGTGGACTAAGATGAGGGCATTAAACTTAGTCCAATAAGCCAAAAATACATACTTTGGCCCACACATTATGAACATAGAGAATGTGGTTTTGTAGTACATACCATATTGTGAGTAGAAGTCGCTCCTCTGCAGATATAGCTTTGCGCATCCTTGTGTCCTGAAAGGTTATCCCAGGGCGCACTGTCTCCAAGAGTCGATCAAATGTGGCAATGCTCATGCGACAGTATTGGTAAAATTTAACAGGATGCTCCCGCAGAGAAGAATAGAGGCGGTGAAAATGACCTCTTGTGAGTCGTTGCCTCAAAAGTGGATGGACCCACATGCGTCTCCTCCTCCGCGGATCCACTATCACTGGGTATGGGTGACCAAAGCGGCGTGACAAAAGCCAGTTGAAGAGAACCTGCTCAGTTGTGTTGAAACTTAGACCCTCTGCCATGTTGCACATACAACACCAACACACCTAGTGAAGGCAAGGTCACAAATGGACAGAATGGAGGCAGCCACCTGTTTCTGAGGCAATAAATAGGGTGCAGGCTAATTATTTAAATAGTTAGCAGGCCTCAAAACCATTAAATGTCCATTTTGCAAGGCTGCGAGAAAATCTCAGCATACGGATGCCATACGGATTACATACGGATGCTGACATGCGCAAAATACGCGACCACACCTTGCTTACGGATGACATACGGAGCACTATTTAGGGGCCATTCATCCGTATTACGCATGTAAACTATGGACCGTATTTTGCGTCGGTTAGTGTGACCCCGGCCTTAGGGCTAAAATAGCCAGCAAGTCACCAACCAGGAGAGCACATATCAGGGCGTCGGGGATGGCAAGGCAAATGGGACAGTGGTCCCGGGACCGAGGATGATGTGGGGAGCCCTACGCGTATCGCTGCTGACGAAGTTGGAGAGCAGCGCCAAAGCGTTGGAGGACCTGTGGTGACGTCATCGTCATGTGATCAGGGGGCGGAGCTGATCACATGCCTTCACCATTTGAGATCACACAGGAGCTGCATCTTCCAGCAGGAGCGTGGCCAGGTAAGAAGAAAGTTTTTTTTTTTTAATTTAATTATGTTTCCCTGCAGGATGGAGACACATGGACTATGTGTCTCCATCCTGCCAGGGCAGATTGGAGACAGCGGGGAGGCAAGATGGAGACAAGCAGTATTGGAGACGGGGCATGATTGGAGACATTGGGGGCAGGGTGGAGATGGGGGCAGGATGACGATGGGGCAGGATGGAGATGGGGCAGGATGGAGATGGGGCAGGATGGAGACGGGGCAGGATTGGAGACAGGGCATGATTGGAGACATTGGGGGCAGGATGGAGATGGGGCAGAATGGAGACATTGGGGGCAGAATGGAGACATTGGGGGCAGGATGGAGACATAAGGGGCAGGTTGGAGATGGAGCAGGATGGAGACAGGGGCAGGATGCAGACGGGGGCAGGATTGGAGACGGGTCAGGATTGGAGACATTGGGGCAGGATAGGAGACATTGGGGGCAGGATTGGAGACATTGGGGGCAGGATTGGAGACATTTGGGGCAGGATGGAAATGGGGCAGGATGGAGATGGGGCAGGATGGAGACATTAGGGGCAAGATGGAGATGGGGCAGGATTGGAGATGGGACAGGATGGGGGCAGGATTGGAGGCGGCAGGATTGGAGATGGGGCAGAATGGAGACGGGGAAGGATGGAGACGGGGGCAGGATGGAGATGGGGCAGGATTGGAGACATTGGGGGCAGGATTGGGGACATTGGGGGCAGTATTGGAGACAGGGCAGGATTGGAGACGAGGGCAGGATTGGAGACGGGGGCAGGATGGAGACGGGGCAAGATGGAGATAGCAGGATTAGAGACATTGGGGGCAGGGTGGAGACGGGGCAGGATGGAGACGGGGCAGGATTGGAGACATTGGGGAAAGATGGAGACAGGGCAGGATTGGAGACATTGGGGGCAGGATGGAAACATACGGGGCAGGATGGAAACATTGGGGCATGATTGGGGGCAGGGTGGATACGGGGCAGGATTGGATACAGGGGGCAGGATTGGAGATACAGGGGGCAGGATTGGAGATACAGGGGGCAGGATGGCAGACACTGGGGGCAGGATGGCAGACAAGGGGCATGATTGGAGACACAGGGACAGGACTGGAGACACTGGGGCAGGACTGAAGACACAGGGGGCAGGATTGCAGGTACAGGGGGCATGATTGGAGACAAAGGGGGCAGGATGAAAGACATGGGGGCAGGATTGCAGGTACAGGTGGCATGATTGCAGACACAGGGGGCATTATTGGAGACAAAGGGGGCAGGATGAAAGACACAAGGGGCATGATTGGAAACAGGGCAAAATGGAGACATGGGGCAGGATTGGAGACACAGGGGGCAGGATTGGAGACAGATGGGGCAGGATCATGGGGCAGGATGGATACGATGGAGACAGATGGGGAGATCATATGGGGCACAATGGATACTCATGAGGGTGAGATGGGAGAACATATGGCTGAAGCCAGGACACACGGGGGCCAGGATGGGGGATATTATTACCATAGGGGCTAATTAAAGGATATTATTACTGCAGTGATGTATTTATTTTACTTTTTGAGTATACTGTTTTAAATGGGGGGGCAGTCCTGTCACTGTGTAGAGTTGCCTTTTTTTCTTCATGGGATGTAATGTGGAAGTTGAGGAAAAAATTAAGAAATGTGTTCTGCAAATGGAGCTCTAGATAACTGTGTTATTTCCTGCAGAGACGAGCCCTGGCTGGAAGAAGTGATGGCGATCTGTGCTGGATGAAAGATGAAAAGCGAGGACGAAGGACTTTATATAGAGATGTGTTGTGAGTTCATGCTCCCCTTCACCTTTGATGTCTGATGAACTCCCTCTGCTGGTGAAGAGAGGTAGTGAAATTGATTGGGATGGGAAGAACCTGTCATCTGAACAGGCGGAGTGTGATTGGACATCTGGAATTTCTGAGTGGATATAAGGCAGCCGACGCCCTGCAGGGCTGCTGGTGATCCTTTCTGCTCTGAGCTCTTGCATCCAGCTTAGTTCCTGTCTACTAAAAGCTAAGTTTTTGCCCTGCTATTATTCCATGAGATTTTGTCTGGTTTCCTTAGTGTTTGTATTCAGCCAGTCCTGGTTGGGACTGGCTGAGTTCCATTTTTGTCTCTGATCAGTTGATCTCTTTGCTCTGTTTTCAGAATATACCTGAGTGCTGATAGTGATTTTGAAGTCTAGCGACTTCAGGGCCTTTTTCCCTATCAGACGGTTGGGACATTTTTGGTAGGGTTTTTTGCGGATTGCAGCCAGCATCTTTTCTGTCCTGTCCTATCTAGTTAGTTGGGCCCCATCGTTTGCTCAGCCTGTCTTTCTGTCTGTGTTTGTGTTTTCATCTGTTTTCACCGACAATACATGTTGGGGGCTGTCTATTGCTTTGGGGTCTGCTCTGGGGCAGTTTAGATTTCCCCTTTCCTTCTTTAGGCTTATGTAGTTCTCCGGCTGTGACGAGGGGTCTAGGGCACTGTAGGAACCCCCCACGGCTACTGTTAGTTGTGGTGTATAGGATCAGGGGTCTGCAATCCGATAGCTACCAACCTCTCCGGTTTTCTGGACTTAGCTTGTATTTTTGTTTTCTCCTCCTCCGGTGACTCATTCATAACAGAGATGTCACTGGTGAGTTAGTGTGTGACCTATACACTGACACTATACGCTGTATACTATATACAGAGGTCCTGTGTATAATGTCACCAGTGATCACTGTATTACCTGTACTTTATATACAGAGCTCCTGTGTATAATGTCATTAATCACTGTATTACCAGTACACAGACACTGGATAGTAAGTACAGATCCCCTGTGTATAATGGCACTTATGGCGATAGTATTGTTTTTTTATTACTCATCAATATTGTAGTATTCAGTCACTATGTGGTGGTAATATGTGGTCTGGACATGGTGTTGCGGTATTTTTCCATTGTATGTGCTATTATTTGGTCACTTTGTGGTGGTAATATGTGGTCTGGTCATGGTTTGGTTGTATTTGTTCCTTGTTTTGGATATCATTCGGTCTCTGTGGTAGTAATATATAGTCTGGTCCTGGTGTGGCGGTATTTTTTCCTTGTATGTGGTATTAATTATAGGTCACTATGTGGTGGTAATATTGTGTCTGGTCATGGTGCGGTGGTATTTGTCCATTGTATGTGATATTAATGGTCATTTTAAAAATTGAAAAATAAATACAAATGTACCTAAATTGTATTGCATATTTTAACAAATATTTAATAGGTTACAGTAGAGTATAGCTTGGCCAAAAGTGTCTACAGTGTTGTGATGGAGGCTTAAAAAATATTTTGGCGAAAAAAATCTGCCGGCTATATGTGTGATCTGGTGATGGGTACTGTTAATGTGTGATTGGTGAGAAGTGGAGTTTTCCAAGAGAGGGTGGTGGGACTGTGTACAGTTTGTAGGGTGGAGGCGAGGCTAGGGTGGAGCCTGGGCGGAGTCTTACGGGTTTCCCGAAAATTTTCCCAATATGGGGCCCCTGCCCATATGCTGCAGCATTTCAGAAATGTGTGGAATGCGGACACTGGACAGTGTGGAATGGATGGATCCTCTTGATCTGGCCTGCCCTGCCTGCTCCAGGTAAGAATACTACCAGAGCTGAGCAGGACTGAGGCATTGGGACTGAGGTGTAGGCATGATTTTGGGAGGCTCCGTCCTGGGGGAGAACTGAAGCATGTTGGCCTGGTTGCTCATGAATGGGGGGCCCTGGCCTGGGGAGAAGGGAAGCATGGCCTTATCTGCTCATTAATGGGGGGGCCCTGGGGAGAAGCATGGCTGCTCATGAATGGGGGGCCCCTGGGGGAGATGCTTGGCTGCTCATGAATGGGATGGCTCATGGGGGGGAGAAGAAACATGAATCGGGTAGCCCACATAGGGGGAGAAGCAGCATAAACTGGGGGGGCCACATGGGGAGAAGCAGCGTAAACTGGGGGGGCCACATAGGGCAAGAAGCACTATGCCGAAAGTAGACCGCATTTGGGGGAGAGCATTATGAAACAAAGGGAAACGGGGGTGCCTATATATATTACCTATCTATATGTTTACATAACTTTGTTGCCCTATGAAGGACAGGGGAGGGGGGCAAAAAAAATTCTTGCACAGGGGCCCACTACAGTCTGTGTCCGCCCCTGGGTGAGAGGGTTGCTTCAGACAACGGGCCTGTAACAGTAATGCATTTCTTCCAGACTTAATTAAAAACTGCATTTATAGCACTCAGGATATCAGCACCTATCAAGCTTAGAGGACATTTATCTGAGACTAGCAAATGGGCACACAAGTCTGTGGTATGAGCAATTCACACATTTGTGTGTTCTGTTTCATGCAATAGACTTTTACTCCTGTCCTGAATCATTGTAGCATATTCTTTTCTTATATAATAGTATGGCTCGTCCCCGTATCAATCAGGCATTTTAATCATTTCCACAGGAGGAATTTTTGATTATGTGATAGAGATTGGACCATCCTGTGGGGGGAACCGCTATTTTTGTTTACAATTCTCTGGGTCTGTTAGTCCATCTTTCCTTTTTTTCTCTCCCCCTGTTCCCCTGTGATGTATACCTGCTACCTGCACCACAGTTTTCACAGCATTATTTAATGCATCCGGAGGTATATTCACCATAATAGGAGTTGGCTTCTGCTGCTTCTTTACTTTCCTATTGTTAAGCTGGTCCTCTTTCCCCCTACACATGGTAAGGGATTGTATGTGCATTCTGGCCGTACTCTCATCACTTCTGTTCTTAGATCTTCTTTCAATCCTGTTAGAAACATATTCTTAGAAATCTAGCTTCTCTAGGGTTTTTCAAATCATAGTTATGAGGGGTAAGGGTTGTCTGCAAGTGAAATGTTTCCTCATGTAACACCTGCACAGGGAACTGTCAGAGCAGCTACCGGTATACTGGAGCTTACAGACACTAAGAACAGTTTTGCAGCGGCTGTTAAACAGGGACCTACAGACATTAACCGTTTTTCCCCTGAGCGGCAGTGGACTACAATTCCCAGGGACCCTTGTTTCAGTCAGATGATATGGCCTGGAAGGATAGAAGAAGAGAGAGTGGATTGGAGGAGGACGGAGATGGGCAGGAAGTTAAAGTAACTGTTCAGAGGAGAAGGAGCGTGGCAGCTTGCTGTGAGAGACGGAGCGGTGTGGATCTGCATTCCGATACACTGCAGAGTGTGGCGGCCCCCCGCTGAGATACCCATGCTGCTGGAGAGAGCGCGGTTCTGTCACCATTTGAAGCAATTAACATCAAAGACCCGGAGAGTTCTGCCGGCACTCCCACCGCATAAAGGCCTAAATCCTGCCGCCCCCAGCTGGTGTCCAGAGAACCCTCCGACCGTTTGAGACACACAGTGAGTGCCCTTCTGAGACTTGTGGTTCTACCAGCACTATTTACAGTGAGTACACTACAACCCAGACTATTGACAGTAATATTCATCTAAGTGCACCAACGGTTCTAATTTGCGCGCCAACATCCGTGGCAACTGAGCCCCAACATTTGGACTGAGTTAATACAAAAGCGGGGGAACCTGCTACGTTATATTTGCAGGGTCGGATTAGAGGTAGACTGTGATGTGTATATGACTTTTATAGAGCACCGTTACTTGTATTGTATGTTATTCCTTTAAACCCACCTCAATTCTGCTGCATAGCAATAAACCTGTTAAACGGTTTTACACCTGTTCCCTGAATGTGTGCACTGAGCTGTGGCAGGGGTTTCCCGAATCAGCCCCTGGCAGAAGATAGCTGTCCTTCTGCAGTCCCAGAGAGAGAGCTCCAATCAAGATTCGGGTGGAGGCACAGTGCCCTAGAGATGTGAGACCCCTCCATAACACCCAGTGTACCATGGTAGCCCTAAAGGGGTGTTACACTCATTTCTCCCCTCCGTAGGAATTGCTTGGGGCTGTTCCATACCGAATGTGGAGAAACTGTCTGTGAACCCCTGTGGCAACCTAGTGAGCAAAGAGGAGGAGAAGCATCATATACAAGTCAGCTAGTTTACATCTGTGGAGACATGGGGATCAGTCCTCCCCCCGTGACTGGCACTTATGGGATCCCTGGCTGATGGTATATCACCAGGGTCTACCAGAGATGGGGTGGAGATGAGGCTATACGAGCCAGGCAAGTAGGGTATTGTACAGATGTTGAGGCTGCAGACACAGAAGAAATCTCAAGTCTGCGCAGCTTCGTCCTGCTTTGAGCTGCTTTCAAAAGGAGGGCTGGTCTCATCCCCTGCTCTTACAGAGGCGGAGGGAGCTGTGGAAACACAGACTGACCTTGTGAAAGGGGTAACATCCTGTACGTATGTGGAGACACTGCAGATTGCCTCCCATACATTCTCTCATTCCAACTTTATTATATTCATCATTCTTAGTATTTAAAAACAGACCATATCATTCAGAGGTTCTGATCCACGCTGCAACTTGCACACCACAGTCATATTTCTCTATCCATACAGCATGCTCCTTACTTAAACACTTGTCGTATCTCTCAGCATCCTAACATCCATTCCTTGGCACTCCTGCCTTTTCAAGAATTGTCAGTGGTATTGTTAACTGCTTTCTAATCCTGCCCAAGATGCACCAGGTTCTTTATCTTATATCTCGGATCCGTAGTCTGTCCTGACCTGGTGTGCCTAGTACCCATAACAGCTGTCAAAGGTAGCGACCCCTATCTTCACCCCTGTTATGTATTAGCCAGATCCCACTGGTCCACTATAATAGCCAGCAATCCTGCTATCAAAGCAATAACCTGAACCACAACTCTCTGTTCTGTCCTAATGCTGCTACATACTCTCCTAAACAATCAGACAGATTACTTTAAACAACACAGTTCCAAACACAAGCGCTGTATACTCCTCATATATCTGGATCTGAGTCCTCACTAGACTCTGAATATGCAAGGTCTATTCCTGAATCCACTCCGGGTTCAATAAGATAATATTCATGCATGATATTATCTTGCCACCTTCACATATACCATCTAGAGTCTAATATGCCCAGCTTTTCAACAATGCATATGACAAGAATATACTCTGCACCTATACTGGTGAACTGAACACAGACACTTTTCACACAGCATATGGTACACACATGGTAAGCATTTGTCTGACATTTCAATCGCATCAATACCTGCAGTACTTCTTTACTCTTCCGCTACCCACATCTTATCAAAAATGCTCTAGTGCCAATGGACAAAAACATAAATCACATATATTTGTAGAAACTTTTGCTTGGACCACTATATCCTCTAATTAATGTACTATCTGAGTACTTGGTTGCATACCAAAAAATTGAGCATTTATATTCACATAGATTGTCTTCACGTGATTTTCCCACTTGGCTACAAACTCCCACCCGGGACCTTCCTATAAGTTTTTTCAAGTAGCAACTTAGGCCTCTTTCACACTTCAGTTATTTGCATCAGTTACAATCCGCCAAAAAGGCAGACAAGCGGATCCGTTCTCAACTGATGTGAACGGATGGCACAGGATCCGTTTTTAGACGGATCCTGAAAATGAGGAAATTTAAAGGAACGGCTGGCCGGGAAGGGGGGAGAGAGAGAGAGAGAGAGAGAGAGAGAGAGAGAGAGAGAATTTTTTTTTGTCCGGCACCCAGACAGAATTTGGGATTAATTCAGTGTCTGGAGGATCCACCGGACAAAAAAAACGTTGCAAGCTCCGGTTGGAAATCTTTGAGGATGTTGACGGACACTAACATCCTGGCGGATCCTCAAAAAAACGGATGCAACGGACGGCAATCAGTCAGGATCCGCCAATAATGAAAGTCAATGGGGAAAAAAACGGATCCGCAAAAAAAATGGCGGATCCGTTTTTTTTCAAAATTGGCGGATCTTGACTGATTGTCAAAAACGGAAGTGTGAAAGAGGCCTAACTGGAGAGTTTTATCTTACTGCTTTGAGTAATTAAAAGGCTATTTATACACTGAGCACATGTCATTTAGTCTCCATACAACACCAGCGCTGCTTAGCACCCCACAACACAGATTCAGTAATTCAGTATATCAGGACCGCAGTATAATCAGAACAGTTCAGCACTGCATTATCAGTACTACTTATCAATTAAGAACTGACAAGACACCAACAAACAAAAGGAGAATAAAAGTAATAAAGAAGGAAAGAAACATAGAACAAACATAAAACAAGTATAACAGAGCAGCATCAAGACAATTTGCAATGTTTACAATATTAACAAACACTGACATCGTTACAAATAGAGAGACAGGAACCCTTGTTATAGATACAGACAAAACAAATGGAAAATCATTGCACTTCATAATGAAACAAAACAATTGTTAACAGCACTTAAACAAACTACAGACAAACAAGAGATAACAAATAACATATACCTTCTTTTACCTGAAGGTTTTCCCAATAGAAATCCCCAAAGACTGACTCTAGAAAGTCTTCTTTCCTGGAGAGAAAACAGTGTGAGTAACAAATCTACTCACTTACCCGGGATCTGGCTTTCTGTTCAGGAGGCGGTCAATTGTTCAGTCTGAGATGAAAGTTGAAGGGGAATATTATATCCCTCTGAAGGCCTCCAAGTTGTTGGAGAAGGGATTTCTATTTCTCCTAAGGTATTTTCTATATTATGGGTACCCATGCAATGAAGCATAATCAGAGAGAGAGACTGCTCATTCTCTTTCCAAATAGTCTCTAAAGTTTATTGACAGTGTGATCTTTTATAGTACAAGATCAAAAAGAAATGAAGATTACATAACAATTGGCAAAATAAAAAGAGAGTTTACACAATTGTTGGCATAAAAATCTAGGTTATACAATGAGTTGTCAAAAACACATCCTGGGACACAAGATAAATTAGATGACATGGATGACAGGAATACAGGGGTGCTTTCCTAATGTCAATGTATTCTAGTTCGAAAGTTCATGTTCTCAAGAGAATTTGGCTAAGAAGATATTTTTGAATGGTTGCAGACCATCTCACTCAAATCTGGAAACAATAACATGTCCTTCACAATTTCTGGGAATTGTAGGAACTTACCACTAGCCATAAAAAATGTTACCACGTAGACAGATGATAACTGGATCATAGGCCATTCCAGCATCACACTATTTTCTTTCTTTTTTAAGCAATTTTTAGAGAATAGAAATTAACCACTTCTCTAACACCATCATTGGCAATGCTATCACTGTGAGCATTCATACCTGGATGGGAGCAGTAGTCCCATCAGACAATGGCTGCTTACACAGACACGCACACACCAGCACACACAGGGACACATGTATACACACAGGGACAAACGCACACACAGACACACACACACGCACACACACATGCACGCAGACCCCCGCACACAAAGACACGCATACAGTCTCCGCCCACTCTCTGCCCACACACTTCCCTCCTCCCGATCTGCAGCGTTTCTAGCACCCACATCCACAGCAAATCCGCAGATCTTTTTTACATCTGTGGTTTTGCTGCGGATGTGCCTGATTCAATGTGTGACGCTCAGGAACAGACAACGTCCGAGAGTAGACCCTCTGGATCGTGGATTTGGAGCCCCCGGGTCGAGCGCGCCAGGTGATGACGACCCCTATACAGGAATCGTTAGGGGCAGGACCACAGGGGTCAGAACCGCGACAGCCGGAACAAAGAGGGACGGCTCGAAGGACAAGCAAGGCTACAGGCGGGACCGGGATGCTGGACGGAGATTAGAGTACCGGGGAAGGAAGGACAAAGGGAATCAGGCAGCAAATACCCACAGGGGCAGCAGGAGAGGGGCACAGAAGGCGAGGGAAGGCAGACGTGGAAGCCCCAAGGGCTCATATAGCAACAGACGAGCAGCGGACTGGAACCCTAGGAAAGGAAGGAGACAAGCACAGGAGCACGTACACCAGAGGATAGACAGGGGAGACACAGAGTAGAATGCATGGAGAGGACGAGGCGGAGGCAGACTGGGAGGACGACAGCAGAACCAGTGACAGAGACGAAGCAGGCAGGAACAGAGGAAAACACGAGACAAGAGAACTATAACTGAACTATAGGCGGCCAGAACAGTGCAGGGAATACCACACAATCTCCAGGCGTCTTCCCCTTATGGAAGATGCCTGAAATACCTCATGCCAGGAAGTGGGTCACTAAGCCCTGCCACTCAGGTGACGCCCAATGCCAGGTAAAGAAAGCGGTCGGGCGCGCGCCCTAAGGGAGGCGCACGGGACCACAGCAGAGCGGGAGACAGGACGGGAGAGCGCGCGGGTGGAGGAGCGCAGATAAAAGGAGGCTGAGTCAGGTGCCGCTGCTGATGGGACTGCGGCGGGCATGACCGCCAATGTCACACAACAGAAGTCAATGGGTGCAGAAACACTGTGTCATGGTTTGAACAGGGTTCTTGCCCTGCACTCACAGGGTTAAGTGTTTGTGGCCTCTTTCTGGATCTGGGAGGGGTATTTATACTCACTCTTTACCAGGGTTCTCTGTCAGCTATACTGTTGTTCTGGTGTGTCTGACCCCTGGTGTGCGTGTATTCTGCGTTGCTTGTTTGCTTCCCCTGTATGACCCGGCCTGTTCCCTCACTCTGTACTCCGTCTCTCGCTTTGGTACTATTGTCTTCTCCGGTTCTGACTTCCTGGCTTGGCTATCGTTACTCCGTTACAGTTTGTCCCTATTGTACCGTCTATTGCCCGTTCTGGTTTTCTGACCTATTGCTACGTCCTAACTATCCATTCTGTCTAACCCTTTGGTACTGTATTGCTATCTTGTGCTTTGACCCTGGCTTCATCTGGTTTCTGTCTCTGTCTATGCCCCTTGGTAACATTGTCCTGTAGTTACCTTTCTAGAGTTTCCCTGCAGCTCCTAGATCTGTGGAGCTTAGGCCACGTGCCCAGCAGTCATATGCTTCAGGTCCTGATACTCTGAAGCATGCATCGTCACTGCTGTTGCCCTGCTCCACAGGTATCTTTGAGCACTGTCTTTGTACTCAGGACACCCGCACTGGCTCAGTGAGCAACTGCAGTGCGGGGCTCCTGACACGCTGCAGATCCGCAAAAATATTTGACATGCTGCGGAAACAAAACGCTGCAAATCTGCACAGATTTTTCCGCAGCAGATTAACATTGGCTGTGCACTACACTGCAGATTTGATGTGAATCCGTGTGGCCAAAAACACTGCGGATTCGCATCTAAATCTGCAATGTGTGCACACAGCCTAAAAAACATCCCTCGACCAAAACTGTGCCACTAACCAGGGCCGTATTTAGAGTTTATGCTGCCCTAGGCACTCTTATTGCTGTCTCCCCCATTGGTGAGTATAACTAAAGCACCACCCCAGCTCCGCCTACACATCTCAAACCTTCCAAAGTCCCACCGCCCGCTCTTGGAAAAACTCATCTTCTGCACCACATCCTCACCAATCTGATATTAACAGTTCACAGCAGACACCAGATCACATATTTAGCCAGCAGCTTTTTTTTTGGCCAAAAGAATTTTTAAGCCACCATTACGACAAGGTATACTCTTTTGGACGGGCCCTACTCTACTCTAACCTATTAAACATTTCTTAAAATATCAAATGCTATTTTTAGGTATATTTTTATTTATTTTTCTTTAAGGGAATGTGTCACATTTTTTAGAATGACCATGAATACCACATACAAGCGACACCATGACTAGACGACATATTACCACTACATAGTGACTGAATAATATCAAATACAAGGAACAAATACCTCCATACCATGACCAGATCACATTGCCATCACATAGTGACCAGATAATACCACATACAGGGAGAAATTCCGCCTCACAGAAATACCGCCACCAGATCACATACTACCACTACATAGTGACCAAATACTACTATACTGATCATTAATATAAAAAAAAAAACTAATGCCATTATACACAGGAACTCTGTATATAATGTCAGTGTACAGGTAATACAGTGATCACTGGTGACCATATACACAGGAGCTCTGTATATAGTGTCAGTGTACAGGTAATATAGTGATCACCAGTGACATTACACACAGGAGCTCTGTATATAGTGTCAGTATACAGGTAATACAGTGATTACCAGTGACATTATACCACCAGAGAAATAACGCCACACAGAAATACCGCCACCAGATCACATACTACCACTACATAGTGACATAATACTACAATACTGATCATTAATAAAATAAAAACACTAATGCCATTATACATAGGAATTCTGTATACAATGTCAGTGTACAGGTAATACAAAATACAAGGTGCAATTGTGGGCGCACTCAGCTGTGCATGATAGCAACATCAATGATAGGGCCAGGTGCCGCAGCAGTGGAATAATGACAATAAGAAAAAAAAGAGAAAGCACCACTGCAGGAAAAGCGCACACTGCACCAATTATAATTAAGACTGAATTAAGTAATTTTTATTGATACAAAAGAGTTAGTGTACTGTCACACTTAGCGATGTACCAGCGATCCCGACCAGCGATATG